>NW_026947512.1:37470000-38670000 GCF_034190915.1 Cavia porcellus
TCTAAGGGAAGATAAAATCTAAAATTCAGAGCAGTTCAGGCTAGACATATGTATATGGGAATCATGAGCACAGCAGATATTAAAGTCAGGAACCTGGATGAAGTTATCTGGAGACAGACCTCTTATTTAGAAAAGGACTGACCCTTAGGACATTCTACTTTGAAGAGTCAGATTGGAATAAACTTACAAAAGAAATTTAGAAGGAATAGTTGATGACATAAAAAAGGAACCTAAAAATGGTCTCTCAAAAACAAGGTTAAGAAAACTATTAAAGAAGGAAACAAATGAATTGTGTCAAATATTACTCAATAAGATGAAGTCTGAGAATCGGCTATTAGATTGAAAAATGTAACAGTCAACAATAACTTTCAAAATGGCAATGTAATGGAGGACCGTGAGGATGAAGGGACGATTGGAAGGCATTTAACATGTAAAAATAAACATGGTAACCCTCCCTTTCAAGTTTTGTTCTAAAGAGAAGAGGAAAAATAGGATGGTGGAGAAATCCTACTATTTTAAATCAAATACCCTATCATGCCTTTCAGAAGCATATTAGACTTGTGTGAAAAAGTAATCATGTGGAACTGCTGTTTGTTAATGTACTCTACAATTTTCAAAAAATAAATTCAATATTTAATGAAGTATTCCAAAAACGGGCTACCTCTCTCACCCTCTTTCCCAAATACCTGTTCATGGCCTGGATCTTCAGACCTTCTTCAATGCTATGACTGAGTGCCTGCTGATTATTGTGCTTGTTGATCCTGGCTAATACTCTTTCTTGATGAGCTTCATACTCATCACGACTTGGATAAATTTTGCTGATGAGTGCATCAAAGTTTGGGTCTGGCCTTAGTGATCTTTTGGAAACTAGTTTTTTCCGACAGGTAGGGCATTCTTTGTTGCTAAATGAAAAGAGAAGGAAAGAAAATGTAAATGACGCCAGTATCTTTAGAATAAAAACAAAATTATCCAACTTCTACATAGTTACCATCTGAAGTCACAGAAATTTTAAATGATTAACCTGAATCTCCTTAAATCTCTGATAATTTTACCTGAAAGGTTTTGCCAACCTCAGATATTACCACTGCCAAAAGAGAAAACATTATAGATACTTCTCAGTGGTAATTTATGCACAACCATTTTAGAAACCAAAATCTCTTCTTTCTTAAATTTTAACTTCCTCTTTCTGATATCCACACCACACATGGAAAAACTACTATTTATATGCTATCAATTTTCTTACTGGAATAATACTTTCTTTCTTTCTTTCTTTCTTTCTTTTGTCTTTTTCCTTTTTATCGGTACCGGGGATCGAACTCACGACTGCCTGCTTGCAAGGCAGGAGCTTATGCCGCTGAGCTAAATCCCTAGCCCCTGGAATAATACTATCTTAAGAATGCTATTTTACATACTTCAACTCCAGAGAGCTACCTAACTGTCATGCAACAATCTAAATAACTAATATAATTCATTTCAACATACCCACTTCTTAGGGCTGTGATAATACAATCTGCACAAAAACGGTGCAAACATTCCTTTGTAGTCATAGTGTTCTTTAACATATCCAAACAAATTGGGCACATTAATTCGCTGTGTAGACTTCTAGGTGAAACCACAATTTCCAAACCATCTGTTATTGCCTCCTGTAAAAGGATAAGATTCACTTTAAACTAAATGCTATATTATTTTTTATTACGCAAATTCAAATATATAATATCACTGAAAAATAGTAAAAATGAACATGTGCCATTACCCAGCCACCACTCTTGTCAACTCATAGCCAAACTTGTTTTAGTTGTAATCTTTTAACTCCTTATAACCCCATCACCAATACAATATGTAAATTCTTATTTTAAAAGTAAAGACAACATTAATGTAGTAAAAGATAAGTGGGACATTATCCTGATATTATGAATTTAAAAAAACACTGAATTTGGAACCATGTGCCTTGATAATTTTAGTAATATTAATTAGCTTTGTGGCTCTATATTACCACTGTTCTTTTATATGAAAATGATAGTTTAGATTAAGTGAACTCTAAGAATTCTTTCACCTTCAAACATTACATCATTCTGACAAATTATATGTTTTATGCCGCCCATTATACTATTTTAGGCTACTAGAAAAGTACTTTCTAATTGATTAACAGAAATTCACTTTAAAATCACTTTTGAACCTCATGAAGTCTTGCTCCACAAAGCTACTTTATAAGAAATGGTTACGTTCTTAGGTTAACCCACAAACAGATTTAAAGCATAGCTCATCTGAGATATAACATATATTACTGTATATCTAAGTGTCCTTAAAAATATTTCTCTGTACCAATGTTTCTGGAGTTCCAATGTAGAAGTCCTTCTGTTGCCAGGGAGCCCTACTTGTTTTACCACCACCAGGACTCATGCCTTCACACGTGTGGCACTGAGAACAAAGATCATTAACTCCAAAACTTCTGATACTGCCTCCTATGGACTAAGGAGAGTTCTAGTGCTAGTATATTGAAAAGAGGTAAAGGTGTAAGTAAGGGATTTCTAATATGCTACCTATATTTTCCATTTCTACTGGCTCTCCATTACATTTGTGTTTTCTTTTTTTTTACTTTTTTCATCTGTTTCGTTTTTTAATCAGTACCAGGGATCGAACTCACGACTGCCTGCTTGCAAGGCAGGTGCTTATGCCGCTGAGCTAAATCCCCAGCCCACATTTGTGTTTTCTTTAACATACTGAAAGATCAATTATTCCACAAGAAAAGACATAGAAATTATAGACATTGACCACAGAGAACGCAAATAAAATATATGCACATTTACAATGACAACCAACACTATTATGAAATGACTATTGTATTTTTTACTTCACAATAAAGCATTTTCAGTATTTTTATTTTACTTGGACAAGCTTACTTTTTCCTTTTACTGTTTTTAAAATAGAACTCTATTTCTGACTGTCATATAGACTATAATATTTATAGGGGTACATGACATTTTAATAAATGTATACAATATGTAAAATCAGTAGCTGTTACATCTATCATAAGTCATTTATCTTTGTGTTGGGAACACTCCAAATTCTAAGATTCAAATGTATGATTTAGGAATTATAGTATCTATTTTATAGGTAAAGAAACCTATCAGTGACTATGACAACCCACTTGGATTTCTAACAAAGTTCAACCCTAGCTAAACCAACCACCTATGCTTTCAAGTCTGTGTTTCTATAGGTGTGCAGTATTCTGTAGGAAAAGGGAAACCAGATTGGCACCACCAAAAAATTCCACCAGCCTCAAATGGGTATTATAACACTGCTTAGCAATTGGTTAATATAACAAATTCACTTCTCCTTCCTCTAGCCCGTTTTATACCTTTTTCTCTGCAAACGTTTTACTACCTGCCACAGATTACCTAATACTGTTTTTCATTATGTCTCCATTTCCTCTTTAGCAAATCTATAAAATAGTTTTCTATTTGTTTTAAGGAGAAAATATATCTCTTCCTATCAAACGTACATTCCTTTGTTCCTTACTGAAGAAGTCTCTCTTTGATTTTATTTGCTCTCACGTTTTAGCAATCTTTCCTTCTCTATTATCAGTCTAAGATATCAGTATTTCAATAAGGTACTACACACGGAAATGTACAGGGTATGGGGAAAATGGGGCACTCACACAGAACTGGGAGCTTCTTAATTCTGCATTTCCCTCCAGGATTTTGCTCCATTTCTCTGCTCCCCTGTGCAGTCAAACTTCTCTAAAGAAGCCCCTATATTCTTTTTTCACTTCTCTCCAGTACATATAATCATTTCCTTGGTTCATGATATGAACCAATGATGAAAATACATTATGACTCCAATTTTTAACCCAGTACAATCTACTCAAGTGAATCTGTTCTCATAAGGTAACCAAGTATAAATACCAACTCTAATAAACACTTTCCTAATCTTCATTTTATTTCAGCTTATCAGTACTTTTGAACAAATTAATTCTAGCCTCCTTCCTGAAACACTTTCTTTAGATTCTGAATGCCTCTTCCCCTCTTCCCTCCACCCCAATCTCCTGCTTTTGTCTCTGGATGTTCTTCTTAGCTGCCTTCACTGGTCCCATTTACTTGGTCCATTACCTAATTTCTAAATGTTTAAGCACTTCTAAATGAAGTTTGCAGTTCTGTTCCAGTTCTGTAGTGATCATTCCTATTGCTTACGATGTGCCAACACCTAAAATTTTATGGTTAGCCCAGACTCTAGCCAGCATCTCTGTCTGCTTGCTCTTTTACAGGTATCTCAAGCTTAAAATGAGCCCAGTTTTAAGCATATTTGCCTTCAAACCTCTCATCCAGTTTATGGCATCTTCCTCAAAACAGTCTTCTCTAGTTGCCCCATTACTACTTATTACAGCACAATTCAACATATGTGACTTTATGGCTATTTACTTGATGTCTGTATACTCAATGGAATAAAGTCACATTTGTTTTATTCTCCACTGTTCATCTTCTAGTGCCTAACAGAGAGACTTGTATGGCATATAAATTTTTTTGTTGAAACAAAGAATAAAGTGTTACTTAAACAAACTTAATTGTGACTCACAGTGCTTGTTTTAAATGACTGTTATTTTAAGTTCCCATTTTTTGTATCTCAGTTCACATATATTTCACATTTCCCAGATTATTTTAATCTATATTACCTGAGGTGTTCGTTGTAATTCGTATAAACTCAGTTCCCATGTTTTGCTTAGTGGCTGAGTTCCATTTGTCTGCACAGCCTGAGACATTGCTAGGAATAAAAAGGCAAAAATAATATTAATATTTGACAGAGAAGTACTATAGTCTGAATGTATGTACAGCCCCAAAACTAGCATTCCAACTTTTGGGCCTCAGAAAACACACATCAAAATATACCACTTTCAGGCAACCCACTTTTTGGGTCCCCTTCCTGTCCCTTTTAGACAGAAACTTTCTTTCTCTCAATAAATTCTTTCTATTCTTAACCTCCATGGTTCCTAGATTTCACTCCTCAACTTTAGAGAACATGAACTTATTGTTTCAGATATCTAACAGGTACAACAAAACCCTGGGTCCTATACATACTACCAATACGAGAAGACTGAAAGGTGGACAGAAGAAAAGAGACTGGCAAGGGACTGTGGAACCCAAAGAATCACAGAGCTGAGCTCCAATTTCTCTATGTCTAGAATACCCAGACTGAGTGCCAGAGAAGCCATGGACAAAAGCAAGCCCAACAAAAGCCACTTTTCACTAGCCAGAAGACTAGAGAAGGGGCAAACTTTCAAGACAGAAAACTTACAGATGAACATGGTACTGCTTTAGCCAACACCACAGAAAAGGCTGAGTTAGTTTAGCCAGGTTAGCAAGAATCCTCTTGCCCACACACCTAGCCAAGTTCATCAGTAATTTTCCACAAACTATAAGTTCCCACTGGCATGTTGTATTTGGGTTGAATTCAATCTCTCTCCCTTACTGCAAAAGTCCTGAATAAATTCTTCCCATATTAAAAAACAAAGTAGCCAAGACAGGCAAGGGTTTTTCTAAAGTTCCTTTATCTATCTAAAGACTAGTTCTATCAAAGAAGAACTTAACTACTCTCCAATATTTTAACTAAAATTTCATTAACCAAGAAGGAATAAACTCATATGACAAACAACAACCTAAAAAATCAGACACCACATCTACATCTCAGAACTTTTGTTCCAGACCCTTGTCTATTTAGCTCCATTCTCTCCACCTAAAATATCATTTACTATCCCTCTACAATTGCCGATAACTTTTTTTTGGTACAGGGGATCAAACTCTTGTTCTGCAGGCAGTTATACCGCTGAGACAGATCCCCAGACCATACAACTGGTGATAGCTTTCCATCTCACCTTTCCCTATGAAAAGAGAACCATCTGGTCCTTCATTTAAATTCCATATTTGGTTAGCACTGGTCCCCAATCTTTCTGGTCTCAAGGACTTATTTGGTGGAAGGCAATTTTTCCACACACAGAAGTAGGGGTTGAGTTTAATTTTTATTTGTTATTAGTATATGTTTGTGAAACATAATTATGCTTTCCAGCCCTAGCATCACTGCCTCACCTCCACCTCAGATTCTCTGGCATTAGATTCTCGTAAGAAGCAAACAAGTTATATTACTCCCGCGAATAGTAGGATTTCTGCTCTTAAAAATCTAATGCCACCTCTGATCTGACAAGTAGAGCTCAGGTGGTAATGCAAGCAATTGGGATTAGTAATAAATAGAGACAAAGCTTCACCAGCCCCCTCTCTGACCCAGCTGTTGGGGATTCCGGCGTTATATGGCACTTGTATACAATAAACTTGGATGCTTTTGTCTCTTTAATTTGCCTCCTGTCTGTTTCAGAAGACTCAAATTACTGAATCTTCAGAAAAAAAAATTTTAAGTTTCCCTGAAAACCAATGCAAATGTTAAGAGATGGGGTCCTTAGAAACTGACAAAGTCATGAGTGATTAGTGTACTTTTGTGTGTGTATGTGTGTGTGTGTTTTATTAAAGGAGAAAAAGAAAAAAAAAAAAAACAGAAAAAGGGTACCAGTTATAGAGAATCTCAGAAAAAATAAACAGTAGGAAGTCACTAGTCAATAGATTACATATTGTTACTTAGAGATAGTTCAAGTTACAAAATTAAAGCATATAAAGTGGACTTTCAAACAGTGAGTCTGGAAACAGTTTTGTTCAAGGATCCAACAAAACTCAGTAATACAGTTATCTACCTTATACACTGAAATATATATGCAGTTATATCCTTTAGAGCACTTTCTTTTCCTTTCTTTTGTACAAGACAATTACACATTTTGGGTTTTATTACTCCCACAGTTCTTATTACTTTTTTTTGAAGAGAGTAAAACCAAATGTGACATAACAGAACAGAGTCAGTCAAATCAAAAGGATGGACATAATAGATAATGTAAAAACAAAATACAAGGTGAACAACAATGGTTACCATACTGCCTCTTGCTATCTTAAAAAGAATTGCCTATATCATCTGTTATGATAAAATTAAACAAAACAGTAAAGAATAAAACCAAAACATTGGAGACATTACAGGACTTTAAAAGAAGATAATGGTCAACCAGAATGGGCATCATAAGGAATCTTATTGTCTTTACAGTTTTGCCTATACTTTCGAACTTGGTACTATCAAGCAAAGTAGAATAGAGAAAAATCAGTCAAAGCAAGATGGTGAGGGCTATACAGGGTTTCAAATCAAGTTAATAGGAAATCAAAGTGGGTTACTATAATGTATCCTGCTATTTTTAAAAATTTTTCCCTTAATTAAAAAGATAAAAATAAAAAAGTAAATAATTAAAGAAAAGGAGACTGAGATAAAAGAATGCATAACAACAAAACAGGTCAAAGCATAACCGTTTAAACAAAATAGTGTTTCACCACAAGACATCCTGACATAAAAGTAGTTACCACAGTGTCTCTTTCCTTGAAATCTTTTGAGTATAACTTCGTATACTCTAACATCAAACATATAAAGACAATGTAAAACCATTCAAGAGAATGACAGTATTACAGGGTATTTAGAACCGCCTATCAGAAAATGAACAATGGTTTTTGTATAATCTACTTGTCTATAAAAGTTTTTGCTTATATTATCACATATAATAAAACCCAATAAGATACAACCTGTTAAGACCAATGGAGACAGAAGAATAAAAGCTTGATGGGACTTCAAAGCAAGATGATACTAAATCAGCACTAGCTATTATGATGTCTTGTTTTCTCCAAAATAGCTGTTCCTACCATCCAATCTTCTCTGCCTCATTTCTTTTTGAGCTCTTTTTCTGTTGTTTGTTGTCAGTTTGTCTTCTTCATTTCCCTTTCTGCTCCATTCACTGTGGCCTCTCTGCCACTGTTCTGAAGTCTTGGTATTTTCATTTTTTGGAATATCCTGCAGTATTCTCTGTAGAGTTGAATTGGTGGTTGCAAATTCCCCTAGTTCCTCTTTATCCTGGAAGCACCTTGTTTTTCCATCAATTTCTAGGGACAGTTGTGCAGGATATATCAATCTTGGCTGGAGGTTGTTATCTTTCAAAGCTTGAATTATTTCCCCCCGCGCTCTTTGTGATTTGATGGTTTGTGCTGAGAAGTCTGCTGTAATTCTGATGGGTGTTCCCTTGTAAGTAATCTGTTTCTTGTCTCTGATGGCTTTTAATATTCTGTTCTTATATTGGATTTCTGGAATTATGATTATTATATGCCTTGGTGCAGCTCTGTTTGGGTTGTAGGTGACTGGGGTCCTGTATGCCTCATACATCTGAGTATCTTTACCATTTTCTAAATTAGGGAAATTCTCTTGGATTATTTCTGTGAATAGCTTTTGTAGTCCATTTGTTTGTGTCCCTACTTCTTCTTTTATGTTCTTAATTCTTAACTTATAGATCCTCTTATCATCTTCTAGCCTTTGTATTACTGCTGTTTGTTTCCTTGTTATTTTTAAGAAGTTTTTCATTTCATGCTCCCACATTACAAATCTGCCCTCCAATTCAGATAATCTATCCTTAGTTTGTTTCAAACTGTTATGCCAGTTTTCAATAGAGTTTTTAGTTTCCTGGTAATCTCTTTGAACCTGCTTCACGTATTCTATGTTTTCTCTATTTTCTCCATCAAACAATTCTCCCCTTTTTTTCTGTTCTTCCATTCCACCATCGGTTTTTTCTTGGGCGGTGCTTAGCATTTCTCTAACTATTCTACTTATATCCTGCTTTATTTCATTAAATACTTCATTTTTAAACTCGTCTATGAGGCTCTAGAGATATCGCTTTATGTCTATTGGTGCCGTGTTTGATATTGCATGTTTTCTGTCTTCCTTTGCGTTTCTTTTTCCTGGATCAGTGTTCTCAGGATTGGGGACTGAGGACCATTTCTTGTTACTTCCTCTTCCCATACTTTTTGATCCTTCCATACAAGCGAATGTAGGAGGCCCAATTTTTTTCTCCTTTTCCATTATAGTTTGTTTGAATTGCACCAGCTAGGTGTTCCCGCCCACTGCAGTGTACAAGGGAGACACAGACCTGTGCAGCCTCTACTGGACCCGCCCCTTCAGGTCAACCTACTAAAGGTTTCACCGCTAAGGTACACCTCCAGGCACTGGAACCTGGTTTGGCCTAGCCTACTGGGTCGTAGTCAGTGGCATCACGCAGGCCAGGCACTCCCCACCAATCCCGCTTGAGAGGGGAATATGCCACTAATGTCACTGCAGCACCCTGTTCCGGCAAGTCTGCCCGGTCCCAGTATGTGCTTTGCTGGAACCTCCTACTCTATGAAAGGGTCCCCTTCCACTCACTCACCACAAGTTGATGCAGGGCTCCCTGCTAGTCCTGCTCTCAACTCCGTTCGCAGATTCCCGCTCTCAGAGCTTTTGCGTGTCTCTCTCCCTGCCCTGCAGATCTGGACGCAGCAGCAGCAGCAGGAAATTCAAATCGCGGCTTCCAGTGGTGTGGGTTCTAGCTTCTGCGCTGAGATTTTATCTGTTCCTATTATAGCACCAGGATTGGATTTCCAGTTGGTTTCTCTTAGCTTAGTTCATTCCTGGGTCGACAAGGTGTATCTCCCCTTGCTTAGGACTCCTCGTACTGCACCATTCCTGGATTTTAAGTGGAGTATCTCAGCCTCCATAGCTGCTGCTATCTATCTGCCATGTTCTCAATTAGTGTACTTTTAAAATATATTTAAGGGAGCTACTTTGCTCTTCCATGATATAACAATACACCCAAGGTGCCGTTCAAAAGAAATAAGTCCTACCAAACAATGAACTTCCTGGTGCCTTGACCTTGAACTTCCCAGCTTCCAGAACTGTGAGCAGTAAATTTCTGTTCCTCAAGAACTACCCACTCGAATGTACTGTCATATTAAGTCAAATGGATTAAGAGACTAAGTAGTACAAAACTGATTACTGGGTACTGTTAACTTAAAAAGATTTATACACTGATTTCTCAAGATTAAAATAGAAAAGCTCAAGAATCTTTCCTTTTATAAATAAGAACTATTTAACAGTAAGACACTACCACTGACTGCTGAATACTCAAGAGCTGGCATATAGAGAGTAATTCGCATTATCAAAAGCATGTAACTATTCAATGTACAGCAGACTCTCTTAACACCTTCCCACCAATTTAAACCATGAGGTGTATAAATGGGCCTACCATAATCAATCACTTTTATTGGTTTCACTAATAAAATTAGTAAAAAGTCTATAAATGGACCAAATCTAGTTGCTTGAACTTAAATAATTATTGTCCAAATATAAATATTAATATTAATTAATAACAGTTTAAAAGTTACTATAATAATCAATAAATTTATTTCATTAAATTGAAAGAGAAATTTATGTTCATGAATTGCTTATCACTAACTAATTCTCTAAATTTTAACATGGCATAGGCCAGGCATGATGACAAACACTTGTAATCTCAGCACTTGAGAGGCTGCGGCAGGAGAACTGCTCTAAATTCAAGGCTAACCTCAGCTACGTAGTGAGTTCAAGACCACCCTGAACTACACAGGGAGACTCTGTCTCAAACAAACAAACAAACAAACAAACAAACAAACAAACAAAATGGCAATCTTATAAGTACCCTACTGCTGGTATACACAATACTCATTTATAACTGCTTTACCACAAATTAGCCATATTATAATTTTTATGCCATTTTAATGTTTTTTGTAAGGAACTAGAACAAAACCTAGTTTGTCAAGTCAATACCTTTCTTTGCATTATTGTATGTGAAAACTCACAGAGAAGTGATATAGAGAGCCTAACAGGACACTCACACATGTACCACAAGTAGTTCAAGCTGGTGGGAATAATCCAATTTCAAACCAGTGTCACCCGACAGTGAGATATATGTAAGGCCCACTGTGAACATGTCAACCCAAAACAAATATACCTATGAAATTCATGATCATGAAATTTAGAACTAAATAAGAAACATTTCAAACTCTTCAGTATGACCATTTAGTCCAACTCTGCCCAAAATACAAAATCTAGTTTACAGCATTTTAAACCACTGGCCATTTTGACTCTCATGGCTCCACTTATGAAAAATTCCTTCTCTAATAAGTCAGCTCTAATATCCCTAAAGGGTGAACTCAGAACTGCCCCTCTAGAGACAAACTGGATTAAGGATAGTAATTTTTCTACATGACAGCCATTCAAGTACTTGGAGTCTGGAATATCCCCACCTGGTTTTGCTTTCTTTTTGGCTAAACATCTTAGTATCTCCTATTGCTCCTCATTATGATAAAGATTTCATCATACCAATTCATTAATTCAGTCCTCCCACTATAACTGAACCAATATTATAAGGAAAACCCCTCTTGTGTCCTTCCCTACACACACCCCCCCAACCTCACTGTGCTGGAAATTAAACCGAGGGCTGCACACATATTAGGAAAACACTCTACCACTGAGCTACATCCCCAGCCCTCCACGTATCTTTAAACAGAAAGAAGGGCTCCAATACACACCTGGGGAAGGGTTATAGTTACAACATTAACTTCTCTGGGGAGCAGAAACTTAATAGGAATTCCAGCCATCCAAATATTTAGTAGTTCTTTATTATTAGTTAAGCATTACTTCCCTGGGTCTGTGTCTTAGAACTCATAATCTAAAAACAACGTATACAAAAATAAACTGCCGTCTGACAAAAAAGAATTTGAGGAGGACTCAAAGAAGGCTTTTACAGAGATGAAATAAGCCTTAAAAACAAACGAGTTACCACAGAGGAATAAGAATACAAAAGAAGGCTGTATAAGTCAAAGAGAGCTACATGTGTGAAGACAGACAAGAAAACCAGGTGTACTTATATTTGGAAGATACTGGAAGTTTTCAACAGGAGAATGACATAACCAAATATTTTCATAGACGTTCAAGAAGAGAAAAAGCAACTAGCAGTAATAAGATCAATAAGGACACTTGCTAAAATGCAAGTGAGATTAACTATCTGAACTAAAGCAATTAAGCATGGGTAGAGAAAATTAGACAACTAAGAATACACAGGATTCTGATATAAGAAATGTTAAATATGACTCAGAAACCAATCATCCTTTACTGAAACACAAAAGGTGTTAAAAGAGAAGTAAAGGTACCATATATTCTGAGTTCTAGCTACTTGTGGACCACTGAGCAAGAGTGGCTCGGTTAAATAGTGAAAGAGAAACACCTTGTATCTTCCTGAAGATATAACTTGTCCTTTGTTTCTGTTTTCTGGGGCTGAAAGTTAACAGTATCATAGATCCTACTCATCATTTTATAAGGATTGTCAGACGGTTGCTACCATAACTTTTCCCTTGATGAATCAAAGTAAAAACTGAAAACTTATGGCAAAACTCATTTCATATTCATTCTTAAATATATCACTTGAAATGCAAACATAAGCTTCTCCCTTCCTCCACTTTTTGTTCCATTTAGGTTCCAAATCCACTGGGTGGCATGACTCATCTTGCGAACATGCCTTCTTCACTCCATTTGCTGACCCATATGTAAAATGTCTGTGGAAACACCCTTACAGACATACCCATGAAGATGCTTTACCAATTTTCTAGACATCTCTGAACATAGTAGAGTTGACAACCAAGACTTGACAACTTGAGAAGCTCTCCTTAAATGCAGAACTGCTCCAGTTTCAGTTAAAGGGAGCTCTATTTCCATGTATGGATATGTACAAAACTGGCTCTGCCATTTCCTTCTGTTTTCAACTGGCTTTAAGCAATGCGAGTAGAGTAAGGCTAGTGGAGGTTCTCATATGTAATCCTTAAAAGAAAGGATAATTTCCTGTTTCCTCCCATTGTGTTCCCTGTAAGCAGTTGAGCACAGCGGGATGGCAGAGCCAAATAGCTCCAGGAATATCAATTGGGTATGAGCCTCAAAATAAGATATGACTTCCCGGAGCACAAAAGCTTACATATCAGAAACCAAAGTAACAGCCTCCTAAATTCATTCATGTGCTACTCCAAATGAGTTATGCAGACTTTTGGTCTTTCTGCATTTTGCAAAGGTGCCTTCCTCGTCACCTACCTAACTCAGCTCACATTACTCACATAATTCCCACCTTACTGTCACTCATTCTTGAGCCACTCCCTTCTTTGCAACATAATAAATTCTGAGTGAGGCTTTGGATCAAGGCCTTTGTTCCACGGCTGGGGATTTAGCTTATCGGCATAAACGCCTGCCTTCTTGCAAGCAGGCAGTCGAGAGTTCGATCCCTAGTACCGATAAAATCGAAAAAGACAAAAAAAAAAATTCCTCAAGGCCTTTGTTCCATGGATTCTCACTTGGACCTGACACAGGATCCCTTAGCTGCTCATAACTCTGATTATGTCGTAGTGTCTTTATTCAAACTGTGGGTTGCACCAGAGGTGGTAGATTGGAATTAACTCACTGGAATTCCAATAACGTTTCAATGGGATTACAGATCTAAAACTTCTCAAATTATGAGGAATATGAAATAGGAGATCACAGTAATTGGATTACAATTATTAAAAGGGATTACAGTATCTGGGTTATGATATCTAACGCTGGGATTACACTAAAGGTTAACTGTCACTCCTTCAGGAAATCAAGAAACCACACCACGATGACAAGGTGAACAAGCCAAATGCAATTTACACTATATTTAGAAAAAAGAATGTCAGCTACTACCAGAACTACACAAACTGGTTACTGAAAAAAAAAAAATAGCCCAGTTTTAAAATATACATACTGTGTGACTTCACAGACATACAATGCTTGAAATAAGCAGGTGAAATCTACCTAAGATTTAGATAACTAATTACAAGCAGGTAATACTGGGTGGGACCTGGGGGCAGCTATGTCAAGAATGTCTTTTCCAAGCACATCTCAGAGACAATGATGACAGCAGAAGTCCTCACAACCACGGAGGAGACTTTCTTGGTTACCAAAGCAATCCATGCATAAGGTTGGGTATTACCTTAACCTTTTCTATATGCTATACCAAAATATTCACTTATGTTTTCTCATTTTAATACTTCTGCAAATAAATAATTTGGTACCACACAGGAAGTACATAAGAAAAAAGATTCAATAATGAAAAGAAAATATTTTTATGTTTCTGCATGATCAGGGATTTCTGAACAAAGAAAATTGCCCTTTAAGGGACAAACTTCAAATCTAAAGATAACTAAAAAGCAAGGGATTTACTCTCTGACAGTGAATGTTTACATTACAGGGAGGATGAAACCCCAGACTATACGCACATTCTAAGGGTTGTAAAATTTGTCTGATCTTCTACCCTGGAAACATTCATTTACATTACAAGGATTAAGAAACTAGGATCCCCCATCTCCAGGTCCCAAGGATAATTTGTTAATATTAGCATGCAAAAGTCTAGGGATAGGGGATGTCAGGGAGATATGTATAGAAGTTCCCAGATTAATATATTCTCATTCTTTACTTATAAATTAACTATCCAATTCTCACTGCATTGCTCTGGGAAAGAACTAGTACAAAGGAAAACCAGGTAAAATTATTGCAACAATAATTATGTTCTCTGCCCCTGTTCCAGAAATTTTATGTGCATTTTCAGAACACTATAAATAAAAATAGCTATTAAAAATTCATTATTCTAATATATAGAATTTGGTTCCCATTATCCTTTATTTGATTGGTACTTTAATAAGAAAAACCGAGTGGTGGCATACGTTTGTAATACTAGCATTCAGGGAGGCTGAGGCTGGACAATCACTAGTTGGAGCCCAGCCTGGATAACTTACCAGTTTAGTGAGACTATCTCAGAATAAATAAGTGCTAGGGTACAGTTCAGTGCAAACACTCTAGGTTCAACCTTCAGTACCACCAAAAAACAAAAACACACCAAAAAAAAAAGTCAAACACCACATTTTGGATAGTATTAAATTTTTCTCCAGGTGTTAAGTTTCTGATTAGAAACTAAATTTCTTTTATTTATTTATTTTGAGTTAACATATACTTCACACTACCCTTGAACTCACTTTGTAGCCCAGGTCAGCCTTGAACTCACAGTGATCATCCTGCCTCTGCCTGCTGAGATTACAGGCATGTGTCACCATGCCATCATAGAAACTAAAATTTTCATTCAAGATTTTCACACTAAAAACATTATGTAAGACTTAGGGGCAGATGATGGGAGTAGTGAGCAGCAGATAAAGAGCCTCTCCAAGATTTAGTGTCCAGATACTGGGATACATCAGTATGAACGAGGAAAGTGTCCCCAGGATCCAAAAGAATCTGAAGCAAGTATTGAAGCCAACAGGGAGAGCAAACAGAGAGACTTCAACTAAGAAGGAGAAAGTGGCAGGTGGTGTTTTCTCCCTAAACTAAATGGAACGGGCAGCTCAAACCTGCAGATGCATGGTGACTACTGGTGACCTCAGAGGCCTCCACAGAGAAATGCACTAGTGAAACAGAGCAGTGGATACAGCAAACTGCAGTGGCTGGTGAGTCATTCAGGTTCACATGTCCTCCAGGAGAAGGTGACTGGCTGGTAGCCATCTTGGAGACAGGCCAACTGAACTCAGAACTCAGAACAGCTGTGAACTGGGTCATCTGGAAGCTCCTAGTGTCAGGGTGAAGCTGCCTAGTTCAAGTAGGCAAATCAGGGAGCCAAGTTCAAGCCAGAAGGATGGGCACATACAGTGTTTCTTAAAGGTTGATCAACTCAGATTCAGCCTCACAGTCAGAAACTAGTTCTGCCGCAGATCAGGCTTGCTGGGGTTAACTACTACCTCACTGCAAAACAATGGCTGGCTTGCTGGGATTAATCAACTTGGATCTAGACTGTCTATCCATGTTGCCTACCAGTGACAGCAGAGACACACTGTGAAGTAGTCTATTATCTTTTTTTTTTCTTCTTCTTCTTCTTGTTTTTGTTTCTTGTTTGTTGAGTTTTTTTGGATCTGGACTGTCTGTACATGTTATCTACCAGTGACAGCAGGTGACTGAGGTGGGTCTAGTTTTTTCTTTTTTGTTTTTGTTTTATTTCTTGCTTACTTGGGTTTTTTTAACATATGAATGTAAACAGCGTTTCTAGATTTTTGGTGCTGGTGGTGGTTCTGTTCTTGTTTTTATTTCTTCCACTTCTCTTTCATTTTTTTTCTTCACCAGTTTCCCAGAGGTTGCTTAATCTTCCTTTGTCCTCCAGCCTTGCTTCTACTGTCTTCCTCTTCTTCCACTTCTCTATTTTTTCCCCTCTTTTTAGATTGTTTCCCCTGAAGATAGCCTAGACATAGTGCGGGTTTACTTACTGGATACAATTTGCAGGTAGAGAGGGGTTGAAGCGTGAAAGGGAACTGGCTCTGTAGAGCAAACTTGGGGCCTACTGTAAGTTTGAAAAGGTAAGATAAATGAACACCTTGGAGCAAATAGGGTGAGCTTATCATGTAGGAAGTCCCAATAACTTGGCACTAGATTTTCTTATACAACCACAATTTTAGTTTATATGGGTAGGATGGCAAATGAAGTTAGCCATTTTCTAAGCTGTATTTGATGCTATTGTTTTTGCTGACTGTATTACTTTACCCAAGGTAACATAGGTGTTCCAATTAGTTGTTCTTCCTGGTATACCAAGACTGAGAGTATGTAAGAGTCATAAATAATGCTATAAACCAACACCAAAGAACTCAGGGCTGGACCAAGTAGGCAGCAACTTCTCATCCCCAATAACAGACCCAAAATTTAAAAGGCAGCTACACCTGGAAGTTATCTCTGAGAAGCAGGCATTTCCTAAAAGTTCTAAATACTACCAATAAAGCTATTCATCACAGGCAATTTACAGGAAATCAACCCAAAAATTAAACTAAAAAACTGAAAATGAGAAGACACTTAAACAAGATGCAAACCCAGACTCCCAGCTCACCAAAGGCCAACGCAGGATGCAATGAGATACAATGATTTGAAACCCATCCCCCTGGACTCTCTGAAGTGGTAACAGCACAAGTAAAACAGTAAATCAACAAGGTTCTAGAAAAAAATGAAATCAGAAATAATTTCTTAGGTAACTACAGACAAGGTTTTAACCATGATTAAAGATATGCTTAGTGACTCTAGAGCAGATACAGATTAAAAAAGAGAGAGAGCTTAGGAAAATGATGGAAAACCATGAATGCCCAACACAGGAAGAAATGGAATCCAAGAATCTAGGAAATTAAAAAATTCTACTCAACGTATATGCAGCATAATGAGCCAATGTGAGGACAGAGTATCAGATATAGTAGACAGACTGGAGTATGCAATCATGAAAAGAAAGATTTCTTAAAAATAGCAAGGACCATGAAAAAATCCAATAGCTGGTAGATGATGCAAAGAAGAGTAATTTAAGATTAGTCGATGAAAAAAGCAGGAGACAGTGCAAGCAACATAAAAAATTTGTTTTCAGGGCCAGGAATATAGTTCAGCCACACAGTGCCCGCCCACCAAATGTAAAGTCCTGAGCTTGATTCCCAGTACAAAAAAACAAACAAACAAACAAACAAACCAGAAACAAAACAAAACAAAACCCTCCTGTTCACAAAAGTAATGGAAGAAACTTTCCAAGCAGAGAAAAAGAAGTTGACATACAGATAAGTGAGGCACACAAAACTCCATTATCCATGATCAAAAAAGAAAAAACTGCACCAAAGCATGTAATAGTCAAGATTCTAGAAATTCAATACAAGAACAAAATAGCTGTTTGAGAAAAGAAATCACCTATAAAGGAAAAGCCCACCAGAATCTTCTCAACATAAACCTGCAAGTCAAAGAGAACTTGCATTGTAGTATTTTAAGTCCTGAAGAAAACAATCTCCAACCCATATTGAAATACCTGCAAAACTATCTTTCAAAACTGATTGAGAACTAAGACATTCCCACAACAAAGAACACCTGAAAAAATTCATGATCCTCAACCCAGCACTCCAAAATGTTCTGAAGGATGTTCTACAAAGAGAACTACAATTGCATGAAGTCCAACAGAATTAATCCACAAGGTAAGCAATTAAACGAGGTGGGGACCAAAAACAAGAAAGTAACATAAAAAAATTTGTGTCAGTTAAAGCCATTAATGTAAACAATCTCACTTCACCAATCAAAAGAAACAGACCAGCAGAATGGATCAAGAAGCAAGATCCAACAATATACTACATACAAGAAATACATTTCATTCAAAAAGAAATTGATGGACTGAAAATCAAAGAATGGAAAACAATTCTCCATGTAACAGAAACCTGGAAGAATTCTCAGGGATTCCTACTTTATTTGCAAACAAAGTAATTTCAAGTCAAGATTGATTAAGAGACAACAAGGTCGCTACATCCTTATAAAGAGAGTCATACAAGACGAAGAGATACCATGTATATATCTCTTCCTCTTGGATATGTATATATACACACCAAATACTAGTAAACCCAACTATATAAAATAATTAACAGAGATGAAAAACCAATTAAGTACTAATACAACTGTAATGTGGGACTCTTGATACCCTAGTGTCACAAATAGATCAACTAGACAAAAATCAACCATGAAACACTAGTAATGAACCAAACTTTTGAACAAACCAGCTTAGTAAATGTCTACACAGTGTTCCATCCCAGATTATCAGAATGAACATTCTCAGCTGCACATGGGACATTTCCTGAAACAGACCACCTACTAGCTCAGAGAACATTGCTGAGTAACTGCAAGGGAACTAAAAGTAACCCATGCATATTATCAGACCATCATGCAATGAAGTTGGAAATCAACTGCAAAAGAAATCACAAGAACTTCATAAACACATGCAAATGAAGTAACACCCTCTTTAAAGAACCAATGGATCACAGATAAAATTAAAGAAATTAGACAGTTTCCACATATGCCAATACAACATATCAGAACTTAACAGACACAAGGAAAGCAGTCTGACAAGGCAAATTTACAGTGCATACACTTACCAGAAATGTAAGAGTAAGTTCAAATAAACAACATAATGTAGAACCTTAGGTTTCTAGAAAAAGAGCAAGTTAAGCCCAAAGCTCTTAAGTAGAAAATTAAAAAGATCAGAGCAGAAATTAATATAATAGAGACTAAGAATACAAAGAATCAACAGAGTTGGTTCTTTAAAAGATTAAAATAAAATTGATAAACACTTAGCAAAGCTATCAAAAAGAAAAAAAATCCTTCAAATTCATGCAATTAGGAATTAAAATGATGAAATCAAGACAGATCCTGCAGAAATCCAGGAAGATTATCAACACCTACTTTGAGACCCTGTATTCTAACAAGAAAAAAATGTAGATTTTAGATACATACGGATTACCAAAATATATCAAGAAGATACAAAAATTCTAAATAAATCTGTATCAATCACTGAAATTACAGATGTAATCAAACACCTACCAGCACAGGAAAGCCAAGGACCTAAGGGATTCACTACTGAATTCTACAAGAAATTTAAAGACCTAATGCCCCTACTTCTCAAACTCTTTAACAAAATCGAAAAAGGAAACAATACTCTCAAATTTATTCCTGGAAGCAAGCATTAACCTGATCCCCAAAAGAGAGAAGGATCTAACCAAAAAAGAACACTACAGGTCAATCTCACAAATGAACATAAATGCAAAAATCCTAATAAAATACTGGCTAACAGAATGCAACAAATACAAGATGATTATATGAGACCATGGCCAAGTAGGATTCATCCAACAAATGCAAGAATGGTTCAACATACGCAGATCAAGAAATGTAACATAACGCACTAACAGAACCAAAGACAAAAACCATGTGATTATCTCAATAGATGTAGAAAAAGCATTTGACAAATTCCAACACTCATTCATGATAAAAACCCTGAAGAAAATTGAAATAGAGGGTTGGGGATTTAGCTCAGGGGCATAAGCACCTGCCTTGCAAGCAGGTGGTCGTGAGTACGATCCCCAGTACCGATTAAAAAAAGACAGTGAAAATTGAAATAAGTGGTCTTTATCTCAATTTGATAAAAGCCTTCTATGACAAACCAACAGTCAACATTATACTCAATGGATAAAACTAAAAATTTCACCCTAAAACCAGAAACAAGACTGGACTGTCACCACTCTTAAGCAATGTAGCTCTGGAAACATTAGCCACAGCAGTTAGACAAAGCTGGTCATAGTGGCACATGTCTGTGAACCCAGCTCTTAGGTGACTGAAACAGGAGGATCACTGCAAGTTCGAGACCAGCCTGGGCTATAAAGTGAGTTCAAGGCCAGCTCGAACTTCATAGTAAGAACTTGTCTCAAAACAAAACAAAATAGTTAAACAACAGAAACAAATAAATGAAACAAGGACAGGAAAGACAGCAGTTAATTACTTGCGAATGACACAATACTCTACATAGAAGACCCCAAAAACTCCACCAAATGACTTGTAGATTTAATAACTAAATTCAGTAGTATAGGTAGATACAAGGTCAACACTCAAAAATCAATAGTCTTCCTATATTAGAGAAACAACTTTCACAACAGCATTCAAAAAAATGAAGTACTTAGAATAAATCTAACAAATGAAGTAAAAGAACTCTACATTGAAAACTATAGTACTCCTCTGGAAAAGGAGACTTAAGATAATATCAGAAAATGGAAAAATATCCCTTGTTTGTGGATAGAAAAAAATGGCCATAATTCCAAAATTGTTATATATATTTAATGCAATCACAGTTAAAATTCCAATAGCATATCTCACATTATTAGAGAAAACAATCCTAAACTTCATTCAAAACAGAAACACCGAGAACAGCAAAAGAATTTCTGGGCAAAACAGACAAGGCAGGGGGCATCACAATTCCCAACTTGAACTAGTACTACAAAGCACGCTGTGCTAACATGGTACTGGCAAAAAAAAAAAAAAAAAAGGACCTGCGCATCAACAGAATTCACTAGAAGATGAAGAAACAACTGCAGCAAAACACCTTCTCTGATAGAAAGATAGTCTAATAAATGGTTATAGAAAAACTGGTTTTCCACATGAGGAAGATTAAAACTAGACCTATATCTTTCACCATGCACTAAACTAAAAATAAAATGGATCAAAGATCTAAATATTAAAACAGAAACACTAAGTCTGCTGGAAGATAGGACAAGTAGAACTCTTCAAGATATTGGTGTGGACAAAGACTATGAACAAAACCCAGATCACACAGTAACTACCAGAATGAATCAACAACTGCAATCTCATCTTACTGAAAACCTTCAGCATGGCAAAAGAAACTACCAACACAGTGAAGAGACAATCCACACTGGGAAAAAAATGTTTGTCAGCTGTTCTTCACACAAAGGACTAGTATCTACAATATATGAGCAACTTAAAACAACAAAATCAGACTCCTCCAAATTTAAAGACCCAATCCAAGAATGAGTATCTAAAATGAACAGACACTTCTCACATGAAGTAGAAACTACAAATAAATATATATATACACATATATATTTTAAAAGTGTTTCATGTCACTGCCAAGAAATGTAAACTAAAACTGAGATTTCATCTCACTCCAGAAAGAATGGCTATTATCAAGAATCAACCAATAACAATGCTGGGGGTACTGTGGGGAAAAAGGAACCTTTCTCCACTGCTGGAGTGTAGATTGGTACAACCACTGTGCAAATCAACGTTAAGTTTCTGCAAAAAAAATAAATAAATAAACATGGTATCTTCTCAAAAGAACTAAAAGCACTGTACCACAGTGATATATGCACACCCATGTTTATAAGCAGCACAGTTTATAATAGCTAAATCTTAGGAACAGCCGAAATGTCTATCAACCAATAAAAGGATATATAGGGTCTTTTAAATATCACACTGTTTCTCTGGTGTGAAAAACTAGATATATAAATAAAGACCAAAATGTATAACAGATATTGAGAAACAGGAAGAAAATGTTCTAATGAGGAGAACATGAGAGAGGGGGAGGAAAGGAACAAGAATAAAAAGAACAGAAGAAAAGTGCCAAGGATTTAGCTCAGTGGCATAAATGCCTGTCTGGTAAGCGCAAGGTCGTCAGTTCAATCCTCAATACCAAATAAATAAATAAATAAATAAACAAACAACACCATTTTTGTAAATGAGGGAAAGAGGGCCTAAAGGAAGGAGAGAGGAATGGGAAAAAAGTAAGATTCCATACACAAATTCCCTATGATAAATATTAGCATGATCATTTTATATCTAAAACGCACCAACAGAACAAAAAGAAAAAATTATATATACAAATTATGTATACAAAGCTATAAAAATTATAGGTAAGTAATAGAGTTAACATTTGATACATTGTATCAATGTGAGAAGTTTAAAGTTTAACCAAGGGACTCAGCAAAGGGCCAGGGTCCCCTCTTTGTAAACATCTTCGGCCTGAACAAGAGGAGAGGACAGAAAGGAGTAAGTCCCTCCCCTCACCAGAGGAGTGGCCTGCTTACAATATAAGGGAGTTAAAGAGGCTTGTTCTCCCCTTTTTGCTTTTGTTGATTTTGCTGTCTTTTGCTGCCTTGAAGTGTTTCTCCTGTGCCATGTCACCAGCTTTGGAGCCAATGATAAGGACTGAAACCCCTACAAACTGTGAGCTAAATTAAATCTTTCCTTCCTTCATTTTGGGCATCAGATATTTTGTCCCAGCAATGAAAAAAAAAGTAACCAAGACATATATGTTAACTATTAAAAACTTGTATTTGTATACTAATTCAATTACACTGCAAGATAATCTTTTGAACATCAGTTTAGGAACCTAATCACCAAGCTTACATTTTTCTACATAACTGTTCATTTCTATAACTTGCAAACAAAGTTACAAGAGACTCCACGCAGAGACTCCATAAAGAAGCCATGCAGGGACCAGGAAAAGAGATGTCAGATAGCACCTCCAGAATCAAGTACTCCCCCCTCACCGGTAAGCAACTGGTTGGTTTGGAGGATAGGCTGAGTTGACAGCAACTAAAGTACAAAAAGCAACTGAATGCTTGTATTGTTTGGCTGAACTTGCAGGCCTGGGGACAGTGATCTGAGCATCTATTGGGAGTATGCAATATAGCAAACAGGAGGGTTTGCTTCTATCTCTTTTGAAATCCAATATTGTTCTGTTTTGTTTGGTTTCAATTAATTGTTTTGCTTTATTCAGTGTTCTGTTTTGATTAGTTTTATTCTGTTTTGTCTTGATTCTGCTATATCTAATGGAATGGACAACTATTTTGAAGATAACAAGATATACTTTGGTAGCCATTGTTGTTTTCCTATTATCCTGTTTTGAAGTTCTGTACCAATTCACACTGCTTTCTTTTCATTGGCTTTTTTCTGTTTTGTTTTGTTGGGTTTTATTATCTTTAAATTAAAAATAAATAAATAAAAGAGACTCCATGAAATATCATTTCTATCCTTCCCTCAAACTACAGTCCTTAAATGGTAAAGGAAAGCCAGGTGAATTGAGGGGAAGAGGAGAAAAGGAAAGAAGGGAAGAAAGGGGAAGAGGAAGAACGGCAGCAGAGGCAGTAAATACTAATAGGAACAAAAAAGAAAAGCAATCAAAACGATTTTTGAGCTTAAAATGCTGTACAGACCAGGGTTCATGCAACAATAAATTGAAAACATAGGTTCTAATTCAACTGAATCCCCAAACTCTCAAATCTTCTGAGTGGGTCATATATTTGTTCCCAAAATCACTCAAGAGAAAGTAGATCTATGAAACCATAAATTCCTCAAGAGTAAATACAGAATTTATTTTAGGTATGTCGTGGTGTTATGGTGTAAGAAATGAGATAATGAGAAAGCCTGGTATGTGATCTAGCAGTTGTAAAACAGTGGTTGTTACAGACAAATTTCTCAACTTCTAAAGGTGTTGCTGTTGTTGTTATTGTTGTTGGGATGTGTACATTGAGACAGGGTCTCACTATGTAGTTCAGGTAGACCCCAAACTCACAAGCCACCTGCCTCGGTCTCCTTGAGTGCTGGAATTACACCACAGCTAGCTTCCAAAGGCTTTTTTAAAGTTTTCAGAGTCTCCAGCAAAGTTAGTGAGATGTTTACATAAAGTGGCTATACCATCCCATAACATTAAAAGGATATCATTTTTATTTCAGTTTAAGAAAGCATTCTTATCTCTCAGTCCTCTGGCATATAAAAAGACTAGGAAAAATTATTCAACCACGTGCTAACTTAGCAAGATTTTACATTACTCCTCTTAAAAAATGAGTATATTCAGATTGGGAAGAAAATTCTGAAAATAATAACAGAATGTTTGGATATGTGCTTCTATGACAGAATACAGCACGATAAACAAGCAAGATGCAAAAGAGAAAAATAAGCCTCTTTCTGCCTCTTTTATCTCATCCAGACTGCTAGGCACTACCAACCCAATCAGTGCAGTGATCCAGCAATCACAGAGCCTTAATCTCAGCTCCCTTAAGCCCAGCAATGCAGAATGAATTAATCACAAACTCTAGATTCAGCTACACCAAAAGAGGCCCATCTAAAACTGCATGAAGTTTTGGGGGATCATCTAGACCCAGACTGTAACACTAATTTAAAATAATTCATTTAAGCTTATTCTCTAGCAAAAATTGTCAGGGTTGATTTAGTAGTTGTCTACTACCCTGCATATGGCTAAATACAAAATGTAGTTCCTAGAACCTTAAGGGGGAAAGAAATGTATTGGAAAGACATTCCTGACTCACATTAGAAATCTGTGAGTTCTTTAGAAAATGAATTTTCCCAAAGGCCCCCAAAACAGACACAATCTTTGAGGATATTTAAGATAAAAATATAGGCTAAGTACACTGATGTCTGACAGAGATACAAAGCTAAAGCACAGACAATCCATATAACCTTCATTCTTTGGCCAGACTCTCAAAAAACCAAAATCTCAACTGGGACTCTGGAACATGCTGGGTCATAGTGAACTGATTATTGAATAAGGACCTCAAGTGTCAATTTCTAAAGTACAAGTGAAAGAGGAATTCATGCTAAATAACAGATGTGCAAGGATGCCATTAGACTGTAAAATTTTACAAGTCTGAATTGTACTCTTATCAAAGTAGCTGTAAAAACAGCCAGCCACAGGGGCTGGGGATTTAGCTCAGCAGCATAAGTGCCTGCCTTGCAAGCAGGCAGTCGTGAGTTCGATCTCCAGGACCGATAAAAAGGAAAAAAGACAAAAAAAAAAAAAAAAAAAAAACCAGCCAGCCACGAGGGACTTGCACATTGAATGACACATTTTTCTCAAACAAAGATCTTTAAATTTTAACTTATTCTGTGCTAAATTCTCATGAGTTCCATGCCTAAAAATGTTTACCAGCTGCTTTAAACGTAAAATGTCTAGTCTGATCAAAACATCTCAAATAAAATTAGTCTTATGTAAATAAGCTATAAATTATGCCCCCAAAAAGGACTTAGGTAAACCAGATTATTTAGAAATGTCCATTTACATTTTGAAGAATGATTGCTACATTAGTTTTCTACAGCTGCTATAAAAAATTGCCAACAATCTGGTTCTTTAAAACAGTAATAATTTATACTCTCTCACATTCAGTTATTCCTGACCTAGAATTCAGGTGTTGACAGTATTGCACTTGCTCTTCAGGCCACAGGAAGACTGTTTCTTAACTTATTGTGGTTTGGAGCTAAGAGCATTCCTTATCCTCTTGGCCACATCACTCCAATTCTCTCTCTGTGGTTGGTGCTGCTGTCTTTTCTTGGCTGTAATTTTCCCCTGCACCTTCCTTCATAAGGATACAAGTGCAGGCATGCTGGGCCTGTCTGGATAATTTAGGATAATCTCATTTCAAAATAATTATATGAAAAGACCCTTAAGACCTTTTTCCCCAAAAAAGTAACATTTATAGGTTCCAGGAACTATAATGTGGAAAACTTGCAAGGAGTCATTTTTCAACCTATCACACTTGCCAAAAAAAAGATAACACACCAATGAATATAACCAACTCTCCACAGACAACATATCTTCATCCAACATATAACTGGTTTCCTAATTTGTGCTTATATTGTGAAAGATACCAGGAAAGTAAATTATTTAGACTATCCCATTTTTCTATATAGTATTTTTCATTAAAGACAAGCTTCTCTAAGCACTAAAGTACAAAAAGCAACTGCTTTAGGAAAGAGATTTATTTTTACTTTTAATAACATATTTATCATTCAGGCAAGACATGGTGGCACACATGTGTAATCCCAGCACTGGGGAAACTGAGGCAAGACTACTGCTGTGAGTTTGAGGCCAGCCTGGCTTGGCTACAAAATGAGTTCAAGGTCAGCTTGAACTGCACTGTTTAACTCTGTTTCAAAAAGACAAGAAAGAAAGAAAGAAAGAAAGAAAGAAAGAAAGAAAGAAAGAAAGAAAGAAAGAAAGTAAGTTAGTTCAGAAAGAAAGAGATTTTCTTTTGTAATTAGTGTCCCTTCTGAATGCAATAAGTCATTTCAAATTAACGCTTTGATCTTTAACATTTTTTTCCTCTTGTGTTATGTGAATCAGCAAACTATTTCTTCCAAACCACGTAACAATAATAAATTCTAAGTAAGCAATTCAACTACCATTGTAACTACCATTATAACCTACAGTAACTATCACCTCATAAATAGCACTTTCAGCACTCTAATCTAAAACTACACCTGTAAGACACATACTAATTTCTGTTAGCTTTTGAAGACACAAAGAATGTTTTATTTCTTTATTGAAAAACCTGTCATTGTACTAAACATCTGGAATATGCAGCTAAATTTCTTTTCTAGTGGATTATATATCTTTTCCACATTGTGAAACAGCATAAACCACTCCAAGGTAATTTTACAGATCTTCATTATCCACTCTTAATTAAGTTCATGAGTACTAGTACTAAATTTAATGTTTTCTACACTCTCTACAACTAAGTTATTATTACAAATAAATGTTTTTGAAAATTTTAAGGATTTACCTAAAATACTGATCTAGATAGTTCAGTGTGCTCTATATCCTCCTACCATGTCTCCCATCACCAGCACTATCTCATCTTCTCTAATGCTGCCACCATACACATAGATACTTTAAATGGCAGATGTTTAGTTTGTAATATTTCAGGATATACCTACTAAGTCCAAATATTGGTCAAAATTAGTTATATCAGTAGCACTCTTACTTTGCTTTTGTCCCTTTTCCTATCCAACTAGAAAGTAAGACTCAATAAAAAAAAAAAAAACTGAGTTGAGCACATATTTAACAGAGACTCTCAATGTGATAGGAAATTAAAACCTCCAGAAGTTTATTAGCTAAAAGAAAGGATAACCCCAGAATATCTTCAATACAATTGCTAGATTTTTGGAGCATGGTGACACATGCCTGTAATCCCAGCACTCAGAAGGCAGAGAAGCCCAAGGTAGGCTACATAGTGAGCTCAAGGCCAATCTGAACTACATAATGAGTCAGGGTCTCAAACAAAACAATTTGCTAAATTCTTCAAAAACACAAAGAAGCAGATCAGTAGGGACTGCAATGCAATGAAGAAAAATTTAATGATAAGTGAAAGTTACCAAATGAGAAAAGGAAAGCAGTACAGCAGGACAAAAATAATATGTGCAGGTACAACTCAGCACTCGAACAATAGCTGAATATGAAACAAGGCAAAAAAGGGAAGAGGCTGAAAACTTAAAAACTGTGGACCAGCACAGGTGCAGCAAAAGTGTTAGGAAAGAGTCACAGTGCAATGGCAAAGTCAGATTTGCACTTAAAAAATCACCTCTAGCAAGAGTGAAGGACATAAATGAGAAAGGCAAGAATCCTAATTAGAAGGCGGAGGCAAAGAAACCTGAAAGGTGAGCAACAGAGTTGTTAAAATACACAGGACACATTAAATGAGAAAACAAAAGGGCTGCTAAATTGTGGAGTTGTGGTTGAGCAGGCGTTGTTGATAAAAATGAAATAAAACAGACAAAAAACCAGACAATAAGAAAATAAAGCAGGAAGTGGTATCTTCACCATTTGTACCACTTTAATTCAACTTATTTGTGGGCTTCAGCCAGCAATGGGGAGGGAGGGAGGGTGATGCCCACACAGACAAAGAAAACAGAAAAAAAGAAAAGGAACTCAAATTAGAAATGATAAAGTAACTCTGTTCATTAACTACATGATCATATATGTAGATAACCCTAAAGGTTCCATAAAAAAAACTGAAAATCTGAGCTAATAAATGAATTAACCAAAACCGCAGGAAAAAAATTAACACAGAAAAACCAGTTGCATTTCTGTACAACAAAAAAAAAATCTGAAAAGGTAATTTAAGAGAGCAATTACATTTACAATGACATAACACAGACCAGGCACCTTTTGGGAGGTAAGGCAGGAGGATCAGGAGTTTAAATACAGCCTGAGCAACACATCAATTCACCAAGAAGCTGTCTCAAATTTTTATTCTATTTATTTATTTTTTGTTTTGATTCGAGACAGGGTGTGTGTAGTTCAGACTGGCCCTGAACTCACTATAAAACCCAGGCTAACCTCCGTTTCATTGCAGCTCTCCTGCCTCACTCTCATGAGTGCTAAGATTACAGGTGCGGACCTATAACTATGCCTGGCTTCATCAAAAAATGTTTTAAATGGCTGGCTGGAAATAAAACTCAAGAGTGAAGGCCCAGGGTTCTATCCCCAGTGAAAGAAAGAAGGAAAAAGGAAATAGGAAAAGAAAAAGAAAAAAGAAAAGAAAAGAAGGAAAGACGGACAGGGGCATGTGGCAGGGGGATATAATCATTCGCACTACCACATTCCAGTCAATGACATTCCACACACAGAGGTAGCCACATAAAGATTGTACTGTCCAGTAAAGACTACTACAATTGTAACATATACTATTATAATTATACTCTGATGTTTACACAGTGATGAAATTTCCTAACAACTCATTTCTTAGAACTGTCTCCAATGTCTTAACCAAAGGCAGCAAAAAATTAGTACACTGAAAATTACAAAACACTGCTGAAAGTAATTAAAACAGAAATAAATTTAAAGACACTGTATGTTTATTGACTAAAAGATTTAATATTAAGACAATAAGGTCTTTTTTTTTTATCGGCACCAGGGATTGAACTCCCAACTGCGCACTCACAAGGCAGGCGCTTATCCCGCTGAGCTAAATCCCCATCCCGACAATAAGGTCTTACTCAAAACAATCTACAGATTCAATTCAATCCCTATTAAAATTCCAGTGACTTTTTTACAAAAATTGGAAAACCCATCTTAAAAAATTAACTCACTCAAGAGATCTCAAATAGCCAAAATAATCTTGAAAAAGAACAAAGATGAAGGACGCCTACATGCAGGTCTCAAACCTTACTATAAATACATATTATGCAAAATACTGTGATATTACATGTTTAAGATTAAAACTAGACCCATATCTTTCACCATTCACTAAACTAAAAACAAAATGGATCAAAGATCTAAATATTAAAACAGAAACACTGAAATTTCATCTCATTCCAGAAAGAATGGCTACCATCAAGAATCAATTAGTAACAATGCTGGAGGGATTGTGAGGAAAAAGGAACCCTTCTCCAACTGTTGATTGGAGTACAGGCTGGTATAATCATTGTGCAAATCAATGTGCAGATTTCACAAAAAACTTCTTGGTATATTCTCAAAAGAATTAGAAGAATCATATCACAAGGATATATGGACACCTACGTTTATAGAGCACTATTTGTAACAGCTAAATCTTGGAAACAGCCCAAATATCCATTGATTAATGAATGGATAAAGATGAGGATTTTTTATACAATGGAGTACTACTCTACAAGATAAACTTGAGACATTTCCAGCTAAAGAAATGCACCCTGAGACCATACTGAAAGGGTTTTGGCCCAGACAGGACTCTGTAGCCAGGAAAGCCTCAATCGGAACCAGGAAGCTCCTATCTCCCCTGCCCCTAGGAATTTACTTGTGACACCATCTTCCTGCCCCTGGGAATTTACCTATGGCGCCAAACCTAGGACCAACAGGCTACCTGTGCATCCCTAATGCTCCCCTTAGGTTCCACCCCAAACCGTGGCTACTTATGTGCCTCACTCCATGTGTTCCACAGAGAGATTGCTGACCTCAAGGTGGAGATGGCGTGCCCTCCGGGGTCGGGGGTGTCTCTCCCCGCATTCTCAAAATAAAGGTCATTTATATTTCATACTTATCTTTTTCAGCCGCCGCCGGTCCTCCCCCACAGTTCTATCACATACTAAGCTAAATAAATCTGACATGCATGTATAAATATCACATTGTTTCTCTGGAATGAGAAACTGTAAGTCTAAATATAGGCCAAAATGTGTAATAGATATTGTAAATAAGAAGAAAATGTTCAAAAGGTAAGGGGAACTAGACAGAGGAGAGGGAGAGGAAAGAAGTAAAAAAATCACCTCAAAGCTTTTTAAGTGAGGGGAAGAAGGGCTGAAGTAGTGTAGGGGAATGGGGATAAAAAAGAAACAATATCATGTACAGACACAAATATCCTATGATGAATGTGATCTTTATGTACACATAAAATGTACTAATAAACTTAATTAGAAAAAATGTGGTAGGTAAGGGGCTAGAGGTTTAGCTCAGCAGTGTAACACCTGCTTGGCAAGCGCAAGGTCATGAGTTCAATCCCTAGTACAAAGAAAAAAAAATATGCAGTATTGGCATAAAGATGGACTGAGTAGAAAGCCTGAAAATAAATCCTCAAATATATGATCAATCAATTATAGACAAAGGTGCCAAGATCAATGAGTCTTTTTAACAAATAGAGCTGTGATATTCACATACAAATGAACCCTGACTTTACATTTAGATACAAGAGTTACCTAAAATTATTAAAGACTTAAACATTAAGTGCTAAACCTACAAAACTCTTAAAATGGGAAACTCTTACATTCAGCAAGTTTTTTGGATATGACACTAAAAGCACAATGTTAAAAAATTAAAATATTTGTATACAAGTCATATTGCCAAGGGAATAAAAAACAAATCACAAAATGAAAATATTTGCAAATCACGTAACTGATAAAGGATTAATATCTAGCATATATAATGATGCCCTACAAGTTATTGAACAGCCCGATTCAAAGACAGGCAAAAGAACTTGAGCAGATATTTCTCTAAAAATTGGCCAATGAGCACACCAAAACAGAAACAAAAAGAAAAAAAACAAAAAAGCTCAGCATCACACTATTTCACAGGTAAACAAAAATCAAAACCACAATGAGATACCACTTTACATTCATAAGGATGCTTTGGAAGAAGGGAGAAAGGGAGGACAGGGAGATAGGGAGGGAAGAGCAGAGAACACACTTCGGGCAAACTGTGGGAAAACTGGAACCTCTGGGTATTGCTGGTGAGAAAGCATCAAAACATACTTTTGAATACAGTACAGCAGTTCCTCCATAAGCCAAAAACAGAATTACCAAAAGAAGGCTGGCAATTTAGCTCAGTGGTGTAAGCACCTGCCTAACTGGCAAATGAGAGTCATGAGTGTGATTCCCAGTACAAAAAAAAAAATTACCAAATGTCCCAGAAATCTCAATTCTAGGTAAATATCCCAAAGATCTGAAAACTGCCCATCAATCATGTATCTTACACCCATTCTCAAAACAGTTACAGCTAAAAGATGTATACGCAAATGTCCATCAATAAATGAATAAATGAATGAGTGGATAAAAATGTAGTATATACATATAATGAAATATTATCCTGCTACAAAAAGGAAATTCCCATACCAAAGCATAATAATGAGCAAAGTAACCGAACACAAAAAAGACAAAAGTTTCACAATTCCTTTATAGGGAGTACACAGACTAGCCAAATTAATACACAGAGAACAGAACACCAGTTACCAGAGAGGAAAACAGATAGTGGGAAACAGGTATTTGACAACTATAGTTTCAGTGTTAGATGACGAAAAAGTTCAGTGTTAGATGAAACAAGTAAAATGAAATTTATGTGACTGAACTATATACTTAAAAATGATAAATTGTTTAGTTCGTATCTTGCAATAAAAAATGAACTTACACGTAAATAAAATACAAAATTATACACATTTTCTGGGGAGGAATAGAAAGCTGAATTCACTTTTGGACTTCTTGCATATAAGATACATGTATATCACCCAGAAGAATAAATATATAAAAACTCTTTTGTGAGAAATTACAGCTTATAGCAATCAACACTATAAAAGGAAGTAAGGTGGCCAAAATGGTGCACATCTACAATACCAGCACTACGGAAGGCTGAGATAGGAAGACTTCAAGTTCAAAAGCAATGTTTAAAACCTGGCAAGACTGCCGGGCGTGGTGGCTCACGCCTGTAATCCCAGCACTCAGGAGGCTTTTTTGTTTTTTTTCTTTTTGTTTCTGGGAGGATCGTTGCGAGTTCGAGACCAGCCTGGGCTGCAAAGTGAGCTCAAGGCCAGCCTGAACTGCACAGTGAGACGCCGTCTCAAAAAAGACAAAAAAAAAAGACAAAAAAAAAAAAAAAAAAAACACCTGGCAAGACTGTGCCTCAAGATAAAATATAAAAAGGCTGAAGATATAATTCAGTACAAAGGCCCTGCATTCAATTCCCAGAACCACATATAGACATACACACATGTACAATCTGTGAATTCATGAGATAGGAATCAAAGGAAACATTGGGCCGGTTAGCTGAATTCTCAAGCAGTAGATGAGCAATATTCAAAATTATCCCACCACACACCAACATTACAGACTAGTTGCATCTAGGTCAAATAAAATTCCTCAGCAGTATTACTGGGCAGAGAAAAATTTACTGGTGAACTTTAATCCTACTAAATAAACTACTCTTGAGCTGGGGATTTAGCTCAGTGGCATAAGTGCCTGCCCTGCAAGCCCACAGTCATGAGTTCGATCCCTGGTACCAAAAAATAAAAATAAAAAATAAATAAACTATTCTTCTGAGATACTAAAACATACACACACAAAACATCAAAGTAAAACATTCTGTCAGTGATGAAATACAATATTTAATTTGATCCTGTGAATATATGACACCTATTATTGCTGCTGCAATAAAAACAAGACAAGTCAACCTATTTATTATATCCAACCTACAATATATCCAGTCCTAACAATAATGGAGAAACTGCAGACTGTTCCAAGGGATAATAACCATAAAATAAAAGCTAATTTACCTAGGTACCATGTTACAGTTAGCAAAAATAAGCTCTTATATTTCGTGGCCCAATAGGGTGACTACAGTTAATAATGTATACTTTATTTTGAGCCACAATACCAATCTAACATCCAGTAAAATATTCTACTTATAAATTTTAAGTCGATTTTTAAATAAAGTCTTTAAGTACGGTAGAGTCTGAATAATGGTCCCTGAAGGTATTCACATCTTAACTCCCAAAGTAAATGAAAGTTTACATGGTAAAAAGGGATTTCATGTAAGTGATTACAATGGTCAAAAATATTGTGCCAACTTGAGAAAGTCTAGAAACTAACTACATAAATCAGTAGTACATCTGGGGTGTAGATGACATGGTTTTACCATTCTAAGATGTTGTTCAATGTGTCAACTTTAGAAATTTAGAAGTTTAACCAAGTGATTCCACAGGGGGCCAGGGTCCTTACTTTGTAAGAGCAACTGTGATGGTGTGAAGCATAAAGGTCCACCACTCCCAGGAGGTAGCCTGCACACAATAAAAGGAAAATGAAGGACTGACTGCTAGTTCTTTGGAGGAGCTCCAGTCTTTGCCTTAGCTCGGATGTCACCTCCTCCTTTTTTGTGCAGACTGTTCAGCTTTCACCTGGGAACTCTTCAACCTTCTGTCATAGACCCCCTCAGCCTTCTTGTGTGGATTCTTCAGTCTTCCATCACAGACCCATCAGCCTCCTGATATGGACTTGCATGTGACACTGCAGTGAGCTTCAGATCTTGGACTGGACCCTTCAAACTCCAGCATGTAGGCACCCTCTACAGGCTTTCTCAGTCAACTGTGTAGCTGACCCTTGTAAACCAATCTTCTAATTACTTACACATTTGTGTATCTTGCGTTATAGCTGTTTCTCTAGTAAACCCTGACTGATATAATGATTAAAAAATCCTGAGATGGGGAGATGATTTTTGGTTGTCCAGGTCTGGCCCAATTACTCATGTCCCCATGAATCAGACAAGCTAATATGGTAACAGAGACAAAATCAAAAGAAGATACCTTGGCCAGGGATTTAGCTCAGCAGCAGAAGCACCTAGCCTGACAAGTGCAAGCATGAGGTTGCAAGTTTGATCCCCAGTACAAAAAAAAAAAAGAGGAAAGAGAAAAAAGAAAAGCAGAAATTATCCCATACCAAAGACTATTTCAGAATAATTCCAAAAAGTCACAATATAGGTTTGAAAGCCAGTCAGTCTTGATGTGCAGCCAGCATTATGAAACATTATGAAAGTTTTATATAAAAATTAGTCTTTCCAGAACCTTATAAACTCTTGACATTTCCAAATGCTACAAATTCCTGAAACCTTCCCTCAATAAAGATGTGACACCGAATTCGGTCATTTACTGGCTTAGTGTATGTTTTACTGACATCAACTTTGACAGTAAGAGATTATCACTGGCAAAAAGTTGCCTAGAGAAAAGTTCAGGAAAGCCAATCACTGGAATAAATGGCAGATAAAATACACTGCTACTAAAAGCTACACTAATTTACTTTTCCACCCCATTGGGATCAGCAACTTAAAAAAAAAAAAAAACAGGATCTTGCTATACACCTGGCTAGCTTCACACTCAATACATGGCCCAGGTAGGCCTCAACACTTGTAATCCTCCTGCCTGCCTCACTCTCCAAGTGGTCAGATTATACCACCAGTGGTTTAACACTGGTTTAACTGCCTTTATCTGCAAGCTTCAATCACAGTGAAAGAGAGCATTTTTCACAACTTTATCAGCCATATAGGGGAAACTCAATTACAGAAGTCTTTTTTGTCTTGTTTTTGCCTTTTTGAGATAGGGTTTCACTATGGAGTTCAGGCGAGCCTCAAATTCACTTTATACCCCCAGATTGGCCTCAAACTTACAGCAATCCTCCTGCCTTCCGAGTGCTGGGATTACAGGTATGTGCCACCAAGCCTCGCACTTGACTAGCTTTTTAAAGTTATTTTGTTAAAAATAAATAAATAAAAGTTATTTTGTTAAGAGGGCTAGAGATATAGCTCATAGGTAGAGCAATTATACTACCCTGAGTTCAATCCTAAACCCCTCCAAAAAAGTTAGTATGTGAGAGCTCTTTCTACTTTAAGGCAGGCGTGATGGCGGCACAGCTGTAATCACAGCACTTTGTAGAGGCTGAGGCAAGAGGATTGCTATGGGTTCACGGCCTGTCTGAGCTACACAGTGAGTTCAAGCCTGAGCTACTTGAGACCCTATATCTCAAAAAAACTAAAATTAAAAGAAAAGCTCCTTCAGTTATGGATACTGACCTTGGCCTGTCATAAGTGCTAAACAGAGGGCTGGGGATTTAGCTCAGTAGCATAAGAGCCTGCCTTGCAAGCAAGCAGTCATGAGTTCAATCCCTGGTACCGATAAAAAAAAACAAAAAAAAAAAAAAAGTGCTAAACAGTTTCCCCATTTTTTTGCTTTGTGTTTTATCTTTTCCTTTTTAATGACATAAAATTTTATAAAATTTTTTTATATAAAGTAGAACACATTTAGTACATTTATCTTTTCCTCCAGGCTTCCTTGGAAAGAACGTGCATATTCTGAAATTATAAGACATCTACCTGTATTTTCCAGTATTTTCTGAGTTTCATGTTTTTACATTTAAAAGGACAGGATCTAGTTTTCTACATCATGCTACTGGCAAGTTCCCCTCACATTAAATATTGTTTCATTCTCTCTTCCCAACTGATGAAAGTTAGTGCACTTTAACTTGTAACAAAGATTCTCAGTGAATGGTGCTAAGGGAAAAAAAAACTTGTAACAAAGATGAGAAAAGAGGGGGAGAAGTTCATATACACATATTTTATGCTCTATTAATAAGCATGTGAAAGAGTATGAAAACTCTGTAAAAGCTTAACACCTCTTCCTACATGCGCCCAACTCAATTATAAAGGGTATACAAAGTCCTTGTATAATTAATTGATCATGAAATATAAAAGTAAGCACCAACTACATGGTACGGCCTCCATGGTTCCTTTGCAAAACAAGTATCAACTGCCTTTTCCTCAAAAGCAATTAAGGTCCTCCCTAACAGTTTTCTCCCTTTTTTATCCTGAGCCTTGTAAGTATTTGCGGCCACTAGATAGAGACAAATTTGATTACAGAGATAATTGGTTACCGAAAGGATCAACAATAAATTTTCAAGCTCTGCTTCTAAAAACTCATCAGTTTAGCTAACGATATAGTTGCCTCATCTGTAAATTTATAACTTTATATTAAGGAGCCTCAAGGTTAATTCTAGTACTCTATGAAACAAAATTGCTAAAAGTTCTTGACAGTATGAAAAGTTATTCTACTTTCAGCAACTTTTTTCAACTTGAATACTTCAACTAATCAGTCACACAGGTTGTTTCCTCCAATCTTTTTTATTTTTTATTTTTACAAGTAAATGTTTGCAGTACATGATTACATTTATCATGAGAAGCTGGTAAGCACATAACACATCTTAATTCTCTTTTACATTCTTTCAATCTTTTCAAAGCAAGTCAAAAAGAAGCAGACTGCATAATTACACAGAGCTTCCCAAGTCACAGCCAAGGCTTTCTGCATTTGTTGTCTAAGAATAATCTCATATTTTACCCAGTCCATCTACCTTGTTTGTGTGCATGTTTACATATGTATGTATGTAATATATATATACTTTATATATACTTGATACATACTTGAAACAACTGGCTAAGCTAAAAGTTTTCCTCTAGTGTCATGATTACAATGAATTTTGCTGGTATTTTCTTTTTGGAGGAGGGAATTACAACAAAAGACACACTGCCATTGATTTGCCTCAAAATATTCCTTATATACTTAGAATACATGTATCCCACTGTTCTTGTCATTCTCTAAAGCAGTTTTGGAATTTATCTTTTAAGCTTTCAACCAGTTTGCACTGTGTCAAGGCTGTCCTGATATACTGAATCAGTCCAAAATGTTTACCTTTCATAGTTATTTTGACCTTGAGAAAGAGCCAGAAGTTACATGGTGCCAGATCCAATGAATAAAGTGAAAGAAAACACACCATAATGTTTTGATAAGCTTTTCTTTCCAGTGGATGGCTCTTAGCACCACCATTCACCATACATTTGAGCACACCTGGTAAAGACCTGAAAGACAACTTCCAGAATAGCTTCAGAAAATGTCAGGCATGGTGGTGCATGCCTGTAATCCCAGCACTTCACAGGCTGAGGCAGGAGAATCACTCTGAGTTTCAAGGTCAACCTGAACTATATACAACACAAAAAAGGAATAATTGGTAATACTTACCAAGTATTTGCCACTGAGCATCAAATTCCATTTAATACTGTGCATCAAATTCCATTTAATATTTACACATTCATGTAGTAAATGCTATTATTGCTTTCATTCAATAAATTTAACAAACAGGAATGGTATTTATTTTAAAAATAAGGAAATGGAGCCAAAATATATACAACTTGCTTAAAGGTCTGAAACTTAGGTCTATTTGACTAAGCTCATGCTCCCTCCGCCCCCGCCCTGGTACTGGAGATCGAACTCACAACCTTGTACATGCCAGGCAGGCATTTGTGCCATTGAGCTAAATCCCCGGCCTAAGGTCATGCTCTTAAACACTACCCCAAACATACACATTACCACTACTACTGCTATAATAATGTTATTAACATGCAAATGTTCTTTGAAAGCAGGAAATTTTTTAGTGATTATAAATAATGATATACATGGGCATAGTGGTGAATGCCTGTAATCTCAGCTACTCAGAAAGCTAAAGTAGGAGAGTTACAAATTTGAGGCCAGCTCAGACAACACAGTGAGATCTCAGCTCAAAAATATTAAAACTGTACTCAATTATTTAAAAAGAGTAAGAAAAATGACCAGAAATAGTTGTAAAATTGTGAGATACCATTATAAGATACCACTAATTTGCAACTGTGCTTTAATTAGAGATATACTAGACTTATATTCTAGATGATAATTTGGTGCTGCTAGCTTATGGGGGGTGTTCCCTTCTATTTTTTCTTTCGGGGGCAGGGGAGACCAGGAATCAAACTCAGCACCCTATGCTTGCCAGGGAGATGCTGTGTTGCTGAGTCACATCCCCAGCCCTCATTCTGTGTTTTAAAAACAATTCCAAAAGGCAAATGGATTTAATCTCTCTCCTGGTCTTTTTTGTCTTCCAATTTCACAATTCATATTAAAAAGAAAAAATCCTGGCAAAGTAGCTCCAGAGGTTTTAAAGGCTTAAAACAAAGCCAGATACTTAAAAGCATGAAAAAGAAAAAAGGGAGGAAAAAAACCTTTAAGGACAAAAAATTTTACAGCTGTCCACAAATCTGAAGACTATCAAAATCTTTAGAGTCACAAAAGCTACAAAACTTTGGCACAATTCATACACACTGAAAATCAACATGACTTTCAGCAATTCTAAACCTTTATAAAACAACTCTAAACCTTTGCAGTTTAGGTGATGTTTTAAAAACCCATTGTTCTGGAAATAATTTAAAGGACTCCAAACATTAATCTATACAAAAGTGTGTGTGAGAGTGTGTAAAATATAGTACATATACAACTATGTATAACTATGCATATGTATAATATATATGTGATTATAAATACACACAAACATGCATTTGATGCAATTAGGCTTCAATAACTCAAGATTAGGGAACATTCATAGCCCCTTTACAATTGTATTTTGAGACAATTTCATTAAATTGCATTGACTGGCCTTCAAAACTACATTCTCCTGCTTTAACTTCCCAAGTAGCTAGGATTACAGGCATGTGCTACCAGAACCAGATTCCAGCTTTTATAATCTTAATTTGATTTCTTCAAACAATAAATGCTAAAAAAAAAAAGAGAAAACCGTAACACCACAATAAAAACTTAAGCTGAAAGGTCAGGGATTTAGCTCAGCCAGCATAAGCACCTGCCTCGCAAACCTCTCCACCATGGGCTCAATCCCTAGTACAAAAAAAAAAAAAAAAAAAAAAAAAAAGCTGCAGTAAAAACCCATTCTCTCATAAGAAGAACTGACTCTGTTGTACTAGACAGGGAAAGGGAACCGTCATTAATTCAATAAAACAGGTAATGCCTGTTGCACTATGATAGTTTTCTCTCTACTCATAAAAACCCGTTGTTCTTAACTTTTCTGGGGCCACACACTTCCTTAAGAATTTGATAAAAGTGGGGCTGGGGATTTAGCTCAGCGGCATAAGCGCCTGCCTTGCAAGCAGGCAGTTGTGAGTTCGATACCCGGTACCGATAAAAAGGAAAAAGACAAAAAAAAAAAAAAAAAAAAAAAAAAAGAATTTGATAAAAGTGATAAACTCTCACCTCTTGGAGAAACTGATACAAAAAGCACCCGCACATATTTCAGTGTTTGTGGACCCAGTGACCCATGGGTTGAAAGCCAAGAACACATGCTCCAGCCTGTCTGAAAAGAATTTCCAGACCTAAACAGGGCAACAGATTATCTTCTCTAATGCTTTCTGCTGTACTGCACAACAAACTACTGCAATCAAACACAGTTATAAACCAGGCTTGATGGTACATGTCTATAATCTCAGCACTCTAATCTCAGTGCTTGGGTGAACTGCCCTGAGTTCCAGACCAGATTGAGGCACAAAGTGAGTTCAAGGACAGCCTGCACAGTGAAATGCTGTCTCAAAAAAAGAAAAGAAAGAAAGAAAGAGACAGAGACAGACAGATACAAACCAGGCATGTTATCAGACGCTTGTAATTACAGTATTTAGGGAAGTGGAGGCAGCAGGCTAGCCAAAACTCAAGCCCAGCCTGGACAAGTTGAAAGATTTCATAAAATACTGCTTCAAAATAAAATCTAAGAAGGGCTGGAGATTGTCTCTCAATGTGAAGGTCTTGAGTTCAATTCCCACTACCATTACACCCAAAAAAATAATAGATTCATATTTGAAAAGAAAATAAAAAGAGACAACAGGTACTGCTTCCACCTTACTGCCATATGAATATCGGATCACCCCTCCCTGTCTTTAATGCAAATACAAAGCTAAAATAAACCTTATAATCCAACCACTCAGAAAAGACTGACTACACTATGGTGCATCCACCTATTATGTCTATGATCTTTGAAGTTATATTTTTTAACACATACAACTTTAGGCCTGCATATAAAATGCAGTTAAAACTATGCAAAACCAAACCAAAATGTAAAATCTCCTTCCAAAGCAAAATACACCAAAATATAAAAGCAATCGAGTACTAAAAGAATGGATGAAATTTTTTCTACTTCTTAAATTTTCCAAAATTTTTTTCCAAAATTAAAAAATAAATTTAAAAAGAACTGAAAATTGTATCTGATTTAAAAGACAAATAGTAATTTATGGACTTGCCTTCACTCTTAGCTCTTGAACTACTTCTGAAAGTCTAAGGAACATACTGAACATACATTACAACTAGAAGCAATTTATTTAAAAAATGCATGATGGACACTCTAAAGCCTGTTTTTATCACTGGCACATTAATGTTTTCTTAATTCTCATAAATCAATCATTTCAACGCATTTCATAAAAGGTTTAGACAAATTAAACTGACATCAATAATATTAAGTACATTATATATAACATTAGTTTCAAAACTGATAGAGGGAACCGGGAGTACAGTTCAGTCATGCAGTATATGCTTATCATAAGCAAGGTCCTGAATTAAATTCCCAGAAGTAACAAAAAGGTGATGAGACTTCTGGGGAGGAAAAAAGAAAAGAAAATTCAAGATACTACACTAATAATCACTGGCTAACTCTAACTGGCAAGTGGGGCCTACATTTCAATATTACTATAATAATTACTATAAGAAATTCTGCTTTAACAATTTAGACATTACTGAACTATCAACACTTGAGACCCTTCAACATGTTATCCTTTAGATCTAAAAATGCCCCCAAAGCCTCATATGTTTGGAAGGTGACTGGATCACTGAATAGTAGAAGACAGATCACTGGAGGCATAGCCTGGAGGGGATTACTGTTATTTCCCTCCCCAGCTCTTCCCTGTGCTCTCTCAGCTTTCCTGGAGCCATGAGGTGAGTAGCTTCAGCCAATTATGGACTAAAATGTGAGCAAAAATAAACCTCTACCCCTATAAGTTGTAACAATCAGATATTTTGTCTCAATGAGGAAGAAATACTATTAGAGGACCAGAATCTCATAGTTATAAAAAGCATTTTTCTACTAATTTAAAGAGCTCTGGTTGTCTTCATGCTAACCCAAAATTTTAATATGAACAATACAAAGTTCATTAAAGGGCTAGGATTTAGCTCAATGGCACAAGCACCTGCCTGGCAAGTGCAAGGTTGTGAGTTCAATTCTTGGTTCCAAAAAAAAAAGTTCATTAAAATTAAGCAACAGGCCAGGGATTTAGCTCAGTAGCTTAAGGGCTTGCCTGGTAAGTATAAGGTCTTGAGTTGGATTACTCTCTCACCCCCTCAAAAAAACACATGGTTCTTCAGGTATTTCAGTGGAAAGACAGAGTGTTTACAAAATTAAGCAACAAGTATATTTTTCAATCTTGTTAAGAGAATATTTTTAAGAGCAAAGGGTTTCTGAAACCAATATAAAATAATTAATAAAAAACAACAATAGCAATTTCCAGCCAAAATACTAGTAACATGTCTTCTCTATTCCACAGGCCCTTATCATTTAAACAATCTACAAAGTGGTAGCTTTGTGTCTATGCACATAATGAAAGTCTGGAATACTATCTCAGAATATAAGCAAAACAGTTAACCGTGGAAATGAGGCATGCCAACTTTAAAATTAGAATGACAGGATATATCCATAACTCCTCCTATACCCCATTTCCACCCTAACCAATGTGCTTTGAAATACAAAAACTCATATTGAAAGTAGATACGAATCACAAATCCCAGCACTCAGGAGGCAGAAGCAGGGAGACTGCTGTGAGTTTGAGGCCAGCCCCGGCTACAAAGTGAATTGAAGGCCAGCTTGCACTGCACAGCAAGACCCTGTCTCAAAAAGACATTAAAAAAAAGAGAGAGAGAGAGAGAGAGAGAGAGAGAGAGAGAGAGAAAGAATGAACAAACAAAACTAACAGGAGGCTAAGTGAGTAAGCGATGTCTATAATCTCTGCACTCTGGGAGGCTGAGGTAGATCACAAACTCAAGACCAGTCTGGGCAACTTAGTAAGACACTTTCTCAAAATAAAAAAGAACTGGGGATGTAGCTCACTGCGAAAGCACTGGGATCAACCTAGTACCAAAATAATAATTAAGTAAATAAATAAAAGATCCACGAATCAATGGATCTTTATCTTTTTTCACATAAACCTCTTGGGCTTTACTGTTTATAAAAACTCCTTTACCTACCTTACTTTTTAGAATCTTTACAGAAAAAAATCTGTAAGATTAATGGAAGTCATTTTATATATACAGTATATATCATGATATATGTATATATTATTCTACATAATAGTTTATATATAATATACATATAAAAGAAAATACTCAGGCCAAGAATCTTACTAGTAATGGAACCAGACCTAAAGATGGAGTTTCCTGCCTTGGATTCTGAATCTCCATCTACACCGAACACTACACTTTCTGTAATATTGTAAAACTTTCTATGAAACATTTGGCTGGTTTCCAAAACAGCCATCCCACACTGAATTAGACTGTATATAGTAAACCGTGTAAATAGTGAGGGCTTAATACAATTATCAGCATGCAGGCATGTACCTTTTTAAAAGTGAGTAATTCGTTGGTTTCAAATTAAATCAATACTGCATTCATATTGTAGGGGGAAGAAGTAAAACATTTTTCTAAAATAAAGTCAAAATGAAATACTACTGATTTGCACATTTCACAATAGCTACTAGAGACACGGATAATATAGAAACAAGCAAAGAAAGAGTGGACAATTTAAAAGAACAATGTAAAAAAGAAACTATATTCTTTAGGAAATTGAAAGGAGAGATTTGTCTCTTTCTCCCTCAAAAATAACAGATTATATAACATTACTAAATAAAACTAAAGAGAATTTTATTTAGCCAAAAGGAATTCTTGCCAAAACTACTGACTTAGAAATACATGTAAGAAATCCAAAATCCCTTGGTTTAGATCATTTACTGATGTTACACAATTTAAATTAATTATTTCACGCCTTTCATTTTTCACATCCACACTACCAAAACTATTTTCTAATGACCTTGGAAATAGGAACAATGTTTGCAGTATTTTAGTTATTATCTATTACAAAAACAGACTTCTCAAACATTTATGTGCTATACACAATATTAGGCTAAAGTAAAACTGCAGAGAACATAATGGTCTTCATAATTTAGAAGAACAAAGCCCAAAGAAATGCTTAATAACGACTGATTATGTGACAAAATTGACATCTCACAGAAACAGCTTTTAGAGATACTGGGGGTGATTTAGCAGTCAGAAACAATAAAGTTTGATTTGATCATGATATGAAATAAAAATAGTACAAATTATTAAGTTTAGCTAGGCAGAAAATAAGCAAGTGGTTGCTATGTCCTTTAAAAAGCTGCAAAAAGACATCACTCATCAACTATTGCATTTAAAACAGACTATACAATAGTTTACTTGTCATGTTCACCTAAACTAAATTCTTAAAGGAAAAAGATATTGGTTGATGCATTTTTCTACTGCTAATTTCTATAAGAGACCGGCACACAGAACACCTGTTTTTTAAAGACAAGATAAGGACACGGTTCTTGTGAAAGTCATTTAGTCACTGCCTCTCAACTCTAAAACCAATCTTCTAGACAGTGCTCTACAGTGCTAGGATCCAGACTACGCAATTCTGTTATGGACTCTTGTGCCTGTAGGGCACTGTTAGGTTTGCCAATAGGGGTAGTAAATGAGGACTGCAACATAGGAAGCTGGACTTCCAATTCCTATCGTAACAACTGCAGCCCTGGTTCTGACAGCAATTGGTCCTAGTCTCCAGCTTCTTTTGGTACTCCCAAAGCTGCCATGACCATGTCACATGTTTTCATTTGTACTAACAGAACTGAACACTGCTGACCTCCTCGAAGTCCTGCACCAAGTTCATCGAACTTGTTCTCTGAGCTCTTGGGTTCTGATTACTTATATGTTCCATTTGTTCTCACTGTCTTCTAACCAACTCCTTTATCCTCTTTGCTGTTCCTATTAAGGTTTCTGTTTTCTCTACCAACCCTAAAACATTATTAAACACAATAACCCCAACTGCTCTGATAAAGCTGGCTCCTATTAAGAGGAGCTGGCTGCTTTACTAAAATCTGGAGTTATTTTATACATAAAGTCCATTTTATCAAGGGTAACATGAAATTCCGTATGTGCTTCTATTATATTGAAACATAAAAGCCACTTAAAGTTTGTATTTACACTATCCAGCTTGGAAATTAAAAAAGAGAGAGAAAATGAGTAATACTTTAAATAGTACAGCCTACTCCAAGTATATACATCTACCTTTTACTACAGCACATCTTCCAGGATATCGTGGGATGGTAGTTAACCTATTTCCCAGGTTCTCAGTCCCCATGTACCATAGTATAAGACCATGCTGAATGTGATCTAAATGTAATTCTTTTGTTGTTGTTGTTAGCTGTATTTTTTTTTCTGAAATTTTTTTCTTTTTTAGTCACAGACACTGTTTGCAGTAGAGGAAAACGGCATTACAGTGTGGTGGTAAATGGTCTGTTCACATAAACCAGTACATGTTTATCTTTTAGCACAAAAAGCCCTAATGGCACATACCCTATTGGAATTCATGACAGCTCCAGTATTTCTGTCCCTGTTTTTGTCATCATCTTCTTTTTTTAATGAACATTTTCAAGGTTTGTCCAAAAGAAAGCTATACAGGCTCTTGGCTAGGCGAAAGACAATTCAGAACAGCTGTCACACACCTGGACTGCCACCTTCCCGGGCTGATAATTGATATCTGATTTTTTTCAACTGATTTTTTATTTTAAAAAACTATCAGTTTTACAAAATCTCTAAGAGAAACACAAGAGGAAGGTGCTGAGGTAAAAAACACCTGAAGTAGCTTTGCGTGTATGTGCTTTTGTTTTTAAAAAAATCTGTAAATTTTAATACCCTGGGCCAACCTTATATAAATTGTTATTTCCTTCACTTTTTGTTTTGTTTTTAAAAGATTAAAGAAATCATTTCACTGAACATTGATGGCTATACACCAAAATTAAAATGACAAAATACATTCTTTATGGACTTTTTCTTGGTTTGGTTGGCTAGTTGATTGGTTTGATGGGTTCCTGGTTTCCTCTTCCAAAATGCTAGAAATACCACTAACTCTTGTTCTCGAGTGACGGAGTGACCAAGTGTAAGTTGAGGCTGGTTTGTGTGTTTTGCATTTGTTCCTTCTGTGTGATATGATACTCAAGAGTACTGCTTTGCCTCTTCACCTGGGATGTAGGAAACCTTGAAGTAGTTCTTAAACTGATGCCCACTTAGCTCTTCTTTTGTTGCCTATCTGATACTGGTAACAGCAGTTTCTGGGTCTGTGATGACTTTTTTCCACATTCTCTATTATCCCATACTAAACCAGAAAGTCCATCCAACACCTAGAACTATAGGTGAGGGCTGTTTCAAATCTGAATCTTCCTGCTCCTTAGCTTTTTAGAAAAAAAAAGTCAACTTAAACGATTTTTCCAAGCAATCCCACTTTACCGGAGAGGGTCTCATTGATGTGGATGGCCCAGTTCTGGTTGGAGTAGTTCACAACAAAGGCATAAGCCAAACTTGAGCAGGACCTGTCCCACCAAGAGCAGATTCCTGTCCCCAAAAAGCTGCCAGAGGTCACTGGCAATAACAGCGGGACTCAGGTTCACAATCTAAAGCTTGTTCATCATCCATGCCTTCCATACTTGCCCCAAGAGCTTGCAGCTGCCCCTCCCCAGAGGTACCCAGTGCTCCTCACCACAGCAGCCCCACCTCATCCCACCCCGGCCTCCCTCACACTCCTGAATGTGATTCTTGTAAAGATTTTTTTTTTTTTTTTTGGCTGTTGTTCAACATGAACCCTAACTAGTATTTACAGGGGTAAAAAAAAAGCATTCTGTACCAACACTAAAGCTAAGCTGATAGTACCCTTGCTGTTTTGCCTTCCTAAAATATTCTGAAGCATACTTATTTTGGATTGGGTGGATAGGGGGCTAAGGATTGAAATCTAGGGCTTGGCACACACTAAACATAAGCTCTGCAAGTGAACTACAACCCCAGTCCCAAGCATAATTTTTCACTATATGGTTTCTACTTTACTCACTGACTTTTAAAATGTGATTTCTTTATAAAACACAACTCCTCTCTATGAAATAGAAGCAGGTGTGGTGTTATGTACCAGTTGCCCTCACTCAGGAAGCTGAGCCAGGAGGATTGCCATGAGTTAAAGATCAGCTTGGCCTACAGTGAGTTCAAGGTCAGGCTGGAATACACAAATTCAAGGGCCTGTCTCTAAAAAACAAAAACATCCACGGGTGCTTGTAATCCCAGCACTCCAGAGGCTAGGATAAGAGGATCACTGGGTTATATGTATGAGGCCAGTATGGGTTTACAAAGTGAATTAAGGCAAGTCTGAACTGTACAGTGAAACCCTCTATCAGAGAGAGACAGACAAACACTGACTCCCATTACAGCCCATAAAGAGTAACGTTTGTTGAAAACATGACAAAAATTCTTAAGTTTTTTAAATTTGGCTTGTTTGTACTTAATAGTATGTCTTCATTACATAATATAATCTGAGGTCTATTTTTAAAATAATTTTTTACTAATGTACTTAACAGAGATACATATTTTCAAAATTAGAACAAATGGCAGACACGTAAAGAAGCAAAATATGCTAAATTATTCTCAAAATGAAATGAAAGAGCTAGGTTTGGTCGCAAAAGCAACATCTGTAATTCTAACACTCTGGGAAGCCAAGACAGAGAATCCAATTCAAGCCCAATCTAAAGAATAAAAAAAATTTTTTAAAGACTAGGGCCAGGCATGGTGGTATATGCCTGCAATCCCAGCACTCAGGAAGCTGAGACAGGAGGATCTCTGGGATTTTCAGGCCACCCTGAACTTCATAGTGGATTTAAGGATATCCTGAACTACACAGCAAGACCCTGTCTCAAAAAAAAAAAAAAAAAAATGCATTGTAGATGTAGTTCAGTGTGAAGACCCTGGGTTCAATCCCCTGTACTAGGGAGGGGAAGAGAGGGGGAAAAGCAAATTTTAAGCAACAGGGATCTTTCACAATATTTTTAATAACACAGCTGCTGTGCATCTAAACAAGTCACACCAGTGGTAATCCACTTTAATTGCTAAACACTCATAAGGCAAAAGCGAATCATGAACCAGTCCAGATCTGATGGGAGTTCCTCTACACAGCCTAAAAATGAATAAATAGGACTGTCTACCCTCATAGTTCCTACATAGAGACATATCATCTAGCTCTTCCCTACATTTGAGTAATTCCTACCCAAATGTCCAATGTCCCATTCAGTCAGATTACCTATGTAGGTAGTAAACACCAACCTGTAGCACCTATAATAAGAAATACCCAATAACCCAGTAGACACATTAGGGAGAAAGTGTAACAACGAGAAGGGGAAGAAAAAGGATGCTTAGGTCTTCGGGAAATGGACTGGGTATTACTGTACTTTTGTACGTCAAAATATACCTACTTTGTTAATAAAAATTAAGTCAATATAAATTACCATGATAGCTAAGATTATAGAGAATGAAATCAAGAAATAAACAATGGTATCTGACAACAATATCTACCATAAGATATGTAATAATCGGGGCTGGGGATCTAGCTCAGCGGCATAAGCACCTGCCTTGCAAGCAGGCGGTTGTGAGTTCAATCCCGACTACCAATAAAAAAAGAAAAAGACTAAAAAAAAAAAGATATGTAATAATCAACATTAAGATCAATTCTATAGCCCAGCATGGTTGCACAAGCTTGTAATCCCAGCACTTTGGGAAGCTGAGACACAAGGATCACATATTTCAGGCTAGTTCTGGCAGTGTAGCAATCTCTTTCCCAAAGGTGAGGAAGGGTGAGTAGCTCAGTGTGAAGGCCTTGGATTCAATCTCCAGAACCACCTCCTCACACACAGAATAAGGTTTAGATTTGTACGTGTACAGAGTATATATAATCTCACAAATATTTGTTCTTTTTTAAAAACTGCAAACTGCAGTAGGCATGGTGGTGTACACCTTAACCCCAGCACTAGGGAGGCTGGGGCTGAATTTGAGGTTGAGGCAGGAGGATGGGCTACACAGAGGGTTCCAACTTGGACTCTATACTACCATCCTTTCTCAAAAAAAGAAAACAATAAAAATCACTCTGATGACATATTAGTTTCTTCAGAATTCAATTAAAAAAAACTATTAAGTGCTGTCACACTAGAAACACTGTCATACTTTTAATACAGTGCTTTTTAATGTTAACTCATTTCTTTTCCTGGAAGGAATTGTTTCTTTGCTAACAGACAGAAATTAAACTGTTACTGAAATATCTAGTATATATTATTCATTAAGCATATATCAGCTTTATTCCCAAGACTGCATAATGTAAACACAAATCATAAGCAAGTCAGATTAAAGAGATAGACGACACCACAAACTGAAGGTCAGTAATAGACAAAACAAAATTCCAAACATATTTGCTGACCAGCTCTACACTGCGTCCACTCAAATCCAAAAGCTAGGTGTCTGCCTGCCCCACACGCCAGATAACTCAAAATTCCCAGTATTTTAATGTCTACATTGTCTACATTATGTTAATAATTCTAATTTGAAATTTCTCTCTGCAACACACTTGAGAACAAGTAGCTTATTTTTCAAATACTCGAACTAGCCTAAGACAATTTTCCTTCATAAATTCTCCATCTTACATAATTAATCTCAAACGTAAATTCTGTAAGGGTACCTGAAGCAAGTAAGCAAAATCTTTAGAAAAAACCGAAGGACCACGTTTTCTGTGCCACTCCCTGGAAAAAGGAGTGTTTTATAACTATCCATTATTTTATTAAAAAGTGGATCAAATACACAATCAAGATTTTAGCATACCTGTTGATTGTGACAAGTAGAAATCTCAAAGGAAAAATATCCAAAAGTCACATCACTAATATTTAAATTCTTTATAAATCAAAGGATCAAACTGTAAATCTAGAGCTAACTGCAATCTAAATTATTAAAACATTCAACACCTAATTCAAAGCGTATCATCAACCAATTATGTTAAATATTCTGGCTGATCATTTTTAAAAAGCCAAAAAATAAATTGTATAGCATAACACTCGTTTTAAATAAAATGCTAAGTTTCAAACACTAAAATTATGTCTTAATTTTCAAAAGAAAAAAACAGCATTATTACCAAGACACTGAACGTGCATGTATCTACCCTTTTCAAGGCAAATAATATTTCTTTACACATCTCAAAGAAACCTGATATTTCCAAACAATTTCACAGCGTAAAGGAACGTATTCTCTGAAACTTTTATAAGCACGGCATAAGATACCCAAAGGGCCGTCAAGGAAATGAATCTGAAATTAGTCACTAATGGGCAAATAATCGGAATAAACCTTCAAAGTTTGAAAGACCGATTTTACTAACAGCATCTCTGAGAGTAGGAAGACGACTTCGGTAGCAGGAAAATGATCCTGACAAGCAGGAATAGGGCTCCCCGATGACACTGCGTACCACAGATCTCAGTATATAAACCGAAGGCTTCAAAAAGCAAATCTTCCAGCAGAACCACACTGAGACACCCCCTCCCCCATGGATCCTCCGGGATAAGCTCCAGGCTCCGGAAAGCAGCAACAGATACTCCTGAGCAGAGGGCGGCACTCACAAGAACGTGTGAACTAGGCGGGATGTCCCCGCAGCCCGCCAGGAACCGCGCTTCCGAGCAGCTCCTCCACGCGCGACTCCGACTCCAGCCCGCGGGGGAGGAGGGACGCGAGCGCCTAGTGCCACTACCCCACCCCCACAGCGCGGACACATCCCGGGCTGCAGGGAAAGCGGAGGGGGGCGCATTCCACTCCGTCCGCCTCGCCCGCCGATGGGGGGGGGGGGCAGAGAGGAGGCCTGGCCCCAGCTCGGGAGAGGGAGAAAAGGGAGGGCAGCGGAGGAAGGGATCAGACGCCTCGCCGACCGCGTCCTCCGCCACGGGCTCGTCCCCTCCCGAGGACCCTCGAAGAATCGGGAACAATGAGGCCGCCTGCCCGCCATCCCCGCCCGAGTGCGGTAGGGGGCCGCGGCGCCATCTCCCCTCACACCCCCACCGACACACACACCCCCGAGCGCCGGACCCGTCAGGTGCCGGACCCGACCGGGCGGACGCGCGTCCCGACCCCGACCGCCGTTCCAGCGTCCTTCTCCGCCCCTCCTGCCTCACTCACCGGCTCCTGCTCCAGCCCGGGGCTCCGCTGGCCGCGGCCGGAGCGAGACTCTGGGATCAGCTGCCGCGGCCCCCGGCGCCGCCGCACAATATGGCGAGTCTCGGCTTCCGCAATGGAGCTCGGGAAATACAACAGGGGCCGCTCAATATTCATGAGAGACTGAGGGGAAGCCGGCTCGCCCGGCGCTGCGGGGAGGGCGGGAAGGAGCGAGCGAGGAGGCGGGGGCGCGGGACGGGGACGTGCACGACGCGGGGAGGCCCGCGGCGCGAGGGGAGGGGGCGCCGCCGCGTGCTGGCCTGGAGAGCCCGCGCCGCCCCGCCCCGTCCGCGCCGCCCCGCCCCGCCCCGCGCGCCCCGCCCCGCCCCGCCCCGCGGCCCGAAGTCCCAGGGCAGGCGCAGCCCGCGGTAACGCCCGCCCGCCCCGAGGACTGTGGCGCCACCGGCCGTCGGCGTTTTATCTCCCGGTTACCTTCCGCCCCTGCCCGCGCCCGGTGCTGGAGGGTTGTCTGCCGAGACTTCGTCCTCTAACGCCCATCCCAGCCCGCAGCGTCCACCTTAGGCTGCCCCCGCAGAACTTCACCTGAACTTGAGCGCTGTTTGGTGGCCGGGTCTAACCCACACGCACGCGCTTCGCCCACGCTGAGTAAACCTGCGAGACCTGATTATTCCAAAGAAAGCAACTTTCAATGCCACAAGTGTATTTTTGGACCTCTAAGGTCGTGATTATTCTCGTCAGCTCTCGCTGTTTATCTTGCCGTTTTAATTTTTACTTCATTGGCCCCTTTTGTGTTTTGTGAAAGGGTCTTGCCTGTGTAGCTCAGGTTGGCCTTGAACTCACTATGTAGCCCTGGCTAGTTTTGGAACTCAAAGTAATCCTCTTGCCTCAGAGTATTGAGTGCTGGGATTACAGGCGTTTACCACCACACCCAGCCACAGCTATACTGTCTTTTGAATTTAAGAGTTTAAGCCTCCAATAACTGTGACTTCAGTGCATTACATAATTCCTCTGGATTTTTTCGTTTCCAAAATGAGACGATTTTCATTGAATGATTCTAAGGGTCCTTTCTAGCTCTTCATCTCTAAAAGTCTCTAAGCAATTACAAATAAACGATAGAAATTTGGGAAACAAAAATATCAGCTGTAGCTAATATGCTCAGGAAAGCCTTCCTGAGGAGCTAGGATTGAGTTGGTTTTTGACAATGCCTTGGATGGGTGGAAAGAGGACAGATATTAAAATATTGAAGACAGCATATTGTGTATGCTACCTAACATCCATCAAAGTGAACAAAAGTGAATATTCTTTGTCAGTGACTTGAAAATTTTTGTCTACTCTCTATAGCTCTAAATAAAAAAGGACAATTCTGACAAGTTCTTCCAGGTTAGGCCTTTCCTCTACCATACAGAAAAAAATCAAAATAATTCTGAATGTTCTGCTTCTCCCTTACAAGTCCATTTTGTAGAGATAGTGCGGTTGCCGAAGTAGCTACCTACTGTTCGTGGTGACTGTGTGTAGTTCAATTAAAGGAGGGCTGGATTCTCATAATTTAGAATCTTCTGCTCCACTTAAAATGCTTTTGAAAATTTTGATGCAGGTTAAGCGATTCAATTCAGTTTAGGAAGGTGATCATATGTAGAAAGCACAGTAACTTCACAGATAAAAGTTAAATATACTTTAAAAATTACTTTAAAAAGATTCACAGAAGAGTTAGTGGAAATATAGAAAACTGGGATATCTGGATTAAATGTGATTAAAAAGCTGGACTCAAGTTAACATCTTTAATATGAAAGACACCTCTGAAAAATTAATGGAACTTCTTTTATATATTTTCCCTCTCATTAAAAACTTGGCACCAAAAGCACCATGGACCTTCGCTCACTATATGGATCAGGAAAGTTTATGTTATGGTATACTGTAATAAACATCTCCAAAACCCGCATGTTTTAACACAACAAAAGTATACTGCCTGCTCATGCTTCTTGCTTTGTCAGTTCCACTGTCTCCAGAAAGTAGACTGACAGAAGTTTCATCAGCTTGTAGCTGCATTACTTAGAACATCTAGGTTGCCTCTATGACAGAGTAGATCCCATGAACTTTTCACAGCCTTAACTTGAAAGGGAACTAGATTATTGATTACATTTCATTGCCTAAAACCACGTACTTAGCTCTTGTTATCAATCTGTGCTTACTAAAGAAACATTTAATACGAAATATACAAATATATAAGAAAAATTTATAAAATTAGCTCACACTGGCTATCTACAGAGTCAAATTGTGGAAGAGTACACAATTCCGTGCTGGAGATCCAGAAGGCCCAGGTGAAAGCCTGGAGCTCACTGTAGTGTCCTGTGTGAGTCCCTATCAGAAGGCTGAAGTATCTACAATAGAGGGCTGAAAAGTCTATGCAGGAGATGATGACCAAGGTAGAGGCAAGGACTAGAGCTCCACTGAAGAAACAAAAGCAATCTTGCTTTCTTCATTTCCCTTTTATATCATTTTGACAACAATCCTCCCTAGGGTGGGTCTTGCATACCCAGAGCTATGCAGAGCCTATTTAGTTGGGTGTTTCTTAAACTGATACAAGTCAGTATCACAGCCCCAAGTATATGCAAGAGTATTGAATCCTTAAACTCAGTTCAGGAGGAGAACTGGGACTACTGGTGAATGACACTAATGTCAACCATCCTGTCAGCTGGTTCCTAGATGCTATGAAAAATAGTCCAGGGGCTGGGGATTTAGCTCAGTGGCATAAGCGCCTGCCTTGCAAGCAGGCAGTAGTGAGTTCGATCCCTGGTACCGATAAAAACGAAAAAGACCAAAAAAAAAAAAGGAAAAGAAAAATAGTCCAGAAAGTGTTATTCTATAAAATTCTAATCTTGAGTGACTTCAAGAAAATTATGCTTTCAAAAATAAATTTTGTGTGCTTGTTGGGTTGACTGCATATAAAGTAGACTTGCCAAATTCTTCCCCTTTGTTTTAACTCTACAGTATACACAGTCTCTATTTATATGCGTTATGGTTTGTGTCTGGATACAAAAACAGTCATTACAATAGAATATTACTCAGAAAAAAAAAAACAGTCATGAAGGGGACTGAGTGTTTTGGAGGCAGCTGAATCTAGAGTGTAGGATCACAGTGCGATGCTGGGATTAAGGTACTAGGATTAAGGCTGGGGAACTGCTGGGCCAGTACACTTATCGGATTGGCACTACCCTAATCTCAGCAGTCTGGATAAGGTAAGAGGGGCAAAAAGAGATTAGTTTCCCACTTTTGCTCTTACTGCGTTTGCCGTCTTCTACTGCCATGAACTGTTGCCCCTCTGTCATCTGGCACCCTGCCTTAAACTGAGAACCCTACAAACTGAATTATAATAAACCTTTCCCCTTTTAACTTTGCATGTTGGGTATTTTTGTCTTTGCAACAAGAAAAGTAACTAAGACAATGGGTGACTTACAATTTTTCAACTTTATGATAGTATCATTCTATTTTCCACTTTCAGTTAATGTCCAATAAATTATATGAGATATGCAATGCTTTATTATAAAAATAGGCTTTGTATTAGATAATGTCCAACTGTAGGCTAATGTAAAAGCTCTGAAGATGTTAAAGGGGGCCAGATTAATCTACGATATTTAGTAGGTTAAGTATATTAAATGCATTTTCAACATGTATTTTCAATTACTATGCATTCATCAGTATGTAATGATCATAAGTGTATATTAATGTAAACTACACAGTTAATATATTAATAATGATTTGATATAAATTACATACTTTTGGGTCATGTTTTGATGACACAAAGAATATCATCCTGAAAAACATTTCTAGGGGCTGGGGATTTAGCTCAGTGGCATAAGCACCTGCCTTGCAGGCAGGCGGTCGTGAGTTCGATCCCTGGTACCGATAAAAATGAAAAAGACAAAAAAAAAAAAAAGAAAAAACAACATTTCTAGTAACACTCTGCTTGCATGTTAAATATACTAATTGAAAGTGATACTCATATTTTAAGCAGAACATTAAATAAACTACATAATATAAACATTATACTATAGGTGGATGACTACGTAAACTCTGGGGAAAAAAGAGATTCTATTTCCCTCAAGACTCTGTAAGTAATGCCAGATTACCCCACAAGGAACTGAATAGGCACCTGTAAATAATTACAAAATTTTCTTCTTTACTGACTTTCAACTGTGTTCATGCTACAAATTTAGAGATGTTACTTCACCTTAGCCAAATTGTATCGAGTATCTGTATGTGTCAGGAAATTTATTAAGTGCTTTGAGTAAAAATATCAGTATAACTAGGATATCAGAAATGTTGCTGACCAGAATATACCTAGAATCCAGCATAATACTTGACGTAGTAGATGCTCAACAAATATGTTTTAAGAGAATGAAAGACTGCAATTTGATCCCAGTGTGTATGTGAAATAGAATAGCACACATCAGCTTGAATTGCCTCACATTTATTGCTTACCAACAGACATTTCTATCATGACTATATTTAGTCCTTTCAGAGACTTTCTCTGTTTAGGCAATATGTCTTACATGGAATGTCATACTGACTATTCTATACCTACTACACGGATTTCTTTTCAGCCGTGCTCCAAGTGTGTATTGTTATCTGCTCCTGTGAGATGAAGATTATGTCATTAGCAGTCTGTTAATATTAAGCTATATATGTATCACAGTTTGAAGAGCATATTTATTTCATTAAATCTTCAGAATAAATCTCCAATGAATGAGCCCTTCTTTACAAATGAAAAAAATTTGATTTCTGCGACTTGATAGGTCTTCTAAACATCGAGCAGGACATAGCAGAGCTAAGGCTCAAACTTTGCACACTTGACTCCAAGGGTAGGTACTTTTCATGATGACACACCTGCCTCATCATCTCATGCTGCACGTATTATGTAAGTATATTCCTTCTTCCCAGGTTGTGGGTTGTCTGTGAGACAAACATCTCCAGAGCTTCTTGTAAATATTCTTATTTATTCAGATCCTCCATGTAGTTTAAGATGCCAAAGATGGAGGGCTGGGGATTTAGCTCAGCGGTATAAGCACCTGCCTTGCAAGCAGGCAGTTGTGAGTTCAATCCCCGGTACCGATAAAAAAAAAAAGGTGCTAGAGATGATGTGAAATATAACAGTCTATGCATTTGATCCACATGCAGGAAACAGTTCCCAGTTCTTAGAAAACTTGCTGTAAAAGAACAAACTTAAAAGACTGAAGACCAGAATAGCTTGAGATGTAACTATCTCTATTCATTCTATTGTCAAAATATATCCTCTACCAAAAATTCTGAATTTGCCATCTTTTAGATGCATTGTGCTTCCTCTGAAAGAGCCAAGTTAGGTAGAAACATTGTAGAAAGGCCTAAAGAGACCCATAAGTCAAGATGGCTTTAAGAAGCAGACAAGTCAAGATTTACAACCTTTTCAGTAGAAAAAATAAAACTCTAGCTACAAGCTTTCGTGAAGTTTCATTTGTTTTTCAGCATAGTGCATTTGCCTGTGACACGTTCTTTGGTGCTGTATTTCTTTTCTGCTGTATTTCCCAAGACAGCCAAAATAATTGATGCTACTCTTATTTGCTAACTATTCAACTTAAAGGAATTAAACAGGTTAAATGAGATGGGTTAGTTAGAAGGACTGTTGGGAAAAACTAATCAATATTGCTATTTTCCTCCCATGGAGATTTGGAATGGTATTTTATATATCCCAGATGTGGCCACATTCTGCCTAACATCTGTTAGTTCATTTTATTAAAATAATAAACTAGCATGTGTTTGAAAAGCCAAGAGAATGAATTAAAGTTTTCATTCTCATACTGCCCAAAGAGCTGTTTCTTTATAGCTAACAATGATGCATATAAATAGAAAGTATTATTGTTATATCTACTTTCAATATAAATTAAAGTATTATTTAATGATCACTGGCTTTCAGTTTTCTAGTATAAAGTCCATTCCATTCAAACAAACCTTTACAGCCCCTCCCACCACCATGTTTCTTACAGGAGATGAGATTTGTGCTTTGGCAGAGATCTAGAAACATCAAGAATCATCTTGCAAACAACACGGAATGGATACTTCAGATCCAAATTCAGAACCAAAGTAGAAATTGCTCTGTAACAGCAGGCTGGAAGATCCCAGTGGGAAAGTTCAGATGAAGATTGCAAAATATTTAAATCAAGTTACAGGTCACTCAGGCTGCCTGGAAAGCAGCCTCACTTAAGAAAAGCATGATATTAAGAAGTTTTTTCCTTCGGTGGGGAAAAGAGAAGAGAGTAAAGATATCTTTTATCTAACACAGTTTATAGAAATAGTTTTTAGGAAATAATTTAAAAGAACTGCCAAATTAAATCCAGAAATGAAAACTTAGTTTTATTTTGGAATATATCAAAATTTGGAAACTTTTGCAGTATCCATCTTCTGAGCATTTTATACTCCACAAAGCAAACCATTTAAATATACATTGAATGACATATGCAGTGTAGAACATATGTTATAGTTTAGGTACCTCTGGAAAATAAGTCTGGTCAATTTAGAATACTAAGGATTTGAGCTGGGCGTGATGGCTCATGCCTGTAATACCAGCACTCAGAAGCTGAAGCAGGAAGATCATTGCGAGGTTGAGACAAGCCTAGCCTACAAAGTGAGCTTAAGGCCAGCCTGAACTGCACAGAAGAGACCCTATCTCAAAAAGACAAAAAAAAAAAAAAAAAAAAGGTTTTATGTGTTACATCCCAAAAGGGATATTTTCTAATGATTTTTAGTTTTTCTGTTGAATGTTTTATTTTTTTAAGCACACTTCATGGGTCATACATCTAAGGTTAGGATTGACTGCCGCTCTTATGAATTATGAAGACTGAAAAAAAGAATGATGAAGACTGTCACATAAGGAGTAAAATGAGATAAAGTTATCTGCAGATGAAACCTCTTGCTGTACTATCTTGTTTGAGATATATAGGTAGCTTAATTCATCTGTGTTTCTTTCCATCACTCTTCCTTTAATCTGATAATATTTAGTTTTTGCTATAGAATGGTGTTGATGTTTATAGTTAAGGGATTTTTAATTCTATAACTTCTTAGCAAATACACATCCTTAGCCACCAGTCTTCCTTCTTGAACTCCGCTGCCTTAGCTTCCCTAGTTTGACCCTTTTCTCAGACCACTGGGGGCCTGTCCTCAAGGGAGCTCTCTCTTCCTCTACCAAACCCAGTCCTTCACTGGCTTTCAACTAATTCATCCCTTGACTTGGCTTTTTAATTAAGTCTGGTGTGTCTACAACTCAAACTACATGAGACCCTGCGTTCAACCCCCAGAGCCAAAATAGAAACAAAAACAGAAGAAGAAAAAAAGAAATGGAATGAATAAAACAAAACTTAAATATTGATGAGATTAAAATAAAGGCTTTAATACAACACTATAGACAGTGGAGCAAAGGGATTCTTTATCAACATTAAGAAAGTCCAAACAAGTTTGCTATATTTACCCTGGACTGAAGGCATTTAAAAAATCAGAAGGCAAAGATTATGTAAGAAATCTGATGTGAAAAAAAAAGAAATCTGATTCGAAGTTGCAATTCTCAGGCAGACTAATCAGAGTAAGACTGACAAAAGGATTGTTTGGCTCATTCCCCATGCTGTAGACCCAAAGCCTTCTGTACACATGTAGGTTAAATGATCACGGGGTAGTGAAGTACCTGGAGTTCCTGGATATGGGAGCCTTACTCACCACAATGAGAGAGCCATTACTAAAGCCCTGGCACAACTATATTTTCATTGAGAGAACATAAAAATATAAGAATTGGGGCTGGGGATTTAGCTCAGGGGCATAAGCGCCTGCCTTGCAAGCACACAGTCATGAGTTCAATCTCCTGTACCAAAAAAAAAAAAAAAAAAGTAAGAGTTGGTAGGATTATGAATATTGGAATGCTTAAATGGACTTTACATAAAGAAGTTTTTTCTGCATAAATGTTTTATACAAATGAACACTCCTTATGCAATATTTTCTTTTGTTGCTGTTGTTACTGTTTGTTCTTGAGACAGGGTCTTGCTATGCAGTTCAGGCTGGCCTTGAACTCATTATGTAGCCCAGGCTGGCCTCAAATTCACTGCAATCCTCCTGCCTCAGCCCTCCTGAGTACTGGAATTACAGATGTGCGGTAGCACACCTGGATCTAGGCCATGTTTCTATTCAATACTGTAAAAAAGAAGGCATGGCAATCCATCCTTCAAGCAACATTAATTGGATAGTAATTAAATGTAAAATAGGAATCAGTAAGATTGCCTGACCCCACCGAGGGTAGAAGACCAGCTGCCACGAGGGTGTGGACACACTGTGTGATTTGCTCTGTGCAGCACCTCCCTTGGCTTATGGTAAAACCCTGTGAATGCCTTCCAGCAGCAGTTCCTGGGACTGTGGACTAGGGAGTTTTGGCTTAGCAGGCATGTACTGCCTTACTTTCAGACATTAATGTGATACCCCACTAAGGACATAAAATTATATTGAAATGTGAAATACCCGTGCTCTCTTGGATAATGTTAGAGGCTAATGAGAGTACCCAGAACAGTTCCATAATGAGATGGAAGCAGTTTACATAGGAACATGTTACTTGGGGAACAAAGAACCTCTTTTCCCTAGGAGGAACTCTGAAACAGTATGGAGAGCTGCTGAATTCCACAGTGAACTATAAATAGCGCTCAACTGATGGCAAAGAGCTTCTAGGTTGTGAATGGCAGTTCCAAGGTGAACACATATTAGCCTATTTGGAAAAATGCCCCTCCAGTCAAAGAATGTAAAAGCAAATCAACTTAAGGCTGTTTTCAGAGCAGTGGTAGAAAAACTGAACGTGTGTGGAGGGAGTGTGGGTTGGAGGGGGGACTACACACAATTGCTGTAGTACTTGCCTATAATCCCATAAGTCTAAGAAGGTGAGGTCGGGGAATCACAAGTTTGAGCCCAGCCTGGGGAACTTAGCAACCTAGAGAGACCATGTATTAAAAAAAATAATTTTTGTTTCAAAAGGAGAGGTGACTGGAGATATAGTTTAGTGAGAGAAACTTAGGTTCAATCCCCAGTATCACAAAACAAAACAAATACAAAATCTTGAGTTTGAGCTTTTACTGACTTCTGGACAGCAACCAGTGGCCTTACTATACTCTCAAGTAAGGGGACAATAAACATCTAGCTTATTAAAGTAATGCTGGTCTTTGGGAATTTGAGGGTACATTAAATCACGACATGCTGGCACTTGTCAGAAGAACTACAAGAGTAAAAGGTGATGGAAATTGTCATGCAGATATCCCCAAGCTCATTTAAGGTGGCCCTCTTCGTTAAGAAATGAGTAGACATGAGGTCACCGCAGCAATACAAAGGTAGGCTGAATCTAGACTTATTTGTCCTATACTGTCTGAGGCACATAATGACAGTAGGAACTGTTCTGTCTGCAGCCAAAAGAGACAGATGGCTATGTAACAGATTCTCCAGGGGGAAGTCCCTAAACATAGCTGACAAGTCAGTCTGATACTGGTGGCTGGTACTACACACATGTTTTGAAAGAAGTAGACCCTGTCTAGAAACCACACTTTGTTCCTCAACAACAGATGTAAATGCTCAGAGTGCTATAGGAACACCAGAGCAGAAGCTATTACATGAATCTGGATGGCTGATCATCATTATCTCAGACGAAGGAACACACTGTGCAACCCATAATATCCAATCACAGGCAGGAACATAGCTCCATCTGGGTACTAGATAGGAAAGTGGAATGAGCAATAGAAAGATGGGCTGTATAAAATAGTGAGGGGGTAAACACATGAAAGGCTGCTTGATATGCTTACACAAATGTGAGCTCACACTCAACATGAGATGAGCTGACGGAATGTCCCCACTAGATATTACTTTGTTTTCCTGGTAGGTCTGGGGAAGAGTGAATAAGGCAGGATGCTCGTGTTACTATGAAATTCCTGCCAAGGGAGAAGTACACTGGTCTGACAATTATAACTTTTTCTTTCTTCCTTGCAATTATCTCAACTTAATTTTCCTTTTTCCCCCACCTTATACAGTGGTCACAGACCAGGGCAGCAGTTGCAAGTGCTGGAAGTAGGTATGATTGCTAAGAAACCATCTCAGTACTAAGAGTGTGATGGCTTCGTTTCATCTGGCAGTTGCTTGGTGGTAAAAAAAAAAAAAAAAAAAAAAAAAAGCTATTTCTGCATTTTGCATTTGTGTGACCTTACTCTATCTGAAGGAAATGGACTGAGGGGGATGTACTTCCTAGTACATAGTACTAGTATTGCTACCTGCTAATACTAGTTATATGTTGAAATCACTGTTGCTTTTGGAACCTGATAAGATTGAAAACCTGCGCACCTCAGAGGCTTCACCCTGAAAGGCATGTTTATGTAATAGGATGGACTGGGCTACTATTAATGATTGAACAAGATTCTATTTAGGTAGCAGTATCTTTCAAGTTGTATATCCTTTTATGTAAAGGTTCTGCTTCCAAAGACTTATGGCAGGATGAGAGGTGCCATTGGCTGTGACACTGTGAAATACATATTTGGTCTTCCAAATCTGCTGCTTCCTAGCATGCAACTCCTAAAAGTCTTGGGATCTTCAAAATAATAAGTGTTTTTCAGACAGTTAAATATCACATGATTTTTCTTCTATGAAAAGCCCAAGATCTAAATCACTTAAAAGGTAAAATCAAATAGATGATAAAAGACAGGAAGATTGACTGCAGACATGGGAAAGAAATATCAGGAGGGGGGAATTTAGATGCATTGTGACATGTACCAGTGTCCCAAGCTGAATGTATTTATTATGTATCGTGCATATATACTAATAAATTTTTTTAAAAACAAATTTTAAGTGTCTTTTTCAATGCTAATGCGTTAACCGATGATTGGTAGCCCCAAGGTAGTTTCAGGTTAAGGGCCAATCACCAGAAAACAAGGCAGAACCAAACACACTGGCACCTTCCCAGCTACTTTTAGGAAAGCTGAGGCAGAAGGATCAGTTGAGTTCAAGAGTATGGAGCCAGCCTGGGAAACATAACAAGATTTCCTTTCCTTCCATAAAGACTGATTACTCGGGCACAGTGGTGCGTACCTGTAATCCCAGCACTCAGAAGGTTGAGGCAGAAGGATTGCCATAAATTCAAGGCCAGACTCGCTTATATAGTGAGTTCAAGGCCAGCCTGAACTATGAACTAGATATCAAGTTCAAAACAAAACAAAACAAAAAGATAAACCAAGGCAGGATTAATGGGAGGGACTTCAGCCCTACTACCCACTTTTTTGGTAAGAGAGAGAAGCTGAAGGTTATGTAGGCCAATGATTTAATCAATCATGCCTGAATAATGAAGCCTCCATCAAAACTCAAAGACAGTATTGGAAGAGCTTTAGGAAAGCTGAACACACAGAGGTTTCTGGACGGTATTGTGCCCTTGGAAACTCTGTGCCTTGCCTCCTCCGCTACATGTTGCCCTAGATTTCTTCATCTCTATCCTTTATAATATCCTCTATAATAAATGAGTAGACACATACAAAAATATCTGTGCAAGTGTGTGAAGAAATATGTACATGAATGTGGATTTTTGTACTGCATTTTCTGTCTAAATAAATTTTAGCACACATTTTCTGTCTAAATAAATTTTAGTATACCCATTCAACATATCATATAACAATCAAAAAGTATGACATTTAAAACTCCAAAAACATTTTTTAAAGAGTCAACTTGCTTAGCAATGTGTACCATATATTCCCATTTTGTAATTATTAACTGAGGGACTGTGATGAAAGAGCTGTTCTACTGGATGTGATCATGCGCAACTATAATCCCAGCACTCAGGAACCTGAGGCAGGAAGATAATCCTGAGTTTGAGGCTAGCTTGAACTACACAGTGTAACCTGGTTAAATAACAAAGAAGCTGTTCTAGGTTAGTTATAACCAGCTAGAACAAAGAGAAAAACTAGAGCTATGAAATTCTTTGTTTCTTGACATCTAGTTGTACAATAATCTCGAAAGTCAAGCACTCAAGTGTCTTACTACCAGACTGTAAGCTCCATTCCCTGAAACACTCGTAACCTTAGTTAGTAAAATATAAGCTAATCAGGGACCAACCAGTGATTATAGATCCTTCAAACTGCATCCCTTCTAGAAGAGTTACAGCATGTATGTAATTATCTTGGGATTCTGTTCTTCTTCTACTAATTTATATCTCACACTGGTTATGGAAAATACCAGGTATTGTTTGTTAATTAGTCTCCCACTCCCTCAAGACATTTCTATTGATTTATCATATGATTCCTGGAATCAACTATGAACTATAGGTTGAAACTAATACTGTATTTCAATTTCTCAACTTACACACCTTTCTCCCAGGGAATTTTTATTCTTCATACTTTGAGGTCACATATAGTAAAAAAATTGGATAGCATAATTAGACTGGGTTCAAGAGACTTGATCGTTCTCTAAGCCTAGCTCGAACGGCCCAAGGAGATCAGAACAAGAGCACTAGTCACTGCAGTTAGCTTCAGTAAAGATGCAGGTATACGAGGAGAGATTCCAGGACCGGCAATATATATAGGTAAGGAGAAAAATCCAGGGAAGCATGACTCTGTATGAGTTTAAAAAGGTGTGAAGCACTTACCTGGAAACTGAATCAGAGGATTTGAAGCCAAGAACGTCATGAGCAGCTAACCCTCCTCTTCAAGGTAAAGGAGAACAGGGAGAAGGAGGAACAATTTGACTGACATAAGTGGAGACTGGCAAAGGGACCCCAGATCTGGGCTTTGAGGTCCTCAAAGTTACAAGTGAATCAAATCCACGGACACATGTATGACTCAATTCCTGCATGAGAACCAGAGAGGCTCACTTAGGAAAGCTAAAGATCTAGGTCACAGTAGTCCACCAAAACTGGGACGAGTCCTCGAGACACATGTAAGGCACTGAAGAATGAGGTGTAGGGGCCGGGGATTTAGCTCAGTGGCCTAAGTGCCCGCCTGGGAAGCACAAGGTTGTGAATTTGATCCCCAGTACCACCAACACCACCCTCAAAAAAATGAGATATAAAGGTAGGGACAAGAGAACTAAAGATGATTGGCTTTGTCTTGGTTCTCCTGATTTCACTGACCTCTGATCCACTATAGTTCAGTGTTCTCTGTGTTTTCTCAACATCTTCCTAAGATTTACTTAGGAGCTTGCTTGTTTTCTCTCTCTCAACCTCTCTCTCTCTCCTATATAGTTCAGCCTGGGCTTTACCTCACTCTGTAGCTCAGGCTGGCTCTAAATTTGAAACAATCCTCCTGCCTAAGCCTTCTATGTGCTGGTATTACATGCATGTGCCACCATGCCCAGCAGGACCTTTCTTAATATGTAAATCTTAATTTATGCCCTCTCTTTGAATGATTCTATTCAGCCACATGTGTTATGGCTTGTGTCTTGATGTTCTCCCAAAACCTCATGAGGCAGATATTTCAGTAGTGGTTGGATCCAGAGTGTGTGGTGCTGGGTTTAACTTATATGATGTTAGGATTAAGGGTGTGTGATTGCTAAATTAGTCCACTGATTGGTTTGGCACAGTCTGCATGTGAGTGTTACCCACCCTAAGGGAGGCTGTGCGGTCTGGCTTGAATAAAAGGGATAGAAAGAAAGCTGCTACTGTCATTTGCTGCTTTACTCTTTCCCTGCCTTCTGCTCCCTGCTTGCCATGGACTATTTCTCCTCTGCAATGCCCCTCTGCTATGCCAGCCTGTTTTGGAGCCAGCTGACTGTGAAATGAAGCCTACAGACTGTGAGCCAAAATAAATCTTTCCTCCTTTGAGCGTTGGGTATTTTGTCTCAGCAATGAGAAAACTAAGACACATACCATATGTTGATAACTCAGTTTTCCCCAAACTTATGGACTTCTTTTTAAATTTCAAAGTTACAGACCTCTCCAAAATTATGTCCAATTCACTATTTACCCTTTGCTATAGATGTCTAACACATATCTCAAATATAAAATGCCTAAACTGGAGCTCCTCTTTGAAATGTAAACGAAGAGCAATATATGATTTTAACTGCCCTTGTATTTGTACCCATAATATGTATGTTGCTTTATTAGACCCAGGGGAGTTAAGATAAATTATTCCTTTCAATTACTTAAGACCACGAAGTAATTCAACTGTAATGTTTTTAGTATATTCACATGCATTTCTAATTATACATTATTCTTTGCTCAAGAATATACAAATAATCACACTCAGTAATTCAGATATATTAAACATGACCTAACATCAAATAAGGGACAGACCTATACTAAATGTGATGAGGCTACTAAGAGTAAAGGCATTAACTCTCCCTTGAGGTCCATTATTAATTACACATTATGCAATAGGATCTCTCACAGGGCTTTAATCATGGTAATATTAGCTTTAATCCTAGAAATTAGAAGCAGTATGAGTAAATAGCCAACAGCTTTGTAAATTCTACATATGCCTCTGTGTTAGATTTCTGACACTATGACAAAATACCTGAGATAATCCGCTAATAAAGAGGAAATGCTTATTTTGGCTCACGGTTTTAGAGACATAATTTTGCGGTCACTTAGCCCTGTTGTTTTTGGGCCTGTGGAAGTACAGTAGTATATCATACTGAAAGTATGAGTCTAAGAGGTTGGTTTACATCCTTGCAACCTGCAAGCAAAAACAGAGACAGAGAGTGAGGGGTCGAGTAAGGGGACAACAAGGTCCCAATACCCACTCCAAGGCACTCACCCAGTTACCCACCTTCCTTCTACTAAATCCCAATCCTTGAGAGCTCAGGCACCTTTTAGGAAGTACCACAGAATCTCAGGTAACTCCCATTAGCTGCACCAGGATGGCAACAAAGCTTTTAGCATAAGGTCTGTGGAGCCAGGCAGGACGTTTAAGTTCCAAATAGTGACATATGTGGTAGCACATGTCTGTAATTCCAGCTTCTTTGGAGGCTGAGGCAAGAGGATGATAAAGTCAAAGAAAGCCTGAACAACTTGACGTGACTGTATATCAAAATAAAATAAAATAAAGTAAAATAAAAATAAATGGGTCAGGGATGTAGCTCAGTGGTAGAGTATTTGCCTACCATGTACCAGGCCCTGGGTTCAATCCATGCAAAATGGAAAAAAAAAAATGAAGAAAGAAAGAAAATGAGGATCCAAACCGATGTAGTTTAAGTATTTTGTAAGTGTTATCTCACTTAATCTTTACTGCAACACTGTAAGGAAATTATCATTATTATCATTAACATTTTGTGGATTAGAAAATTTAGATTTAAAGCATCTCAATATTTACTTAAATTGCCTCAATAACAGAGTAGCTAAATCCATACCCTTAATCACTATTTAAATTGTCTTCTCATAATTTGTGACCCTGCTTTAACTAATACAATGATGTTCTTTTGACTATAATATTCACACTAAAGAACTGGGCATAGTGGTGAACATTTGTACCCGAACTCAGGAAGCTGAGGCAAGAGGATTGAGAGTTCGAGCCCACATAGGCTACAAGGCCACCCTGAACTATGTAGCAAGACCCTGTCTCAAAAAACAAAAAACAAAAATTATACTAAAACAACACAGTTCTGAATAAGCTAAATAGTGAACAAACCTCACTATACTTTTTCCAGAACATTCAATTATTAGACATAATTGGAAGAAAATTGTGATAGCACAGCAAGCCCATCTCCATTAAATAGTAGCATCAGTTTTCCAAAACTCATAAAGACAGATGCAACTGAGCATGGTGGTGCACCCCTGTAATCTCAGCATTCAGGAGGCCAAAACAGGAGGACTGAGAGTTTGAGAGTTGCCTTGGCTACATAGTTAGGTTGAGGCTGGTCTGGACTACATAGTGAGACCTTATCTCAGAAAAACAAAACAAAACAAGTAAGCTAAAAGTCACAACAATAAAAAAAAAACAAAAACAAAACAGAAACACAAGATGACAGGATGGTAACAGAGACTGGCTCTCTTGTTTCCTGCTGATTATCTCGGAGAGGTGAGCTCTGTATTCTAAGGTTCATGCTGTGTTCTGGGCCTTCTCTAAATTACTATAATATTGATAAGGTGGAAAAATAATCAGACTTTCAGAGGCCAACAGAAGGTAAAGACTATAGGTATAGTCCTCCAAACTTATTATCTATGCACTGATTTATCACATATGCTCAGAATTTAAAACAGATGTGTTCCAGTGAAGGAAATCATAATATGCTGGCCAGGACACAGAAATATAGCCTCAATTTGAAAACACAGAACCAGATTTGTAGTTGGTTCAGAAGCTTCCTTTTATCCCAGTTGCATACTAGTGTGAATGTTTTGCAGACATCTTTTCAAATTAACTGGGACTCAGTTTCTTAATCTGGAAGTTGTTCAAACTTCTGCTTTCGAAATGCTATTATTTCCATTTTCAGAAATATTCAGGATTTTCTGAGTAATTTTTCCTTAATATAAAGTAAAATATTCTTGAAAATAGAGCTCTGATGAGTAAATATTGGCATTTTTACATTCACATTTGCTCGATTCTCATCTGGGATTTAGATACCACATTTTTATAGCTGGAATTCAATACCACATCTTTGTCTGTCATCTGCTTTCTTTTAACTGAAGCTTTAAAAGTTAATTATCTAAAGTCAAACTCAAGTATTGAAAATAACTTCATTTTAATGATGCATATCAAAGGAAATTTTTTCACACTAGCTCCAAATGAGATATGGTTATAAAATAATGTAATCTCATTACTTTCAAAAACTTAAAAATTATTAGTGGACATAATATTTCTCATAATGCTTTAGTTTTGGAATAAGAATGGAAACAAAAGTATGCAATATGGAATAAATTTGCAATCATTTCTCTCTGAGGGGAAATTATCTGGAAAATCATTAGCTGAGCAAAGATGTCATTCTTAAAAGTGCTTGTGATTTACTTTTAGTTTGGTTTTACAATATAAATTATAATATAAATGTTGAAAAGATGGTCAATTTAGACAGTGTCTTTCACAGGAGAACAACTCAAGATAATTAATTATGTGATAAAGACACATACACTTGCACACATTCATACAAATGACTGCCAAAGAAAGTGTATCTGCTCAAAATTAGAGCCATTGTTGACAGTCCAAGAAAAGCACGGAAAGAAGATCTCTCTTTCTATAAGGAACTGTCTACAGGAAACTATCAGGTAGCACCTAGTAAAAGCTACATGAAGGTCTCATATTTCTATAAACTGCTAAAACAATTATTTCTTTAACTTTCCTTGAGTGATTGTTACTATCGAATACTCTCCTAGGCATCAAGGAGATAAAAGCTGCTTTAAAGGATATATCTTGTTTGACTTCTTTTTTCTTTCTTCCTTCCCTCCCCTACTTTTTAAAAAGTACCGGGGGGGGGGGGGTTGAACCTGTGTCCTTGGTTGGCCTTGAACTTGTGACCTTCTTGCCTCAACCTTCCTAGTAGCTTGACTTAAAGGCGACCATATTTCTGTTTTATGGAGGTAAATACACATATAGTAAAATGCTCATCTATTAAGTATACAATTGGGTGAGTTTTTATAAAGGTCTATATTTATGTAACCAATGTTTCAATCAAGACATAAGGTATTGCATTATTTCATGTTCTCCTGCAATCAATATCTTTTCATTTATAGGTAACTGTGTTATAATACCTATCTCCATAGGTTAATCTGCTCTTGAAAGTTGCATATATGGAATTATACTGCATTCATTTTAAACTCTATTTATGTATCTTTAACTCCAATTATGTTTTGAAAATCGATAGCGTTGTACTAGAAGTTATTCCATTTTTTTACTGTGTACTATTTCTTTGTATAAAAACACCATAATTTTTTAAATTCGTAATCCTATTGATGGACATTTGAGCTTGTTTCCAGTGTTTGATTTTCAGAAATAAAGCTACTATTGACTGCCTTGGTCATATCTTTTTCATGAATATGTATTTTATTTTTCATGAGTAAAAATGAGTGGAACTGCTAGTCATCAAGTTGGTGTGTAATTTGATAAAGGTTCTGTTTTCTAAAGTGGATGTGTCATTTTAATTTTGTATCAGCAGTGTATGAGATTTCCACTTGTACCATATCCTTATCAATACTTGATGTTGGTATTTTTATTTAGTTTTAGCCATTTTAGTGGTGTAAAGTAGAAATATTATAGAACATTTTTCAAGCTCTCATTGGCCATTTGCATGTCTTCTGTGAAATGTCTGAGTTTTTTTTGCCTGTTTTTAAATTTTGCTGTCTCTCTATTTTTTATTTGTAGTCCTTTATGTATTAAGATAAAATCCATATATATAGATATATGTATATCTATATATATTACAGTTTTTCCAGTTATGATCAATAATCCCATCTGTTTGAGAGGCAGAGGAGCAAAAGTTTGAGGCTTGCATGAGTCATTTAGTAAGACACTGTCTCAAAATAAAATGTTTTAAGAAGCTGGGATGCATCTCAGTGGTAAAGCACTTGGTCAGGATGCACATAGCTCTAGGCTCAATGCCCAGAGCTAAAAAACTTTTGTTCTCCCAATGTATGGTTTGCATTTTAAAATAGACTTTATTATTCTTTTTAAGAGCATTTTGAGCCTCAAAGCAAAGCTTGAGCAGGAGACAGCAGAGATTTTCAATGTATTCCTTTTTTCACAAATGCTTGATCTCCCCTACTTTCAACACCAGGCACCAGAGCAACACATTTATTAAAACTATTAAATTTATTTTACACACCACCACCCAATGTCCATAGATTATAATAGGACTCACTCTTGACATGTGTATTCCATGGGGTTTGACAAATGTATGGTGGCAGATTTATAACATTATGGTATCAAAGGAGTTTCATTGCCCAAAATATCCTCTGTGCTCTGTGCTCTATGAACACCCAACCCCAATTTTTGGGAAACTGATCCTTTACTATCTCCAAAGTTCTGTCTTTCCTAGAACATCGTGTTGGAATCATACAGGGTGTAGCCTTTCAGATTTGCTTCTTCCCTGGGTGCCACACATCTAAAATTTCACTCTCTCTTTTTATGGCATTGACAGCTCTTCTTTTTTAAAGTGCTGAACAGTCCACTATCTGGATGTACTCAGTTTATCCCTCCATCTGCTGAAGGACTTTTTGATTCTTTTCAAGTTTTGGTAATTTTTAAGAAAGTTGCTGTACATGTTTGTGTTTTGTGTGGACACAAGTTTTTAATTCATTTGTATAAATATCAAGAAAAACAATTACTGGAGCATATGATAAAGCTAGCTTTAGTTTCGAGACAGGAAGATTACAAATTCAAGGCCAATCTGGGATACATAGCAAATCTGAAGGCAGGTTAGATTATATAAGAAGACTGTATCCCAAAACACAAAACCAAACAAAATGTTGCATCTTTTGTCTTCGATCTTGAAGTGGCTATTCTATTTTGCATGGATGAGAGTTACTGTTGCTTTGTATGTTCACTAACATTTGGTGCGGTCAGTCTTTGGTGTTTTGACTATTCTGTGCTTATTTCCCCCATATATCTTCTTAGGAGAATTTTCTGTTAGATCTTTTGTGTATTTTTAGCTGGGTCCTTCAGCTTGTTATTGAGTTTTTTTTAATTTTTAATTTATTTATTTATTTATTTATTTTTTGTTTGTTCTTGAGTTTTAATAGTTATTTTTAATTTTAGAGGTTGTATTTTATTAGACATATATTTTGAAAATATTTCTCCCAGTCTCTAGCTTATCTTCTCATTCTCTTAAAAATATCTTTCACAGAATGAGTTTTTAATTTTAATGAATTTCAGTTTATTTTTTTCTTTCATAGATCACATCATTTTTGTATCTAAAACATCATCATGATACCCATGGTCAATTAGATTTTCTTCTAGGCGTTCTTTAGTTTTGTATTTTATATTTATATTTGTGACACATTTTAAGTTATTTTTATAAAGGGTATAAGATCTATGTCTAACTTCATTTTTGCATTTGGGTGTCCCATTTTTCAACATCATTTGTTGAAAAGAAAGATTAGTTGACTATATTTATGTGGTTCTATTTCCAAACTCCCTATTCTGTTACAGAGGTCAGTGTATTCTTTTTTTTTTTGGCCTTTAGCCTATGCCACTGAGCTAAATTCTCAGCCCCAGTCTATTCTGTAATACTATAAAGTCTTCATTATTATAGCTTAACAACAAGCATTATTAATAACTTAATAACAAGTATTAATAATTTAATAACAAATATTGAAGTTGAGTAATGTCAATGTTTGAACTTTGTTCTTGTCCTTTGTTGGTTGTTCTGGACCTTTTGGCTCTGCACATATAGTTAGAACCAGTTTGTCAATAGCTACAAAGTAACCTGCCAAAATTTTCACAGGGATTGCATTATATCTATATATCAATTTAGCAAGAACTGACATCTTGACAATATTAAGTCTTCCTGTCCATAAAAAAGAAACAACTATTTATTTCTTTTTTGTTTCTTTCATCAGAATTTAGTAGTTTTACTCATATAGATCTTGAAGATATTTTGTTAGATTTATGCTAAACATTTAAGCATACATGCAAATTGTACCATGTACTTTATTTCCAATTCTTTTCGTTGCTGGTATAAAAGAGAGTATTGAGTTTTCTATATTAACCTTGTATCCTAAAACATTTCTGTGATCAATTATCAGTTCCAGGAGATTTTGTTGGTTCTTTCAGATTTTCTAAATAGACAATCATGCTATCTGCAAACAAAAGCACTTTTTTTTTCATTCCTAATCGGTATACCCATTCTTTTCATGTCCTATGGCATTAGTTAAGACTTCTAATATAAAAATACAAACAGATTAATGAGATAAGGTTATCTTTGCCTGAGAAAGTTTCCCAGCTTCTCATTATGAGTTTATTGGCTACAAGATTTTGCAGATGTTCTTAGTCAAATTGAGGAAGTTCTCTTTTGTCAGTTTTCTGTAGAGGTTTTTTTTTTTTTTTTTCATTTTTTTCAATTATGAAAAGATGTTGTATTACATTAAATGCTTTTTTGTGTTTATTGAGATAATCATGAGACTTTTCTTTTTCAGTTTCTTGATGCTATAGATTACACTAATTTTAAATGTTGAACCATTCTTATATACTGGTGATAAATCTTACTTGAGTGTTAGTATAATTGTTCTTTATAGTTACAGATATGATATGGTAGCATTTTGTTGAGGATTTTTGCATCTATGTTCATGGAGATATTGGTCTGTAGCTCCTTTTTCTTGTCATTTCCTTGGCTAGCTTTGGTGTTAGGATAATAATAATCTTACAGAATGAGCTAAGAAATATTCCCTCTACTTTTATTTTTGGAAGGGAAAGAAGACACTTTCTTTCTTAAACACTTGATAGAATTCAGCAGTAAATCCATCTGGATCTGGTGCCTTCTGTTTTGCAAAGTTATTAATTATTAATTCAAGTTGTTTACTATAAATAGCTTTGTTCAAATTGTGTCTTCCATTGTGCATTTTTGAAAAATGTATCTTTTAAAGAAGTTACAGATTTCATTTAGATTTTCAAGATTGTTAGCAAAGTGTTATTTGTATTTCTTTTTTAGTGTGTTGTTGGAGATTGAACCAGGGCCTTCATACTGAATTAGACTCCCAATGTGCTCTTGTTAAAATTTTGAGACAGGTTCCTACTAAGTTGCTGTCATGTTGCTTTATGTCATGGCCCCCCAGGCCTCATGCATTTGCATTATGCATTTGTGATTGGTTCATTGTCTAGTGCTTGGATTGACGGTGTCAGTGCTCCACCCACATAGGGGTGGAGCCAGGATATAATGTAATGGCAGGAAGAAGGTGTCTCTTGCTCTTTTACTGGTTTCTGCCTTGCTGCTTGCAGCCAGCATGAACTGCGGTCCTTCCATGCCAGCCTGCCTTGGAGCCAACTGAGTATGGACTGAAACCTCCAAAAACTGTAAGAAATAAACCTTTCATTTCCCAACTTTTGGCATCCGTATTTTGTCTCAGCCATGAGTAAAAAGTAACTAAGACAGTTGCTAAGTCACCCAGTCTGGACTCAAACTTGTAGTCTTTTTGCCTCAACCTCCAGAGTGCTGGGATTACAGGCCACTCACCTAATTTTTATTATCTTTGTAATGTTCATAGAATCTGTATGCTATTCCTTTATTCGTTTCTGAAATTACTAATTTGTGTGTCTCCTTTTTCCCTCTTTTATCTGGGTAGAGTTTTTATTTAAATTATTATTATTTTTTTGTATATTGTCCTGGTTACTTTTCTCTGATTGCTGGGGCAAAATATCCAACACCCAAAATTAAGGAAGAAAAGATTTATTTAGCTTTCAGGTTTTGCAGGTTTCACTCCATAATCAGCTGGCTGCAAGGCAGGGTAGCATGGCAGTGGGGCAATACTTCAAGGTAGAAGCCAGAGCCAAAAGGGCAGAACCCTCCTCCCACATATTATACGCAGGCCACTTTTTACCTCCAGGGTGGGGGTAGCACTCAAATCACCTTCATGTTCTTTTGCACAGGCTGAGGATATTTACAAAGTAAGGATCCTGGCTGTCTGCAGTCTCTCAGTCAAACTTCTAAATTTCTCACACTGACACAATGTATCAAATATAACATGTATTTAAAGACACATTTTCTGGTGTTTTTAGTTTTCTCTGTTGATTTCTGTTTTCAGTTTTGCTGAATTTTACTCTGTAACGTTTCTTCTGTTTGGATTTAGTTTGCTCATTCTTTTGTATTTTGCTAAAGGGTAGGTAAACTTAGATTATTGATTTCAGAATTTGTTTTCTAACATATATATTGAAAACTATAAATTCTCCTCTAAGCATTGCCTCCCCTGAAGCCTATATTTTTTCACTTTTTCTTACTGCAAAAAACTTGATAATTTCTTTTAAATCTAGATGTAGTAGCCTGTAATCCCAGCCTCTAAGGCAAAAGAATTGTAAGTTTAAGACCAACCTGGATGACTTACTGTGACCCTGTCACAAGATAAAATTTAAGAAGGTTGACTGAGACTGTATCTTAATAACAGAATGCTTTCCCAACACGTGCCAGGCCTTGACTTCAATCCAAAGTCCTGGAAAAAAAACTATTGAAATTTTTTTGTCATGTGTACTGCTTAGATTGTGTGTATTTTGAGATTTCCATCTATCTTTCATTTGACTTCACTTAATTCCACTGTTGAATGTTTTCTATTATTTAAATCTGTTAGCATATATTTTATGGACCAGAATACGGTCTGATTTGGTAAATTTTCCATGCCAGTTTAAGAAGAACAAGTATTTTGCTGTTATTGGACAAGTTTGTCTATAAATGTCAATTGCATCTAGTCAATTGATAAAGCTGTTGAATTTAACTATGTTCTAACTGATTTTCTGCCTGGTGATTTGTCATTTCTAATAAAAGGGTACTGACATCTCCAACTACGATAATGGCTTCATCTCTTCCTCCTTATAGCTCTATCAATTTTTGCCATATAGTTTGATGTTCGGATGTTAGGCATACACGTTAAGAATGGTTATATTCTTTGAGAGAACTGACACTTTTGTTATTAGGTAATGCCCCTACTTCTCTCTGATAAATTTCCTTACTTTACTCTGAAATTAACAGAACTACTCTTTTGTGTATGTGTGTGTGTGTGAGAGAGATGGGTGTATGTACTAGTACTTCCAATATATCTTCTGAAGTTTTATGCAATTTATACTTTTTTCTAGTGGTCATAGCTTTATTTTCTAGTTCTTTCAAACAAAAATACATATCCTTTGCTGGATTTGGGGCAATTATTCTGTTTCTCTTCCCCTTTTAACTAGCTCATGTGACAAAAAGCATCATTTTCCATCTCCATTTCCCCATAGAATGAAAGATTCCAGCACTTGTCAATTTATATGATCTTGTGTAGCCTTCCTCAACACCTTCTTCTCAAGAGGTTAACTTTTGTGCTTTTAAAATTTATTTTAAAAAGAATAAAACCAAACAAAATAAAACAGAATAGAGCCAATCAAGACAAAACAGTGAATGCGATACAGGACTCCAAAACAAGATAACAGGAAATCAACAATGGCTACCATAATATATGTTGTTATCTTCAAAGTAGCTGCCCATACCATAAGACATAGTAAAATCAAACAGAACAAAACCAATCAAAACAAAACAATGAAAGCAATACAGGACTTCAAAACAAGTAGGAAATCGACAATGGCTGTCAATATATCTTGTTATCTTTGACATAGCTGCCAATACTATCAGTAATAATAAAATCAAACAAAACAGAATAAAAGCAAACAAAACAACAATGAAAACAACACAGCGCTTCAGAACAAGATAATAGGAAATTGACAATAGCTACCACTTTCCCTTTTTAGATGTTTCCTCCCTTTTTACTTTGATCATATCTACTGTACATTTTGGGTCCCACTAACTCCTTTAGTTTTTTATACTAAGGAGACAACACAATGTTTGTTCACCCATGTGAGTATGAACCATTTCACCCATGAGCATGGTCTCAACTTACATCCATTTACCTGTAAAAGCCTCAAGATTATCATTCTTTATAGCTGGATATTTTTCCACTGTATAAAAATGCCTTATCTTTCTTGTCCATTCTGTGGTTGATGGACAAGCTACTCGTGCCTTTTTCTAGTTCCTTGTCACATGGAGCATCGTTTTCTCTCCTTTGACTTTCAATCTATGAATTTCCTTTTGAGTTAAATGTTTCTTGTATATTGCATATTGATGGATCTTGTTTCTTGATCCACTCTGCCTACCTTTTTTTTTTTTTTACTGGTGAATTGAGACCATCTACATTAATGGCTATGGCCAACATGCACTGGTTTGTCTTTGGCTTGCTATTTTCCAACCACTGGTTTCCTACTTTTCCCCCTCAATTCCATAGCTTGCCCTGTCGGCAATCACCCTCTGCCACTGTTCTTGGAATCATGATCATTTTTATCTCTCTCTAGAATATTCTTCAGTATTCTTTGTGGGGGTTGGTTTGGTGATCATGAATTTCTTTGGTTGTTCTTTGTCACGGAAGCATCTTGCTTCTTCATTAATTTTGAAGACAGTTTTGTAGGGTGCATCAATCTGGTTTGGAAGATGTTTACTTTCAGGACTTGAAATACTGCACTCTAAGCTCTTCCTGACTTTTTGGTTTGTGTTGGGAAATCTGTTGTGATTCTGATGAGTTTTTTTCATAGATGATGTTTATTTCTCTAACAGCTTTTAATATTCTTGTGCTGAATTTCTGGAATCTTGATTATTATCTGGAATCTTGATTATTTCTGGAATCTTGATTATTTATTTTGGTTGTGGCTAATTAGAGTTCTATATGTCTCACTTATTTGTATATCAGGTCCTTTTCCCATGCTTGGGAAGTTTTCTGCTATTACTTATGTAAAGAGTCTTTTTCTTTTTTTTCAAATCCATTTTATTTCGAAGAGGAAAAAAACAAAATTTCAAAACACATCAACCAGGTGGCAATAATGATACATAAATTGTGCGCTGCCATCCCCAAATCAGTTAGTCAGAAAACAAGACACCCTGCTTTTAATTATTCAAAACAGTACCAGCTCAAATATTTCTCTTCAATGACCTCAGAGAAAACAGTAATGTAACTACCTTAACTATTGTTATGGATCAAGAACTGATGGTAAATTTAACACCAGCTGGATTACATCAGCATGGCATTGAGCAAAGATGCTCCACCTGAGGAAAGTTGCCAGGAAAAATAGGTGGAGAAGAAGGGAGGTGTAGGAGGGTTGAGGCATTGAGGCATTGTGGGCTCTCCCATGAGTTGCTTTTTGAGCCATAGGTTCTCCTGGAGAAGCTCTGGTCCTCATATCGAGCATTGTTTCCTGGCTCCATAGGGGAAGACACGTGCTGCTTGGTCTCCAGGATGAACTCGTCATGCTGGCTTCGTGGCATATACCCGACTGTGCTTGTCATCAGAGGAGCTTGGGGCCTCCATGTCGTTGAGAATGGCTGTGGTGCCTTTCAGGATAGCCCTGGTTTTTGTTGTGAGTGGGACTTCTCGGCTCCAGCATAGAACCCTCATCCTACTAGCACAGCTCCTTCATCCTGCTGGCATAGACTTTCTAGCTTCCACTGCTGACCCTTGGGTCTTTCCAGCAAGAATCCATAAAAGAGTCTGGCATGAGTCCTTCTTGTGGGCTCTGGACCTCCAGTTGGATACGTGGGAGGCATTGTCCTGAGCTCTGGCTTTTTATCTGGACTCATGTGGGACATTGCTGTGGGATTTAGGCTCTTGACTAAATATTCTGTGTCTTTGGTGTTGTGGATAGATTTCCTGCATTTTCCTGTGTTAACTCCCGGTGACCATTATAAAAATGATATTATAAACTCCATGTCTTGATCCTAATTATTCTCTGTGTACAACCCCTGACTACAACAACTATTTTATATATATATATATATATATATATATATATATATATATAAAATCGTTTCAGCTTCTCACACTAGTGAGACAACACAGGGTTTATACATGTGTGTCTAATTTATTTCACTTATGAGTATGGTCTCAAATCATCTATTTACCTATAAAAGTCTTTTTATATCATTTGTGTTGTGATCCCTTGTTTTTTTACTGACACCTATCAGTCTTAAGTTATTTATTTTATTTTATTTTTAATTATTTTTTATTTTAAAGAGATTAAGACAAAACAGAACATAGCAAAGCAGATCAGAAGAGAAGAGTGTAAGCAACACAGGATTTTCCAGAAGACAACCCATAATTAACAATAACTACCATAATATCTCTTTCTTTGAAACAGAAACAGAATACATAAAGCAGATTCAAAGAGATATACAGTAAATAAAAATTCCATTGAAAGCTGTCAAAACTGCCTCAATGAAAGTGAAGATAGAATTTAAGATCTCGAAACAAGATTGCAGTTAGTGAACATGAAAGGAAAGATCTCTTAAAAATAACAAGGAATCAGGAAATAACAATTCAATAGCTGCAAGATGATGCAAAGAAAAACAATTTAAGATTGATAGAGATAAATAAAAAAGAAGGAGACAACACAAATGGTATCAGGAGACTATTTACAGAAGTAATAGCTGAAAATTTCCCAAACATGAGAATGGAAACTAACATTAGGATTAGTGAAGCATATAGAATTCCAAACAGCCATAACCAAAATAAAACTACACCCAGACATATAATAATCACCATCCCAGAAATCCGACATAAAAATAGAATATTAAAAGTTGTTAGAAGAGACAGTTTACTTATAAAGGAAAAACTATCACAATCACAGCAGACTTCTCAATACAAACAATGAAGTCAAGAACATCATGGAGTGAAGTATTTCAGATCCTAAAGGAAAATGATTTCCAACCTAGACTGATGTACCCTGAAAAACTGTCCTTCAAAATGGATGGAGAAATAAGATACTTCTATGACATAGAACAGCTGAAAAATTTCATTAAGTTATTTTTCTTTGTAGCCATTGAATTATTTTCTGGTTCCATGCAATTTTTAAGAGATCTTTCCTTTCACAGTTGCTAGCTGCAATCCTGTATTGAAGGTCTGAGAATCTATCTTTAGTTTCTCTCAAGAAGTTTTTCCAGTTTTCTTTTTTTTTTAAATTTTATTTAAGCAGAAAAAGAAAAAAAAAACAGAAAAAGGATACAAGTTATACAGAATTTCAGAAAAAATAAACAGTAGGAAATCACTAATTGATAGATTATATATTATCATCTTAGAAATAGTTGTTCAAGTTACAAAATTAAAGCATAAAAAGTGGACATTCAAACAGTGAGACTGCAAACAGTTCTGTTCAGTGATCCAGCAAAACTCAGTAATATGATTATCTATCTTATACACTTAAATACACATGCAGTTGTATCCTTTAGAGCACTTTCTTTTCCTCTCTTTTGTACAATGACAATTACACATTTTGGGTTTTATTACTCCCACAGTTCTTATGACTTTTTTTGAAGAGAGTAAAACCAAATGTGATATATCAAAACAGAGTCAGTCAAATCAAAAGGATGGGCATAATACATAATGTAAAAACAAAATACAAGGTGATTAACAATGGTTACCATAATGTCTCTTGCCGTCTTAAAAAGAATTGCCTATATCATCATTTATAATAAAATTTAACAAAACAGTAAAGAACAAAACCAATAAAACTAAAATATTGGAGACGTTACAGGACTTCAAAGAAGGTAATAGTCAACCAGAATGGGTGTCATAATGAATCTTATTGTCTTCACAGTTGTTGCCTATACTTTCGAACTTGGTACTATCAAGCAAAGCAGAATAGAGGAAAATCAGTCAAAACAAGATGGTGAGAGCAATACAGGGTTTCAAATCAAGTTAATAGGAAATCAAAGTGGGTTACTATAATATATCCTGCTATTTTTTATTTATTTTTCTTTTAATTAAAAAGATAAAGGGGCTGGGGATTTAGTTCAGCGGCATAAGTGCCTGTCTTGCAAGTAGGCAGTTATGAGTTCGATCCCCATGAAAAAAGTAAAAAAAAATAAAAATAAAAAAAGGAGATTGAGATAAAAGAGGGCATAACAACAAAACAGCACAGGTCAAAACAAACCATTTAAGCAAAATAGTGTTTCACCACAAGATATCCCAACATAAAAGTAGTTACCATAGTGTCTCTTTCCTTGAAGTCTTTGAGTATAACTTCATGTACTGAAGCATTAAACATATCAAGACAATGTAAAACCATTCAAGAGAATGACAGTAATTCAGGTTATTTAGAATCAACTAACAGAAAATGAACAATGGTTTTTGTATAATCTCCTTGTCTATAAAAGTTTTTGTTTACATTATCACATATAATAAAATCCAATAACATAAAACAGGTTAAGACTGATGGAGACAGAAGAACAAAAGCTTGATGGGACTTCAAAACAAGATGATATTAAATCAGCACTAACTAGTATGATGTCTTGTTTTCTCCAAAATAGCTGTTCCTACCATCCAACCTTCTCTGCCTCATTTCTGTTGAGCTCTTTTTCTATCATTAGTTGTCAGTTTGTCTTCTTAATTTCGCTTTCTGCTCCATTCATTGTGGCCTCTCTGCCACTGTTTCTGGAATCTTGTTATTTTCCTTTTTTAAAATATCCTGCAGTATTCTCTGTAGAGTTGAATTAGTGGTTACAAATTCCCCTAGTTCCTCTTTATCCTGGAAGCACCTTGTTTTTCCATCAATTTCTAAGGACAGTTGTGCAGGATATATCAATCTTGGCTGGAGGTTATTATCTTTCAAAGCTTGAATTATTTCTCCCCACCCTCTTTGTGACTTGATGGTTTGTGCCAAGAAGTCTGCTGTAATTCTGATGGGTGTTCCCTTGTAAATGATCTGTTTCTTGTCGCTGACAGCTTTTAATATTCTGTTCTTATATTGGATTTCTGGAATTTTGATTATTATATGCCTGGTGTAGCTCTGTTTAGGTTGTAGGGGGCTGGGGCCCTGTTTCCCTCATACATTTGAGTATGTTTTACCTTTTGCTAAATTAGGGAAATTCTCCTGGATTGTTTCTGTGAATAGCCTTTGTAGTTCATTTGTTTGTGTGCCTACTTCTTCTTTTACGTTTTTAATTCTTAAGTTATAGATCTTATCATCTTCTAGCCTTTGTATTTTTACTGCTTGTTTCCTTGTTATTTTTAAGAAGTTTTTCATTTCATGCTCCCACATTACAAATCTATCCTCCAGTTCAGTTAATCTATCCTTAGTTTCTTTCAAGCTGTTATACCAGCTTTCAATAGAGTTTTTAGTTTCCTGGTAATCTCTTTGAACCTGCTTCATATATTCTATGTTTTCTCTATTTTCTCCATCAAACAATCCTCCCCTTTTTTTCTGTTCTTCCATTCCACCATCTGTTTTTTCTTGGGCAGTGTTTAGCATTTCTCTAACTATTCTACTTATATCTTGCCTTACTTTGTTAAATACTTCACTTTTGAACTCGTCTATGAGGCTTCAGAGATATCACTTTATGTCTCTTGGTGCCGTGTCTGATATTGCATGTTTTCTGTCCTCATTCTCCTTTGCATTTACCTTTCCTGGATCAGTGTTCTCAGGATTGGGGACTGAGGACCCTTTCTTGTTGCTCCTTCTTCCCATACTTTTTGTTCCTTCCATACAAGTGTATATAGGAGGCCCAGTTTCTTTCTTTGTCAGTTAGAGTTTGTTTGAATCTGCTAGCTAGGTGTTCCCACCTCCTGCACTGTACTAGGGAGACACAGACCTGGGCAGTGTCTGTTGGGCCCGCCCCTCCAGGTCAGCCTGCTGAAGGCTTCACTGCTAGGGTGCACCACTGGGCGCTGGGACCTGGTTTGGGCTAGCCTACTGGGTCTTAGTCTGCGGCATCACCCAGGCCAAGCACTCCCCACCAATCCCATTTGAGAGGGGAATATGCAACTAAAGTCACTGCAGCATCCTGTTCCAGCTAGTCTGCCAGTCCCAGAATGTCCTCTGTTGGGGCCTCCTAGTCTATGCAAGTGTCCTCATTCCTCTCACTCACCACAGGTCAATCCACACCAGTCCTGCTCTCAACTCCATTCCCTGATTCCCACTCTCAGAGGTTTTGCCTCTCTGTACTTGCTTTGCCAATTCAGACGCAGCAGTGGCAGCAGGAAATTCAAATTGCGGTTTCCAGAGGCGTGGGTTCCAGCTTCCATGCTGAGATTTTATCTGTTCCAGTTATAGCACTGGGATTGCACTTCCAGTTCATTTCTCTCAGCTTAGTTTGTTCCTGGGTTGGCAGGGTATATCTCCCCTTGCTTAGGACTCCTCGCACCGCACCATTCCTGGATTCTATGCTGGCTGTCTCAGAGAGCCTCCATAGCTGCTGTTATCTACCCACCATGTTCTCCCAGAAGTCTCAGTTTTACCAGTTTTCAGTGGAGTTTTTAATTTGCTGGATATTTCTTTGAATCTGTTTTATGCACTCCAATTCTTCCCTATATTGGCCATTCAAGGTTTCCTTCATTTTCCTATGCTTCTCTTATTTTTTTTATCTATGTCTTCTTTAGATATGCTCAGCAACTCTTTTAATATGTTTGTCATTTCTTGATATACCTGAGAAATTATTTCTGGTCTGATTCTTTTACAGCCTCATGAAGTAGTTTCTTACTTTAGTTACCATCATCCCAGAAATTTCAGCTGTGAGGCTTCCAATTTCTTTCATTTCTATGTCTCCTAGATGTTTCATGTGTGGGCTGAGGCCAGAGATTATTTTTTGTTCCTTCATCTTCACATTTTCCTGGTTTCTTATTGATAAGCCAGTAGTGGGGTCCCAGGTGTTTCTATGTTGGCTATCCATCTGTGGTGTAGGGGAATGGGTGAGACACCTGGGTTTCTCCTAGCTTAGGTTCCCAGGGAGTTGGTGGGGTGTAGAGTAGGCTTCTCCAGACACACTCAACTTCTCTGGGGTATGGCAGGCTGGTTCTCCTGGTTTGTGCTGGCTACAGGTCCCTGGTCATTGCCACTGAGCTCATGATGTCTTCTCCCAGGCAGTGCTGGCTCCCTGTAAATTGTGGAGACTCACTGCTTTTTTGAAAATCCTTCATACCATCTTTTATTGTCTCTTGTTTCTTCTTGGCAATAGAGATCTCCTCAGCTCTATCTTTGTAGTCCACAGCTTTACTGGAGCTTCCTTTCTGGCCAAACACTCACTGTTTTAAATCATCCTGGTTGGTTCTTTGTTCTTGATTTGCAACATAAATCCATCTAAAAGCCCCTAACAGTGGCATGCTACTGCCTCGACATTCAACTGCTCTGAAATTTCTTCTGCTAGATTAATTAGTCCACTGTCCCTAATCTTAGCCTCAGGTAAAATCTCTGGACATGAGCAAAATGCAAACTTTCTGCCAAGTCATAACGCATATCATCTGGACTCCAAAAACCAGTGAAGTCCTTCCCAGCGGAAATCTCCCAAGCCTATTCTTTCCCAGCAAGATTTCTATCAGCCCTCTGGTCTTCTAACCTCTGACCTGAATCTCCCATACAGAACAGCCTGAGGCATTCCAGCTTTACTCTTAGAGGTGATACATCTGAATCTTTCCAAACTCTTCTTACAAGTCATTCCCAAAGGCTCTTGAGCCACATAATGTATAATTGCAACAATGACCTAGCTTCTCTGGTACCAAATTCTGTGTTAGTTACTTTCCTGTCATTGCTGAGACAAAATATCCCATGCCCAAACCTAAAGAAATGTTTATTTAGCCCATAGTTTGTGGAGATTTCAGCCCATAATCTGCTGGCTCCAAGGCAGAGTGGCACATGGCAGAGGGTGATGGTTCATGGTTCATGGTGGCAGAACACAGCAAAAGTGACAAGAGCAAAAGAGGAGGAGAACAAGCCTTTTTTCCTTCCTCATATTACACCACTTTGCAGGTGTAACACTCACATCATCTCCATACCCTTCTTTTTGTAGAGGATAAGGATGTTTGCAAAGTGAAGACCCTGGCCCTCTGCTGAGTCGCTTACTTAACCAGCTAAACTTTTCAAATTGATACAATGTATTAACCATTACCTGTAAATCAAGCAAAATTTCTGAAAAGAAGGGAAAAAGGTAAGGAGTTCTCAAATATTTCTCATGAACACAAAAATTGTACTACATAATAAATATCCTTAAGGAGTTTATAGTTTTCAGAAGAAGATAAACATTCATGGCTACTAGTGAAACCATTTTCCTTTATAATGTAAATGAAATGCTTAGAGGAGGAGCCAATTTCAAACAAGAGGAATTTGGGCCTCAGAACTTGAAGGAAAGGCAAGAGTTTGATAAGCAGAGGATGGAACATTCCAGGAAGAACCAAGTGGACTGATAGAATCAAACTGTATGTTGTATTTTGAGAACTATAATAGCCTATGATGGATGATGAGAGGCAGTGGTGATAAGAGGCTGAAGAAGCTAATCATTACTATATTGTGTAAGTCTCACTTAAATATGAAGTCAGGATTCATATATATACTATACAGTCTATTAGAGCTTCTAGAAGAAAAGTAATACTATAGTATTCAGTTTCACCCCTGTACTTGAGAAGGATTAATTACCTCAGGTAAAAGAAGCAGCAAAATTAGTAGTGACATACATGTTAGATGGGTTTGGGACCATCTTACTTTAAGGTCCTTTCTGACCAAAAGACTTGATCACTGGAGGCGGAAACGCTATTGACAAAGAAGTTAGCACATATTGACTACAGTAGTAGACAAAAAACACAAAGCTCAAAAATTTTTGTGTAACCATGGTCATTGTTTGTTTTTTATTTGGCATGACAGACAAGCAAGAACAGAAAGAGAAAGGGGGAAAATGGTCTTTGTTGTGGGCACAGGAAGGCTGCAAGATCCCATTGAGGCTGGGGGCTTTTATTAGTTTGACAGGTGGTAGGGTTTTGAAGGGGTGGCAGAATGACATATTGACAGCTGATTGGGGGGTTCCTGGTACATGCAAAAAATGGGAAGTTTAAATTTAGGTTTGGAAGAAGAATGCAGAAGTCAGTATTGAAGGAATATGCTGTCCTGCTAGGGCCCAGTGCCATGTTGGGCAGACGCCACACTGAGTTTCATACCAGTGGAACACACATCAGTCATATACTAAGAGCTGAAATAGGTAAAGATCCAAGGAGAGAGAGGATAAAGAGAGGTTCTGAACTACAATTTAGGGAATACTTCACTTTTATGCAGTGTAGGGAGGGAAAATAAGCAAATCTATTAGAGAGGAACAGATATAATGAAGTCAGATGAGAGAAAATCTTGGAAACTACAACTTCATGAAAGCAAGGGAAGCTACTTTTTAAAAGGAGACTGTGAATAACAGGGCTACCTAAGTTGAAGAGGTTTGTCAATAAAAGAAGAATGAAAAAAATTATACAGAATCGAGTTAGCAGAAAGATTTGTATTAATTTACAATAGGCAATTAACATTGTAAAATAGGTTGCTTGTTTTAAAAAATGGGTATGAGGGCAACTGATATACTAGTATGCAAGAAAACTAGCAAGCAGTAGGAGATCCATTATTGTAAGAATGGGGTATGGGAAGCTCAGGATCCCTGAGTGATCTGAGAAAATAAGAATGTATATGAGGAAATAGCCAATGGCCACCAAACACATGAAAAGGTGCTCAGCATTACTATTTATTGGGAAATGTAAATGCAAATCACAGTGAGATACACTTCACACTTGCTAAGATGGCTATTATTAAAAAAGAAAAATAACTGTTGGTGAGGATATGGAGAAACTGAAGCCCTTTGAGTGCTCATGAGAATGTAAATGGTACAGTTGCAGTGGGAAGCAATTTGGCTGCTCCCTCAAGCAGTTTAATGTGAAATTATTGTGTAATATAGCAATCTACATCTAGGTAAGCAATGGAAACATTAAGCATATATCACACTCAAAACATTAGTCATAGCATCCAAAAGGTGGTAACAACCCAAAGGTCCAACATAGATGATGGGTAAACATCATGCAGTATATACACATGATGGAATATTCTCAGCTGTAAAGGAATGATATTCTGATATGTGCTGCAACATAAATGAGTCTTAAACATATTACGTTCAGCGAAATAAACCAGATAGAAAAGGACAAAATTGTAGGTACTTATATGGGGTTCCTAGAACAATCAAATTTTATAAAGATAGAAATTAGAATAACGGGGTTGGGGATTTAGCTCAGCGGCATAAGTGCCTGCCTCGCAAGCAGGCAGTCGTGGGTTCGGTCCCCAGTACCGGTAAAAAGGAAAAAGACCAAAAAAAAAAAAAAAAAAAAAAGAAATTAGAATAACAACTACCAGAGGACTGAGGGAAAAGTGGTTTGGCGAGTTATTGTTTAGTGAATAGAGATTGTTTGGAATGAATAAAGTTCTGGAGACAGAGAGTGATGGTGGTTATACAGCATTATGAGTGTTCTTAACACAAATGAATTGTGCACCTAGCCAAGTGTGGTGGCATATGCCTATAATCCCAGCAATTGTGAAGCTGAGGCAGGAAGATAGCTGCAAGGTTGAGCCTAAACTGCATGATGAAACCCTGTCTCAAAAAGACAATAAATAAATAAATAAATAAATAAAAAATAAAAGACTGAATTGCATACCTGAAGATGGTTAAAATGGTCAATTTTACATTATGTGCATTTTAACACAATAAAGAAGTTTTTAAAGATTTAAAGAATAGTCTTACATTTGCAACTTTAACAAACTAAACACCAATTTTGTTCCAAAGTTCTAGTTGTGAAGGGCCTCACGTTGGGGATTTTCAATAAATTAGGTCCCACCCCTTAACTGAAAGATCAAAGGGAAAAAGTAATGAAGAAAGAAATATATTCAATATTTCTGTCCTGAGAAAATTAGGAACCAGCATCCTAGTTCATAGGCTTGCCTCCTACAGTACTGTTATGGTTTATGTTCAGATGCCCCACCCCAAGCCTCATGCAATCATAGGCACCACCAAGCATTTGTGACTGGTTTGCGGCCTAGCGCTCAGATTGGTGGTATGAATGCCACACCCATTCAGAGGTGGAGCCAGCATACCATGTAACGGTGGGAAGGAGGAGTCTTTCTCTCTTTTGCTGTTTGCATTTGCTGTTTGCAGTGCCCATGAACAGCAGTGTCCTGCTGTGCCACCCTGCCACTTGGAGCCAGTTGAGTATGATCTGAAACCTCCAAACTGAAGACATAAATCTTCCCTTCCCTAATTTTGAGTGTCAGGAATTTTGTCTCAAGAGTGAGAGAAAAAGTAACCAAGACAGGTACTGACAGAGGATTTAGGTTTAAATAGGGGAAGAACTGAGGCAGTGGGTAAGAGGGGTGCATAATTAAGCAGTCTGGTTGGGCATTGTCTCAGCTCTGGTTCTGCTACATTCTTATTGCTTGAGGAGGCAACTCGGTTCTCATCATAAGATGATTGCGCCTATATAGCAGGGCAGTCTCATCATGCGGACTCACTGCACTGCTCACAATACCTGGTCAGTATAGAACAAGGGGGAGACTTCAAGGTGTTGTTCCAGGTTTTTGGAACAGGACGTTGTAAAAGCTGACAGTTGACAATCTGTTCATTATCATGTTCCTGCAAATCTTGAAAGCACCTTAGTTCTCCTTGGTGTCTTTAGCCTTGAAGGGCTTGATTCCCAGCTTTAGGTAAAACATTCCTTAAATAATTAACCTGCATGCATGCAGAGTTGAGTACAAATCTGACTCAAAGTTTTAAAGTGGCAAATGTGACAGATACAAAATGAGGCAGAGATCTCAAACTTCTGACTTTTTCTTCTTATCAGTACCAGGGATCAAACTCACGACTGCCTGCTTGCAAGGCAGGCGCTTATGCCGCTGAGCTAAATCCCCAACCCCTTCTATCTCTCTTTTAAATACCTACTGGGAATCTGCAGGCCCCAGTGAAGAGTTCATTATTTTTAGTACAAGTAGATTCCAAGTTCTTGTTATGATTTTAATACAAGTAATTGTAGGCAAATTTTCCTTTCTAAATATGTCTTGCCTGGACATGGATAACTGTAAGTTGATAGAGCGATATACAGGAGCCACATACAATTTGAAATTAGGAATCTGCTGAGCTTCAAGAGCTACATTTAAATTATTAGAAAGGAGCAGAGGACAGGCATAATGGCACATATCTATAATTCCAACACTCCAGCAGGCTGAGGGAAGAAGATTGCAAACTCAGATCTAGCCTGGGCGATTTAGTGACTAAGATGCTGTCTCAAAAAATAAAATAAAATAAAATAAAAGGCAAGAGGATTTCCTAGGATTATAACTCCTATGCAAAAACACTCAATTCAGTGCTCAGTGAGAGAGGCAGAGAGAGAGAGAGAGAGAGAGAGAGAGAGAGAGAGAGAGAGAGAAGAAATAGAGAAAGAGAGAAAAATGATATCAATCAAAATAAAGAGAATGCATCTGGTGAGGAAGCTAATGGGTTGATTCTGGAAGAAAGAAATAGCCTGTAATTAGAAGAAAAATTTAGGTTAAATGAGAATAAACTATAGCATGGGGGGGGTGTCCTGTGGGGAAGGTATGGGAAAGGAGGTCAAAAAGGAGGAAAACAAATCTAAGATGCAAAGAAAGACAGAAAATTACCCATAAAGATCCTTAAAAAGCAGAAAGGAGAAAAACTGGAGAGATCATTTACCAATAACTGTGACCTCTATTTAAAGGAGCTGGAGTTCAAGGTTGAATATCTTTGGTGAAAAAAGACCGCTAAGAGTCTGTCTGAGCTCTGTGCAGCTTCTTCCCTGCCGTGATCCCTCCTCCCAGCTGCTCACAGTGCTGCCTCTCATCTTCAAGTCACCTTCATGAACCTCACCCTGAAATTCAGCCTGATGTGGTCCAGAGCTGTTCTAACCTCTTTTCCTTTTTCTTGTTTTCCATAGTTCTTATCACTATCAAGTATGCTACCCAATTTACTTACTATATTTATTCTTTTTTTTCCTCTTGCTCCTTACAAGAGGAAGGATTTTTAAAACTTTTTTTATTTAAAGAAAAAAAAAACAAAGCAAAACAGAAAAAGGGTAATTTCAAAAAAACAGTAAGAAATCGCTAGTTGATAATTATACACTGCCCTCTTAGAAATAGTTGTTCAAGTTACAGAAGTGAAGCATACAAAGTGGACATTCAAACAGTGAGACTTCAAATAGTTCTGTTCAGCAATCCAACAAAAGCTTAGTAATGTGATTATCAATCCTACGTACTTAAACAGACACGAGGTTATATCCTTTAGAGCACTTTCTTTTCCTCTCTTTTTTACAATAGCAATTACACATTTTCTGTTTTATTACCCCTTACATTTCTTACTACTTTTTACACTAGAGACACAATGTGATATTTATAAATATGATTCTTATTTATTTCACTAATAGGATAGTCTCAAGTTGTCTCCATTTGCCTATGAAGGCCTCAAGATCATACTTTTTTATAGCTCAGTGATATTCCATTGTATAAAAATACCACATCTTTTTCATCCACTCTTCAGTTGATGTGCATCTTGGTTGTTTCCAAGATTTAGCTATTAGAAATTGTGCTGCTATGAACATGGGTGCACATGTATCACTGTGATATGACTTTTTCAGTTTTTCTGGGGAAATACCCAGGAAGGGAATAGCTGTGTTGAATGGAACTTCCAATCCTAGTCTTCTGAGAATTCTCCACACTGATTTCCATAGTGGTTGCACCAGTCTACACTCCCATCAACAGTGGAGCAGTGTTCCTTTTCCCCACACCCTCGCCAACATTTGTTATCAGTTGATTTCTTGATGGTAGCCATTCTTTCTGGAGTGAGATGAAATCTCAATGCTGTTTTAATTTGCATTTCTCAAATGACCAGTGATGGTGAGCATGTCTTCATGTATTTATTTGCCATTTGTATATCTTCATCTGATAACTGTGTGTTCATCTCAGATGCCCATTTTTGGAGAGGGTCTTTGAATTTGAGGGGCTTGATGTTTTTCTATTTTTTTATATGTTCTGAATGTAAGTCTTTTGTCTGAGGGGTTGCTGGCTATAATTCTTTCCCATTCTGTGGGTTTTCTTTTCACTCTGTTGGTGATTTCTTTTGAAGTGCAGAAACTTTTTAATAATATGAGATCCTAGTTGTTGATTCTTTGAAGTGTTTCCCATACAATTTGCATTTTGTTCATAAATTCTCTGCCTACCTTGTCTCCAGGACTTCTACCTATCTTGTTTTCCAGTAGATTTAGTGTTTCTGTTTTAATATTTAGGTCTTTGATCCATTTAGACTTTAGTTTTGTGTATGGTGATAGGCATGGATTTAGTTTCAGTTTTCAGCATGTGGAGAGTCAATTTTTCCAATACCATTTATTAAAGAATCTATCCTTCTTCCAGTGAACATCTTTAGCCCCTTTGTCAAATATCAAGTGGCTGAGTGTCTTTGTAGTTGTACTTGCATCTTCTAAACTGTTCCATTATCCTCAGGTCTATTTCTTTGCCAGTACCATGCAGATTTTATCACTGTGGCTTTGTAGTATAGTTTCAAGTCAGGAATTGAGATGCCTCCTGCCTTGCCTTTGTTGTGCAGAATTGCCTTTGCTTCTGTTTACAAATGAATAGAGTGTTATCTCTAGATCTGTGAGGTATGTTAATGGTATTTTGACTGGGATTGCATTGCTGGGGACTTAGTTCAACAGTATAAGCACCTGCCTGGCAAGTGTGAGATTGTGAGTTTGATCCCTGGTATAAAAAAAAAAAAGAATGGGAGTGTATTAAATCTGTATAACAGTTTTGGGAGTATGGCCATTTTCACGGTGTTCCTTCTTCCTAGCCAAGAGCAAGGAATATCCTTCCATTTTCTAATATTCTCTTCAATCTCCTTTTTTTAGTGTAGCATAATTTTCAGCATATAGGTCTTTTACATTCTTAGGTTGATTCCTAAGTATCTCATTTTTTTAGATGCTATTGTGAAGGGTGATATTTCCATAATTTCTCTCTCAGTGAGTTTTTTGTTTGTGTACAGGAATGCTATTGATTTTTGAGTGTTGACTTTGTATCCAGCTACACTGCTAAATTTGTTTATTATTTCTAGTAGTTTTTAATCGAGTTTTATGGATCTTCTATATAGAATATCATGTCATCTGCAAATAGTGATAATTTAACTTCTTCCTTTCCTATCTTTATTGCTTTTATTTCTCTCTCTTGTCTGATTGCTCTGGCTAGTGTTTCCAGAACTATATTGAATAGGAGTGGTGATAGTGGACATCCTTGTCTTGTTCCTGATTTTAAAGTGAAAGCTTTCAGTTTTTGTCCATTTAATATAATGCTGACTGTTGGTTTGTCATAGATGGCCTTTATAATGTTGAAGTAAACATTGTGTATTCTGAGTTTATGAAGGGTTTTTATCATGAACGTGTGTTGGACCTTATCGAAAACTTTTTCTGCATCTATTGAGATGACCATATGACTTTTGTTTTTGGCTCTGTTGATGTGGTGTATTACATTTATTGATTTGTATATGTTAAACCATCCCTGCATTCCTGGAGTGAATCCCACTTGGTCATGATGTATAATCTTCTCAATGATTTGTTGCATTGTATTTGTCAGTATTTTGTTGAGAATCTTTGTGTCAATGTTTATTAGTGAGATTCACCTAGAGTTCTGCTTTTTGGTTGGGTCTTTCTCTGGTTTTGGTATCAGAGTAATACTTGCCTCAGGAATGATTTAGGGAGGATTGCTTCCTTTTCAATTTCATTGAAGAACTTAAGGAGTATTGGCATCAAATGTTCTCTAAATTTCTTGTAGAATTCAGCCGTGAATCCATCAGGACCTGGGATTTTTTTTTGTTGGTAATTTTTTAATTATGATTTCAATTTCAATAGCTGATATTGGGTTATTCAAAATTGTGATATTTTCTTGGTTGAGCTTTGGTAGTTCATATGTTTCTATAAATCTGTCCATTTCCTCTATGTTTTCCACTCTATGTGAGTAGAGATTTTCAAGGTAGGTATTTATGATCTTTTGAATTTCCATGGGATATGTAGTAATTTCCTCCTTTTCAGTCCTTATTGTGTGATTTTGGGTTTTTTCTTTCCTTTTCTTTATAAGGTTAGCTAGAGGTTTGTCAATTTTGTTTATTGTCTCAAAAAACTAGCTTTTTGATTCATTAATTCTTTGTATTTTTTTAGTTTCAATTGCACTGATTTCTTCTCTAATCTTTACAATATCCTCTCTTTTATGAGCTTTGGATTTACCTTGCTTTTCTTTTTCTAGAAGCTTGAGATGAAGCATTAAGTTGCTTATTTGTACTCATTCTGTTTTCTTGATATGACAATTTATTGCTATATATTTCCCTCTTAAGACCACTTTCATTGTATCCCACAGATTGCAGTAGGCTGTTTCTGTATTGTCACTGAATTGTAGATAATGCTTTATTTCTTCTTTAATTTCATCTGTAATGCCACTGGTTGTTTGAAAGGTTGCTATTCAATTTCCATGTATTTACATAGGTTTTGCAGTTTCTTTTGCCATTAATTTCCAATTTCAGTGCACTATAGTCAGATATTACACATGTGGTAATTTCAATACCTTTGCAGTTATTTAAGAATGTTTTATGGGATAATATATGGTCTATTTTGGAGAATGTCCCATGCACAGCTGAGAAGAATGTGTATTCTGATGCAGTTGGGTGAAACACTCCCAGGTATGGCTCAGTTCTATTATTTCTTTGCTGACCTTTTGTCTAGTCGATCTATCTCTGTGACAATGGGCTGTTAAGGTCCCCTGTTATAACTGTGTTCTTGTGTATTTGATTTTTCATGTCCATTAGTATCTGTCTTATATAGTTGGGTGCTCCTATATTTGGTGCTTATATATTAATAACTATTAGTTCTTCTTCTTGAATTTTTCCACTAATGAGTATGTAGTGACCTTCTTTATCTCTTTTAATCATTTTAGGTTTCAAGTTCATGTTGTCTGCAAATAGAATAGTTACTCCTGATTTTTTCTGGGTTCCTGTTGCATGAAATACTGTTTCCCATTCTTTCACTTTTAATCTGTGAGTTTTTTTGGGTCAGATGTATTTCTTGTATACAGCACATTGTGGGATTTTGTTTCTTGACCCATTCTTTCAACCTGTTTCTTTTGATAGGTGAATTGAGGCCATTTACATTTATGAATATCACTGATATGTACTGGTTCAACTTTGCCATTGTTATGTTCCAGTTGTTTGCTTTCTGCTTTTCCCCACTGTTTAATTGCTTGGCCTACCTGATGGTTTCTTTCTGTTGTTGTTTTGGGGATTGTGGTCATTTTTATCTCTATCTAGTATGTCTTTCAATACTCTTTCTAGGATTGGTTTGGTGGATACGAATTCCTTCAGTTATTCTTTGTCATGGAAGTATCTTGTTTCTCCATTAAATATGAATGAAAGTTTTTCTGGGTACATCAGTCTGGGTTGAAAGTTGCTTCCTTTCAGGGCATGAAATACCTCACTACAAGCTTGTCTTGACTTGAGGATTTGTGCTGAGAAGTCTGCTGTGATTCTAATGGGCTTTCCTTGATAGGTGAGTTGTGTCTTTTCTCTAACAGCTTTTAGTATTCTGTTTTTATGGTGTATGTCTGACACCTTAATTATTGTATGTCTGGGTATAGATTTATGTTGGTTGTTACTGCTTGGCATTCTATATGCCTCACTTATCTGCATATCAGATTTTTCCTCCACATTTGGGAAATTTTCTGCTATTACTTCTGTGAATAGTTTAGGTATGTCATTTGCATTGACTCCTGCATCTTCACTGATGCCTATTAATCTTATATTGTTGCTCTTGGCATCATCTTGAAGCTGCTAGATTGTCATTTCATGTTGCTTTGTTATTTTTAAAAGTTCTGTTCTTTCATGATCACTAATTGTAATCCTGTCCTCAAGGTCCAAAATCCTATTGTCAGCTTCATTTAAATGGTTTTTCCAGCTCTGAATAGAATTTTTTGTTTTCTTGGATGTCTCTTTCAGTTTGTTTCATGAATTATGCTTGTTTTCTATATTGTTCATTCAATGTTTCAACTAGTTCCCCATGCTCCTGTGCTTTTTTCTGTATTTCTTCTTCAGCCGTGCTCAGTAACTCCTTTACTGAGGTTGTTATTTCTATTTCTACATGGGAGAGTACTTCTAATTTGATTTCCTCTATAGCCTTATGGACTTGTTTTTTTATTTCACTCACTATCTTTTCATTGATTTCCAATGTGTTACTTTAAAGTCCTGTATTTCAATGTTTCCTGTACTTGTTCCTGGTGGACTACATGTTTGAGATTGCATTTTGTTTTTTCATTTTGCCATTTTCCCCTTGCAAGTTAATATTTGATCTTTCAATCCCACTGTCAACTGTTGGTAGTGTGTATCTTGGGGTCCTAATGTAAGGTTGGTATTTGTCCAATTGCTGGGGGTCCCTCAATGAAGAAGTCGGCCAGTCATATGACTTCCCACTGCAGGACCTGTTGGGTGAGTCCTATATTCTTCCTGGGCTAACAAGCCTCATAGTATTGATGTGGGTCAACTTTTAGTTCCTACTGTTACTTTATGTTCAGACTACTCCAGGTCACCAAATCTCCCTGTCTATAGTGTTTTTGTTGGCTGAGGCCCTACTGTGTCCCCATCGTGTGCCTGTATGTCTCATGAGCCCTTTTGACTTTCTCCAAGTTGGGGGAGTCCTTAGTGGCACGCTCCTCACCCTGCCTGATGTTTTCTGTGTGCAGGAAGGGGTCACCCACAGTCTTGCCACACTCACCAAGGTCTTACAGTTAGTTGGAAGGAGCTTTACTACTGGCCCTATTTACCCACTGCACACCTCTGTTTTAGAGGCATAATCACCACACTGACTGGAGCCTGCTGAGATCTTCTGTTTGGGTGAGGCAGTTACTAAATCTCCCTTCTGAAAGGATTTTGCCCTAATTAGGACATTACCTGACAGTGGGAGGCGGGACCAAGTGACGTTTACCTTGAGGTCATGTACCACACCCCTAGGCAACTCACCTGTGGCATGAAAAGAGTCCCAATCTGCTACTCACACATCAGCAATGCCACCTTTAGGCAGTACCACAGTTAGAAACTATATGTATGCCCCCCACACCACGTTTCCAGCAGAGAAAGCCAGACCCCCAGCAGTCATAGGGTTTCTCTCTGCGTTCTTAGAACAAAGACCGTTTTTACTTTATATTCTCTCTCTTTTACCATGGTGAAAATCCTATCATTTGGTTCCCCGACCAGGAAGGCAGTGTGAGTGACTCCTGGGGTCCTCCCAGTTTGAGTCTCCCTGCCAGTTCATGGACTGGACCGCATCTTAGATTAATTCCTCATTTCTCAACACCCGGGAGCTGCTCAACTTGTCGCCACAGGCTTGCAAACAACATCAGCCCAATTCATTTACCTCAAATGAGCCAACCTCCATCCGAGGGTTTCTCCATGACTGTAGGCCACTCTTACGACAGACTACCCATGCCGTCCCTGGACTGGGGTAGCAGTTCTCATGTTCCTTGGACAGTCTGAGGCAGAGCCGTTACTACAGTCCTCTGGGTTTCCACTGTGCCCTTTTGGTGATGGCCAGGAGGCATGAGTTGGAACTGTTCCTTTAACCATGCTTCCAAAAATAGGTGACAACCTCTTTTGGTTAGTCATGGTCTGGCTTTTGGCTTACTTTTAATTTGGTCATGGGAAATACTTTTTCCTTTCCCCCAACAAACACACCTCTGAGGTGCCTGGTTCGTAACCTTGGTACCCTTGGCCTAAAGAAAACCACAAGAATTGAACAATTAATCTTTTACTGCCAGGAGGCTTGGCCGACCTACGAACTTAATGGCAGCCCGTGGCCTAAAGAGGGGATGTTTACCCCCCTGTATTCTCAAAGATTTGTATGACTTTTGTTACACTGGCAACAAGTTAGCAGAAATTCTGTGTGTACAGACTTTCCTTACCCTGAGAACTTGCTCTTCTCTCATTAAATCATGTATACCTGCTTAAATATTTTTAGCTAGCTCTACTGCACCACAAACTTTTCCCTCCTGCCTCAAGACCCCTTAGACAATGTGCCCCCTGTCTTTAATGCTCCCACCCCCAAGATCAAACCCCGAAGCCTTCTCAGCCAAAGGTTTCTGTACCTGCTGTGCTGTCCTCTCCTCCTCTCTCCCCTAGGGCCTCTAATCCTTCTCCTAGGGCCTCTGATCCTTCCTCCTAGCATCTCTGATCCTTTCCCTAGTGCCTGTAATCCTTCCCTTGCATTTCTCTCCAGTCTGTCCTGTCTGAGGGTTCTTTGTCTCCTTCTCCTGTGTCACCATTTTCCCCGCCAGCTCACCATACTCAGGCTCAGGTGTTCCAGCCTTCTGGCGGGCCACATGTTTGCTGCAGCTCGAGTGGAGGACAGCCACCATCTTATAGCCCTCCACCACGTGTCAGAGCACTGCCATCTTGTGATGGGTCTCAGGGTCAGTGGCTGCCCCCTTGTGGCTCCTTGTGTGATCAGCAACGAGCACCCTGTTACCCTGTTTTGGGTCACATGATGTCTCACTGTGCTGCCAGCAGTGGCTGGATCGCTGTGGGGCACATGATGACATGCCAGCAGCCTGTGTTTCTTTGTCTCATAGTGATGAGCAGATGCTTTGTAGCCAGTCATCGGGTAATTGCCTGCACACCCTTGCCGAATACTTGGCTGCTTGATGGTCATTTACGCCACAGTCTTCTCCACCTCAATCTCTGTTCCCACTTGAGAACAGGCTGGCTCCGAGGGACTTGTTAATATACATGTGCCTTTCTCCATTTCTGACTTAGATTAGCCATAAGTTAGGTTGCTTCTGTGTTGACCCACAGAATTATATCATAGAATTTTAATTTATAACTAATTGCTACGATTTACATTTTAAGGACATTTATGTGATTCTAAACTCCACCCTAAGTTCACAAGAGTGAGCTCAGTTGTGGCAAGCAGCTCGAGAAGAAGCTGATCGCAGACAAAAGGCAAATACCGATGAAAATTACCCTGGGCCTATTGCGGTACCAGAACAAGAGCCTACCTGGAATTACCAAAATGGAGAAGGGTCTTATCAAATATATAAGATGACTGAATGTCTAATTATGGGCCTTAATAAAATTGCTCACAAACATACTAACTATAACAAACTTTTAGAACAGGTCCAGGAGGCTAATGAAAACCCAGCTGTGTTCCTAAATTGGCTTAGGAACACCTTAATTAAGTTTACTAATGTAAACCCAGATGCTCATGAAGGGATGATTGTTGTTAACTCTTATTTTATTTCTCAGTCTGCTACTGATATTCATGCAAAGTTACAAAAGGCTGAACATGGCCCTCAAACCCCACAAGGAGACTTTCTTAATTTAGCTTTCCATGTCTTCAACAACAGAGAGGAAAAAGAGGCACAAAAAAAGAAATTTGCTAAATATCAATCTGATCTCTTAGCAGTGGCACTTGGGGCTCCCAAGACAGGAAAGTCAAAACAAGGTGGAGCTGCTCGAGCCCCTCCTGGGTCATGCTTCAAGTGCAACAAGGACATTGGATAACACAATACCCCAGTCCTGGTAAATCCTTTGGGGCCTTGCCCCTATTGCAATCTCAAGTGCCACTCAAAGAGTGACTGTCCTAGCCACCAGAGAGCAGGTAAGCCATCCTCTAACTCCTTGCCCTCACAGGAGATTCCATCACCACCAGATTCATTGCTGACTGATCTGCTTGGACTTGCTGCTAAAGATTGATGGGGCTCAGGGCCCACAGACCCCTGTAAGGTATCCTCAGAGTCTCACTGGAGGTCTCAGGTAAGACACTATCTGTACTTGTGGACATGGGGGCAACTTATAGTGTGCTTTCTGAGTTTCCAGGTCCTTATATTAAGTCCTCAATCTCTGTAGTGGGTGTTGATGGCCAGCCTATGCAGCCTTTACAGACAGGGCCTATTCCTGCAGATTCCAGATTCTCTTCTTTACCCATAGCTCCTAGTAATTCCAACAGCCCTACATTCCTTTTAGGTAGAGCTCTCCTTCAAAAACTTAACTTCTCCTTTACCTTCTCCCTCCTCACAGCTCTAGTCCTCCAAACAGCCTCACAGTGCACCACAAAGTCATCCCCTTCCCTTCCTTCTTCTCTGGTTGATCCCATAGTTTGGGATACTTCCAATCCTACTCACACTACCCATACCATGCCTATTTTAATTCATCTCAGGGCTTCTTCAATTTTTCCTTGTGTTCCCCAATATCCCATAGCTCCCAAACACTTACAGGGACTTATATCTATAATTAAGTGTCTTTTAGACAATGGTTTTCTTAAACCTAACAAATCACCCTATAATACTCCCATTCTCCCAGTACTCAAGCCTGATGGGTCCTATCACCTAGTGCAGGACCTTAGGGTAATCAGTAGTGCAGTAACCCCAATCCACCCAGTGGTGCCAAACCCTTATACCATGCTTTCTCATATTCCTCCCTCCACCACTCACTTTACAGTTGTAGATCTTAAAGATGTCTTTTTTTTTAGCATCCCCCTACACCTAAATTGTCAGGATTTCTTTGCGTTTACGTGGAGTGATCCAGACACTCTCAGGTCTCAACAACTTACTTGGACAATGCTCCCCCAAGGGTTCAGGGTTAGTCCCCACTTCTTTAGCCAAGCTCTCACTGCTGACCTTGAGAACTTGATCTCAAACCTAGCACTCTCCTTCAATACATAGACGACCTTCTCTTATGTTCTCCATCCTATACGTTAGTCATACAGCATTCAACTGATCTCCTTAATTTTCTTCCCAGTTGTGGATACAGGGTCTCTCCTGCTAAAGCCCAAATAGCTTCCCCAAAAGTCAAATATCTAGGTCTCTTTCTCACCCCATCACTTGTTCCTTCTCTACCGATAGTAAGGCTATTCTTTGAGATCTCCAGGTGACCACAACTAAACAACAGGTTACATCTTTCCTAGATTTAGCTAATTTCTTTTGTCTCTGGATTCCTAACTTTGCAGCTCTAGCTCAACCCCTCTACAAGGCTTCTAAGGGTCCCTTATCAGAACGCCTAGACCCCAGTAGGCTGATACATGCCTCCTTTCATAAATTAAAAGAGGCTCTCCTAAGAGCTCCAGCCCTTACCCTTCCTAACCCCACCCAAACTTTCCCTCTCAGGAATATACTACCTCTCAGGGCCACAATGCTGTAGATGTACTAGGACACAAGAAGGGACCTTCTTTTCAAGCAGTAGCCTACTTGTCAAAACAGACAACACGGTAAAAGGATGTGGCTGCAGCCCTACTGACATCATTCTTCAGATTACTCACACCTGTCATCTCTGTGTTAGTATCTCTCCTCAGGGACATATAGCACCCCCTTTCTTTCCATCAATTTCCAGGATATAGTTACTAAAGTCCTATTACAGGAAATCATCCCAAGGTTTGGTCTTCCTCAGATCACTCAACAGGTATCCTCAAGCTTACACATCACCTGGCACCTATACATTCCATACCACCCACAATCCTCAGAGCTGCACGCATGCCCCAGGGCCGGTGGGGTTGTGCAGTAAGCTCTCCGTGGCCCAGGCCAAGGTCCCAGGGCCGCATGGCGTTCCTCAGTGCCGGCTGGAGTCGCGCCTATTTCCAGGTTTTGAGCGATGTTTCAAAGCTTCCTTGTGCACTGGGAATCACGTGGCCTATTTTTGGCTCCTGAGCAGAATGCTGGGCCACTTGGAGCTCTCTGGGTTAGGCCAATTGGGCCTGAGGGGACTTCTTGTGTCCTCTGGTGATTTCAGACACAGGGTGTGGTCTTACCGCCTGGGAGCGAAGTTCTAAGGCTTCCCAAGACCTGGAATTCAACCTGCAGAGGTGGTCAGGGCCTGGGACTGGATTCTGGGCCCTGCTTGCTGCTTGGAGTTGGCTGGGCATTGCCTGGTTAGGCCCACTGGTACAGAGGAGGTATTTTTTAGTGTGTTTTGTTTACTTAAAATGCTGTCTGATGCTTCATAAATATTTGTAGGTCAATACATAGACAGGTTGATGTTGAATGGAGCAAAACAAAAAGAGACAGTTTTTTGAAAATGTGTACTTTGGAATAGTGCTGACATTTACTTGGCTCAAATGATTCTGCTGAATTGGTTGCTGACATATTGACACTCAGTTCTAGCAGCTGGAATTACCTGCTGCTCCAGCAACCTCAGCCTCTCGGTGCACTGGGGCCCTAGGTCAGCAGTGCGAAGTGAGCTGGGGGCCTCTCTCACAGAAAGCTCTAGTGCCTTCTGTCCTTTCAAGGCTGTTGCCTTTGTGTTATTGGTTAAATATTCTGAATATTACCTCTATTATAGGTGATATTGAAGAGTCACTGCAACATGAGCATGGTGGTGCATACCTATAATCCCAGGATTCTTGGACACTGAGATGAAAGGATTGAAAATTTGAGCCCTGCTTTGACAACTCAGGGGTTTAGTAAGACCCTGTCTCAAAATAAAAAATATAAGGGATTGCAGGTATAGCTAAGTGAGAAGGCAAGGCCCTGGGTTCAGTATCCAATACCACACACAGGCGCACGCACACACACAAACACACACACCCCACAATGAAATGACCAGGAGTATTACTGGGCAGCAGTGTGGTATCTTTTAAGGTAAAAGGTGTGGATTTACTGAAAGCCACCCGAACAGTCATTAGGCTGGAAACCAGCACACAGAAAATGACAACAGAGAAGATTCAGAGCAGATATGGGCCTGACAGCAGTGGGTGAGTGCAGATGTTAGGAGATAGCGAGGCATTTCTTTGAGATTGTTGATAGTGGAATCCAAGTTAAGGGTTAAGGCTTTAGGAGTAATGACAGTTAAACATTCTGATGGGCTAAAATACTCAGAAGAGCTCTAGAGAAAACAAAATGTAGAGTGATGGTCACTTTACAACTATCTGGAAGGAAAAACTGTTTCTCTAACCTGTTAGGATCAGCTCTTGGTGGCCTGCAAATTAAAATAGTAAAATGGGATCAGCAAGAGGAAAGACAGGTTTAGTCACTCAGCTAGGAGTCATAGGAACTGTGGTTTAAAAATTTGTTAGAATTTTTGACCTATACACCACCTTCATAGGAGGAGGAGTACAAGAAAATGGTGCTCACAATAGCACAAATGACTTTTTGGAAAAACTGATGGGCTCTTAGAGGAACAGGTAAGAGATGAAATGGTTTAGTGACAATGCCTACGCAAGTGTGGTGTACAGAGTTAGCTTCTCTGATAAGTATCAATCCTCCGTCTCTGCACCCAGCCAATGGACTTACAATTGGTTTCTTTTCAGTTCTTTTTGGAAGCTCTTCTTTAAAGCAGGGAAAAGAATTCAAGAACTCAGACGCCTTCTGCTCAAAACCATCAAAAAATTTTATTATACATATTTGCCATACATAATGATCACATTCATCACATAGAATTTGTAACTGTACGTAATATATATTCATTTTTTATTTCTTTCATTTCCCTCCCCTCCCTTCAACCCTTCTTCTTTTCCCATTTTCACAAGTTTTGTTTCCATATTTTTCCTTCTAATCTTTGTTTTTAAAATCTCTTCCCCTTCCTTTATTCTCACTCTCCTTCCTTATTACCCTTCCCATCTGAACATGTTTTTCCTACTTCTCAATATCTGTCCTCCATTTTGCTCCTGATTTACCCTTAGGATTTCTCATACAAGAGAAACAACTCTATATTTAATCTTGATTTATTTCACTTAAAGTTACGATCTTGAAGTGCATCCGTTGACCTACAAATGACTCAAGTTTATCCATCCTTATAGCAGAGTATACTTCATTGTATAAAAAAGCCCCCACATTTTCTTTATCTATTCATTGGTCAGTGGGCATTTGGGCTGTTCCCAAAATTTAGCTATTATAAACTGTGCTGCTGTAAACACAAATGTGCATATATCGCTATGGTATGATGTTTTTAATTCTTTTGAGAGGATACCAAGGAGGGCAATATCTGGGCCAAATGGAACTTCTAGTTTTAGTTTTTTGAGAAATCTTTTGCACTCATTTGCACAGTGCATGTACCAACAGTGTCTACATTCCTACCAACAGTGGAGAAGGATTTCTTTTTCCCTACAGCCCATCAGCATGGTTATTGGTTGATTTCTTGATGACAGTTATTCTTTCTGGGATGAGATGGAATCTCAGGGTTGTTTTAATTTGCATCTCTTGAATGACCAATGATGCTGAACATTGTTTCATATATTTATTTGTTGTTTGTACTTCTGAAAAGTGTCTATCCACTGCAGGTGCTCATTTTTAGATTGCATCTTTGAATTTGGGGGTCTGGTTTTTTTTGATATATATATATATATATATATATATATATATATATATATATTCTAGATATTAGTCCTTTGAGGACTAGCTAATACAAGTATTTCTCCATTCTGCAAAATGTCTCTTCACACTATTGGTGCTTTCTTTAATGTGCAAAAGCTTTTTAATTTGTTATGATTCCAATTGTTGAATTGAAATTGTAATTTTCCTGTGTAATTGGTGTTTTGTTCATAAAGTCTTTGCTTACACCTGTGTCCTTGAGAGTTTTACTATCGATTCTATCTTCCAGCAGAATGTTTATGTTTTTATATTTGATCTATTTCAATTTTACTTCGGTGTGTGGTGAGACATATAGGCCCTGATATCAGAGAACGATTCAATCAAAAAAGAGAACTGCAGGCTAATCTCCTTAATGAATACAGATGCAAAAATCCTCAATAAGATACTGGTAAACAGTATGCAACAAATCATCAAAAAGGTGGTACAACATCATGCCCATTCCAGGGATGAAGGCATGGTTTATCACAGGCAAATTAATAAATATAACATACCACATCAACAGAACCCAAGACAAAGACCACATGATAGATCTCAATAGATGCACAAAAAGCATGTGACTAAACCCAACACCCACTCATGATAAAAAACCCCATAGAAAATTGGAATAGAAGATTTTTATCTCAATCTGGTAAAAGCCATATATGACAAACCAACAATCAACATTATAGTAGATAGTCAAAAATTGAAAGCTTTCACTCTAAAATCAGGAATAACACAAAATCACCCACTGTCACTCCTGTTCAATACAGTTTTGGAAACATTAGCCAGAGCAATTAGATAAGAGAATACAATAAAAGGAATTAGGATAGGAAAGGAAAAAATTATCATTTTTTGCTGGTGACATAATACTCTACATAGAATATCCCCAAAACTCCACCAAATGACAACTGAATTGATAAACAAAGTCAGTAGTATAGCAGAATTCAAAATCAACTTTCAAAAATCTGGCTGGGAATTTAGCTCAGTGGCACAATGCTTCCCTGGCAAATATGAGGTTTTGAATTCAATTCCTAGAACCCACCCCCAAAAGATCAGAGTATTCCTATACGTAAATAACAAACTTACTTAAAAAGAAAAGAGGGAAATAACACCTTTCACAATAGCATCAAGAAAAATGAAATAAATAGAAATCAATCTAGCAAAGGATGTGAAAGATCTTTATGTTGAAAACTACAGTATTCTGAAAAAGGAGATTAAAGCAAGTATCAGAAAATGGGAAGATATTCCCTGTTTTTAGGCAGAACAATTATCAGGAAAATGGTCATACTTCCAAAATTGTTATAAACTGTTATACAGACTTAATGCAATTCCAATTAGTATATCACTAACATATCTCAAGAACTAGATAAAATAATCCTAAAATTTGTATGGAACCAGAAGATACCCAGAATGGCAAAAGCAGTTTTGCACAACAAAGACAAGGCAGGAGGCATTATGAGTCCTGATTTAAAGTTATACTATAAAGCTAAAAAAAAAAAAGGATAAAAATAGAATGGTATTGGCAAAAAATACAGATTTGATGATCAGAGGAACAGAAGATGCAGAAACAACTCCAAGCACACTTGATTACCTTATCTTTGGCAAAGGGACCAAACACCTTCACTGGAAAAAAATAATCTCTTTAATAAATGGTGCTGGGAGGTGCTTTGGCTTTCCACAGGCCACAGACTGAAAAACTGAAAAGGACCTATATCAAGAAAGATCAGCTGATCACAGCAAGTGTCACTTTGGGTAAAGATGTACAACTAGTAATAATTTATATGAGTGCCAATAATTTGTAACACTTAACCATAGGTATAAGATTTATGGTTTTATACCTAAATGTAAAACAAATCAGAAAATTATGTACAGTAAATATTCATTCAATAAAGCAATTTTACTCTAAAGGGAGAAGACTTAAAAGGAAGAACAGGAAAAAAACAGGAAAATAAAAAGAGGAGAAGAGAGTAGAAGCAAGGCTGAAGGACAAAGAAAGATTACTCCAACTTCAGGAAACTGGTAAAGAAGCCAGGAAGGAAGGGAAAAATGAACAAAACAAAACAAGGACAAAACAAAAACCTACAAACACTGTTCATTCAAACAAAGAAGCAAAAACAAACAATCAGAAAAAAAATCAAACAAAACACCCACAAGCAGAGGAAATAATATTAAAAACCAAATGAGAACGAAAAAGTTTCTCTGTGATTTCAAGCCTGTGCTTATATTCTGGGGTCTACAGTTTGGTGACAGTGTCAGATCAAGATGTGACTCTACTCTCACTAGTACACAAAGGAGGCAGTTAGAGCACAGATCCATGCTGGACAATTCCAGAAGGCCAGCAGAAGGATTAGAGTGTGATGTTGTTCTGATGCTTTCAAATCCATGGCAGTTCAGACTGAGCCTGACCTCTGGTTTTGGGGTTGGGATCTGAGTCATTCAGCTTACAACACTTTGGGTCTCATGCCAGCTTGACTTTGGCTCCCTGACCACGGGTGTCCCTCATGATTGTCCCTTACCAGTCACTGTTGCAGTGTAATTCTGGGGGCCCTGAGATGGAGCCATCTCGAGGCTGCTCTGAGTCCAGGGATTGGTTGGTCCTTCCCTAAAATGGCGACCAATCAAGCACTCTTTTCAGGGACACAGCTGTCACTCAGACTGGAGTCACTCACCACTGTTATGGTGCACAACATCCACTATCCCACTCCACTGGTGCATTTCTTCTTAGAGGCCGCTGGAGTCAGCTGCTTCACTGTCTCAGTAGACTCAAGCTTCCTTTCCTCACACCACAAACCAGGAGCCAGGGAGGAGTACAAGTTGCCCTGTCCTTTTTCTGTGTTGTAGTCTGTCTCTTCAATTTCTCTGTAGGCTCCAATTGTTCCTTCAGGTCCTTCCTGAGTCCCAGGGATCTACCTTTCTCCTTTTCTTCCTCAAGTTGTTATTAATCATTATCTGTATTCCAAATCTTTGACAGGCTGATTTGTTGCTACATACTGCTCTACTATCCTCCTGGAAGTTCCTCTCAAAATCATTTTTAAGCCACAGTGGGGTATGCAGGACTCCTTTGCTCAACTCACTTGAGTTTGGGACTAAAGACTAGAAAGATCACTGGACACAGTGGTGCATACATATAACCCCAGCACTCTGAGAAGCTGAGGTAGGAAGATCACAAGTTTGAACCCAGCCTGGACAATTTAGGATTTAGCAAGATCCTGTCCCAAAGCAAAGTGAAATGAAACAAAACAAAGCTGGGAATGTAGCTCAGTGCAAAGGCCTTGGATTCAATACTTAGTACCAAAGAAATAAAAAAAAGATGAGAGAAAAGCAGAAAGGCAACATCAACTTCAGTTATTTTTCTCTGCTGTCATGTTCAGAAAACTTTGTCTTTCAATATTCAGTTGGGACAATACCTCTTGTTTTGAGCATTATAGACCACAGCATAGTCACAGAAGCCTGCTGTTGGTATTGCTTATCATCTAGTCTGGGAGAGGCAAGCTTGATATTCTTCAAGCACATCACTTTTAAGATTGTGCATTGAAGGGGTAAGTATACTTCGGCCACAGGATACTTATCTGCATGCACAAGGCCTTGGGCCTAATTCCTAGCATCGAAAAATGTGTATTATAGATTACAGATGTAATCTGACTTTAAATTCTATGAAGCTAATATAAAAATAATAGATCTTTAGCAGCATCTGATAGTCATTCTCTGTTCCCTTATGTGTTCAGCTTCCCTAGAGAATTCTGTCTGCCAGTGAAAGTACCATCTTGAGACTATAAAGTGGTCAAACCCATTTCAAATGCAATATGTCTTTCACTGTTGTGATTAGTCAGCTCATACAAGTACCTGACCACACTTTTTCAAGTTGCCTCTTTAGAAAAAGGGTCTGGTAATCCTTTTCCTTTGGCCTTACCATCCCTTACATCTTTTAAATGATATTTTTGTTTATTGTCAGGCTTTCTAAGGTTCTCAGCAATTGGTAGCACACAGATCCTGTTTTAAATTCTACTCAATCACACAGAATATCTGTGTGATTTTAATTTAACTAGAGCCTGCTTTTTTGGTCTAGACATACATTTGCCTTGCCATGCCAGGAGATAGCATCTCTACAAAGGCATATGCTTTTATTATACACATTTGGGGTTGGAAGCACCATGTTTTGGTAAGAAACTATGTAGAGACAGCTCTGCTTGTACGATGGGGAGGGTCACAGGGGATTGATATATTTCTTCCTTTGCTCATTATAATTAGCGATATTTGTATGAAAATAGAATCTCTGTTGTTTAAGCGTTGCTCAGCTCCTGCTGATCAGTTCTCAGTCACAGGCATCAGCCTTTGTGATATAATAGTTAGTTGCTGTGGAGATGATTATCCTGTCATGGAGAAAAGAGACTTATGAATTTAAATGAAGAATGAGCAGCAGGAGCTAAAGAATTGTGCCATAAGCCAAGTGGTTTGTCTAATTTAATTTTCTCTTGACTTTTTAATATATGTTATGCAATCAAGTTGGATATATCAGCTTAAATAATACCATTTCAGGGGTAATGATGAGTAATGACAAAAGAGAAATTTAAAGAAATAGCAAGATGCAATACTGACATTCCTTATAGAGGCAAAAAATAAGTTATAGAAAATCAAACTATAATAAATACTTAGTACTAAGTTATACTCCAAAGTTTAGATAAACAATTAAGCTATTTAGATAGTTCCACTGCATTCTAACTTTTGATGGACGGGGGAGGTAATGTAGCTATCAGTCAACAAGTAGGAAGCAGAGTGCTGAGATAAATGGCCTTTGTGTCAGACACAGATGGTCTGAGTCTCTGCCACTTACCAGTCATTACCTAAATGAGGTCAGTTTCTCACTAACTGAAGTTAATGAACTTCAGTTTCACTATAAAATTTGTAAATTGTAGGGTTATTTTCATGATTATTCAACTGGTATGGACTCAAATGGCGATGACGTTTTTTGTTGTAGTTTTGTTTCTCATTTTTGAGGTGCTGGGTGTGAAACCCAGGGCCCGCTTGATGGCAGGCAAGCACACTACCACTGAGCTCCACCTCTAGCCCTGCCACCAGTTCTTTACCGCCAAAAACCTTCATTCATTGGTCACTTCATTCATTCTTATGGGTCAGTGCCTATTTTGTACGTTATTATATATTCTATACATAATATATACTCTCTCTGTATATATTACATATAATATATCCAGAATATATATTCGTGGCTAAATACAATGATGTTGTATTTTTCACTCCCAGAGATTCTAATGTAGGTCTGGTGGCTCCTCTTTCTCTTGTGGCTATTGGTTTCCAGTCCTAGGTCATTATAGTGGGAGAAAGAAAGGATGAAGGGAATGCACAGCCTTTCACTTTCTGAATCTCAGATAGACATGGGCTATTTATACTCACTGACAATTGGACAGTCTCAGATTCATTAACTGGTCATATAGGGGAAGAATATACCCGGTCAGAGGTGCTCACAGCAAGGTTTGCTGACTTCCAGTATTTTAGTGTCAGATCGTGGTGATATGAGGAGTGAGACAGAGAAGCCAACTTGTTAGGGTCCACACTATTACCATAAGGAAATTTCTTAGTGAGTGGCAGTTACCTATTACACAGCTGTATAAATAAGCATGTCCTGAGCTCATATTTTATGTCTATAGTAGAATTATGGGCATTATAGAGCATGTAAAGGAAAAATAAAAACCTCCCTTCTTATAACCAAGAAGATGAAATCATTCCTGGCAAATGTGTTACTCAGGTTCCCATCATGATAAAATATCTGTGATAATCAGCTTACAAGAAAAGATTTATTTGGGTTCATGGTTTTGGAGATTCTAGTTGAGGACTAACTGGTCGTATTGCTTTGGGCTTGCAGTGAGGCAGATAATGAGGGGGCACTTGGCAGGACAAAGCTGCTCAGCTCATTAGTGGGGGAACACAATGGGAGAAGGCTGGAAGCGCACAAGCTTCAGTGACCTGAAGACCTCCCATGAGGTCCCACCCACCCCGGGGCTCACCCAACTGCTGACTTGCAAGTTATAATAAAAAATAAGTTTTGATCTATCCTTCCCCCATAGTGTCAGTCTGGGGGCCACGTCCTTGACCTGTAGGCCTTTGGGAAGTACTCAAGATCTAAACTATAGTACTAGACAAGCCAATAAATAAATGGAGAACTGCAAATGACAATTTAAGAACAGAGCAGCATAAAGGAAAGTGTTGATTTTGAGGCAAAATTTTTTAAAAAGTAGAAATCAACATTAATTCCCCATGGATGTTAAATATTTCAGCATAAATTTAGGCATCTTAGCCAAGATGTACATGTAACAACAACACTAGTGTTGGAAGTTAAGAAACTTTCAAGTCAGCTGCTTTGAACAGGAAGACACCAGGAATAGCCTGATGCTTCGGGAATCAAAGGCAGATGAGAAACGCCTTGGAATTCATAGGAAAACTGGCAAAAGTCTAGGAAAGCAGAACTCAAGACTCCCTGCGACCCACGGAGGGGCAGATGAGAAACAACACTGAGCACTGATGTATTCATATCAAAAGGTTACAGGAACATTTGAGTTACATCTTGTTTGAAGTCATTATCTTAATATAGTTTAAGTCTCTTAAACATTTTTCTGTATTTAAGACATGAGTTACATTTGGTAATTTGCTACTAGTTTAGATCTGACTATGTCATAAGCATTTTTCAATATTGTGAATTAATGTTCGAAATATAATTGTTTTGTTTTTGTTTTCTGAAACAGGGTCTTGTTAAACAGTTCAGGCTAGCTTTCAACTCGGTAGGTAACCTAGGCTGGCCTTGAACTCATAGCAATCCTCCTGCCTCAGCCTCCTAAGTTTTGGGATTAAAGGCATATGCCACTATGCCTGGTTTTAAAAAATAATTTGTAATGTATAGAATTTTTCAAATGTAAAATAAGGGGCTGCATAATATAATGAAAGAGTACATTCTCTTACTTATTTTTAATATTTATAAATATTTATATATTTAACTTATAAATATTTATAATATTTAACTTATATATTTAGTGATAATATTTAACTTATATTTATATATAATATTATATTTATATTTAATGTTATATTTATAATATTCAATGAGAGAACACTCTCTCATTTAATCTCTATAATATCCGTATGAAGTAGGTACTGTTATCCACCACCTTAAAACAGTAAAAATGAGACCAGGAAATGTTAACATCACACAGTATCTGAACCAGATAAAACCTTTGTGTGGTTTTAAAGTCTGTCCTCTAGTTATTTATACTACACTTTCTTTCCTTGCTCGGCATTGTGTCAATGTATTATCAACTAATAAACTGATCTGTTATTGTTGAATATTTGTCTTAAAAGTCTTAATCATTAAAAACTCTTCTATCATTCACAGTAAACTATGAACATTTAAGTAGAACAGTTAAGAATATTTAAATAGATCTTAAGTGTTTTTATCACACAGAAAAAAAAAAGATAACTGTGAGAGATGATGGCTATGTTAACTAACTTGACTGTGGTAATCATTCCACAATGTGTATGCATCTCAAATATCATGTTATATACCTTAAATATAAATAATCTTATTAGTTATATTTCAATACAACTGGAAAAAAAACTATGATAAACATCGCTGTGAGTAATTTTGCATGCATAAGATTTGCTATGTCAAGCCTCTCCCTGTGAGTCAATGTCATTCGCAGACGTGGGGGAGACAGAACAATGCCACATCAGCAGACAAGCCCATTCTGGGAACCAGCACCATGCACCAACTGCCTCTGGACTGGAAACAGCTAGACTAAGTCCTTTCTGGCATGCGGGCTGGCAAACAAGAAGTACCAGCCCCCGTCCCAATAAGGGATCGGCTTTCCGAAGAAACACAGGCTGTGATGATAGCTATGGGGGTGAAATGCAGTTGGGTGCCTGTGGTGGTGCTTTGGTGTTTCACTAACATTGCAGGTCTAGGGCCAGAGGTCTGTCATAGGTTCAGAGAACAGTGGTATGCAGTGTGACATTGAGGGGGATCTACTTCTGAGGGTTACAGCCATTGTTGGCTGCCTACGGTCTTCTTTTGAAGTCCTATATCGTTTCCATTGTTTTGTTGGGTTGCATTTTATTCTCTTCTGTTTTGTTTGATGATGTTAAATCCAAGGGCAGGAGAAGCTATTTCAAGGATGGCAAAGGGCTGGAAATTTAGCTAAGTGGCACATGTGCCTGCCTGACAAGCAGGAGATCGTGAGTTTGATCCCTGGTACCAAAAAAAAAAAAAAAAAAAAAAAAAAAAAAAAAAAGATGGCAAGATATAATATGGTAGCAATTTTGGATTTACTATTGGCTTGTTTTGAAATCTTTTATTGAATTCATTGTTTTGTGTTTATTGTTCCTATTCTATTCTGTTCTGTTTGATTTTGACTATGTCCAAAGTTATCTATAGCTATTTTGATGACATCAAAAGGCATTATATGGTAACTATTGTTGACTTTGTAGTATTTTGAAATCCTGTATCTGTTTTTTTTAAAAATTGGTTTTATTCTATTCTATCCTCTTCAGAACAAAATTTCATGTCTTTACACATGAGCCTTTTAAAAAATATTTCTACAAAGTAAACACTTTAAAGTGGAAGTGATCAGAGTTGAAACACTGAAAAATTTTATAATGTTATTAAATTTTCCAATTGAAAAGTTGTATCGCTATACTCTGATACAGTGTGAAAGTGACTATTTCCTTGACATCTGCCCTGCAGTAAGTATTGTAATTTTATTCATTTTTGTCTAGTCACAAAATATGAAAAAGCTTAAAGCCCAACAATCTACTAGATTTGTGATATTCTAGCAGCCCTTAATGCTCCTCTTTTGGTGTTAGTCTTTAATGTCGTAGCAAATGCTATGTGATTAATTACAATTCACTTATATACTTACTATTAGCCTGTCTTGAACCACAAATGCAAACGTAGTAAGTCTGTGATTTAGGAATGAATTTTATTTTTAGAGAACATTCATAAGTTAGATTTGTCCGTAAGTTTGACAAAGTGAATCTTATATTCCTTTAACACAAATTGACAAGTAAAGCATTAAAAAAGTATACACACAAAAGAAATGAGTGTCACCTATGATCACTGCGTTGGAGCAATCTCTCACTTATGTTCACTTTTGTTTCCATGGTAATGCTTTGCTCTTCCTAGCAGTCCCTTCCACATCACCACTCTTTTCCTCTTGCTTCCAGACATCCTCGGCTCCAACTGAGCACTGCACTGCGGCACACTATCGCACTGCACAATGAGCACACAGCAGCACAACAGTGACAATGTGTAGCAGACACGTGAGCTACTTCCACAGTTTATTTGCATTTATGCATATTCATAATGTGAGGTCTGTGTGCAACTCAGATGTCTGGAAATCAGGGATTGACTGTATTAAAAATTAAATATCTGGAATTTATTTAGTCCAGGTCTGTAGCCTTACACAGCCAAAGACTATTATTCTGTCCATTTGGAGACTTTTTACTAATTTCTTCTACAGAGGAGGAAAAAAAATTCCTATCCTCTAATGTTTTTGCAGACATTAAGTCATTAAGTTTCTTGTTTGTAGTCTTGTGTAAGGTTTATATGAGTATTAGCAAAAGCAGGAGAGTGGCATGTAATTGAATAATGTGAATAAGATTGAGGAAAATGAAGGATTGATGAAAGTGAAGTTTTTTTTAAAATAATAATAATTGCAGCATGAGTTTTTAAAATTGATGAGTATTAGTAATACAGTACAATGAGATTCATTTTGGTATATTGGTATGTGCATATAGCAAGATGAATATCTTCATCTCTGATACACCATTTCTTTTTTCAAAAAATGAGTTTTAAAAGCTGTTTTGTATATTGCTTTATGTTTTAGAAAAATAAAATTTCCAAAATTCAGCAAAAATGTATAGATAAATATATATAGTTCATGAACTGAAACACAAATAAGGTTATTATGTTAAAATAATTTATGTTTTCCTAGAAGTGTTAAACTCATATAAAACTAATAACATGTTCCTTATAAGCAATCAATCTAATGTGGCTATCTAATTTATATCTGTTAGCTGAGCCACCATATCAACAAAGTAGACCCTTAATTCCTAATTTCATATAAAAATATGAAGAATGTGAGGGTATATATTAAAATGCGAAGCAGAGCAAGGCATTGTGGCACAGGCTGTGATGCCAGCACTCTGGAAACTCAGCCTGAAATATAACAAATTGACAAATATAACAAATATAACAAAGCCTGGGCAGCTTAGTGACTCGGTGGGATCCTGTCTCAGAATTTAAAAAGGGGAGGGGAACCTGGGAAATGTGAAGCCCTAACTTTAATATCCAATGCCTAAATAAATAAGTAAATAAGCAAATAAATAAATATAGTAGCACATGAAAAAGTTTCCTAGTAATAAGAATATAGGCTTTTGAGTAAAAACATTAGTTTATACCAAGTCTGTCACTTCCTAGCTATTTAATTTGGGGGCTAGACATAGTTGTTTAATTTTTTATTGTTGTTTCCCAAACTATAAAATAGGGCATTTTTATTTACCTCATGGAGAGATTCTAATGGTTAAAGGAGAATATATATCTAAAATAACTAGGCATAATAGGTGGCAGCTAAGTGTTATTTATTTCATTACTGTGTTCTCAGTAGCTGGCCTAGTGACCCATATCTGTAATTACCTAGCTATTCTAGACACATCACACTTTGACCTTTTAGTAATTTAATTTGCTTAGTTATAACAGGTTGTCGTTCTCACCAAGGGTACTACTGGATGTAAAGTAAACAAACTATAGTTCATTATTTTCAGCTAACAATAATTCAAGTCAGTCTCGTGCAGGGAGAGAGAGAAAGAGACAGAGAGAGAGAGAGAGAGAGAGAGAGAGAGAGAGAGAGAGAGAGACAGAGACAGAGACAGAGACAGAGTAGAGAGAGAGGGAGAGAGAGGAGACAAAAAGGTCCCAAGAGCACTAGAATATAAAATAATTTTGGAGAAATTTTGAGATGACGGATTGTTTTAGGGTGACGTTTATTTGAAAATGAAAAATAACAATATATGTGCAATGAAATTTGTGCTTTAGGTGAACATGTTTCAGTGCTAAAGCTTTCAATATATTTCATTTAACAGCCTTATAAGCTGTTAAATGGTTAAGTGATTTTACTTTATGTGGCAAAATGAATGGCTCTTTAAGTGCTTTTTGATGTGTGAAGTAATATTTTTTAATTGCCAATGGTAAGTGTCCTTAATGTAGTGAACTCTTGTTTCTGCCTTTTTATGGTTTGTCTCTCCGATAAAGTGAAGCATATTTGCTTGTGGCAGCCATAGATATTATTATAACCTCCAACATGCACAGTGATGAAAAATAATGATATGTGAACAGATGAATACAAATAAATGAGATGCAGCAAGGTGGAAAAATGATCTTCAGAATTTATTTTAGAAGGAAACTGTTTTCTTTTAGGAAAAAATTTCAATAGACTGCTGGAAGTAGAAGGGGAGAATCCCAGGACGGGGACTGGGGAACAAAGAAGGTAGCATAAGTGAGGTAGTCTGAGAAAATGGCAGAGTAAGAAACACCAGGAAGCTCTCTCTCCACCTAGACAAAAATACCCTGGAAGAATCTGTCTGATGTAACTATTTCAGAAATCTGGAGTCTACAGAATTGCAGCCTCCAGAGGAAGGAACTTCAGAGAAAAATTTATGGTTACTTTCAATCAATTTCAGGGGTGGAGTAGCAGCAACCCACCCTCCTGGCTTCAGTCTGCAGTGGGTAACTGTGTTGCACCTAAGTGGAGCCCGTTTAGGCTCCCTAGTGATACAGTGAGACCCAGTCCCTGCCCCCCCCCCCCCAAAAAAAGAAAAAAGCCTGAAGATGTAGCTGAGTTACAGCATTTGCCTATCTCTGGGTTCACTCCCCAACACCTCTCATTCCCCAAGAGTCTCAATACATTTGAAAATATAGGCACATAAAAGTATCTATAGTATCTATTTTTATCTTTTATGTGGCTTGCATTCAGCAATTACTAAACTCACAGATTCAAAAGCTTAATAAACATTTACTCCAAGGATTTTAGGTAGAAACTAAAATTCAAAGATTTATATGCAGTATTGTAGGTAATTGCCGCTTAATGAGAAATTAATAATTTAATCATTTGAATAAATCAATATTTGTGATGTTCATCTCTAGGAATGGAAAATATTCAGAAAGTTTTTTTTTCTGGTCAGAAGTTGCAGTGGTACTTTTTAAGCCTTTAGGGAATAAACTTAACAAGAGCAATAAAAAGATAAACTCTCATGTTAAGTGGTGGTGCTCATGATACGGTGTGGTGCTCAGCAGTAGGGTCTGAATAAGATCATGAAAATGTACGATGAGAAAAACACCACGGGGTTGTGTGCATGGGGGGGGGTGTGAACCAGGCTGGGAAATGTACTAGTGAAAAAACCATGACTGCGTGTTTCGCATCGAGAGGGCCAGAAGCAGGCAGTGGAAATGTAAGAGTGTGAAAAACGCCACGGGATTATGTCACAAGTCACACGTGTGACATGTGACACGTGTCACATGTGGGACATGTGCCACACGTCACACGTATCAAATGTCACAATTGTGACATGTGTGACACATCACATGTCATACATGTGACATGTGACATGTGTGACACGTCACTTATCAAACGGGTGACATGACATGTGTCACATGTCACATGAGTGACAGGTGACATGTCACAAATATCACATGTCACATGTCAAACAACTGACATGTGACACGTGTTACACATGTCACATGTCATGTCACATGTGTGACCTGTGAGATGGGTAACACATGACACGTCATATGTCACGTGTGTGACATGACATGTCACACATGTCACATGTTGCATGTGACATGTGACATGGGTCACACAGGTCACATGTCACTTATCACGTGTGTCCGGTGACATGTATTACGCATGTCACATGTCACCTGTCACACGTGCGACCAAGTGACATGTGTGACACATGTCACATGTCACACATCACATCATACGTGTGACATGCGTCACATGTCATGTCACGTGTGAAATGTGACGTTTCACACATGTTAAATGTAACATGTAACATGTCACATGTGACACATGACATGTCACGTGACGTCACATACCACGTGACATGTGACATGTGTCAAACTAGTCACATATCACGTCATGTCACATGACACATGTCACATGTCTGACATGTGACATGTACATGTGACATGTGTGACACATGTAACATGTCACATGTGACATGTGATGTGACACATGTAACATGTCACATATCACACGTGACCTGTGACCTGTCACACATCACATATCACACGTGTGACATATCATGTGGCATGTGTGACCCATGTCACTTGTTACATATGTGTCACACATGTCACATGACACATGTGTGACATGTGACATGACATGTGTGGCCCTTGTCACGTCACGTGACGTGACACATGACATGTGTGACCCATGTCACATGTCGTGTGACGTGACATGTGTGACAAATGTAACATGTCACACATGTGACATATGACTTCTGACATAACCCCGTGGTGCCAATTCACACCACCAAGTGGTCTTTTTTTCACTCCTAGATGTTCCCGATCTGGTTCAGACTTCCCTATGCGCACCACCCTGTGATGTTTTTTAGAAACCTACATTTCCACTGCCCGTTTCGGAACCTTCGAACCACCCTGTGGTGCTTTTCTCCTTCCTACATTTCGACTGACTATTTCAGACCCTCCCGATGCACACCACCCGTGGTCTTTTTGTCACTCTTACATTTTAATGGCCTGTTTGAGACCTTCCCGATGTGCACAACCCTGTGGTGTTTTTCTCAATCCTACATTTCCACTGCCTGGTTCAGATTCCCCCGATGTGCTCCCTCATGTGGTGTTTTTCTCACTACTACATGTCGACTGCCTGGTTCAGACCCTGCCAATGCACTCTACCCCGTGGTGTTTTTTTTGTTTTGTTTTGTTTTAATTTTATTTAAGTAGAAAAAGAAAAAAAAGCAGAGAAAGGGTACAAGTTATACAAATTTACAGAAAAAAATAAGCAGTAGGAAATCACTAGTTAATGGATTACATATTGTCATCTTAGAAATAGTTGTTCAAGTTACAAAATTAAAGCTTATAAAGTGGACATTCCAACAATGAGACTGCAAACAGTTATGTTCAATGATCCAACAAAACTCAGTAATATCATTATCTATCTTATACACTTAAATATACATGCAGTTATATCGTTTAGGGCACTTTCTTTTCCTCTCTTTTGTACAATGACAATTACACATTTTAGGTTTTGTTGCTCCCCCGGTTCTTATTACTTTTTTGGAAGAGAGTAGAACCAAATGTGACAGAACAGAACAGAGTCAAATCAAAAGGGTGGACATAATAGATAATGTAAAAGCATAATACAAGGTGATCAACAATGGTAACCATAATGCCTCCCACTATCTCTAATAGAATTGCCTATATCATCAGTTATAATAAAATTGAACAAAACACTAAAGAACAAAACCGGCAAAACCAAAACATTGGAGACATTATAGGTCTTCAAAAGTAGATAATAGTCAACCAGAATGGGCGTCATAATGAATCCCACTATCTTCACAGCTGTTGCCTAAACTTTCGAACCTGGTACTATCAAGCAAAACAGAATAGAGGAACATCAGTCAAAACAAGATGGTGAGAGCAATACAGAGCTTTAAATCAAGATAATGGAAAGTCAAAGTGGGTTACTATAATATATCCTGCTATTTTTAAATTTATTTTTCCCTTAATTAAAAGGATAAAAATAAAAAAGTAAATAAAATGGAGATTGAGATAAAAGAGGGCATAACAGCAAAACAGCGCAGATCAAAACATAACCATTTAAGCAAAATAGTGTTTCACCACAAGATTATCCCGACATAAAAGTAGTTACCATATTGTCTCTTTCCTTGAAATATTTGAGTATAACTTCGTATACTGTAGCATCAAATATATCAAAACAATGTAAAACCATTTAGGAGAATGACTATTACAGGGTATTTAGAATCAACTAACAGAAAATGAACAATAGTTTCTGTATAATCTCCTTGTCTATAAAAGTTTTTGCTTATACTATCATATATAATAAAATCCAGTAAGATACAACCTGTTTAGACCAATGAAGACAGAAGAACAAAAGCTTGATGAGACTTCAAAACAAGATGATACTAAACCATTATTACCTATTAAGATGTCATTTTCTCCAAAATAGCTTTTATGTGCCTCATTTCTGTTGAGCTCTTTTTCTGTCATTAGTTGTCAATTTGTCTTCTTCATTTTGTTTTCTGCTCCATTCATTGTGGCCTCTGTGCCACTATTTCTGGATTCTTCGTATTTTTCTTTTTTAGAATATCCTGCAATATTCTCTGTAGAGTTGGACTGGTGGTTGCATATTCCCCTAGTTCCTCTTTATCCTGGAAGCACCTTGTTTTTCCATCAATTTCCAGGGACAGTTGTGTAGGATATATCAATCTTGGCTGGAGATTATTATCTTTCAAAGCTTGAACTATTTACCCCCACACTCTTCGTGATTTGATGGTTTGTGCCGAGAAGTCTGTTGTAATTCTGATGGGTGTTCCCTTGTAAGTGATGTTTCTTGTCTCTGACGGCTTTTAATATTGTTCTTGTATTGGATTTCTGGAATTTTAATTATTATATGCCTGGGTGTTGCTCTGTTTGGGTTGTAGGTGGCTGGGGTCCTGTATGCTTCATACAACTGAGTATCTTTATGTTTTGCTAAATTAGGAAAATTCTCCTGGATTATTTCTGTGAGTAGCTTTTGTAGTTCATTTGTTTATGTCCCTACTTCTTCTATGTTCTTAATTCTTAAGTTATAGATCCTCTTATCATCTTTTAGTCTTTGTATTATTGCTGTTTGTTTCTTTGTTATTTTTGAGAAGTTTTTCATTTCATGCTCCCATATTACAAATCTGCCCTCCAGTTCAGATAATCTGTCCTTAGTTTCTTTCAAGCTGTTATGCCAGTTTTCGATAGAGTTTTTAGTTTCCTGGTAATCTCTTTGAACCTGCTTCATGTATTCTATGCTTTCTCTATTTTCTCCATTAAACAATTCTCCCCTCTTTTTCTGTTCTTCCATTCCACCATCTGTTTTTTCTTGGGTGGTGCTTAGCATTTCTCTAACTATTCTGCTTATGTCTAGCTTCAGGTCATTAATAACTTCATTCCTGAACTTGTCTGTGAGGCTCTGGAGATAGCGCTTTATATCTATTTGTGCTGTGTCTGCTATTGACTTTTTCTCAGGACTGGGGGCCGAGGAGCCTTTCTTGTTGCTGCCTCTTCCCATATTCTTTGTTCCTTATATATGCAAGCGTATATAGGAGGCCCAGCTTCCTTCCCTGTCAGCCACAGTCTGATTGAATTGTGCCGGCTAGTCACCTTCAGGCGCTGGGATCTGGGTTGTGCTCACCTACTGGGTCTCAGCCAACAGCGTCATGTAGACTAGGCACTGCTCACCAATCCCTCTTGACAGGGGGATACGTTACTGAAGTCACTGCAGCACTCTGTTCCTGCAAGTCTGCCCGGTCCCGGAATGTCCTCTGTTGGAGTCTCCTGGACTGTGGAAGAGTCCCAGTTTCTCTCACTCACTGCAGGTCAATACACAGCTCCCCGCCCGTCCTGCTTTCAACTCCATTCACCAATTCCAGTTCTCAGAGCTTTCGCTCGTCTCTCTCCCTGCCAAGTGGATGCAGACGCAGCGGCGGCAGCGGGAAACCCAAATCGCGGCTTCCAATGGCGCGGGCTCCAGCTTCCATGCTGAGGCTTTTCTGTTCCTGTTATAGCACCAGGATTGCATTCCCAGTTGGTTTCTTTCAGCCCAGTTCGTTCTTGGGTCAGCAGGGCATATCTCCACTTGCTTATGATTCCTTACTCCACACCATTCCTGAATTCCAAGCTGGGTCTTTCAGAGAGCCTCCGTAGCTGCTGCTATCTGTCCGCCATGTTCTCCCAGAAGTTCCTACCCCGTGGTGTTTATCTGACTTCCCCATTTTTCGGCCTGGATCTGACCCATCCTGTGCACCAACCCTTGGTTTTTTTTCTAACTCGTACATTTTCCCGGCCTGGTTCACAACATCCCTATGCGCACCACCCACTGGTCTTTTTCTCACTCCTACACTCCTCACTCCTCTCACTCTTCACTCCTCCCTATCTGGTTCAGACTTCCCTATGTGCACCACCCCGTGATGTTTTTTAGAAACCTACATTTCAAATTCCTGTTTTGAAACCTTCCAATGCGACCCACCCTGTGGTGCTTTTCTCCATCCTACATTTCCACTGCCTATTTCAGACCTCCCGATGCACACCACCCTGTGATGTTTATCTCACTCCGACATGTTAACGGCCTGAGGCCTTCCCTATATGCACCACCCCGTGATGTTTTTCACAATCCTACATTTCCACTGCCTGCTTCAGACCCTTTTGATGCATGTCACATCCTTTTGATCCTTCAGACCCTTTTGATGACATGTGTCAAACATGTCACATCAACCCATGGGGTTTTTCTCACTGGTACGTTTTCCCGGCCTCTTTCAGACCCTTCTGATGCGCAACATCATGTGGTGTTTTTCTCACTCGTATATTTTCCCCGCCTGATTCAAAACGTCCCAATGCGCACCACCAAGTGGTCTTTTTCTCACTCCTAGATTTTCCCGATCTGGTTCAGACTTCCCTGTGCGCACCACCCGTGATGTTTTTTAGAAACCTACATTTCCACTGCCTGTTTTGGAACCTTGCGATGCGAACCACCCCGTGGTGCTTTATCAATCTTACATTTCCACTGCCTATTTCAGACCCTCCTGATGTGCACCACCCTGTGATGTTTCTCTCACTCCTACATGTTAACGGCCTGTTTGAGACCCTCCCGATTTGCACTACCCCGTGGTGTTTTTCTCACTCCTACATTTTAACGGCCTGTTTCTGACCCTTCCAATGCGTGTCACACATGTGTGACATGACGTGTGTGACACATGTCACGTCACACATGTGACATTTTACATGTGACGTGACACATGTAAAATGAAACACGTGACACGTTTCACACATGTAACATGTCACATTTGACATGTATCACATGTGTCACATGTCACACGTGTCACATGTCCCATGCCTCCACCTCCCACAGAACACTGCATCTCCCAGAAGGCTCCACTGTGTGCAACCTGGAATCCATGCACTGTCCTATGTGAGCTCCAGGGACAGTGCAGGCCCCGCTGTTCCAGGCACCACACCCCAGCCTTGGTACAGAAGACACGATGCTGGTCTCAGCTCCCTTACAGTCCATGAAATGTTAGAAAATCTCTACTCTTCCTTTACATCATCTTAAAAGTAAAAACAGTAGCTGCTAGTAATTTCAAACAGCATGTAAGAGAAATCCAGGGCTATGCATTTAGAGTCCCTCCCCAAGAGCTCTGGGATGGGAATAACCAAGTTCTGTGCTGTCCCATCTGTAACACGGCCCTATGGGTATCAAGTGCCCCCTACTCCCAGGGTCCCATCGTCTTCTGGCCACACTTAAAGGCTGTGACAAGCAAATGTTCCTTTACATGTTGTCTACATTCAACTACATTTCTCTTTGCTAGCCCCTAAAAGCCTCAGGTGACTGTGATGAATTATACATCAAATGCACTGCAGACTGTGGGGCCCTGTTAACTCACCCAGCCAGGCCTTCCCACTTGCTTCTAAATGGCAGCTATTCCAGCAGAAGTGGGGAGCTGTGAGAGCCTAACTTTAACTTGAAATTTCTACTGGATGTTTTTAAGACACTCAGAAGAACTGCTAAGACTCACTTCTTTGTATTATGTTCACCAGGCAAAACCTGGCTGCCATGAGATTTTCCACGAAGACTATACCCCCTACACTGCCTAGCCACACAATCCTCAAGTGGAGGGGTAAGCAAAGGGGATCAAAGCTTAAAAAAAAAAAAAAAAAAGAAAATGCAAGTGAATGAGACCTTCTGAATTTATATGTGGGGTGATTTAATAAGACACTTTGTTTCTCCAGAATTAGTACATCATGGTCTGTACAATCTCAGCCAGGATAGTTGTCTTGCTGACCAGAACATCAGCTTTGCTGTGGCTCCGAGACCTCATGTCCCAGTGTCCTCATTTCTAGAGTGAATTTTAAGACATGGAGGCTGAAGTCACTTATCAAGCCAGTCCACAAAAGATTGTTAATTGTGGGGTTAGCTACAAGTCACTAATAATAACGAGTGATAACAGAATGTCTTCTCTTAGAACTCATGATGGAGGCCTTGATATCTCTTTGCAAAGATGCTGAAATGTTTGAAATATCCAAAACATAACCAGACCTAGCCTGTAAGACAGCATACAGGGTATGGGCCCCCCCAAAAAATCAGGCCTCTGCTTGGAGACAAGCTGTTCTAGATTTATAGAAAACTGAGGCTGTAAAAAGCTCTTATTAGCAAATACCTGAAGACACAAAAAAAGCGAGACAAGCTGAATTCTAAAAATTATCAGAATTCAGTCCGCTATCATCTCATGGTATTCTGTGCGGCAAAGAGGAAATAAAGTGGTAAAGCAAACACATAATACTAAATGGAGGTGAGAAACATGCATAAAGAATAACTGAAACAGCTAAAAGACTTCATCATCTGATCAACTCCACTGCTTTGAATTACCACTGCACAATTTTTGATGACACCAAATCTCTTTTTTTGGGGGTGGGGGGGATACCAGGAATCAAACTCAGAGCCTCATACTTTCCAACAAACATTTTATACCCAATACAACTTCAACCTGTAACGTAAGACCTGCCTAAATCAAACCAAAGGACCACAGTAGATCATATAAAAAGCACAGAGAGGAAAGTGCTCAGCCTGTCAGACAGGCAGAACCCCAGTGACTTTAAGTCTCTGTATCATGGGCAATCCTGCACATACTTGATAAAGGCTCTCACAAGCCAGGCCAGTGATGAACAGCAAAGGGCATGTTCATTGCAAGAACCTCAGGACAAGACACATGAGATCTGAGGTACCGTAAAGCCAAAGCCGGGGTCAGCACATGACTCCTGGTTGGAGACAGTATCAGACCTCGACCTTCCAATGCCCAGAGGCTAAACATTGACACAGAAAGCTGAGTCCCTGCACTCCCAGACCCCGTCTCCCAATGTCACGACACACACCCTGGGCGGGTCCAAGGCATGGAGTTGCTTCCTGTCATTTTTGGAATAAAAAGAAACAAACTGAATTCACTAACTTCTTAAAAATCCTTCTACAATGATTTTATTATAAATATGTTCTTTTGGAATAAACAAATATTGCATCCAAGATAATCCGCAACTTGTTGTAAAGTAGTAAAAGGGAAAAGGGAACCGGGAACCATTTAGAAATAGAGATAAATAGCAAACACACCTGCATGCCATGCTAAGTCCCTTTCTCCCAAAAAAGAACAGAAGGTTAACAGGGAATATCACACTGCGTGTGCATTGGCCTATTTGATGAAAAATAAGCTTGAGTTTGTACTTGTTCTACAAACCAAGCTGCTCCTTGCTTCAGTCCTCAGCAGCAGAATGGCAAGTCTTCAGATCTGACATCCTCAAGAACGGTTTTGGTTGTGTGTTTGTGACTCTCTGTTCAAAGACAAAGTGTTCCTATTTGCTAGGAGTAATGTCCGAGTAATCCTTCAGCACGCCAGCCATGTGTTCGTTATGAGTCTTAAACCGCCGCTTTTTCTGTGAAGCAGGCTTTTTCCTTCTCTGAATAGGGGCCTAAAGGAAAACATAAAACTAGTGAGAACAAACAGGAACCTCAAAGGACAGAATGGTCAGGACATAAAGAACAAGCCCAGAAGCAAGGATGCAGGGTTGGATGTCTGCCCTGCTTTTATTCACCTCACACCATTCACAGCACACATCCCAGCCTCCAACCAGGCCCGGCGCCTTCCATTACCATGAAAACCTCCACTGGGAATAAACGGCCAGCACAGAAACTTACAATGGACCGTGATTTATGAACTCAATGTGTTCCCGAGGGCCGGCTGTAACTCTGTCAGCTGAGGCTCAGGCTCCCTTACATAGTTCTGCAAAATCTCTCCTGTATGTAGCAGAACTCAGTGTGCTTAGACACTGGCTCAAGCTTTCTCAGCCCTATACAGGAAAGGATGCTGTGATGTTCCTCCCAGTGCTCATTAAGGGTTAAATCTGTATCTGAGACCATTTGGAAGCACAAGTGGCTAGCATTCAGCTCATAACTCAAGACTTCGGTCCTAAGCTAAAACAAAAATTCCGGTCATAAACCAAGCTGTTTGTGTGCCAGGCTGTACTAACTTGAGGATCCACTGTACCACAAATATTCCAGGCATTATGCAGATAAAACAGGTGGTGCTAGGCTTTATCTCTGTTATCAAGTCTAAAAATACAAGGCCATTATCATTTCAAAAAAAGATCTGAAGTAAATCTGGAAAACTACTGGGACAGGCAAAATGTAGAAATGGTTAGGCACACAATGGTTGTTGGTAATCTCTATGCTGTCAGTATACACATTAGTGTATTAATAAACTATATTATTATACTAATATACTAATTAGTATATAGTATATTATATTAGTATAATACTATAATAGTATATTATAGTATATTAGTATATAGTATATTATATTAGTATAATATTCTTTTAAAACTCTAAGCAATGATAAGAAATCACGAAATGCTGCAATTACACTCATTCAGTCATAGAGATCACTGGCAATACATTTTCCTTTTATGAGTCCTAAAAATTCAGACTGAGAGAGAATTCTACAAAGAACAGCTTCAAAGCATAACACTGGCAAGGAGAAGAGGACAGAGGCACCACAAGAAGAGTCTAGCGGTGATGGCGAACCTTTCGGAGGCTTCAGTGCCGTGTGCCACAGGTCTGCCACTACTGCTCTTAGGTGTTACCGCCCACCCTTGGTCTTTTCTTGGGCTACAGATTGTTGGCAGCTGGTCCAAGGCAATTTACCAGTCTCTGTCTGATAACTGATGGCTCCAGTAAGCAGGACTGAGCCACGAAGACAAAGATATCTGGCTCCCTGAGAGTCAACAGGGACAGTGTGCCATGATCAGTGTGGCATCAGCACTGCTCCCAGAAGAGTGGGGAGCACACTGAAGGTGGCAAAGGCCAAGGGGTGAGAAGGTGGGCACCATGGGGGCCTCAGGAACCGGGCATTGTGGCTGGAGCTTGAGTCATCATCAGCAGGGTGGGCTCTCAACAGGGCACACTCTCAGGTGTGCGAAGCCACCCCTGAGGGAGCACACTGGCCCCCAATAATGACATCAACGTGTGACCTCAGCTGTGTCTAAGTCAGTGGATCAGATCCAGACAAAGCTGAAGGGGAGAACAACCATCTGCTCCTCAGAATGGGAAGCAACTACGGCTCAGAGAAGAGAGGATTGGTAGACTTACTCTCGAGATTACTTACCACTTTCTTTGGTCCAGATTCCTGCATGGAAGAAATACCCTGTCGCTTCAGATATTCTTCAATTTTCTCCTCATCCATGGAATCCACAGTAACGCTCCTCCATAGTTTCTGGAATTCTGTAGCAATCAAACAGTAGTTATTTTACCACTGATTCTTACAAACCACAGCATCTTGACAATCAAAATCTGGGCTTTGATATTATATTCTCTGAGCCTCAATCAACACATTTGAGATTTCACAACAAAAACAAGTAGACAAGTCACAGTACCACAAGTCCACTATCCCAACACCCTGGGAAATGAAGGTAGAGAATCAAGTTCAAGCCCAGCCAGGGCTTGAACTCTTTCTTAGTAAGAAAGAGCCTTTTTCACAGGAAAAAATAAAAATAGCTCAGGCTATAGCTCAGTGAGAAGACTCTGGGTTAATTCCCAGTCATAAATATAAATAAATGCATACATACACACAAGAACAACAACAAAACAAAAACAGAACAACGAAAAAGGCGAGAACATTCGAGTGTGGACACTTAGCCACAAAAAGAGCTATGAACAGACTAGCACCAGTCAGCAAAGCCCCAGCAGCAGCGCTCAATGCCCGGAAATTAAGGGCAGTGGGACTGAGGTCTCTTTCGGCTTTCCTGGAGAAATAAAGCAGTCGGCAATTTTATTCCTAAAACCAGGCCCCCTCCATTTTGGGCAAAATAATTCAAACTCTTCCTTCCTGCCCTGAGCTTGGTATACACCAACTTCTGGCTCACTAACTGTAAGAAACACATAGGGAAATGGAGCACCACAGCTGTACATGGAAGTGACGCATTGTTATGATTTAGTTGCAAAAAAACCTTTTTACAATCAAGTAACCAGGGGCTGAGAAGGATGGCAGGGGGTATCCGAGACAGGAACCCCACACGTGCAGCAAAACAGGTCTAAGTCAGTGGATCAGATCCAGATCTGATGCCCCACCTACAGCAAGTCCTGGGGACCTGTGGTCCTATGCAGCAAGAGGTCACGAGTGGGACCTGTATAAGTACTACAGTGTGCATCTCGAGTTCCCTCACATGGGCTCTAGTGCTCACCTCACTATCAGCACTGACTTTCAAATCAAAGCTCCTGGTCACAGACCCTCAGGGATTCCACGCTCTGCCTTCCTTCAGGGGCCTTGACTCCGCAGAGCCTGTGCACAAGCAGTATGTGAAGTGGGCACGGAGCTGGTGACAGACTGCATTTCCCTTTTCCCCTTTTCTGCCTTCCTTCCTCTCTGGCTATTCAGTGCACACCGCATGCATGAAGCAAATGATAACCAAACAAAACTATGGTGAACATGCCAGGAGCACTGCAAACAATTCAATCTGGGTCTAAAATTATTTAAATATGAAATGTCTCTAAAATAGATTTTTAAATTTCTACAGATACATATTGAGGGTTCTCTCTCCTACACAATTATAGGCATCGCTTAACTTACAACTGTCTGCACAACTTCCTCACCCCTTGAACACGGACCAGCTCTTAAAGAAACTCTCTTTGCATTCATTTCCACAGCAGCAGTTACTGGGTTTAGCACGTGACACTATCTTCACTATCACTATCACTATCACTGTGAAATACCATGGTCTGCTATGGCCTAGATACCACAGGGTGATTTCAAAAAGTCTTTAAACATTTATTATTGGCAATACAGAGGATGGAACCCAGAATGGTTGAGCTACATCCCCAAGCCTTTTTATTTTGAACCATCTGGCCTTGAACTTGAGCTCCTTCTTTTGCAGCTCCTGAATGATTGGGATTACAAGCACCCACCCCAGCACCTGGCCCTCTTTTTGTTTTTAAAACCTTTTTGCCTACTGAAAGAAAAAAAAGAAAAAGAGGCACAACCGGAAAGTCACACAACACCACGCCTTGTTCCCTTTTCCCTTGTTATTAACCTGCCTCCTTTTATCATCAGTGTGTGTTATCATTTTGCAGTTCCAGAAAACACGGCATTGCAGTTAACCTCATCCTTTAAAGCAACAATCTTAAATTATAAAATCTACCGAAATTATTTATGTGATTTTAAACATGCATCTCTCCCTAAATGTCCACATCTTGACTAGAATCTGTGAGTATATTATCTTATACAACACAAGGGACTCTGACGATGAAGGTTAAAATCTTCACACTGGAAATTATCTCAAGATTTAAATTCTGGTAGAAAAACCAACAGTTTTTAAAATAAAAATAAGTATTATGTGATGTGCGTATGTGCTAGGGACTGAACCAAGGTCTTGCACATGGTGAGTAAGCACTCTGTATCACTGAGCTACACCCACAAGCCCTGGAAGAATAAAGTACTTTCTAAATGTGCATACTCCCAGAGACAACCTACAGATTCAATGCAGTCACTATGAAAATTCCAATGTAATTCTTTACAGAAATAGAAAAAAAATTCTAAAATTTATGTGGAATCACAAAAACCATGAATAGCTAAGACCACTGCTGTGTTTTGAATGATCTGATCTCTCTGAAACTCATGTTGAAATTGAACCTCCACTGAGAAACATTAAGGCCAGGCACGGTTGGCGCATGCCTGTAATCCCAGCACTCAGGAGGTTAAAGGAGGAGGATCACCATGAATCCGAGGCCAGCCCGGACTGCACAGTGATTTCAAAGCCAACCTGAGCTAGACAGCTCAGTGTCTAGTGTCAAATACTTTTTCCCTAAATAACTTCATTTAATACTACTGGAGTTCAGACCTGATGGCAATAAATTCTGTTCCTGTTTCTCAGAGAGTATGTCTTAGTTACTTTTCTTGTTGCTCAGTCAAAATTTGTGACTCGCAAAGAAGGAAAGGTTTATTGAGCTCACAGTTTTATAGAAGTTGCGGCCCCTACCTGGCTGGCTCCAGGGTAGGGTGACAGGACGGACAGGCATCACGCAGGAGAAACAGTCTGTGGAGGGCAGAGAGCAGCAAAGCAGCAAGGGAGAGACCACAGCTCCTTCTATCCTTCACACTGTATCTGGGATACTTCAGGCAGGCGGCATTCGCACCGTTAGTGCTAGTGCCCCTGATCTAGCATCATCTACCACACACTGTAGATATGGTCCTCTCTAAAACAAACCAAAACCCCACCTTTAACCACATGAGGGTTGGGGGGGGGTCTAAACACCAAACATAACCAAGAATATTTCTCCTTCATTTTTGAGATTATTTTTGCCGGATACAGAATTCTGAGTTTAAAGTGGTAACTACCCTATCTTTTGGATTACATAGATCTAATAAGATGTCAGCTAGAATTTGTCTCTGTAAGAAGTCTTTTCCTTTTGGCTGCCTTCAAAACTTTATCCTCATTCTTCAGCAGTTTTACATTATGCCTAGGTTTTCTCTATGTCTTTTTGTAAGAATCCAATGAGGTCTGTGGAAAAAGCCTGTGAGCAGGCAAGGTAGTCTCTTGCTAGTTCACCCTAAGTCTTTAGCAGTTCTAACTGGGGTTGATTTTGTCCCTCCCAGCTGAACAAGTACAGGTGCTCCATCTTTTCCCGGGGGTACCTGTTCTTCCTTAGATTTTGGGTTAGGTGGTTGTTCTGAAACCTCAGCTTTCTGATGAATTTAAGAAACCCATAAATCTTCATATTTATACTTCATTGTCATCACTGGAAGTGCAATAGCATTATTTTCTCTAACTCCATTCTAAGACAAATCTAGAATTCCCCCAAACCTACATTTTTGGCCAAAAACCTAATTTTAAAGACAATGTGATGAATATGGCTAGCTCTGCTTGTCTTAAGTATATATGAACTAGAATAGCTGGACACAATGGCATATACTTGTAATCTCAGCACTCTCGAGAAGCTGGGAGAGGAAGTTTCCAAGTTCAAGCCCATCCTGGGCAACTAAGCAACTCCTTGTCTTAAAATACAAAAAGGGCTGGATATGTAACCAGTGCAAAGGTCCTGGGTTCAGGTCCCAATGAGAGGTAGGGAGTGGGATAACTTCTAACTCCACAATAAAAACATCAAATCCAATACAGTGCACAAAACTAGTGATTTACTATTTACCTTTACTATTATAGGAAGTGTCATACAAAGAATACTTCTGGCATTTGACCATAAATTTGTTAAGTTCTAATTTATCAACATATGAAAACTGTATATTCAACTATTTATAATGAGCACTATATAACAATTCAACTGTGTATTTGTGTGTGTATAGACACAAAACGTAAATGAGGGAAATACAGATGATAAAAACACCTTTTACTCACTGGTTAATTTAATCCAATACACTTTTAACCAAGCCTCTATGTTAGAAAGTAATGCAAAAAATTCCGGTTCCTTGAAGACTGAAACTACTTTCTGACATGCACAGATGTTTATTACTACAGGTCTCTTATGACAGACACAGTAACAGTAGAATAGTGACATTAATAATTTAAAAAACTAATTTTGCACAAGGCAGAATAGTACACAATAAAAGTTTGTGACACAATGGACTTGAAAATATATTAAAATTCAATTTAAAGCAGGTGCAGAGGGAGAGAAAAGCAAGCATTTCCCAAGGCTTTGCCATGCTGGGACTTGGGGGAACGACCAAGAAATCAACCAGCCAGCCTTCCTGGTAAGCAGCGCAAGCCTCGCACGCCAGGGAGAGAAAAGCCAGCACCTCCTGTGAGCCTACCGACCCCTGGGGCCAGCATCTCTTGGGAGGGATGACAGTATGCAATACAGCAAATATGAAGGATTTCCTTCTATTTTGAAGTCTTAAGTCCAATATTATTTGTACTGTTTTGCTTTGTTCTGATTGTTTTGCTTTATTCAATATTGTTTCGATTGGTTTTATAGTGTCTTGTGGTTGACTTGATCTTGCTATACCTGATGGAATCAACAACTATTGTAAAGAAAACAAGATATACTATGGTAGCTACTATTGTTTCCCAGTATCCTGCTCTGAAGTTCAGTATTTTGCTGCATTGTATTGATTGGTTTTGTTCTGTCTTGTTTTGTTGTATTTTGCTATCTTTAAAATAAAAACAAAAATTTAAACCAGGGCAGCAGCAAACACCTGCAATCTCAGCTTTACTGAAGTTCAAGACCAGTCTTTTGGTCAACTTAGCAAGACTCATCTCAAAAAAAAAAAAAAAAAAAAATTTTTTTTTTTTTTTGATGGCTGGGGCTATAGCTCGGTGGTAGAAAACCTGTCTAGCATGTTTAAGGAGCTAGTTTCACTCTCCAGAACCACACACACACACACACACACACACAAAAAAAAAAAAAAAAGTAAAAAGTAAATAAAAACAAACACTCATTACTGGCAAAAGTCTGAAAACACAGATGGCTTCTTGTATGCTGCTATAAAAGTGTAAACTGATCCAAAATTACAGTGCATTAAGATATGTATGTGTACAAACTCCCCAAATAAATGTATTCTTTAGTACTATAGACACATACTAATTTAAAATATGTTTACAATGGATGTTTGCCAAGGTGTTGAAAATGCTTAAATGTATCTTTTGATCCAACAATTCTACTTTGAGAAAGTATGCATATATGTGGTATAACTGAAAAAAAATACAATGAATATTTAAAGTTTTTCTTTAAAGAACCTCTGAAGCAGTCCTGGACGTTCTCTTTCATGAGGGCCTTTCTATGGCTGCCGTGACGTCCTAACTGATTCAAACCACTTACAGAAACTTCTGTCAGCTAACAGTGTTAGGCTGTGGGCTCCCAGCCCACATGATGTCAGGGTCTTTTCCAAAGTCTAAACGACCATGAAAGGTTAATGTTTTGAATCGGCTCAGGACAGCACAACTAAAGATACTCATGAAAGAAGATCCAGAACTGTTCTCGAAGGCAGCAAGGGTGGCAGGGATAAGGATGTTCCAAACGAAAGGGATGTCTTGAGAGGGATTAATGGCAATGTGTCTTTTACTATAAATTTTTAATTTAAAAATTCACTGTATGTTTGAATCACACTTCATACATGCTTCATCAAGGACTAAGCATTATTTAACCACTCCCAAGGTGGCTCTAATCACATAAACTCCAAAAATGTACTAATAAAACTGAAAAAACAAAAGTTTCTATCTATAGAAGGTTAAAAAAACTTCATCACACAGAAGATCTACAAAAATGGAACACCATAAAACCACTAAATGGTAACGATCTAAAAGCAACATCAGAGCCTAAGAGTAAGACCTTAAAAGTGGTAGCTACTAACAAGGAGTCTTGAACTGTAATAATAAAGATGATACAGTCGGGTTTTCAGTCAAAAACACATCTTTCTAGCATTGTGGGAAAAATCAGTCTGTCATTGAAAGTCTCATCAGGAACACTGAAAACCCATTATGAACCTGCAAAAATTACTGCAAATGTAGCTTTAGACTGATAATATGATTATCTTTCTTTGTTTTCCACCTAATGAAATACATACCAAAGAAATAATAAGACAGGCAGATAAATAAGCAGCCAGACAAAAATTGAAATTAGTATCCTGGATACTATATTTCCAATACTACTGACACTGCCGTGTTCTTACTGTGTGTCAGCTTCTACTAAGCTCCAGTTTTTACACACACTCATTTAATCATCATAAAATGAGGTAAGGATACCACTATTCTCATTTACAGATGGAGAATCTCAGAGAGACAAAGGGATCTTGAGTAAACCAATAAGAACTGGAGCTGAAGTCAGAGTGACCTCTACACTCTCCTCTTGACCAATGTGTATGCACTGGCTCTTAGTGACATCCTGACTTAAGGAAGCCCCATCAATCAATGCCTTTGTATGATAAGGTGCGTGTGTAGGTCCAATCACTGTATGTTCACTTCTCCACTTTATGTTCACTTCTTAAAAACTATCACACAGTGACTTACGCCTTTATTCAAGCTATATTCGTTTTAGGATGTGCTTTTATTACAGACAGAACCATGGGTGAATCTTCAATGTGCCTGAAAGCCTACTTTCCTCTCTGTGGCTAAGACTGCCACCTAATGGGCCCAAAGCAAACACCATCAGCATCAGTACAATCAAAACAAACCTTGTTGAGAAGTAAAAATGCATACTGAGAAAACTGCAACTAAAGAACAGTGCCAGTTTATAGTACTAAACTGAGCTCACAACTCAATTCTGATACATGTATGTATGTAAGTATGAACAAAGTACATTAGGTACTTCTTTAATACTTTATCTTCTAGAAATACACAATGGATACTGTGTATAGAATGATTTACCTTTTAAAAACAAAAGCCTATGCTTTGCATTTTTCATAATTCTATGAAGAGTTCCGTACTACTTATAGGAAATACCAGTTATGGTTTATAACTGCCAATACATCATAGTCATCCAGAGCTATATCATATTTATGGTGACTCTACATATAAAAGTTGGTACATATATAACAGCTATTTCACTTATTTCCATTTATAAATGCCTGACCATTTATAAATATTCAAAGAAATTTTTAAAATGTAAATTAAGCCAGGGTGATGACACGTTTGTCATCTGTTATGGATTAAGAACTGGTGGTCAACTTAACGCCAACTGAATTTCATCAGCATGGCACTGAGTGAAGATGCTCCACCTGAGGAAAGTTGCCAGCATAAAGGTGGAGAAGAAGGGAGGCTTTAATGCATTGTTGCATTGAGGCATTATGGGTTCTCCTACAAGTTGCTGCTTGAGCCATTGGTTTTCCTGGAGAAGCTTTGGTCCTTACATCAAGCATTGCTTCCTAGCTCCAGAGGGGAAGACATGTGCTGCTTGGTCTCCAGGATGAACTCATCACACTGCCTTCCTGGCATGTACCTGACTGTGCTTGTCATTGGAGGAGCTCGGGGCCTCTGTGTCACTGAGGATGGCTGTGATGCTTTTCAGGACAGCCCTGGTCTTGTGAGTATGACTTCGCGGCTGCAGCGTAGAATCCTCATCCCACCAGCACAGCTCCTTCACCCCGCCGGCATGGACTTTCTGGCTTCCACTGCCGACCGTTGGGCCTTCCCAGCACGGATCCGTAAAAAGACAGGCGTGAGTCCTTCTTGTGGGCTGTGGACCTCCAGTTGGACTCGTGGGAGGCATTATCATGAGCTCTGGGTTTTCATCTGGATTCATGTGAGACATTGCTGTGGGACTTAGGCCTTGACTAAATAGTCTATGTTTTTGGTGTTGCGGATAGATTTCCTGCATTTTCTTGTGTTAACTCCTGATGACCATTATAAAAATAATACTATAAATTCCATGTCCTGATTCTAATTGTTCTCTGGACTACGCCTAACTACAACATCATCGTCAGCACTGTGCGAAACTGAGACAAGAGGATTACAAATGATGAGCCCAGCCTAGGTTCCTTATCAAGAGCCTGTCTTAAACAAATGAACAAACAAATAAATGAAAAAGGGTAGTTGACAATGCAGCTCAATGCAAAGGCCCTGGGTTCAATTCCCAGCACCACAAAAAAAAAAATAAAATATATGCACATGCACATCAATTTCTTTTTACTTCTTTACTTTACACTTATGGCATAATACTGATTTTTTTAAAAGGAAGTATGTATACTGATCATTAATATGTATGAATTTCACAAGTGCAAAGATGTCAGGAAATATGCCTCAAAAAAAGTTCACCAAACCTGAGGAAACGATTAAACACCATAGTTGGTGGGTGTCAGAGTCTTTCCTCTGGTCTCAATCTAATGTCCTTGCCTGTGGCTTCCCTAAATTGCTCTGTGGCATTCAGCAAGCTTCAGCTTCTCTCTTCAAGTTCCATCCCTTCCCCTTTATTATGCTAGTGGGGCAAATAGCTCATTTATTTCTTCCCAAGCACTTTGTACTACCTGTTCTAATTTTGTTTTATTGTCTACTTACCCCTTTACAATCTAAGTTCTATAAAGTCAGAATAGCTTACGTTGTTCACTACTGGAAGCCGCCCACTACATACAGCAAAATGACAAGGGTACAGAGGAGATAAATATTTAGTAAACATAAATATTTAGTAAGTATAAATGTTCAATAAACTTTAACAGATTTTGACAAAAATTCCAGAAAGTACCAACAAGGAACTAAAAAGTCAGTAGAGAATACCAGAATGAAAGTAAATTATGTAATTTTCCAAACGATGGGGAGAAGGCACCAATAATAATAAGCAAATATAAAGTGACACTCAGAACTGATTCAAATACTTAAAAGATAGCCATATGCCACATACAAAGTAAATACTACCACTCCAAGTTTGAGGCTAGTCTGTGCTACCATCAGAACTACAAAGAACTACACAGACTCACACATCTCTGACATAATATTCAAATAAAGAACAACACATTAAGACAGTAAAAGAGATAACGTCAAGAAAAATAACTAAAGAGTGATTACGGATGATTATGGGTACAATCCTTAATCTCTTACTGCCAAGAACATATGCAGACTAAAAGCTCTATAGAAAAATATGAGGCATTAATTACAGGAAGCATGGAAGGAAATCAACAAATACAAAAGATACGCAAGGTTTTAGTGTTTGCTTAGCAAATACTTAAATCAATTAGTCAAATTAGTATAGAGTTATCTAATAGACATTTTCTTGTAAAAATTATAGCAACAAAAGTAAATAAACCAGTAATAGTTAAAAATAAAAGAACTACAAAAAAAGTAATGATAGGAGAAAATAAAGTAAGTTCTACAGTTGCATTCCGTAAAACTATATGTGATTAAATTTTAAAAATTTTAAGCAAAATGTGGTGGCACATATCTATAATCCCAACACTCTGGGAGGCAGAGGCAAAAAGATCACAAGTTCAAATCCAGTCTGCACAATAAGCAACTTGGCAAGACCTTTCTTCAAAATTAAAAAAAATTTTAAAAGCTGGGCATGTAGTTCAGTGTGATGGCCCTGGGTTCAATTCCTAGTACCATCCTCCAGAAAAAATTGATGAATGATTCTGTGACAAGTTATCAAATTTGATCCAGACACACTCATGCATGTATGCTTTCAAAGTTTTAAGAATCTAATATTCTCATAAGAAAAAGAATGGTAAAAAAGAAGGGAAGAAAAACTGTACTTTTCCTTTTATGAAGTCAGTATACTACCTATAATCAAAACCTCACAAAGCACACAAAAAGAAAATTATCGTACTAAAAAAAAATCCTAAATATGTTAGTATGAAGAATCTAGATATACATAAAGCCAAGTAAAGGTTACTCTAGTAGTGTTAAGAATGCTTCACTAGGGGCTGGAGATTTAGCTCAGCAGCAAAAGCACCTGCCTTGCAAGCAGGCAGTCGTGAGTTCGATCCCCGGTACCGATAAAAAGGAAAAAGACCAAAAAAAAAAAAAGCTTCACTATTAGGAAATCTAGAAAAATAATTTACTATATATTGAATAAGTCAGCAACAACCAAGATTTTAAAAGGTGTAAAAGTATCTTCTTGATTTTTACAGCTATTAGCATAAAAGATACAGGAATATCTAAAGTAAAAGATGTATAAAGATGTGTGTAATACCACTGTTAAGCATTTTAAAATCTATTCAGGAATACCAAATAATTATAGAATATCAGTAATGCAAGAAAAGAATAATGCAATGGGATACCAAATAAGCATACAGAATTACAGAATATGAGTAATCAAGAAAAGTAAACTGAAAGAATAAATATCAAACTAAGCTAGGCGTGAGGGTGTGTGCCTGTAATCCTAGCACTTGGATGGGTAGGGAGCCTGAGGCAAGAGGATCATAGAGTTTGAGGCCAGCTTGGGCTACAAAGTGAGTTCAAGGCCTGCACTGCATCATGAAACTCTGTCTTAAAAAATTTAAAGTATTTGTTAATGGATATATGAGATTTTAAGAAACTTATTTTTAAAATGGGGTCAGGGAGGTAATTAATGAAAATTCTCATTTTGTCCCCATCACCAATAAGAAATGGAGAGGAGCTCAGATCAACGAAGGCCATATAAAATGGCAAATGAAAACTGGGTAATATTAAGGAACAAAAATGTAAAAGCCACACCAACAGGAAAAGGAAAAATTGCACAATGGAATACACAGAAACTATACATGAGAAAATGGTAACAGCTTAGTGTGAGAAGATGAACCTACCACTGGTAAACACAAAGTGCACACTTAAACCAACACCAATGAAATACTATTTAAAATTCCTCATCAGACACAGTGATGCATACTTACAGACACAGCTACATAAGAGGCTGCGGTAGGAAGACTGCGTTTGAGGCCAGCCTGGGCAACTTAGTGTGATGCTGTCTTTTACAAAAAAGAAAAAAGCTACAGATGTAGCTCAGTGATCAGAGGTTTGCCTAGCCCGTGAGTTCAATACCTGGAATCATAAAAATAATACGTAGAAAGGAATTCCTTGAATTTTAAACTACACTTTTAAGAGTGCTACTACAATCTCTCTTCAATCGACTACTGGCCTCCAGTGAAACATCTGATTACAGATGGACACGCTATGCTATGCTGCCATCTGCAGAGCAGACTTAACACTAAGCTTTCCACTAAGAATGTCTAACAGTGCACTCTGTCAAGACACTAAGGTAAACAATGAAGAGACAAAAGGAAGCGGCATGATTATAATAGAAGAGACAGCCTAACAGCATCAGCATATTGTTTCTCCATAGCAATATGGAGAAACGCTAGAAAAACCCAAAATAAAATGATGTAAGCAATTACCACCAAAAAAAAAAAAAAAAAAAAAAAAAAAAAACCAACTGGAACCACAGAAAGCACAAACATAGGTGCTTTTTTTATCCTAAGATCCTACTACTGGAACATGTGAGACTTGTGCTAAGTTATATCTACGTACTGCTAATTTTTCTCAAATTATGAGTTATTTCTCAGTAGTTTTGTTAACTTAGAAGAATAGTCATATTTTTAAAAGAAATCAATTTGAAAATTTTAAAAAGTAAGACATACAGAAACAGGATTTCAAGTAAAGGAGACTAAAAGCAACACAAAACTGCTCTGCAGATGGCTGGCTGCTCAGTGCTTTGCTTCTTCCAGTTAGGCAGCTGATCCTATGTCCTCTCCATCAAGTTTTTCATCAGAAGTCACATCCTCATTGAAGCCTTTTTTCTATAGAAGTATTACAATATCACACTGTATCTCATATAATATGTACAACTATCATGTGTTAATGAAAATGTTTTTTAAAAATGTAACTAGCCTTAGTTGATAATAATTATACTCTGTATCTAGGTATCACTATACTCCATGCAATTAAAAAAATTACACAAAAACTCAGTAGGTTACAGTATGTTCAGAAGTAGTTCACTACCTCTTTATATAAAAAGTGTGCCTTATTAGAAAAAGCAATACTGAGAAACTAAGTGTTCTGAAAATTTCTACTTAAAACATTTATTAGCTTGGCAGGGTGGCACACCCTGTGATCCCAGCACTAGGAAGACTGGGGCAGGAGGACTGTCATGAGTTCAAGGCCACCTAGGCTACATAATGAGATCTCATCTCCATAAACAGACAGACAGGTAGGCAGACAAACTCTATGAGGGTTCATCATCAGGATTTTCAAAAACACACATTCTAGTTCCTAAGACAAATAAATCGTGGCCATCAAAGGAACTTTAACCTAACTAAAGCCGTAACTGCTAGCATAGCCTGACCATCTTTAGGCTAGATAACAGACAAAAGAAAAAATCAAGGTTATGTACAAATTATAACATCATAATCAAGACATTTACTGACAAAGAGACATGACCTATAAGTGTACCTGTTACACAAGACTACTTAGTCCATGGAATCTTCATGATGCCATAAAGCAATAACGACTACTGTGTAGGCCACTGCAATTTTCTATTTGGAGTCTAGTATTATTTTACTCTATGTATTGCTATATAATTAGATGTTTTACTGTGGGGATCATTTTGAAATTCTGTAAGTGAACTGATGTGCAATTCTCGTCATTTCATGAAACTTCAAAGTAACACAAATTAGAGTAATTACTACCATTTGGGTTAAAGGGGAATTTTTACTTGAAAAAATTTCTTATTGCTAATCCCTTGTTTATATTTTACATGACTAATACTGATGAAATACTTATAACTAAATTCCAGAATATATCTACCGCCATTTTATTCCTGTTTTTCTCTAATACATTTTCCTACACTTAAAACAAAAGCTAAAGAATCATACATTTTGAATATCAACATAGCACAGCACCAAAGTCCACAACAGTCAGAAAAAAAAAACACTATCTTCTTCCTTATCCAATTTGACAATTAAAAGATTCTTAAGTTAGAAGAATACTAGTCAGCAACAAAGGTTTGGTCTTTTTTCCTATGCTACATCAAGCATCAAGATACAAAGTGACATTCATAAAATTAAAAACATAAAGAAACTTCTGTTTAGTACAGTTGAACTAATAAACAAGAAATTATGAACTACTATACTGTAATTGCAAGTATACTTAATCTAAACTTTTTCAAATTTTATCAGTGTTACACGGGTGCTATCAGTTATGTACTAAAGAAATCACAATGCTAATTTAAAAAAGCAGTATAACGGACTTCTGGGAGAACATGGTGGATAGATAGCAGCAGCCACGGAGGCTCCCTCAGATACCCCGCTTAAAATCCAGAAATGGTGCGGTACGAGGAGTCCTAAGCAAGGGGAGATACACCCTGCCGACCCAGGGATGATCTAAGAGAAACCAACTGGAAATCCAATCCTGGTGCTATAACAGGAACAGATAAAATCTCAGCGTGGGAAACTAGAACCCACGCCACTGGAAGCTGCGATTTGAATTTCCTGCTGCCGCTGCTGCGTCCAAATCTGCAGGGCAGGGAGAGACACGCAAAAGCTCTGAGAGAGGGAATCTGCAAACGGAGTTGAGAGCAGGATTAGCAGGGAGCCCTACATCCACTTGCGGTGAGTGAGCAAAACGGGGACCCTTTCACAGAGTAGGAGGCTCCAGCAAAGGACATACTGGGACTGGGCAGACTACCTGGAACAGGATGCTTCAGTGACTTCAGTCACATATTCCCCTCTCAAGCAGGATTGGTGGGAAATGCCTGGCCTGCGTGATGCCACTAAGACCCAGTAGGCTAGGCCAAACCAGGTTCCAGTGCCTGGAGGTGCACCCTAGTGGTGAAGCCTTGGGGAGGTTGACCTGGAGGGGCGGGCCCAGCAGAGGCTGCCCAGGTCTGTGTCTCTCTAGTACACTGCAGTGGGCAGGAGCACCTAGCCAGCACAATTCAAACAAACCATAACCAAAAAAGAAAAAAACTGGGCCTCCTACATTCGCTTGTATGGAAGGAACAAAAACTATGGGAAGAGGAAGCAACAAGAAAGGGTCCTCAGTCCCCAATCCGGATAACGCTGATCCAGGAAATGGAAAGGTAAAGGAAGACAGAAAACATGCAATATCAGACACGGCACCAAGAGACATAAAGCGCTATCTCTAGAGCCTCATAGACAAGTTTAAAAATGAACTATTTAACAAAATAAAGCAAGATATACATAGAATAGAGAAATGCTAAGCACTGCCCAAGAAAAAACAGATGGTAGAATGGAAGAACAGAAAAAAAGGGGAGAATTGTTTGTTGGAGAAAATAGAGAAAACATAGAATATGTGAAGCAAGTTCAAAGAGATTACCAGGAAACTAAAAACTCTATTGAAAGCTGGCATAACAGCTTGAAAGAAACTAAGGATAGATTATCTGAATTGGAGGGCAGATTTGTAATATGGGAGTAGGAAATGAAAAACTTCTTAAAAATAACAAGAAAACAAACAGCAATAATACAAAGGCTAGAAGATGATAAGAGGATCTATAACTTAAGAATTAAGAACATAAAAGAAGAAGTGGGGACACAAACAAATGGACTACAAAAGCTATTCACAGAAATAATCCAAGAGAATTTCCCTAATTTAGCAAAAGGTAGAGATACTCAGATGTATGAGGCATACAGGACCCCAGCCACCTACAACCCAAACAAAGCTACACCCAGGCACATAATGATCAAAATTCCAGAAATCTAATATAAGAACAAAATATTAAAAGTCGTCAGAGATGGGGGCTGGGGGTTTAGCTCAGCGGCATAAGCGCCTGCCTTGAAAGCAGGCAGTGGTGAGTTCGATCCCCGGTACCGATAAAAAGGAAAAAGACAAAAAAAAAAAAAAAAAAGTCATCAGAGACAAGAAACAGATCACTTACAAGGGAATACCCATCAGAATTACAGCAGACTTTTTAGCACAAACCATCAGATCACGAAAAGAATGGGGGGAAATAATTCAAGCTTTGAAAGATAACAACCTCCAGCCAAGATTGATATATCCTGCACAACTGTCCCTAGAAATTGATGGAAAAACAAAGTGCTTCCAGGATAAAGAGGAACTAGGGGAATTTGCAACCACCAATTCAACTCTACAGAGAATACTGCAAGATATTCTAAAAAAGGAAAATACCAAGACTCCAGAAACAGTGGCAGAGAGGCCACAATGAATGGAGCAGAAAGCGAAATGAAGAAGACAAACTGACAACAAATGACAGAAAAAGAGCTCAACAGAAATGAGGCAGAGACGATCGGATGGTAGGAACAGCTATTTTGGAGAAAACAAGACATCATAATAGCTAGTGCTGATTCAGTATCATCTTGTTTTGAAGTCTCATCAAGCTTTTATTCTTCTGTCTCCATTGGTCTTAACAGGTTGTATCTTATTGGATTTTATTATATATGATAATATAAGTAAAAACTTTCTAGACAAGGAGATTTTACAGAAACCATTTGTTCATTTTCTGATAGTTGGTTCTAAATACCCTGTAATACTGTCATTCTCTTGAATGGTTTTACATTGTCTTGATATGTTTGGTGCTACAGTATACAAAAATTATACTCAAAGATTTCAAGGAAAGAGACACTATGTTAACTACTTTTATGTCAGGATATCTTGTGGTGAAACACTATTTTGCTTTGACCTGCGCTGGTTTGTTGTTATGTTCTCTTTTATCTCAATCTCCTTTTTTTAAAAATTACTTTTTTATTTTTATTTTTTTAATTAAGGGAAATTTTTTTTTAAAAAGCAGGATACATTATAGTAACCCACTTTGATTTCCTATTAACTTTTTATTTTATTTTATTTTTTTTTTTAAAGGACTGGAGAGCGCCCGCGGGTCTCGAACCACCGGACCAATCGGCCCGGGCGGTTGGGAAGCCAGACTGGAAGGAACCGCTGGGCTAAAGCTGGCCCGATTTCCTATTAACTTGATTTAAAACCCTGTATAGCCCTCACCATCTTGCTTTGACTGATTTTTCTCTGTTCTGCTTTGCTTGATAGTACCAAGTTCGAAAGTATAGGCAAAACTGTAAAGACAATAAGATTCCTTATGACGCCCATTCTGGTTGACTATTTTCTTGTTTTAAAGTCCGGTAATATCTCCAATGTTTTGGGTTTTAATCTTTACTGTTTTGTTCAATTTTATTATAACAGATGATATAGGCAATTCTTTTTTAAGATAGCAAGAGGCAGTATGGTAACCATTGTTGATCACCTAGTATTTTGTTTTTACATTATCTATTATGCCCAGCCTTTTGATTTGACTGATTCTGTTCTGTCACGGCACATTTGGTTTTACTGTCTTCAAAAAAAGTAATAAGAACTGTGGGAGTAATAAAACCCAAAATGTATAATTGTCATTGTACAAAAGAAAGGAAAAGAAAGTGCTCTAAAGAATATAACTGCATATATATTTAAGTGTATAAAATAGATAACCATATCACTGAGTTTTCTTGGATCATTGAACAAAACTGTTTCTAGTCTCACTGTTTGAAAGTCTGCTTTATATGCTTTAAATTTGTAACTTCAACAACTATTTCTAAGATAACAATACGTAATCTATTAACTAGTGATTTCCTGAAATTCTGTATAACTTGTTCCCTTTTTCTATTTTTTTTTCTTTTTCTCCTTAAATAAAAAAAAAGCAGTATAACATTTAAATTGCAACTGTAAAAGGAATATTATAAATTTTATCAAGCTGAAGTTGTCAGGTATTTGCAAATTAAAATATCTATACAGAAAGACTCACCTTCATCCACAGAAAATTGACAGCTTTTATCATTGAAGAAAAGTATTTTCTTCTTATCAGGACGGTTTACAAACAGTATCTGGTCCCCCAATGCCTTAAAGATAAAGAAAGATGTTTTAGTTAATTCCAAATTACTTCCATGGTGAGGTTTGTGGCTGACAACAAAGGACTCCTATCTTAACTTTTAATGTCCCATGAAGATCCATGAGGTCAAGTTTTAGTTTTCCAGTTTCTTTTCTAAGTAGTTCTATTTTTAAGGACCGACATTTTAATACTCCTAATTTTAGTGATTTTCCAAAGAAAGTTTTTCCTTTATTTTTGTTTCTTTTTTCTTTTTTTGAAACAGGTTCTCTCAGGCTGGCCTCAAACTCATGGTTATGGTCCTGCCTCAGATGACTGAGTGCCGCCATTACAGGCATGTGCCAACCACACCCAGCATAGGGGCTTTTTTTAAAAAAGGACAAAAAATTATTATTTTGGTCCACTGGACCCTTTTATTAATCTAAGATACACTGTGGAATCTTACTTTCCTCTACCTTGAAATATTTTTTCTACCAAGTTATCGTTACTCATCAGTTATTTCCAATTATGCTTTTAAAATAAAATATTAAAATGGAAAACTGAGTAAGTCATCCAGAAGTCTAAGACAATTGTGAATTTAAAAAGCCTTCATTTTGTTCTTCTGTTCACTTGAAAAAAAAATGTATTCCAACTTTAAAATTGTAAATTCATTTTGGGTAATCTCTGTGCCTTCTGTTTATTCTGCCACTGTTAATGGTAGTATTTTTATCAAGTTGAAATTGTATAGGTTTTTAAAATAAAGAAATACTAGGGGAAAAACCCTTCAGTCTTCCCCTTGAAGTACCCTAAATACCACATCATATTTCAAGATATAAAAGACTGGCTGAGTAAATATGAAAATAACCTTGAAGATACTCCTGAAAGGAACGTAAGACACAAACAAATCAAAAGATATCCATGTTTATGGCTGAAGCACTTCATTACTATTAAGATGTCAGTACTGCCCAAAGTAGAGAAAGGAGGGGAGGGAGCACAAGGGAAGGGGATGAAAAAAACAAATCAACGTGTTTATCGGCTCCCCCTGTTGAAAGTAATCACTGTACTGTAAACAAGTATAAAAAAAAATTTAAAAATACCACCCAAAGTGATATAACAGATTTAACACAATCCCCATCAAAATTCTAATGGCATTCTGCAGCAATAGTTTGTGACTAGCCTGGGCTCCAAAGTTAGCTCGCGGCCAGCCTGAAATGCATAGCGAACAACAACAACAAAACACCAAGTGTTAGCAAAGATACAGAGAAACTAGAACCCCTGTGTTTGGCTGGAACTGTAAAATGGTACAATCACTATGTTATACGATAGTTTCTCCAAAAATTTAAAAATATATCTACCATATGATCTAGCAATCCTACTTCCAAGTATATACATATGCATCAAACTTCAAATAGACTCTCGAACAGAACTGTTCACACTCAAGTTCACAGTGGTATCTGTAATGACCAAAAGGTGGAAGCAACTCAAATACCCATCACTGGACAAAAGGATAAACAAAATGTGATATATGCATATAACATATTACTCAGCTTTAAAAAGAAAGGAAGTCCTGGCACACACTATAACACAGATGAACATACTAAATAAAACAAGACTATTATAAAAAGACAGCTACTAGATGATTCCACTTATGAAACATATAGAGTATTCAAATAGAATGTGGTAGTTACAAGACACTGGGAGAGACATAAAAAGTAAACAGCTGTTTAAGGAGTAAAGACTTTCACTTTTGTAAAAAGTAAAATGTCTGGGTATCTTTTGCAGCACTTAAGAACATATGTACTAGTGAACTGAGCCTTAATAATGATTAATATATCAGGCTGGAATGCTCAGGCACTGGTTTAAATCCCCAGCATCACACACACACACACACACACACACACCCCACAGCTGTAAAATATTATGTGGTTGTTACCACAAATAAACTTTTCTTTTTAAATTTTAAAAAAAGAACCCTAGGGATGCAGAGCAGTAAGCAGCAACCTCTTCAAGATGCTGAATGCAGATGAGGAGAATAAGAACTCAGGGAAGAGGAGGAGGAGAAAGGTGGATCTCGGAACCCAAGAAGGAGCTGAAGGAAAGACTGTAACCTGCAGAGAAAGTGAGGAGACAGAACACAGTGCAGAGGAGGCAAACTGCCCACCAACCCCAGCTCCAAGTGTGCGAGTGCAGCATCCTTGGGAGAAGGTGCCATCAGGATGGGCGACTTAGAGACCTCCAGAGAGGAGCCTGAGGGGCAGAGCCCTGGATGCTGTGAGCGACTACAGTGCAGGCAGCATGGCTGTTGCCTGGAGATAGTGCCTGGGAGGCTGCCTTTTTTGAGAGGGGTCAACTGAACCTGGGATTCAAGGCAGCTGGGGGCTGTGGAAATTCAACAGCAACTGGGTAAGCAAGGGCTGTGGGAGATGTTCAAAGTCTGGAAGTTGTAAAAAGGCCACCATCGGACACCCAGAGTGCTGTTGGCTGAAGACTCACTCAGACACGAGCCCCACAGCCAGAGGCCAGCATCAGCCTGAACTTCTGTGGAACTGCAACACCAGGTTGAGTGCCACACACCAACCCTGCTGCAGGCTTGCTGGGATTGCAGAGCACCCTACCCTAATCCTACTGTAAACCTAAGGGGTTACCCAGCATACATCTGGGCTCTGATTTGGACATTGCCACAAAACTGCAGACACCAAAAGATAATCACAAGGAAATTTTCTTCCCTTTTTTGGGGGGTGTGGGTGGATGGTTTTTTCTCCCCTTTTCTCAAGGGCCTGTTCTGTTTTTTCATGAATACGCATTGTTTTAAGCTTTGTTTTGTTGTCTTTTTCCTTTCTCACTTCTCTTCAAGTTTCCCAAGGCTTGAGTAATATTTCTTTCCCCTTTAGCATCGCTTCTAATCTCTTTCTCTTCTTGTACTTCTCTGTATCTTTTTCCTTATCTCTTTTACAGGATAAAATGCCTGTTAACGTAGATTTTTACTATATATACGTTCTTATTTAGATTTTGTCATATAACTATAAAGCTTCTACCTAAAGTTAAAGGTAGCAAATTAGGGTAACCCACTCAGGACCCCTCCTGTCTCTCAGGAGCTATTCCTATTTGTATTTCTCATTCCTTTTCTCCAATAAATTTGCCTACTCTTAAAAAAAAAGCTGGCAAATTAATAAGTTTTCATGGTTTTTCATTTTCTGGACTGTGCTTTATACCATTGATAATACTTTATCCAAGGTGATTGTTGAGATCAATTATTTTTCCTTCTATGTCAATACTGAGATTGCCTAGGAATAGTACACAATACCATCATCCAGTACCAGTAAACTGTGTTCTAAGCCAAACAGACACCAACCTTTAATCCCCAACAATGTGAAGAGGCATGATCTCAAGACAGAGTCACAAGCTAAAAGCCAGCTATGTATAGAAGACATTTCTGAAAAGTAAATCATCTCCTAAAGAGGTCTACCCCATAAGCAAGCACTAAAGCAAGATGCAACCCCAGACCTCCAGTTCTCCCAAGACAAATCCAGGAGGCACTGAGGCGAAAGGAATCAAAAGCCACCCAACTAGGCTTTCTGAATGGTAGCAACAGAAGTAGCAAAGCAGATGAATGAGGCTTTAGAAAAAAAAAAATCAAATATCAAATCAGAAATAATTCGGTTTACTAAAGACATGACAACTATTATGAAGGAAATGGCTAGTGAATCCAGGGTAGATACACATACAAAAAAATAGAAGAGCTTAGAAAAGTGATGAAAACCATGAATGCCCAACGTAGGAAAGAAATGGAATTCATAAAACAAATTCAAACAGAAGTTCAGGAAATTAAAAATTATATTGAAAGTATACCCAGCAGAATCAGCCACTATGAAGGGAGAATATTAGATTTAGAAAACAAACTTGAGGTTAGCAACTACCAAATGAAAGACTTCTTAAAAACAGCAAGGGACCTGCCCCCCCCCATCTAACTGCTACTAAATGATACCAAAATATCACGTAAGATTAATTGGAATCAATGAAAATATCAGAAGAAAGCACAAAGAACATATAAAACTTGTTACACAATAGCAGAACCTTCCCAAGCAGGGAGAAAGAATATGACTTACAGGTAAGTGAGGCACAGAGAACCCTGGTTAGCCATGATCAAACAAACAGACCAAAAAAAAAAAAAAGTATGACAAGGCACATAATAGTCCAACATAAGAATACAAGCGTTTTAAAAAGCTGTTCAAGAACAGAAACAAATCACCTATAAAGGAAAACTCATCAGAATCACAACACAAACACTTCTGGACACAAACTCAAGACTTGGAGTATTTCAAGCTTTAAAATAAAACAACCTTCAAACAAATTGATTTACCCTGCAAAATTACTTTCAAACTTGGAGAAATAAGATACTTCTGTGATAAAGAACATCTTAACAAATTCATGACCAACAAGCAAGCACCCCAAACAGTTCTAAAGGATAGTATAGAAAAAGGCAATGAGGACAACAACTCCATGAATCCCAATAAAATTAATCCACCTGGCAAAGAATTAAAACAAAAGACAAAAAAAGAGAACAAAAGACATTAAGATGACAAAGGTAAGTCAATACATATCAGTTATAACTATCAATGTTAATGGTCTCAATTCACCAATCAAAAGAAGACTGGCAGAATGAATCAAGAAAAAAGATTGAACAACACACTAAATACAGGAAATACTAACTCAAAAAGAAATTCACACATTGAAAGTTAAAGGTAGAAAACAATGCCCCATGCAACACAGACCCAGAGAAAACAGCACCCAGGAGAGTCTCACTCCAGGACTGAAGTGATACTTTCCACAAAGACTAGGTGAGAAACACCCACAGGAGATAAGCTTAGAGCACAGCTAAGTAGGGATCTCCTGGGGTCCCCGGGAGGCCAGGCTCAGACTAGGAAGATCCTGGAACCTGTATTCTGTGGTGGAGGCCAAGTTTGGTGGGCAGTCCTGAAGTAGACATTAAGTCTGGTAATATGTTTGAGCTCTGGCACTGCTGCCAGCATCCAGTAGGAATCATTGCTCTGAATTACTCTAGGTCAATATAAGTAGGGACCTAAATGTCTTCACTAAAATCAGCATCCTTTTTGTTTCGGTGAAGGCCTGTTCATGAGTTATTCCCAGGGTCTGTCAATATCCAAAAGACATTTAATACCACTGTTGTGCCTGAATTTGCTACTTCAGACAAAGAAACACTGTACTAACAAAACTGTGCACTAATAAAAGCAAATAAGTGGTACTTCAATTTACAAATTTAATTTGTTCCATGATTTTGGAAAAGATGGTCATATCTATGCTTGTGTGTGAAAGACTGTTGCAGCTGTGTCTGTCACATTTGTTATCCAGTGTAGTTCCAAACAAAAACAAAATTTTGTTCATGAATCAAATTGTTCACGAACCAAGATATCACCTTAGTGGCCAGCAACAAGTTTTCTCTCTATGTCATTATCTAGATTGTGTGTGTGTGCGTGCGTGTATAGAGGTGTTCACAAATAATACTGCGACTCACTCCCAAAGAACAAGGAACTGGGCCAACGAATCTGGAAACTCCATCACAAAAACAAAAATAAATAGAAATATGAAAAGGCAAGGCAACAAAATGCCTCCAAAAAATTCCAACTCTCTCAAAAGCAGTACACAGGACACTGGAGGGAAGAAATAAGCGTTAGGTCTAAAAGGGTATCAATGCAAGTAAAATAGTTCTGTGACATACTTGGAGAATCTAAAGATGATATGACTGTAAAGATTCAATGACTGAGGGGCTGGGGATTTAGCTCGGTGGCATAAACATTTGTCTTACAAGCGTGTGACTGTGAATTCGATCCCCAATACCGATTAAAAAAAAAAAAAGAAGCAGTGACTGAAGTGAAACGAATGATTGGTACATCTACAGAAAATACTAACACTCCTAGTGTGTTAGCTAGTGGAGCTAAAGAAACATGCAAAACATGAATGTCTACGATGGAAAAGAATGGGAGTTCCAAATAGAAATCCAGATTAAATACATGTGGGTAGCAGAAACCAACGTGAAGACATCGTCAAATCTGAAGGACAGGGCTGTGATCAATCAATTGAAAAGCTCACAGATGACTTGAAGGGGAGTAACATAAAAGTAACTGGACTTAGGGAAAAATCAGAATACAGCACAAAGAACATTAAAAAAAAAATGTTAAAAGTAAATGTTAAATAATAACAGAAAACTTGCCAGAAATAGAGAATATAACTTAAGATAAATAAGAGATACCGAATTCCAAATAGCCATAATCAGGAAAAAAAGTACTCCATCCACAAATAATTAAAACACAAGAAAAGAATCTTATAGGCTGCTAGAGAAAAGCAACAAAATACCTGTAAGTAAAAACCTATTAAAATTACAACGGATTTCTCAACACACCTTAAAGACAAGAACAGACTGGACTGAAGTGTTTCAAGCTCTTAAAACAACTTTCAGCCCAGATTGTTTTTATATCCTGCAAAATTATCTTTCAAAATTGATAGACAAATAAGACATTTTCATGATAAAGGACACTAAAGAACATGGCCACCAAATCAATACTCCAAAAATTTCTCAAGGATATTGTAGGAGATAATGGAGCTAACAGTGCCAAAAGGTCCATTAAACAAATACATCTGGTAGTGCTAGCAATTAAGTATAAGGCACAGAAAATAACAGTAAATTAATACAATGACATGAACAAGCTAATACTTATAAATTATAACTATCGAAGTAAATCAACTCAACCAAAAGACAGATTAGCAGAACAGATCAAAACACAAAGCCCAATGGTATAGTATACACAAGAAACATACTTAACATAAAAGCAAGTAAGAGACTAGAAAAATAAGAAAATGTAAGACAATATTCCACAGCAATTCCCAAAAAAAGCAGGAATAGCTGTCCTATTTTTAAGTAAAGTGGAGTTCAAGTCAAAGTTTTACCAGTTTTAACGGAACTATTTAACAAAGAGATAACAATTACAAACATATATGTATCCAACCACAATGCATCCATCTTCATCAAACAAACTCTGCAGGACAAAAAGATCAGACAAAAATCCATACAATTTTACTGGGGGATCTCAATACCCTATCACAAATAGATCAACTAAACAAAGTTTTAAAAAGAAATATTAAGAGCTAAAACTTTAGGGGGAAAAAATAGATTTGCTGGGCATAATGGCACACACTTGTAATTCTAGCACTCAGGAGGCTGAAGCAAGAGGATCATTATAAGTTTCAGATCAGCCTGGGCTACAAGGTTAGCTTAAGGCCAGACTGAACTGCATAGTGAGATCCTGCCTCAAAAAAAAAACCCCCTCACACACACACACACACAAAGGATTTATTAGATATGTACAGAGTATTTCACCCAACAAGAAAAGACACATTCCTTTTGGCCACAGATGGTACGTTCTCCAAACAGACCATATACCAGTAAATAAATCATGCCTAAACAAATGCAAAAGAAACTTTACCATGCATATATCAGATCACAGTGCAATGAAATGAGAAATCAATAGCAAAACAAACCACAGAAACTATGTAAGCATTTGAAAGTAATACAACACATTCTTGAATCATCACAGGGGAAATTAAGGAAAAACTAAAAGTTTCCTAGAATTAAATAATAATGCCATATAACTTACCAGAATTTATGGGACACAAAAGCAGTCCTAGAAAAGAAGTTTATAGCTTACATCAGAAAAATAGTACAAGCCCACATAAACAACCTAATGATGCATCTCAAGGTTCTGGAAAGAAACAATCCAAACTCAGAGCTTATACAAGGGAGGCAATAATAAAAAGCAGAGCAGAAATTAATGAAATGAAGGCAAAAGCACAATATAGTCAGTGAAAAGAAGATGTGGTTCTTTGAAAGAACAGATAAAACAGGAAAACCCTTAACCAATTTTACTGAACACAGGAAAGAAGACATAATTTCATGTAACTAGAAATAAAACGATTAAGTCATAAGGGACACTGACAAAATCCAGACAATTACTAGCAACTACTTCACACACATAAATACCAAATAACTGGAGATCTCAGAAGAAATGGAGAGTCCTAGACACATATAAATTGCCAAAAGTGAATCAAAACAACTTAAAAATCTTGAACACTAGCATAAAAAACTAGAGGAATTAGTGGGATCCAAAATGTACCGTAAATACTGTGTGAGAGATAGGGGAGGAAACATCTAAAAAGGAAAGGTGGTAGCCACTATTAACTCCCTATTATCTTGTTTTGAACTCTTGCAGTCTTCAGTTTTGTTTGGTATGGCTTTATTCAGCCTTATTTTGTTTGATTTTATTATGTCTGATGATACGGGAAGCTATTTTGAAGACAAGATATATTATGGTCGCCACTGTTGATTTTTGTATAACCTTGTTTTGAAGTCCTGTAACATTTTCATTATTATATTTGGAAGACAACAAGAGGCATTAATTATGGTAGCCATTGTCTATTGCTCATTATCTTGATTTGAAGTCCTGTATCACTTTCCTTGTTCTATTTTGACTGGCTTCATTCTATTTTGTTTGGTTTTACTGTCTTTAAAAGAAGAAAGAACAGATAAAACAGGAAAACCTTTACTGTCTTGACTAGTCCAATAATAGACAATGAAATAGAAGCAGTAAATAAATAAATTAACAAACACTACCAAGAAAAGCCCAGGATCTGATAGATTCGCAGCCAAATTCTAGAATAACTTTAGGGAAGCTCTGACACCAATATTCCTCGAACTTTTTAATGAAATTAAAAAGGAAAAGGGTGTTCTAAAAATCATCCTCAGAAGCAAACATTACCCTGATCACCAAATCAGAGAGGGATCCAACCAAAAAAGAGTACTACAGGCCAATTTTTCTAAGGAACATAAATGTCAAACTCCTTAACAAGATATTGGCAAACAGAATGAGATAAACCAACAACAAGATTATACACTATGACCAAACATTCATCCTAGGGATACAACACATGTAAATCAGTAAGTTTAACCCATTACATAAACAGAACGATAAAAAAAAAAAAATCACACAATCACCTCAATAGGTGTAGAAAATGCCTCTGACAAAACCTAATATCCACTAGTGATTAAAATCTTAGAATAACTATAGAAGGTGTTTATATCAACATGGTAAGAACTCTTTATGACCAACCTATTGCCAACATGTATTAAACACATCATATTAAACAGGGAAATGCTGAAATAGTCTCCCTCTAAATGCAGGAACAAGACAAGAATGCCTATATCATCACTCCTGTTCAACAAAATCCTGGAAACATTAATCAGAACAATCAGGCAAGAGACAGAAATAAAAGGGACATGTATAGAAATGACTAGGTCAAAATATCATTATTTGCAGATTCTTTACTTACAAGACCCAAAAATCTCTATCAAGACTTCTAGAATCGGTAAATAATTTGTATTCTGGTACAGCAGTATAGCAGAACACAAAATAAACACACAAAACTCAAGAGCATTCCTATACACTAATAATGAACTCACTGAAAAAAAGCAATTAGGAAAACAATACTATTCACAATAGCATCAAAAAAATTAAATATTTAAATATTTACCTAACTTAGGAAGTAAAAGACTTCCACAATGAAAATTACATCAGACTATAAAAGGAAATTGAGGATATCGAACAATGGAAAAGTAGTCCCTGTACCTAGACCTGTCCCTAGCCAGAACCAACATGGCTATACTTTGAGGTCAGATATTACAAATTTAATGTAATCCTAATCAAAATACATCAATACGTTGGTTCACAAATACATCTGTTTGCAAACAATTCAGTTTGCAAACAAACGTGTTCAGCAAAAGTTTACTTCAATTTGCAAACTCCACATCAGGAGACAAACACAATACCCATCTTCTCACAAACACACATTGCTGCCACCTTCCCCAAAATTGTGAAACAAATTAAGTTTGTAAACCAAGGTGCCACCGTACCAATGTGTCTTGTCTCACAGAACTAGAGAAAAGAACCTCAAAATTTACATGAAATTGCAAGTCATCCAGAATAGCAAAAGCAATTCTGGATAACAAAAGGAAGCCAGGTGGTTTCACAATCCCAGACTTCAAGTTATTTCAGAAAGCTACAGTGATTAAAACAGCATGGTACTGGCACAAAAACAGGCACATGAATCAGTGGAACAGAACAGATGCAGAGCCTGGTGTGGGGCACACACCTATAATCCCAGCACTCTGGAGGCTGAGGCAGTAGGATTGTGGCAAGTTCAAGGCCAGCCTGGGCTACAAAGTCAGTTCAAGACTAGCCTGAACTACATAGTGAGATTCTGTCTCAAAAAGAGACGCACACAGAAAGAACAGATACAGAAACAACTCCAGGCATTTACACCTACTATTTGATCTTTGACAAAGGAATCAAAAAGAAATACTATAGAAAAAGTAGCCTACTTAATAGTGCTAGCAAAACTGGATATCCACATGCAGAAAACTGAGCCTACAGCCATATATTTCATCATGTACTAAAGTAAAACCAAAATGGATCAAAGGCCTAAACGTTAAAATAGAAACAATTTACTGGAAGATAGAACAGGCACAACTCTAAAAGACAGAGACATAGGCAAGAACTTTCTGACAGAACTCCAATGGCACAAGAAATAAAACCAAGAATCAATAAATGGGATCATAGTAAATTAAAAACTTTCTGCATAACAAAAGTCAACAGAGCAAAAAGAGAATCTACAAAATGGGAAAAAAATGAACAACACACAAATTACTCAAAAAAAACAACTGAACTCCCTAAAAGACTCCATGGAAAACTGGGCAAACAAAATGAAGTTAGGTCTCAGAGGAAGTACAAAAGGCCAATAAACACAAGAAAGACCTAATTAAAAAAAAAAATGGACAACCAAACTAAATACTCACTTCTCACAAAAAGTTGTACAAAGGGCCAATAAATACATGATAAGAATGCTCATCATCACTGGCCATGAGAGAAATGCAAATACAATAAGATACAATCATATTGCCAGAAAAAAATGAGTATCAAAAAACTCTAGTAACAAATGCTGGCGATGATGGTGAGGGAAAAGAAACTCATCTACAGTTTTGGTGGCAATGTAAAGTAGTACAGTACTATGGAAATCAATATGGAAGATTCTCAAAAAACTAAAAGAAACTTCATTTAATTTAGCTATCACTTCCTAGGTATCCTGCCAAAACAGTTATAGTCACCATATTACAGGGATACATGCATACACTTTACAACAACACATTTTATAAAGACAAAATCTTGCAAACAGCATACATGTCCATCAACGTGAATGAACAATAAAAATGTGATATTTACATGTAATAGAATACTACTGCTGCCACAAAGATAAACTTGAGACATCTGTAAGTAAACGGATACAATTGGAGAATATAATCTTAAGTGAAATAAGTCAGACAGACGAGCTCAAATATAACAGTTTCTGTTATGTGAAAAATACTATACATACACTCTCACATACAGCACAAAATAGAAGAGCTCGCACTCAGGAGGGTGAGGCAGTAGGACCGCCATCTTGGCTACAAACGAGTTCAAAGCCAGCTTAAATGGGCAATGAAACCTGTCTCAAAAAGACAAGAAAAAAGGTAAATAGGAAATTGGAAAAGTTCAAAAACTTCCACTGTTCGAATATTCCACTGTTTTAAACATACTGCAATAAGCCGGAGGTTTAGCTCTGCAGCACAAGTGCCTGCCTGGCAAGTGCGAGGCTGAGAAAAAGAAAACATAAACCCCGCAGGCCTTAGAAGGGGTGATGAAAACATCTGGTGAGTGTTTATATATGCTAATTTGTTTCATTTATACTAATAGTTTATCTTACTTCATTGAAAAGAAAATTTACCTTTCTTTCTTATAAGAATCTTCGGTCTTGGGCTAAGTAAACTAATTTGAAGATAACGATACACAGTGTAATAACTATTATTCTTCATTTGATTATGAAAATGTTTCATTTTTCATAAAGTAATAAACTAAAAAAATTAATGTAACTCATCACAAATTCAGGCTGACCTAATAGGGCTATGCTGGCAATTAATTTGTTAGAAAATCACCAAATAAAACTGAAGGATGAGTAATTTGAAATGGTCACTGATTTCCCTTTCTTCTTTTGTTTTATTACTTTTACATAATTCTTTGTGCTTCTTGCTAGCAATACATTATCTTTCATCTCCAAAAAGAACTAAAGAGGAAGCAACATAGAAGGGTATTAATTTTACTATGTCAAAGAACTCTTTGAGAAATTACAATAGAACCTCTCTTTTAAAAAAAAAATAAAAGTTCTGGTTTCAAATTATTTAGGAATAATTTCTGCCTGAAAATAAAAACACACAGTTTCAACTCTAATCCTAAGGGAACTGAGCCATTAAAAATACAGTGTCAAAGTGATTTTACATCACAAATGTAAAATGAACTGTGCAATTATTAGATCATGGTGCTGCCCTACTTTAGAGGTAATGAAGAACCTGATGCATAGTAACAATACTGGCCTCTATCAAACGGGAGAAAACAGTACAGCAGGAAATATACTTAGTACTCTTATTGTCTAGGCTAGGACTCAGCACCTTGAAGTGCATAATGTACCAACTTATTGACGGTCAAATCTTAGGAGGATTCCACTTACTATGGTCAAATAGCTCCTAAAAGACCAACTCTCCCCCCAAAAACATTATAAGCCTTTAAAACAGGACATTTTTTTTTAAAATCAACTTTCTAAACAACTTAAAGAACAACCAAGTACAAGCAAAAGTGAGGACGGAGTGCTGAGGTCAAAGCCACAGTCAGCAGCCTATGGAGCTTAACTCAAAGACTTTTCAAGTATTCCTCAACCAAAAACCAGAACTAAAAATCCAAAAGTAAGTATTATGCTTACGGTCAATTGATTTTTTTTTTTTTTTTTTTTGGTACCAGGGATCAAACTTATGACTTCATGCTTACCAGGCAAAGTACTTGAGCCACTGAGCTTAATCGCCAGCTCCTGGACCAAAAACTAGAAAACAGAATCTGGAGTAACAACAACAGCAGAAAGAGAAAAGGGGAAATTCTAGGGAAAAAAAAGTACATCAGAGAAGATATAAATTATGCCCCAGTGTCTGGCCACAATGAGCTATGCATGAACAGAAACACTAGAGGCAAAAATGCCAAAGCTAAAGATCAGAACAAATACATCATATGCTGCCCACTGTGGGGAAAACAAGGTAAGGGAGTTTGAGCCCAGACGAGGTAATCGGCCGCTTAGCCTAGTGAAGTGGCCTAGACCTGTAGTATCAGCATTCTCGGAGACTGAAGCAAGAGATCACAAGCTCCAGTCCTACCTGAACAACTTAGCAAGACTTTGTCTCAAAGTAAACAATAAAAAGGTTTGGGGATGCAACTCAGTGGGAAGGTCCTGAGTTCAATCCCCAGTACCAGTACCACCACCACCACCACAACCACCACCACCCACCCACACACACACACACACACACACACACACACACCCTCTAATGGGAAATTGGCTTAAAATGAGTTTTTAAAAGGCTCAGCAATGAAAAAAGCTATTAAAAAATGAAAATGGAAGTCTGAAAAATGTAATTCCTAAAATAAAAAATCAACTTTGCTTAAAAACAAATTCAGTTTGAGCAAGGGATGTTGCTCAGTGGTAGAACACTTGCTTGGCTTGTGCAAGGCTCTGGATTCATTTCCCAGCAGTGGCAGCAGCACCACCATAACACTGGCGTTGGACCTCAGGGTGGTACCACTTGGAGGTTGTGGAGCTTTTTAGGGTGGGACCTGGTGGGAAGACCTTACATCGATGGAGGCTATCACCTCGAAGGAGACTGTGAGACCCAAGGTCCTTCTTTTCATTCTCTTCTTCCCTGACTATGAGGACATTGACTTTTTGTGCCATGTGCTCCTGTCCTGATGTATTAACCTCATCAAAGCCCCAAAGCCCTGGAGCGAAGTAATCTTGGCTAAAATTTCTAAATCTTTGATGCAGGCTTTTTCTCTTTACAAACTGATTATCTCAGGTATCTCATTATAGTTTTGGAAAACTAACACAGAGATGAAGAAAAATCAATGAAGCTGGCAACAGGTTAACACAAAAAAGGTTTAAAAAGAGATGAAAACAGAAACTTCACGGACTTCTGATGTAATACCAAAAGGTCTAATATATACACAATATAATTCAATTATCAAGAAGTATAGGAGGGAAAGAGGTGAGTTTACTCACAGGTAACAAAAAAAAATGATCTGGCTTCCAAGGCTACCACAAATATTTAAAACCATGAAGAACAGGGCTAGGATATAGCTCTGTGGAAGAGTGTGTGCTTGACATGTGTAAGACCACAGGTTCAGTTCCCAACACTACACTTCTAAAAGCAATTACAAAGAATGGATACAAGCAGCCTTGGGTGTAAGTTTCAAAGTTAAACTGCAAATGAAAGCCGTATCAGTCAGACGTATTTGTAGCCCCTTTAGGATGTAAAAACATCCAGGTTATTAACCAATGTGTAGCCCTTGGAGCATAAGACTAATTTTGTCATCAAGGCATACAAATGTAAGTCTGTTAGACCTAAATTTTTAGAATATTTTTATTAATGAATTATTATAATTTTGAATTTTATTATATTAAACAATGAGTACTTAACAAGAAAAAGTCACAAAAATAAAGTATTGAGTTTTTAATATGTTTATAAAAAAGTATCCAAATTTTCAACATTAACTGTTTTTTGATGTACAAAATCTAGAAAAGAACATCAGAAATAAATTTCCATATGAACTATGATGAAAATACCAAGCACTCTACAAAAAAAAAAATCTTTAAGTATCACACCTAAGGCAGTCTGCACACGTGACAAGAGCACACACACATACCCTGCTTACATGTCTTTTGCTTCCCTAGCCTTTTTGTAGGACACACTTGACATCTCAATGGTCTGGTTGTTTTGCCAGGAGGTTCGAATTATATTATACAGGATGAAGTTAACAGGAATATAAAATATCAATAAAAAAGATTATTAAATTCTTATCGACTTCCGGGAGAACATGGCGGACAGATAACAGCAACTACCGGAGGCTCTCTGAAAAACTAGGCTCAGAAGCCAGGTATGGTGCGGACTAAAGGGACATAAGCAGGTGGAGTTATGCTCTGCTGACTCAGGAACGAACTCGGCTGAGAGAAACCAACTTGGAATGCAGTCCTGGTGCTAAAACAGGAACAGAAAAGTCTCGCTGCTGAGGCTGGACCCTGCGCCATTGGAAGCCGCGATTTGGGTTTCCCGCCGTGCGGCGGCTACATCTACATCAGCTCGGCAAGGAGAGAGACGCGCGGAAACTCTGAGAACGTGAGTCTGCGAACGGAGTCGAAAACAGGACGGGCAGGGAGGCATGTTCTGACTTGTGGCGAGGTGAGTGAGAGAAACTGACACTCCACCACAGTTTGACTCCAGCGGACCTTCTGGGCCCGAGCAGTCCTGTGGGAGCAGGGCGCGCTGGCGACTCCAGCCACACATTCCCCTCTCGGGCGGGATTGGTGAAAAGTGCCTGGCCTGCGTGACGTTGCCGGCGGACCCCGTAGGCTGGCCCAACCCAGATCGCAGAGCCTGACGGAGGCCGGGAGGGGCGGGCCCCCGCGTAGGCTGCCTGGTGCGCAGCGGTGAGTGGGAACACCTAACCGGCGCAATTCGATCAGACTGTGGCTGACAGGGAGAGAAGCTGGGCCTCTCATATAAGCTTGCATATATAAGGAACAGAGAATATGGGAAGAGGCAGCAACAAGAAAGGCTCCTCGGCCCCCAATTCTGAGAAACAGGCAATAGCGGACACCGCACCAATACACATAAAGCACCATATAGAGAGCCTCATAGACCAATTCAGGAATGAAGTTATCAACGACCTGAAGCTAGAAGTATGCAAAATAGTTAGAGAAATGCTAAGCCCCACCCAAGAAAAAACAGATGGTGGAATGGAAGAACAGAAAAAGAGGGGAGAATTGTTTGATGGAGAAAACAGGGAAAGCATAGAATACGTGAAGCAGGTTCAAAGGGACTACCAAGAAACTAAGAAGTCTATCGAAGACTGGCCTAACAGCTTGAAAGAAACTAAGGACAGACTATCTGAACTGGAGGGCAGAATTGTAATATGGGAGAATGAAATGAAAAACTTCTTAAAAATAACAAAGAAACAAACAGCAATAATACAAAGACAAGAAGATGATAAGAGGAGCCATAACTTAAGGATTAAGAACATAAAAGAAGAAGTAGGGACACAAACAAATGAACTACAAAAGCTACTCACAGAAATAATCCAGGAGAATTTTCCTAATTTAGCAAAAGGTAAAGATACTCAGATGTATGAGGCATACAGGACCCCAGCCACCTACAACCCAAACAGAGCAACACCCAGGCATATAATAATAAAAATTCCAGAAATTCAATACAAGAACAGAATATTAAAAACTGTCAGAGACAAGAAACAGACCACTTACAAGGGAACACCCATCAGAATTACAGCAGATTTCTCTGCACAAACCATCAAATCACGAAGAGCATGGGGGGAAATAATTCAAGCTTTGAAAGATAATAATCTCCAGCCAAGATTGAGATATCCTGCACAACTGTCCCTGGAAATTGATGGGAAAACAAGGTGCTTCCAGGATAAAGAGGAACTGGGGGAATTTGTAACCACCAATTCAACTCTACAGAGAGTATTGCAGGATATTCTAAAAAAAGAAAAATACAAAGAATCCAGAAATAGTGGAGGCCACGACTAATGGAGCAGAGAACAAAGTGAAGAAGACAAACTGACAGCTACTGACAGAATAAGAGCTCAACAGAAATGAGACAGAGAAGATTGGATGATAGGAACAGCTATTTTGGAGAAAATGACATCTTAGTAGGTAATACTGATTTAGTATCATCTTGTTTTGAAGTCTCATCTAGCTTTTGTCCTTCTGTCTCCAATGGTCTAAATAGGTTGTATCTTACTGGATTTTATTATGTACAATAGTATAAGCAAAAACCTTTTAAAGACAAGGAGATTATACAGAAACCATTATTCATTTTCTGTTAGTCGATTCTAAATACTCTGTAATGCTGTCATTCTCTTAAATGGTTTTACATTGTTTTGATATACTTAATGCTACAGTATACGAAGTTGTACTCAAGGATTTCAAGGAAAGAGACAATATGGTAACTACTTTTAGGTCAGGATTATCTGGTGGTGAAACACTATTCTGCTTAAATGGTTATGTTTTGATCTGTGCTGTTTCATTGTTATGCCCTCTTTTATCTCAATCTCCACTCCATTATTTACTTTTTTAATACTTTTTTAAAAAATTTTTATCCTTTTAATTAAAGGAAAAAAATAGCAGGATATATTATAATAACCCACTTTGACTTTCCATTACCTCGATTTAAAGCCCTGTATTACTCTCACCATCTGGTTTTTAACTGATGTTCCCCTATTCTGTTTTGCTGGATAGTATCAGGTTCGAAAATTTAGGCATCAGCTGTGAAGATAATGAGATTCATTATAACGCCCATTCTCGTTGACTTTTATCTACTTTTGAAGACCTACAATGTCTCCAATGGTTTGGCTTTGTCGGTTTTGTTCTTTACTGTTTTGTTCAATTGTATTATAACTAATGGTATAGGCAATTCTATTAGAGATAGCGGGAGGCATTATGGTAACCATTGTTGATCACCTTGTATTATGTTTTCACATTATCTATTATGTCCACCCTTTTGACTTGACCGATTCTGTTCTGTTATGTCACATTTGGTTTTACTCTCTTCCAAAAAAAGTAATAAGAACCGTGGGAGCAATGAAACCCAAAATGTGTAATAGTCATTGTACAAAAGAGAGGAAAAGAAAGTGCTCTAAACTATATAAGTGCATGCATATTTAAGTGTATAAGATAGAATATGATATCACAGAGTTTTATTGGATCATTGAACAGAACTGTTTGCAGTATCACTGATGGAATGTCCACTTTACAAGCTTTAATTTTGTGACTTGAACAATTATTTCTAAGATGACAGTATGTAATCCATTAACTAGTGATTTCCTACTGTTCATTTTTTTTCTGCAAATCTGTATAACTTGTACCCTTTCTCTGCTTTTTTTTCTTTTCTCCTTAAATAAAATTAAAAAAAAAATTCTTATCATGTACTGTACTTACTTTTAGACAGACATTTTCACATCAGCTGTTTACCTGCTTACAAAACCTAAGATAACATCAAAAATAAATTCTATATGATCTACGGTGAAAATACCAACAGAACTCCACCGCAAAGTCAACTTTGCTTCAAGACATGTATAAAGACCCAAGGCAGTCTTTACACATGACAACTGCATGTTCCATGTGAACATCTCATTTACATAAACAGCACATGTGCTTAGGCTTTCTTTTCCTATGTGGCTGTCTCGTCAATTTTCATCCTGTTTTGTCAGGAGCTTCCTACTATACTGCAATATGCACTTAGCAGGGAATTAAATGTCAAAATATAGTATCAAATATGTAATGAGTGCTTAAAATGGACATCAACATTTTCACATCAGCTGTTTAGTTGTTTACAAAACCTGAAAGATAGCATCAAAAATAAAAACTAATGTGAACTACAGTGGAAACACAAATCCAAGTCTACCACAGAAAATAAACTTTACTTCAACTGTCACACCCACGATAATCTTCACACATGACAACCGCCATGATCCATCAAAAGTATCACACCGGTAGTATGTATGTTTTGTTTTCCTGTACTTTCTTGTGGGACCCAGTTGACATCATTTTTGTTTATCTATAGTGATGGTAGGTCTTTGTGATGCTGTCCTTGCCTGTTCACCTGTCGGCCTATCAGTGTACTCCATCATTTTTTTGTGTAGTTCTCTAGGCAGAAACATTTAGTTTATCCTCTGCTGGAAATAATCTCTTAATGAGCTCCTGTTTCAATCCTCTAAGAAAATTTCTGTGATATTTTGCACTCATTTCCCTTGTAAACTATCAAACTATTATGCCACATGTTTAAGGATCAAATAAAATATTGGCAAATGATTTGGGTTTCGAGTGACATCATAGATGCCGTGTTACTCATCAACAACATCTATTCCACATATGGTTTTGTTGTGGAAAGTCTCCAACTCTGGCTTCCATTTTGTTGAGGTTTCCCTATCAATATTTCCATCTTGACAAAATGTTAACATTAGCAGTACCAGTTTGCTTTTCTTTGCTATATATGAGGCTGTATCTTTCTGAAACTCAAAGACTGTACAACGCAATGCTCTGTTTTGAAACTGCTACATTTCATTTGGAATTTCTACTTTCTTCCTGTGTATAGTTACTGCCATAGTCAATTTGTACTCTGTTAGCAAACGTAACACCAATCAGAAACCAGTAAACCAACACCTGAGTGTAACATTCCACTTAGTTTGGGAGACGGGAGTAACAAGTGAGTCCACAACATCATTTGATTTATTACTGTATGAATAAGGACCTAATGGCTGAATTCCATGACAAATGTCTAACTGAAAGAATAAGTCTTCACATCTACAAGGGCATAAATTTTTATGCCGTATTTGGTCCTGGTTTTTCCATAAGTCCATAACCTTCTTGTGATCACCGATGAGAAATCTGTGCAGACTTCAGTTCAATTAGTGAGTTGTCATAATAAATATATTTTTGAATATGACTACTGGTGCATTCAGAACATTTTACTTGCATTTCAGCCTCTGTGTATTTTACAGCATCTTGCAGCATTTTGTCTGTTACAATTTCCAACAATGATTGGTTGGACATTCAGTGCTGCCATTCTGTGCAATACATTTCATGTATTAGACCTAGTTCTAATACTGAATTGTTTAATTTAGTTGCATGGCCATTCGTAACATTTTGACTAGTCAAATCTGTACTCACATTGCTGTTTTCTTCACCACCTGAATCAAAGACGTTTGCATTCCCTGTGTCTGTAAGTCAATTCTAGCTCTATTTTATTATCACAGAAACTTTGGCTCACATAACCAATGTCAAAGTCATCATCGTCATCACTGTCACCATCATCATTCTTCTTTTATGAAAGCATATATATTTTAACATAATGGATCATCTTCATCATCCATGCATGAATAATCTGATGATTCACTTTTAACCACCCCCAAAACTTATAAACCTGGTTTTTCACGTGCCATTGTACTGAACTGTGCTACTTCTACCACCAAAATCAAAAATCTTGTTTAAACAAATCCTGGAGTGGTGTGGGTCTACTGGAGCTTCTGTGATGCTCTAGTAAATATATGCAAAATGAGAGCATAAAGGTGGGTCCAAATCCCATTTTGACACTTCTGCACATGTGCACGATCCTTATTTTTGTCATAGCAAGTGGGTAAATGTATATACAGTTACCTATATCCCTCAGGGAAAGGTACTGAGAGGCACGGTCAGCTACTATAGTGCTAAAATAAAACTTACAGTAGAAAAGTAAGTGATTGAACTGCTGGATGCAGGCTTATGCTTCAAGGGTAATGCTTATTACAGCTTTCTGTCACTGTGGACTTGTAGTCCACAAACTCTTGGCCTCCTTTCTTCCAGGCAGTACATCCTGGTCAAAGCACAAACAGAAAATGTTGCTCTTTTAAAGCAGCTAAAAAGTGGAGCTCATTTTTGTAACATATCTCCTGCAAAACTCAAAAAACTATGAATCCACAAATGGATTAATCCATTCATGAGATCAGAACCCTTACAGTCTAATCACTTCCCCAAACCCCGTCTCTAAACACTGCTACTGGGGTTGGGGACCAAGACTTCTACATATGAGCTTTTGGAAGACATTTTGACCAAAAAAACCTTAACAATGCCTCTATCTAATTCCTCAAGTAAGCATGTCTACCACTGTCATCAAAGGAACTCTTAGTGACAAGTGCAGCTTAAACAAAAAACACTAATTGTTTGAGGAACAGTTTCCAGAAATATTCTAAAGAATCAAATAACCACAAAACAACAACACAGGAGACCATTAAATTACATAAAGATAGCTACCTTCATTCCTGCTCTGCAATGCAAGTTTCACATCTTCAAGTAGCTTATTAAAGCTCTATGTATATAAAATGGAGAATTTTAAAATGTTTTATGCTTAAAATGAACACAACATTATTAATTCAAATTACATCAAAACACAGAAAAGAGAGATCACCTTGACGGCTTTCTGTGAATTAGGCAGTCCTTCTTCTATGTCTTCTAAAAGAATTCCTCCTAATCCTCGCTGGTCATGCTGATCTAACAACCTAAGTAGGGCCCTCTTATCTTTCAAGTCGTACTTGGGTTTGAACGCATACTTTCCATCTATGACTTCAATTTTGGGATTGTTGACTAATGCCTGAAACAATGACATAATGTATATATATTAACAAAAGAAAACTTTACACATACATTCTTAAATTTCAAATTATTCAAAAATATAACACTACCTAGTGCAGTGACAAAATAAAACTTGTATGAATTAGAAGATCTAAAACAGCAGATACACAGAATCCCAGAATAATAGGCAAAGATCACAGTCGTGCATGCTTCTTTACATATTATTTACATACATTATTTAGGGGGTAAAAAACCATTATAACAACTGCCTTAAGGAAAGCTGAATCTTTAAGATAACAAAATGGGTCAGAATCAATATTATGCCTATTAATAGTAACAGACCAAGTAAACTTTGTAGTACCCACTGCATCTCCATAGTAGTTCATCATATATTGGCATTACATGAGAAATATGACCCTAGGATGATGAAATCAGCAGTCAGTCCTAGCAGTTATAGAAAGCACTGAAAAGGTCTAGACTGGTTTGTACATGAACTTTACTACTGTCAGCTTAAGAATGAAACCATGTTGGAACTCAAGAATTAAAGAACATAATTAGGTGCCTAGTCAGTGCTATTGTACAAGTAGTATCTAGAAGAAAGCTCTGTAAGAAAGAGCAACAACTGTATTTTCTACAGTTACAAAACCTGACCCTGCGAGGAGAAACAAAACATGAAGAAAAGAGGGACAACAGAAAAGTAACACAATAAAAATAATCTTTAATGTTGGAAAGTCTATGAAATTCCGACATTAGATAAACTACCAAATTTAAGTGTGACCTGCCATAATTTGTATATCAATAGTATATATATATTACCATTATTCACAACATCTGTGCAAGTTTAAGTCTGGACACTTTGAGGTTACAATATTATAGTGGTTCTGCTTCTGGTAATGGCCAAGGAGTTCCTAAAAGACTATGACCTTCCATGCATGATATGAAGGGACCAGGAGCTTCTATGATGATTAACTGGTTCATTTTATATTATAACAATCAAGAACTATGTTTTGGATTGGTCAAATAAATTAAGCATAGTTTAGGAATTTTTCATTTGGTCTTCAGAATCTTAATCACTGGTCCTAGAAAGTATTCTTGTTCAATGTCATTAAATATATAAACTCAAAAGCATAAAAATCTATGAATGCTTATAATGTTATTTCCAGTCAAATGCAGTGGTGCATGCCTATAAACTCAGCACTCACCAGACTGAGGCTCAAAGATCACCACAAGCTCCCTGGGCTACGTAGGGAGCTCAAGACTAGCCTGAACTACATAGCAAGATTTTATCTCTAACCCCTTAGAGGCAATGATTATCAAGTCATAACATTAGTAACAGCTCAACAAAAATGTCTTACTAACCCTATACTACCTTACATTTACTTTTCCTAAAACATACATACTGAAAATTTATAAGTATATAAATTATAAATTTAGATATTCAAAATAAACTTTGTAAACATAAAAGTGATATGATACTTTGACTTTTTTACAACTTTTATATTGAAGTTCTAACTTTTAAGATTTTTAAACAGATACATAAAATTATGTGAAAACCAACAAGTCAAACAACTTAGAAGTATGTATGTTTAAAAAAAACAAAGACCCTTCATAAGTTCTTTTAAGAAACAATAAAAGGCGTAACCAGATTTCAGTACATTAAAAACACTCTAGGGGTTAGGGATGGCTCAGTGGTAGAGTGCTTATGTTGTATCTACAAGGCCCTAGGCAAAAACCCAAAGCAAAACAAAAACAAAAACCACTCTTAGTCGTAATAAATATGTCACATTTTCAAGCCCTAAGACCAAAAAAAAAAAAAAAAAAAAAAGGCACTCTAGTTATAGCAAATATTTCACAGTAATCAACTAATTTTTCTATATTTATAAACCCATTCTTACCTCAGTCATTAGCCATTGCTTCTGCTTGAGTCCAATATCTAAATGCTGTGTTTCATCCAAAATTTCTTCTAAAGTTAGAGGATGTGTATCTCCTCGCTGATGTCGGGTCTATTGAGGGAAGAAATTATCATTAGAAGAGTTTTTAAATGCTAAATGTATTAAATCAAAGTTTTACATAAATAAAAATCTTTGGGAATGTACAACACGTGTTTGTGAGGCAGTACAACTAACAGTAATGAGAAGCATGGACTACAAAACCAGACAGGACCAGCTTCAAACTCACAGCTTTATAAAATTAAATAACCTATAAAAAAGTATTTGCAACACGTATCATAAGGAACTAATATTTTGAGAAATCCAAAAATCAAATATGCAAACAAACAAAAAATGCAAATAACCTTACAGATATGAAGCTGTTCAATTTCTACTAAGATACTTCTCACCCATTAGACTAGAAAAATCTCTAATTGTCTAATGACTTCTTTGGTTAATCAGGCTATTAGGAAACACCTTGTCACAGACTGCTGGTAAGACAGCACATGGTACAAACCCTAGGGATGGCAAAATGTCCCAGCATTTGTCTATCTAGGAATTTATCCTACAAATATATCAAAACAGAAAATGATTAAAAATCATTGCAGCACTGTTTGTAGAAGGAAAATAGTGGAAATAACCCAAGCTGCCATCAAGAGGGGACTAATTAAACTGCAGCACCTCTATGTTCTATAGAGACATTAAGAAAAAACATAAGGTGTCAAGGACAAATTGCTAAGTTAAAAAAACACAGACACCAAATGTTGGAGTAGAACAAGAAATGGTAGAACAAGATATATTCAATGCTGGTGAAAATACAAAATGATACAGCTACTTTGGGAAATAGTTTGGCAATTTCTTAGGATTTAAAACACATTCTTACCTATCCAATCAATCTACTGATTACGGACCTTTTGTGTATGCACACAATAGTGTTTATAGCACCTTTATTCTTAAGTAGCAAAATCTGGAGGTAACCAAAATGTCCCTCAGTAGGAGAACGGCTAACATATTGTACATCCAGAGATCATCGTTAGCACTAAATAGAAATGAGAATCAAATGCATATCACTAAGTAAGGAAGCCAATCTAAAAAGGTCTCACATTATATGGTTCCAACTATATGACACTCTGAAAAAGGCAAAAGTATGAAGACAGTAAAAAATTTAGTGATTATCACAGATTAAGGGAAAGGAGCAACAGAAAGGTAGAACACCAGGGTATCTTAGGGGCAGTGAAACTACTCTTATGATACTGTAATAGTGAAGACATATCATTATACATTTGTCAAAACCCATAAAATATGCAACACTGATAGTGAATTCTAACATAAACTATGTACTTAAAATGATAACATGCCAGTGTAGTTCACTAATGGTAACAAATGTACTATTTTGGTGTGGCTTACTGACAGTTGGGGAAGACTGGCAGAGGAAATGTATCGCAAATATATATATCTATATATGTGAATCTAAATATGTGAATCTAAACTGCTCTGAAACTTAAAGTGCATTTTCTAAAAAGCATAAAAAAGTATACATCTTTTATTGGAAAGGGCAGATCTAAAAAAAAATAGAGGCGCTACCTCAGGAGACATACACTTAGTGACATGCACAGAAGAATGCTGAAGGAAGACTAGAAATCCCCCATGACACAGCAGATCAGGACTACTCCACCCCTTCCTTCACTTCTGCATTCTGCAAGATACTACAATTCACCTAGAATCAGATGAATGGTGGTGGATTTCATATTAAAAAGGAAGACCTAGGGCTGGTGATTTCGCTCAGTGGTGTAAGCACCTGCCTGGCACCTGCTGGTTATGAGTTCAATCCCCAGTACCAAAAAATAAAAATACAATAAGAGGAAGACTTTTAAAATGCAGATATTATAGAACTCATAGTGCTTTAAGAAATGATTATTTAAAAGCTGAATTAGTATTTCTTTTTACAAAAAGGAAAATGTTTCATATCTGCTAGATACTCAACTATAGAAGCTACTCCTAGTTCAAGAACAATTACTTTTTAAAAATCAACAATCTGTTCCTTCAAATACACCTTCCATTTAAACCATGTGTTAATGTAACAAAGTTACTGCTTTTTAAAAGAAATTCACTGTAAAGAGTACTTTGAAAACGTTTTCAAAATTATTTTCACCATCACATGATTTCTAAATTTGCAAAGTACTATGTAAGAAAAATTTCCATATCTATATATCATAAAATCTTTAGAAACAATTTCTTAAACTTCAAAGCTTCTAGTCTTTTTTTAAAATCAATTTGTCAAAAATATAATCTTTTTTGATACTTTCTCATAAACTGACATATAAAATGGAAATTCACTACACAAACTGACTAGTTGGTGAGATGAGATTAAAAATTAAGAGTTTCCTAATACAATCATAGTGTGGGACTTCAATACACCATTCACAATTAGTCTGTTCAACAAGAGGGAAAAAAAAAAAAAAAGAAATATCAGAGTTAAACCACACCATTAAAAGAAATAGACTTCAAGTGCATTTTCTAAAAAAAAAAAAAAAATGCACTTTAGTATTTAATCTAAAAACAGAATGGATTGTTCTCAACGACACACAGAACTTTTTCCAAAACAGACCACATTTATGTGATTAAAGCATGCTTAAATACATATAAAAGAACTGACATAATCCCATGCACTATCAGATCATAGCAGAATAAAGCTAGAAACCAACAGCAAAAGCAGCAACAGAAACTACACAAACACATGGAGATTAAATGATAATTAATGAATAATCAATAGATCACAGAAGAAATCTGGGAAGAATAAACTTTCCAGGGCAAAAGAACAATGGAAGAACAAGATACCAAAACTTACGGCACACAATGGGGACAGTTCTGAGAGGAAAGGTTATGGCTGTAAATCCACACATAAAATGAACAGAGCAATCCCAAATAACCTAATGATATATGTCAAGCTCCTAGAAAAATAAAACAATCAAAATCTAAAATAAATAGATAGAAAGAAATTGTAAAGAGCAGAAATTAATGAACTGAGGCTAAAAAAAACTGTACAACGGATCAATAAGGGTTAGTTCTCTGAAGGGAAACTGATCTGGGAGTAGGGACATGAGGGTGGGAAATAAAAAGAATCAAGATGTAATATAAATAAATAAGTAACTGCATGAACGTATATACACACACACACACTTATATATATACACCAATTTCCCCACAATGAATATATTTACTCTGTGTTGCAAAAATATAGATTTTAAAATTGAGAAAAAAAATTAAGTGTTCCAATCAGGTCTGGTTGTGCATGCCTATAATCCCAGGACTCAGGAGACTGAGACAGAAGACTCAAAAATTCAAGACCAGCCCCATGTGGCACAGCAAGAAAACTTAAAATGGCCAGGGGACTACAGCTCAGTGGTAGAAGGGATTACCAGGGATGCATGATGACTTAGTTCAATCTCTAATATCACCCCCAAAAGATTAAATCTTCGTCAAGTTTCTTCCTAGATATTAGATGATTTTTGATGCACTGCATTTAATAATTTCATTTTCTGATTTTTTCCCCCCAAATTTACAGGAATTGATTTTTGTAGACTGATCTTGTACATGATGACTTTATGACATGGGCTTACTCTGCCTACTGGTAGCAGCACTTCTAGTATAACAGAACACTTAAGTTTTGACAATTGGGTATCTATTCTTGTCTTCTCTCCTGACTTACAAAAAGTACTGAGCTGTTTCATTATAAGCATGTTTATAGATAAGATAGGTAGATAGACAGATCAGCATTCCACAAGCCCATGGGCTCCATAGGAAATCATTTTTTAATTTTAAAGAGAAAAAAATAAAAATCACAATAAAACAGTCTTGTAACAGGCTAGGAGAGTAACAATAATACACTGCATAGGCAGAGCATTCAGTTCAGTAGCATAAGCACCTGCCTGGCAAGCTCAAGGTCATGAGTTCTATCAGGAAAAACAAACAAACTGCATATTGTTATCTTTATAGTAGCCAGTCAAGAGTACAAGATACAGGCTTGAAACACTGCTCAAACAATACTAGTTCAAACCTTTTTCAACGAACTAAGAGAAACTAGCTGTATGACTATCTTAACTGTCATGTGTATATATTTTTTCCTTTTCCCTTTCTTCCTTAACCCTTTCCCCCATCACAATTTTTTTCTTCCGAATAGTTTCTCCCCAATTCACAGTATCTATTGTACATTTTGGATCTTATTCATTCAGATTCTCAAACTAGTGAACAATACAATGTTTACACATGTGGGTCTTATTTATTTCACTTGGCAGTACTCTCAAATTGTATCCATTTACCTATAAAAGTCTTCTTTGTGGCTGAGCAGTACTCCATTGTTAAAACAAACACACACACATCTTTTTTATTCATTTCTCAGTTGATGGGCATTTGGGTTGTTTACAAGATCTAGCTATCACAACCATGCTGCTATAAACATGGGTGCACACATATAGCTATGGTATGTTGCTTTTAATTCTGATGGGAAGATACCCAGAAGGGGACCCATGGGAAATTATGATTTAAAAAAGATAGGCCTTGTTTTTTCATGCTTCACATACCATATGATACTAATGTTCACAGTATCAAACAACTGCTACTAAATAGCTTTGCTAACAATTTCAACAGAAATCTTTTAGCATCACATGGCACAGTGCAAACAGCCACAGTGCTGAGGTTACTATCAATTTTTGATACAACAGGGTGAGAACACTGATAACTGGTAAGCTACACTGTACAAATGGGAGCACAGCACGTGACAATGTCAGAAACTCCCTTCCCAAATTTTAGCCTCCAATCTCCTTTTTAAATAGTGTCAACTGACTTACAGAAGCAAATTCACTAGCAGTATTACAAAAAGTGAAGGAAATGCTCACTCTAAACAAAGAATTTTTATGCACCATGACTCCTGTACTCTGCTGCTCTAACTATTGTAAAACACAGATAATGCAGTAATAGAAGTAACTCACTTCACGAACTTGATTCGTTCCATGATTCTGGTCCCAAAACCAAGTTGGATGAGAACCAAATCAAATTCAGCATTTAGGTTTAATGTTGACTTTATGGAAAATATGTTTCTTGTTTAATTCAGTCTGCAACCAAAATTGTGGAGAGAACTGAACTTATGAACTAAGTACCACTAAAAAGTATGTTTTAAGCTGTGATGTTTTGGTCCCTTTTCAAACTTTTTCAGTTAGTTATTATTGTATTGTCTTCATTTTTATAATTAACACTTTTTGTGGAAGACAACTCCAGTGACTCCCTTTGAACCCCAAACAATTAATGTGACTTCGATTATTTGGAGACTCATTTCCTTATACTGACGTGTAAAAAGCTGGCTACAGTATTTCCCTCTCTATAGCACCCCTAAACAATTCCACTACTACCTTAATTGGATTATGTAAATTGATCCTTCTGCATATCTTTATCTCTGCAATTTACAGAGATGCCAATCTTGCACCTGGCCAGCCAGCTCAAATTACTCTAATTCTCGCCATCCTCACTCATCCATGAACCAGCCCCTTCTTCACAAGATAATAGGCCTTTGTCCACATGTCCTTATGGGGAATGAATTTAGGACCCTTTGACTGCCCTTAACTTGGAATATGTCTTGGTGTTTTTACTCTTGCCCATGGGTTGCACTGGTGGTGGTAGATTAAAATTAATTTACTGGGACTCTAATAATGTCTCAATGGGATTACAAGTATAACTTTTTGGGTTGTGAGGAAAAATAGAAAGAAGATTACAATACTTGGATGACTGAACTTGATATTTGGGTTTATAATTTTTTTTTTAAATAGAATGCTTCATGAATTTGCGTGTCATTCTTGTGCAGGGGCCATGCTACTCTTCTCTGTATCATTCCAATTTTAGTATGTGCTGCTGAAGTGAGCACAACACTTGTTTTTTATCAACATGTCTCACAATCCAGTATGATGACCTCTGAAAATTTTAATGGAAGAAATTTGTATACCTAGGTTCGTGAACAATTCTAGTAAGGTCAGTAATAAAGAACCATAATCTGCTGAGTGATTTTACTGATCAATGCAATAATAGACACAAAACTAAACTCTACCACTGTAGTAATAACTACTAATCAATGGTTTATAACTACTAATCAAAGGTTTATAACCATGAGTTGTAAACTAAGACATCCTATTTCACCATGCACAATATACACTTTACAAAACTGAAAAATCATAAAAACAATCACAGCCACTGGACAAGTCATAGTACTTCCTAGAATCACAATTTAAATGGAATGAAGTCTGTATTATTTGGGGGAAAGATTAGGGCTACATCTCAGTAGTAGAGTACTTGCCTTGCATGCATAAGGACAAGCATCATGAGAGGCCATATAAGAACCTTGTTTGATAAAATGAGAAACAGCTGTTTATCTAAATCAAATCAACAGATTCTATCAACATTTGTTATGCAATAATCTTGTAAAAACTTTTAACAAGATGATACATTTCAAGAAAAATTTTTGTTCTACAAAGGAAGAGCCAGAAACAAGAAAAGGGCCGGACAGATTCAATGCAGGGATCAACTGTGTTGATCCTATCAATGATTGATTGGCTCAAGGCAAAGTTTTGCCTCTGGTTTTAAAAAAATCCTGATATCACAAAGCATTGCTTTCTTCAGAGAGGTAGAAGAATCTAAAACCCTTGGAAATGAAATGGAAAATGTCTTGAAGGATGCTACAACAATAATTTGTTTTATTAAGCAAAGGCAACTGTACTGCACTTGAACAGTACAATTTCCTGCTAAACACAGAAATCAGTGGCTTAACTGAGGTTATATCAACAGACCATTTAAGCTGAAAGGTGAATTACAGAAATATTTTCAAGAAAATCACAGGTTTTGAAAATGTAAGAATGACTGCAGAAACTAGCCCTCTTGGCAGACTCTTTTAAACAATGAAACAAGAAGCAGTTGAACATGGGAAGCAAAAAAGAAAAAAAAAGTCCTGATTTCAAATTCCTTGAAAATGTTCTGATTTGAAGTTCTCTGAATTTAAAGAAAAACTGAGTCTTTGGGAAACAAATCATGTGAAAAGGAAATCTTTAACACTGCTTTGGCCTGAGAATGGGGAAGAATGTCAGCAAGTGTTGAGCATCACTGAGAACTACCTAAAGGACTAATAGAAACTATATGTGGGTAAGGATTCTTTCTCACAATCTTCCACTCATCTAATAAATACACTGGAAAAAGAGAATCAAGTAAAACCTTTGAAAAAAATCTGCAAGTTCGACATCAGCCTGGGCTACAAAGTGAGTTCAAGGCCAGTCTTAACTGCACAGTGAGACACCATCTTCTCACCCCCCCCCACCTCCCAAAGAGGTAAGTAAATCCAGATTCTTGATTCAGACCCAGCAGACCAGAACTTGAGCATATGAGGCAACATATTTAATTTCTATGGACTTTAGCATCTAAATTCTAAATTAATTGCCAGAATAAATTCAAAGGGAAGCTAGTGGTTTCCAAACTTCGGCGTTTACTACAGATGCTGGGCTGCACTGTCAGTCTAGGAAGAGGCCCACAGCACAGGCAGATATCCACGGTGGAGAATGATACCAAGAAACAGGTACACCAAAGCAGACAATGTTCCAACGTGTTCCCCATTTGTCAGCTGAAGACTAAGTAGAAGCTAGTACACAAAAAGGCATCCTTGAAATGAGAATTTCCAAGGTAATCTGATGTGCTTTTAAGACTTGTTTAAGCAATAAAACTTGTTTCACGTTAATTACTTGTATGGAAGTGCTTTAAAATGCACCACGGACTTCCAGCTCCTAAGCAGGCCCAACAAACACGCTTCAGTCTCCCTTGATGTCCCAGTCACTGGCACAATGTAAATTAGTGGCCGGTGGTGGAACCTACTTCGGAGGCTGATGAGATGTGACAGGCAGTTTGTTCCTGGCCAAATGTTCTCGGTATTTAACTCCAAACTTCTTGTATATGTCTTTTTGCCCTCTGGTTTAGAGTTACTACTTCTTGCTGTGAATCTTTATCTCAGTTCTATGATGAGTACCCTTGAACTTTTTCCACATGATTTCTATGTAATTCTCATTGTGCAAGTAAACAGTTCTTCTATAAGTAAATGAATAAATTCTAAGGAGCATTTCTGTTGCTATTTTCTTTTTCTTGGCCAAGTTCCTTGTCTTATCAGATCTTCAAAAGGGTGTACAAGGGACTACTGTAGAGTTTAACAGATTATGTAACACTTTCCCCACATAATTTTTTGTTTTCAAGCAGGCTTTCCCCTCACCTCCACTCAAAAGTTATGATGCACTGTGTGAAGGTACACCAAACTCTAATGACTCAAACAACATTTCAGGAAACCTTTATTATGGCAATTGATCACTGATCCTTCAGCCTTCTGATTCAGACTTGCTACAGTGAGCTCCAGGACTTCAACAGGACCTTTAAGGTTTCCAGTACACAGACAAACCTTTTTCATCTTTCCACACCTGACTCTGCAGGGAGCCACTGTAAGCCAATCTTATAAATTCTTATATATTTGAAAATCTTGCATTCTACCTGTTTCTCTAGTAAGCACTGACTGATATACAGCAATTATAAAAATAAATCTGAAGACATTTTTAATAATTAGTCTTGAGATCAGATGAAAAAGATTTTTAACTTCAATTTATATTACTGTGGCAAAGAAGTCTGAAAGATAACTGATGAAAAGTTTAAATCATAAACATATATAAGGATAAAATTCAAGGACAATAAAAGAAAAGACAAGTTCAAAAATAATTAAAATTGGGGCTGGGGATTTAGCTCAGCGGCATAAGCGCCTGCCTTCAAGCAGGCAGTCGTGAGTTCAATCCCTGGTACCGATAAAAATGAAAAAGACAAAAAAAAAAAAAAAAAAAATTAAAATTTCTGACCATTTAGGATCATTTATTTTTAAATTTAATAACATTTAGATTCTATTAGATAAATTTAAAAGTGATATACCTGATTGAAACATTGTAATATGACAGGAATTTCGTATTTCTGGTAGCTGTATAAACTCTGGGTTAAATAATGCTCCTTAACTTTAACTTAAATCTCTGCAAAGGCATACACAGCTTTTGCAAAGTGTTCCAGGGGAGATGTGAGTGAAATACTTGAAGATCGTTGTTCTATACAGGCACTTTGTTATAAGTAAGTTATCCATCTAAGAGAAGACTACACAACAGAGCAGAAAAAACATGAAACTCCAATACTAGTTTCCCTCAATAAACTGACAGTCTTAAACAGCTGCACCTTTTCTGAATATTCCATTGAAAGCACTGCAAGTAACAGATACAATTTTTAACACTTCTTTACTATATTTGGGGTTGAATGAATAGAATGAATGGTGAACACATATCAAATTGCATCATTTGATACTGGAAAATTATAAACATATTTCTATTAGAAATCAAACAAGCCATACAATTCAGACATAATCACATATCAAGTCCCCTAAATTATAAAAGAGAAACCTTAGTATTTAAAAACCTTAGCCAGGCATAGTAGTGCATCTGTAATCCCAGCATTCAGAAGGCTGAGGCAGGATGATTGCCACAACTTTGTGGCCAGTTTGGACTATATGGTGAATTAATAGCCAACATGAACTTATAGAGAAAAGACTGTGAAGGGAAAAAACAAAAACCAAAAAACACTAATATGTTAGGGAACAGATGAGTGAGATTAAAACAGCAACAAATATAGTACTGTTTTTGACTTTTTCCAAGACAAAAACTGGTAAGTGAATGGAAATGAGCCTGGAACAACGGGGGAAATCTCAAATCACTTTGCCATTTTAGTGTTAAGTAAAATTTCACTTTAATAAATAAAATAAAGTCTTCATTAAAGTCAAATCTTCATGAAAATTTAAGTGCTCAAAAATACTGATCCTTCCAAATATTAAATTCTAGTTCTTTTGTAAGTCAATATTTTTCTAAGATACTCGGTAATTCTGTAATTTTCTCGTCCAATATAGTTTTTACATTTCACACGATGGACACAATATCACCAAAAACCATTCTTACCTTCTAACTAATTTTGGTAGTAGTTACGGACTAGTTAAAAGGGGACACATCTATGGCCAGGCCACACTTTTAAACTGTACTTTAACTGCTATAAATTAAGTATACTTATGTGAATTGCTACAATGCCAATTTAAAATAATGTAAAAGGGGCTGGGGATTTAGCTCAGCGGCATAAGTGCCTGCCTTGTAAGCAGGCAGTCGTGAGTTTGATCCCTGGTACTGATAAAAACAAAAATGACAAAAAAAAAAAAATAAAATAAAATAATGTAAAAGGGTGAGAGCACTCATATTTTCATATTGTATTGAAGTATAACAAGCATATAATAAACTACATGCACTGGCAATGCATAATCTGATAAATTCTGATGTGTATACAAATTTAACTTCTGAGAACCTTAATCCCCTTCTTTAGGTAAAATATTAAATTGGATGTTTGTTGTTTGAGACAAATACTTACTTTCATGTAATTCACAATCTTAGCAAGAACTCCAAACTTATATCCAGAGCTTCCTGATAGTGCTTTGAAGTTAAATGATCCATTGCTATGATCTGGAAATTAAGTTTAAAAAAGACAACTTTAACAATTTCATATTATACATTATTATCACATTTAAGCAAGGAAGATGATTTGAAATTGGCAAAGTATTTGAGCTTTTCATCTATTTATATTCTATAATATTCTGATGAAAAGAAATTTTTTTAAACTGTATCTCTGAGTACATATTAAACTATTTTCTCACTAAGGGTAGAAACAAAGTAAGAAATAATTTAAAATCATTAAATTGTAGTTTTGGGGCCAGGGATACAGCTCAGCGGCACAGTGTCTGCTTGGCAAGTGCAGGGTCAAGTTCAATTCCCAGTACCAAAAAGAAAAGAAAAAAAATATATATATACATATATACATATGTATATATATATTTTTTTCATGATTACTTTAACCTTACTCTTACCTTAAATTTGATTAGACTTCCCCCATATTTAAACATTGAAACATTATAAAACTTAATCTGAATCAAAAGTTTTTCTAGCAGACTTAAAAACAGTAAAATAATTAATTTTTAGTTAAGTCAGAGCGCAAATGAGAAAAAAAGACAGACCGACTTTTTATAGAGGATAATAGGTGTTTCAGAACACCTATTATTTTATTGTATTCAAAAACCCTAACACCATGATTGCATCACAAACACATTCCATTATTTATAGGAAGGAACCATATAAAAATTAATCATAAATGCTAAAAAAAAAACCTCGGAAGTATATGGTTTATATCATCAAAGCACTGCATTAGACCAACCATGTGGTTGATCCACAAACAGAAAGGCTAAATAAAAGGGGAGAAGGAGCCAATCTCTAGCATTGACTTGGTAATAATCATTTAAACAAAAGACTGCATTAGTCCACCACAAGTCAAATGTAAGGACTTTCAGAGATCCAAGAGAGCTTCTAGATGGCAACATAATACTCCTTTGAGAACAATTAGTGAAAACTCTTTATTGAACAAGCTTGAAGACTAAAATGAAACTTCATACTGAACTTTCCTTTTAAAATAATTTTGTTGCTGGGCATGGTGGTACAAGCCTATAATTCCAACAGTCAGGAGATTTATGCAGAAGGATCACCTGGAAATGGAAGCAAGCCTCGGCTACATACTAAGTTTAGGGCCAGTATGAACTACATTAGGGAGATCTTATCTCGGGGGGGGGGGGGACAAACAAAAAACTTAGTTATAATTTTGACAAACAACTGACACACAGAAGTCTACTGTTTCCAAAATAACAATACTATTAAGACTGTCATACTCTGGTGTGGTGGTGCACATCTGTAGTCACAACACCTGGGAGGCTGAAGCAAGAGGACGGCCTCAAGTTTGAGGCCAGTCTCAGTGGGTTGAAGGACACCCTGAACTATACGGAGACCCTGTCTCAAAACAAACAAAACAAAAACTGTCTTATAGGTGTTCTTTTGCAGTCACTATTTCAATTATAAACATTATCTTCACAGTTCAGTTTTCCAAGGTGTTCAAGACCTAAGCAGCAATAGTAATAACTAATATTTATTGAACATTATTTGCAGAATATAAGTGTAAATTATTTTCACATTTAATCTCTCCTTAAAACCCTATTTACAAGCCAGGCATAACAGCATATGCCTGTAATCCCAGCACTCAGGAGGCTGAGGCAGGAGTAAAGTTGCATGTTTGAGAACAGCATGGGCTACAAAGTGAGCTGAAGGCCAGCCTGAACTGCATAATGACATCGTATGTCAAAAAGACCCAAAACAAAACAAAACCATTTATACTAGGTGTGGTAGCGCACACCTATAACCCCAGCACTCAGAAGGCTGAGACAGGAGGACCGCAACAAGTTCAAGGCCTGCCTGAGTTACTTGGTGAGACCCTGTATCCAAAAGGGGAAAAGAAAACAAACAAACAAACAAAAAAAACTAAACCCCTTTTTAAGAGGTATTACTGTCTTCTCTTAAAATAAGAAAACTGAGGGTAAAAATGACTGCACAGATTGAAATAAAGGTGCAAATCCTGTGATACTGCCTTGTAAAAGACCTATTAACTAGCCTTTGAAACCAGCTATGTTGCCAGAGTACAGAAATTCTTAAATGTACAGTTCCTATTTCCTTGTTTAATTTGGTAAAATACTATTAAGCACATCCTACACTACTGCATAAATAACTAACTGGAGCTGGATATGGTGGTACAAAGCTGTAATTCCAACACTTGGCTGAGACAGGAATATCACAAGGTCAAGGCCAGTCTGGGCTAAACAAGTTCGGTATCAGCCTGAACTCCAGAGCAACACTGTGTCAAAAACAAACAAAACAAAACACAATAACAACAACAAAAAAAAATAGATGGGAAGACTACAAAAAAGAGAACAATAATATATTAAAAGTTTCATTTATCACAGGGTCTCTGGCTCTTGATGCCTACCACAGTCAATATCCAAGACATATTTGTTGAATGAATGAATGTAATAAGGCTATTTCCAAGTATCCCTTTATGGTCCCAGAACCTATCAATTTATCTATAATTTAAAAAAAAACAAATATACATAGCAAGGATGTATACAGCTGACTGGTATCTTACCAGTCACTTCATTAATTAAAATTTTGATGCTGTTATGTTTAAACCAAACTCTGAATAATATATGATAATTAAAAAGATTCTCTCTGAACAGTCAAATGGAGATGATTTTACCATTTAAAACACACAGACTGCGACTGTGTTTTAAATGTACACTGTGCTTACCTACTTGAACTCTTACAGCTTGAAAGCTAAAAATCTTACTTCTTTTCCTTCAGAACTGCTTCTACATCCAATCATCATAATCACTTCTGGACAGATTTACATATGGGACAAGTATTGACAAAAAAATTTTAAAAAATGAAATTTTATTTACGAGATACTGTATGTACACTTCCTGGAAAAAACATCAAGCTGGTTGGTTACCCAGACCATTATTTCCGAGGTCACTATCCTTCCTGGCATTACCTTATAGCCTCAGCATTAAAACATTCACTGAAGAATGTGAAATTTTAGAGGTAAACACTAAGAGATATCAATTTATTAGTAATTCCCAACAGAAATGTAGCCTAAGGATTAAAAAAAGAAAAGAAAAGGAGTGACAGTCGATATCCCAGACAGCTCTATTCAGGTTTATGAATGATTTACTCTTCAGGGTGGCAGGGCTTAATGCAAATGAATGTGGAGGAAAACTCCACTGCACTGTGATCTAACCAATAGGAGCGCAGCTCCATCTTGGCTGTGCACTAGACTGCATTACAAACAGACGATACCATCGCTTCAACAGCACCCCTTCAGACAAGAGGTAGGTTTATACCATCTTTTTATTTGGTAATCCATGTCCTTATGATACAATAGAAAAATATTTTAGCATATAATCAACCAGAAAGCTTTGTTCCTTCTAAACACTCAAAAAAGCAATTATTCATTCCATTGCTTGGTAGGATTTTATTATAAAAATATGAAGACTGCCTTGTGCAATTTGATAAGCACCCTTACTATATCTGCACCTTAATGGAAAATGTATTACATTTTATACGGACATGATCTATATCCAGACTTTAAACCAGAAACATTTGATTTAACTAGCTACTTGCTAATTTCAGTTTCTCATAGCAATTTCATTTCAGCAGCTTGGCCTGTCTTAACAAAGGATTTTTCTTAAAGAAAAATCTAGACTAAAAGCAAATCCTGGGCTAAAGCTTTCTGATTGTATGTGCAAATTATCTTGGCTGACAAAGTAGCTACTCAAAGTTTCCTGTATTTTAACAAACAGGGCAAAATAATTCAAAATTATTTTTTTATTTTATTCAGAAAATGCCAAGAAACATTACAATTTGATTTTTATATAAAATTAAGACCGTAAAGTTTATTGTTATGTGAACCAGATAATTTATAAAGCACTTCAGACTTCCCTAACATTTTAATTAAAATAATTCCTCACAGGGAAATTTATCTTATTGTAATGTAAGTCATACTATAATTAAATAAAAATATTTTAGATAGCCTTTCATTTTTGATTAAGCCACAAAAATAAAAATTTACCATAGCATTTAAAAATATTGAAATTATTCTTAAATTGATCCTATGAACAAATACAAAGGAAGTCTTTTTTACATTTTAAAATAATGATGTCCTAAACAGAACTGGTTAAGGAATGAGAGAGAGTTCAAGTTAAAAAGCTTATTTTCACAGCTCAGAACAACCATTCATGTCTATTAAAAATTAGTATAAAGTACTGACCAAATTTCTAATTTTGTAATATTCAAACATGAAAATACCACTAGTTAGTAGATGCCAGAGATCCAGGATATATACAATACATACTGACCTAAAGATCCAACTTCTACCCTTTATTGTGTGAGGTATACTTACTCATTAAATGGTTTTTTCATAAGTTTTGTCCCTTCTGTTTCTTAGCATTCGGTTAACATGTGTAGATTATCCCTTACAAAACCCAAAGGGTCAACTTGAGCCACTATTTTGAAGAAAACAATATGCAATGTACCAACCACTGTTAAGTACATATCATTTTGTTTTGAAATCCTATATTGCTATTGTATGTTTTTGTTGTCCTCATTTTGCTTTTTGTTTTTTGATAGTTTGTTTGCTTCTTGATCTTTGTTTTTTTCTTTAAAATTTAAAAAAAAAAAAGGTTCTTACAACAGATATTAGATCTCTCAGGTTCTACACACGGGGTTAACTACCTAGAAATCATTCCTGTTTGCTATACAAAGTATGCAAGGTCCCAGATATCATAATTTTGTCAAATAAAATAGTTAAAACTTAAACTTCAGGTGAACTATAGACAGAAATTCAACCACTCTTAAGGTTTGAACACTCACACCAATTTATATTTAATTTCAATTTATCTATCTATAGTTAGCACAGATAAAAACAGACTTAGCGGCATGATCTATCTCAGAGTTCCAGACCTTAAACTGCTCTAAAGTCATGATTAATTCTCAAGTGCTATGCTTAAAAGCACCAGAGAATTCAATTTAAGAGATTTTACCATAAATAGAAGCAAAATATAATTTTATTCTTATCCAGTTATCGAAGATTTCAAAACAATTCCATCCTAGCTTCATAAATACTCCACTGGGACTCAATGAAATAGGAAGAAAAATAGGTGAAGGAAATACATTAAAAATATACCAAAAATATGTTATTTGGTTTAAAGTTCCCTATTCCTATAATTAAATTGTTAAAGGGACAATTTAATTGAAGACCCCAAAAAGTATAATACATCTTTATTTTTCTTCTCCTTACCATTTCTCTTGCTTTTTATAATGCATGTTTGTAACATTTGCTTGATATAAACTTATATTTTAGTTTCAAAGTAATTAGTCTCAAAATGAGAGAATATTCTAATGGTATATTTCTTTTTGCATGCTTAATCCACCAAAGGAACTATTTTGTTTTGTTAGTAATGCTGGCAACTGAACACAGAGCTACATCCCTATCCCTTCTTTAATTTTACTTTTATTATGAGTCCAGGTCTGGCTAAAGTGTGTAAAATCTAGACTACAACTTGTAATCCTCCTGCCTCAGCCTCCTAGACTGCTGGGATCACAGGGCATGTGCTAACCATTACTGTAAAGTAACAGTCTTCATCTTACATTTAACTCAAAAAATTACCAGAGCTCTTCTGTATCTTGAAAGAATATATACTAAGTTTAGAGTGGAAAATGGTAGAACGTTATGAGGTTTACTTTTTTTTCAGTTGATCTCAGACACTAAAACACAAATCTTTGAATGGTTCATCTATTATCAAAGCTGCAAATCATCACGATTTACAACATAAACTTGACATATATACACTTTCTGCTAAATGGCTTGGAAATTTCCAGCAAAGCATACATACGATTTTGGAAGTGGCCTACACTGCTATCCCAGTCATTGCAAGCATAATAATTTTATGCATATTTATGTGAGTAAAGTATAATTTAATAAAAATGGGTGTTTACAGAGCTGGGGATGTAGACTTTAGTGGTAGCATGCTTAGTATGCACAAGGCCATGGGTTTAATCATAAGTACAAAAAAAGTTTACTAATTCTAATTCTCTAAAATTGAAATATGACACAAACTTTTAAAAGCTAAAGTCAAAGAACAGCATTTTTCCTTTCCTTTTAAAATACATTATTTCAGTTTTAAACAAGTAATAAGTTTAAGTTGTTCAAAAACCAAAAGAACTATAACAAGGCATAAACTAGTAAGTCTCAGACATATCCCTGTACCCCCACTCATTCCCACCCATCCTCACAATGTTATTAACATCTTGTAGATCATGACAAGACTTTTGTGCAGACAGAGCAATTCAGGTACTATCTCCCCTTCTCATGTAGGCATACTATCTTGTACCTTGTTCTTTTCACTTAACATGTCCCAAACATCTTTTCATATCACTACAGAGCTACCTGTGAGTCTGTGGAAACACTGTGACAATTTAAAAAGTTCAGGGATGGCTCACCTCATGTAACTGAACCTAGCTGTGTTTCACCTCAAATAATTGAACCTGGCTGAGTTTCTGTCTGTCTGCCTTTCTGTCATCCTTTTCCCTCCCCCTACCTGCTTTACATCTTAGGGGCAAGAGGACCTCAAAAAAAGGTCCTCTTTTAGAACATTTCATATGCCAATGTTCTAATCATTCTAAAATTTCATTTTGAAACGGTATATTTTATTAGTGCTAACCATTTCTCCCCAATTTTAAAGTCACAACAAAAAAGGTCTCCTCATAATAAATTAAAATAGAAAATAATAACTTCTTAAGAATCATGTATTCAGGCACAAGTTACAGATTCATATAGCCAATTTCTTTTTGTTTTTATGCCAAGAATAGAACTGAGGACTTTATGCTTGCCAGGCAGGCGCTGTGCCACTAACCTGTATGATCAGCCCCTAAATAGCCAATTTCGAAAAGAAAAACAAATTTATTATGGAAATAAGATTTCAGATGAGGCTTTAAATTTATGTAAATGAGATATCTAAAATCAATTCTGAAAAAATTTTAAATTAAGTTCATTAATAGCATGGATTAAACTAATTTGAGAAGCCTAATATACAAAGAGATTATTCCTCTGTATGTGTCTTTCTCTCCCTATCACTGTGGGCTCTGCAGCTACTTTTAAGCCCAGACTTGGAAGCCTTCCAAAGAACCTGCCACACACATTTTAACAAGACTGGGCTGTTAATGCTGCTCAGTACTAAGAGTGCTTGCCTGGCACCCACATGCCCTGGGTTCAATCCCCAGCACCAGGAGGGAAAAGACTCAGAAAGAGGTCAACCTGAATGAAAGGCCTTAACAGGAAATGTAAAAAATAGTTCCCATAAATACAAGAGGGAAGGGAGCTCTAGGTGAGCCCCGATAAAATTAGGACTCAGTAAAGCCTCAGGTGCTTTCTCCTGCTCTTTACCCATTCACACAAGTGGCTCTGTTCTCTTATTTTCCCAAGGTCCTCCACTCTTCCTCTCCCTGTTCTACTGAGATTAAAAACTGCAACAGTGTCTGGTACTCCTCCCAGGAATGTCTGTATTTTAGCAGCACTAGAAATCTTTCAAGAAGCTCCAATCACTGACCATTTTTAAGATTATGCACACAAGTTGTCTCCAGTGCCTTCACTCTCCTAAGGAAGACAAGTCAGAAAGGACTACCTTTTGTCTCCACATGAGTCCATTTCTGTGAGTTGAATGTTTGTGTAAGTGGCAATCAGAACACAGAGGTGAGATGGACAGTCAGCCTGTCAGGACATTCACCTTACACAACACACTGCAGTCTACAAATGGCCCCCACTGCACAACGTGAAACGGTGCCCCCGGAGGTGTGCCAGGCAGTTATCCTGCTTTCCCTAGGAATGTGCGCTGAAGAGGAAATTCAAAGGAGAAGCAGGTAACTGTGAAAGGCTGAGTGTACAGATTAGTATGAAAATGCTCTAATGAGGAGGGACAAACATATATTCCACATTATGTATTTCCACATATCCCCGAACAGAAGCAATTAGTTAATTCTATTACTGCCCATTAAACATGTTCTCCCTCACCTGAAGATGGAGGGAGGGTCACTATGCACCATGAAGGCACTCTCACACCCAAAAGAAAACATACATTTAACCCTTCATTACTTTAACCTTCAAAATCCAAGAAGGAAAAAAAGAAAGTCCACCAGAGGTGAAGCAATTTCTCAAGTAAACTTGATTTAAGATAGAAAACAAAAAAGATATGAAAGGAACTCTTACAGAATACAAGTTTATCAACCTCAAAGTTTAAAAGGAAAAAAAAGGAGGAAAAAATGGAAATAAAACTTCTGTGAATAAGGAGGGGAAGAATGGAGGAGGGGAATGAGAGACAAGAAAGAAGAACCAACACAAAGTACATACAGGTGCAGATTCTCTATAATGCTATAAATGTTACAATACTCTAAATTCTCTATATCTAAAATGTACCATAAACTTAAGAAAAAAATTTAAAACCTTCAAAAGGAAGAAAAAACAGAGAATGTAATTTTTAAGTTGTAGTATGTTCCAACCATGAGATATTACACAGCAACTAAAAAATTACTAATAGATAAATTTCACCAACTTTATATTAATTGGAAAAAAGACACCAGGGAACCATGCATGGCTCCATTTCTGTGAAGGAAAAACAAATCTACAGTGGCAGAAGCCCCAACAGGGATAACCTCTCTGAGAAATGGGCTACTGACTCAGGTGGGAAACTTCTGTTCGATCCCAAAGTTTTAAAACCCTATATATATATATATATAGGGCCAGGTGATACAGCTCATCGACACAGCACCTGCCTGGTAAGTACAAGATCCTGAGTTTGACTTCTGGTACAAAAAAAAAAAAAAAAAAAAAAAAAAAAAAATCCCAAATATAATAAAAGAAAGGAAATAAAAATAACCTACAGAGTGGAAGCAACTGGAAAGTACACGGGGCACAGAGCTGATAAATGAAGTTGTATTATAAGCCCATGAACATTCACTACACTCTCCCCTATACTCTCTTCAGTATTGTAAATTAAACCCAGGGCCCTACTTCTTTTTTATTTTGAGATAGGATCACAAATTGCCCCAGGCTTGAGCCTATGATCCTCCCGCCTCAATCTATCAAAGTGCTGAGATTACAGCTCTGAACCACCATGCCCAGCTCATACATTTTCATACTTCTGTATGAAAGCCACTAAGTCTTCTTTACATGAAACAGATTATATAAAAGATTCCTCCAGAATTTAGAAAAGTATTTGGTACAGAGTGGGTAATAAATAAGCACTTTTTGTAAGGATGAATAAAAGTGTATTTACAAATATGTTGTAAAGAAAAGGCATACCATAGGGTAGGGCACAAAGGCCTGTAATCCCAGCTACCATGGAGACTGAAGTAGGAAGATCTAAAATTCAAGGCTGGCCCAAGCAACTTAGGAAGTTTCTGTCTCAAAACAAAATATAGTGAGTGTCTTGGTTCATGAACCAAGTCAGAAAGGAATTTAACCTAAAGGTTCAATGTTTAGCCTTATGGGAAAATCTGATACATTTTACCAGTTCAGTGATTCATTCTTACCAGTTCTGCCTTAAATCATGGACAAAATTTAGTTCATGAACCAAGGTACCACTGTAATACCAGCACCCTAGAAGGCTGAGGCAGGAGGGCTGCAAGTGAAGCCCAAGTCTGGGAAAATCAGTAACTTAGCAAGACCTCGTGTCAAATAAAAAATTGGGGGCTAGAGATACAGCTCAGTGCAAAGGCCTTGAGTTTAATCCCTTGTCCCCACCATCCCCCAAAAAAGCTGAGGACGTAACTCAGCATTCCTAGGCCCAATCCCTAGTACCAGAAAAGGAAAAGACATATAAAATGATAGTCATCAATGAATTAACAAAAACTTTTTTCTCTTATTTCCAAAACTTTCTTAGTATATAAGTCTTTTGTAATCTTTAAAAATTAGCTTAAGGTATACTCTAAAAGATCAAAATAATCCAAATTCATTTAGTTTCCCATTACTGGAATTCCATACTATCAAATTTTAATCCTTACATTTTCATTTAAGGTCTAACAAGTATCAGGTAAACACAAGCAAAACTTAATGCAATAATACTGAAGTTTAACTCACTAGCTTACTATGTGAAAGGAAGTATTAATAACTGTTAACCCTACAAAGGCTAAATTTGTCCATGTATTTTTTAAATATTAGTGTCCATACATAACTTTTAAGTATATGAAACCTAAGATTATTATCCACAGAACAAACAGGGTCAAGTCTAAGGCTCTACACAGGCAGCACAGCCTAAATTTTACTTTATTCTTATTCTAAAAGCATTTGGCTTTTCGTTCTCTACTATTTTTTCTTAGGCCCCTAATTCCTGATTCAGATCACTTGTTATTGAAGTTTAATGGTGTGGAAATAGGAAGCAGAAATACACTGAACCAAAAAGGTAAGAGAAGCCACAAAAGCTTTTTCAGGTGCACTCTGCAGAACACAACCTCAAGCTGCCAAGACTTCTTATACACAGCAGTTCACTTACCGTTGCTTTAGTCAAGTTTTAAACCCAATTCAGTCACCGGTCACCTCTTTACATTAGCAATTAATTTTTGAATATGAATCTTAAAAACACAAATATTTAGCTAACAAATGATACACATGAAAATGATTTAAATATCTGGAATATACAAGAAATTAAAAAATAAAATTCTGTCACTAATTCTGCTAAACAGTAAGTAAAATTCATATTGCCTATGTAAATTTCCAAGAACTCTTAGGACTGAGATCAGAATGAGCAAACCTGTAGTTTAGTTATACACATTCACTTTTTACCCCTTTTTGCAGATTCAAAGAGCAACACAAGAAGTAGAATCTCTCAGAATGGGTTCCAGCCACTGGAATGAAACCACTACCTCTGTTTATCAGTACCTTGGCTTTCAAGTACAAAAAATTTATCCTTTCCATGACAACTGGAACACTGCCTGCTTTGTCATCCTGCTTTTATTTATAGTCACCGTGGTATCTTTGGTAGTACTAGCCTTCCTCTATGAAGTGCTTGACTGCTGCTGCTGTGCAAAAAACAAAACTGTGAAAGACTTGAAAAATGAACCTAACCCTCTTAGAAGTATGATGGACAACATCAGAAAACGTGACACCGAAGTGGTGTAGCCCTCTACAGAACAGGTACAAAATCTTTAAAAGCAGACTTCAGACTCTTCTGAGAAAAAAGAAAATTTCCTGAGGCCAACTGTTACTACAACAGCTGACTCTGACTCTGAATGATTAAAAGATTTTCAGTACAAGAAAACACAAGTGAAATATGCACTTTGTGTATGTGTGTACCTTACATTAAATATGCAGTAAAACTTCATAAATGTGAACCTATCAGTATCTTTAATATGACACTTCAAAAACTCAATGAAATTACTAGTTCTCAATAATGAGCAAAAAAAGGTAAACTGGAAAACATAATCAAGGTTATTGGTGCTAAAATCATTTATGCTCAACAATTTATATAGACTAAAAAGTAGTATAGATTTCTACAAAAACGCTATTGTAGATTCATTTCTAAATCCAAAGTAAAATACTTAAGTTCCTAAGTGTACAGAATAGCAATATTTTCTAATTTATTGAAGAAATATTTTAATGATTTGAATTTTACGTAATTATTTAAAAATCTCAAAATAAAATGCTGGGCATGCTGGTACACACCTGTAATTCCAGCACTCGGGAAGCTGAGGCAGGAGTATCGTTGCAAGTTCAAGGCCAGCCTGGGCTACAAAGTGTGTTCAAGGTCAGCCTGAACTGCATAGTGAAATCATGTCTTAAAAAAAGGGCTGGGGATTTAGCTCAGCGGCATAAGTGCCTGCCTTGCAAGCACACAGTCGTGAGTTTGATCTCAGGTACTGATTTTAAAAAAAAAAAAAGTCTCAAAACAATCAGAAAAGACACAAGTATACCTGCATAAAATCACCAAACTGACCAGTTGTTTCATAAGAAATATATGATCTATTAAGAAGCCCAGACTATTTTCAAACCAAAACTTACTATTACACTGCCAAATAGCAGTTCCTGAGCTTATTCTTGTTTTACCTCTCACATTCACTCTGTTAAGGACTAAGATACTAAATGTAGCGGACAGCAAAGTGAGTAAAAACCAGCTATTAGAGTCAAAGAAACATGGCAATTCTCCAGAGCTGTACGCTCACCTAAGCAGGAGGGTGACATAAGAGAAGCCGAGTTTTAGGTCAGATTGGACAGCTCAGCAAGATACCGTCTCAGAAGAAAAAAATGTTTGGAGATGTAGTTTAGTGTGAGGCCCTAGAGTTCAAACCCAGTTCAAAATCTTTAATTTAAAAACAGTATAAAAGCTTTGTCTCCTGACATTCCCAGGGCTGTAGAGATACTACTGCATCACATTAATACTGTCTTGCTATCATCCTTGAAGCAAAACAAAGCATGCTCGCAACCACTATACTCCCTCAGATCAGAAATGACACTCTTGGAAATGTAATCTGCAAAATTAGTCTAAAAGAAAAAAGCACATGTACAAACAAAAATGTTTATGGCACTATTCAAAAATCACACATGAAAAATCTAAACCTTTAAATGTGACACATCAACAGATCAAGAAACTACCAAATCCTATGACAAAATGAAAAAACAATGAGTATGTGAAATGAAAAATAAATTCAGAATATAACTTTCAATAACATTATATTGCTATAAATTTACATACATACAAGTAAAGCCTGAAAACAAATATGGAAAAATCTGAAACAGCTGACATGTGAAGAGAAATTATGGGAGAAGAAAGGGCTAGGAGGACTGTAAAGGATTCTTTCTTTCCCTCCATTACTGACGAAATGGGTTTTGCTTTTGTGTTTGTTTTTTGTCTTTGTGGTAAGTAACCAGGTGGTAAAGAGAGGGGAATAGAGACTTATTATTTTCATTTTAAAGACCTTTAATTAAATCTTAGCACTTGGGAGGCTGAGGCAGGAAGATCTCCACACATTTAAGGCCAGTCAGGGCTACATAATGAGTTCAAGGCCACACTGGAATACATAATGAAACCATCTCTAAAAAAACTCCATAATGAACAGTTTGAAATCACTTTCCCACTAAGTATCTTTCTTTTATAATTCTAGCAAAAACAAATACAAATGATATAACTAACTTTCAGAGGACTTCTGAAACTTAATATACAAAATACTGAGGTAACAGAGTTACAAAGAATGACAGATTAGAAAAATCACTGCCTGCTGTATGAAGAAGAACTTGAAAGATGCTAAATCAGAATGACACAGGGGACACGCCTCAAACCTGGCTGTTACTCAGTCCTAGAGTAACTATAAGGAACTAACTCTACCCATCGATAACAAACATTGCAATAAAAGGAAACAACTCTGTTGTTTTAGGACACTAAGACTTTGGGATTGTGACCACAACAGACTTGACCCTATCCTGACTGTTTCTAGGGATACCCCTGACCAATGAAAGCAAAGTCTTATGCAGGCGCTCACGCCTGTTAAATGAAACAGTGCAGAAGACAAAATTCCTGAGCAGATCAAAAAGACTATGCCTCAGAGTGGCTCTGCATTAATGTTTAAAATAATTTTAGCCAGCCTGGTAGTACATGCTTATAATACCAGCACTTACAGGCTGAGGAAAGAAGACTGTTTGAGGCCAGCCTGGGCAACACATGAGTTCAAGGCCAGCCTGAACTGCATAGTAAGACCCTGTCTCAAAAGACAAAAATGAATAGTTTTTATCTTTTTGAGACAGGGTCTCACTATGTAGTTCAGGCTGGCCATGAGCTCACTTTGTAGCACAGGCTGGTCTCAAACTTGCAATGATCCTCCTGCCAGCCTCCTGAGTGCTGGGATTACAGACATGTACCACCACATTCGGCTCAAAATAGTTTTTAATATAATTCAATGTAAATTTCTTTGGAATGAAAGACAAAACTAATATACAATGATAGGGCTACTTTGATAAATAAGCTGTTTTAACAGGCATCAGTAAAGTAGCTTGAAGAACATCTAACAAGAGGGACATCAATAATGAAAATTACTATTGTTACTTTGGTAACTAAGTTATTAGGGTTGGGAATTATGTTGCCCTGACCTTCTTATTTAAAAGATGATAGTTTAAACCAGGCTCGGCAGCACACACCTGAAATCCCAGCACTCAAGGGCTGAGACAGGAGGACTGCCATGGGTTTGGTGCCAGCCTAAGCAAGCCAGTGCAAGGCTCACCTGAACTACACAGTGAGACCCTGTCTCAAAAAGTCAAAAGCTAAAAAAATAAAAGATAACAACTTATATGGGTAAACTAAACCCAAAGTAAACAAAAGGAAAACACTGAAACAGAAATAAATGAAATAAAAAAAGAGTAACCAATGCATTTTGTTCTTTGAGAAGATCAACAACAAAATAGTCAAAATAAGACTAAGAAACAAAAATACACAAATTCCTAAAATCAGAAAAGAGAATACTTTGAAAAACTTTATAGACAACGTAGTAATGAAATGAAACTGAAAAGACACAAAGTACCAAAATTAACTCAAGAAATAAAAGTAAATTTGAAAACACCTACTTATCAGAAACTATCTGACAGACCTACCCACAAGGAACGCTAAACCCAAATGCCTGCACTAGTGATTTCTCCCAAATGTTTATTACTTGTGTGTGTTTTTTCTGGGTTTGTGCGACAGGTTTTCACTATGTAGTCCACACTGGTCTCTGAAACAGGTCAGCCTGGAGACAGCCCTCCTATCTCAGCCTCAAGTGCTGTTATTAGACACTTGCACCACCATGCCCAGCTTCTGTTTTGTGGTTGTTTTGTTTTTACAGCACAGAGAACTGAAACACTGTACTGGCTTTTGCACTACATATATTCCCAGTCCTTTCCGAGACCAGGGTCTCACTAAATCACAAAGTTGCCCAGATTGGGCTCACACTTAGGATCCTCCTTGCCTCAACCTCCCAGAATGCTGGGACTACAGGTGTGCACCAACATTGTTAAGAAGGTAATTCTTCCCTATGTTGATGTAGGAATTCAATCTAGTATCTATCAAAATCCCAGTGGACTTTTTCTGCAGATGTTGACAAACTGAACCAAAAATTTATATGGAAATGCGAAGGATGGCATAAAAATTAAAATAATCAGGGGCTGGGGATTTAGCTCAGTGGCAAAAGCACCTGCCTTGGAAGCAGGCGGTCGTGAGTTCAATCCCCGATACCGATAAAAAAGAAAAAGACACCCCCCCAAAAAAGTAAAAAAAAAAAAAAAAAAAAATTTAAAATAATCTTAGAAGAAAGGAAGCTAGCAGGCAAGCAAGCTAGTTAGCTAGGCTTACACTTCATTCTTTTTGTGATGCTGAAGCACAAACCGTGGAAGTTCATGCAGGCACATGTCCCTCTCAAGCCTCTACCCCTGCGTCACATTTCCCACCTGTGCATTTGTATTTCTTTATCTCAAACTTTAACCGTAACGCTACCTCAATCAATTAAGTAGGTAGTGGCATAAAAACAGGCATATAAATCAACTGAGAGCCAGGGATTTAGCTCAGTGGTGTAAGCGCCTGCCTGGCAAGCTCAAGGTCGTGATGAGTTCGATCACCAATAAGTCAACTGAGACCCCAGAGAAACGCCTTCATTTGTGGTCAATAGATATTGGAAGAATGGATCAATGTAATACAATAGGGGAAAAAAGTTTTCCAAGAAATGACGCTGGGAAAACTGAACTGTAGTTGTAGCTCCTTCATCTATATCTATATATCTGAGCTGAGTTTTGTGTGTGGTTTAACATATAGGCCTAACTTCACCTTGAATTCAAGAAATTCACTTTGAATGTAGGCTCTTAAATTACACCACACACAAAAATCAACTTACACATAGTACAGACCTAAATGTAAAGAGCTGAACTATAAAACTTTAAAACAAAACATAGAATTAAATTTTCATGACCTTGAATTGAGTAAGTCTCTTTGATATGACATTAAGAACATAAGTGATTTCCAGAAATCCAATATAAGAACAGAATATTAAAAGCCATCAGAGACAAGAAACAGATCACTTACAAGGGAACACCCATCAGAATTACAGCAGACTTCTTAGCACAAACCATCAAATCACGAAGAGTGTGGGAGGAAATAATTCAAGCTTTGAAAGATAATAACCTCCAGCCAAGATTGATATATCCTGCACAATTGTCCCTAGAAATTGATGGAAAAACAAAGTGCTTCCAGGATAAAGAGGAATGAGGGGAATTTGCAACCACCAATTCAACTCTACAGAGAATACTGCAGGATATTCTAAAAAAGGAAAATACCAAGATTCCAGAAATAGTGGCAGAGAGGCCACAATGAATGGAGCAGAAAGAGAACTGAAGAAGACAAACTGACAATGACAGAAAAAGAGCTCAACAGAAATGAGGCAGAGAAGATTGGATGGTAGGAACAGCTATTTTGGAGAAAACAAGACATCATAATAGCTAGTACTGATTTAGTATCATCTTGTTTTGAAGTCCCATCAAGCTTTTATTCTTCTGTCCCCACCGGTCTTAACAGGTTGTGTCTTACTGAATTTTATTACATGTGATAATATAAGCAAAAACTTTTACAGACAAAGAGATTATACAGAAACCATTGTTCATTTTCTGTTAGTTGGCTCTAAATACCCTGTAATAATGTCATTCTCTTGAATGGTTTTACATTGTTTGGTGATATGTTTGGTGCTACAGTACACAAAGTTATACTCAAAGATTTCAAGGAAAGAGACACTATGGTAACTACTTTTATGTCAAGATATCTTGTGGTGAAACACTATTTTGCTTAAATGGTTATGTTTTGACCTGCGCCGTTTTGATGTTATGCCCTCTTTTATCTCAATCTCCTTTTTTAAATTATTTACTTTTTTCTTTTTATCTTTTTAATTAAGGGAAAAATAAATAAAAAATAGCAGGATACATTATAGTAACCTATTTTGATTTCCTATTAACTTGATTTAAAACCCTGTATTGCCCTCACCATCTTGTTTTGACCGATTTTCCCCTATTCTGCTTGGCTTGATAGTACCAAGTTCAAAAGTATAGGCAACAACTGTGAAGACAATAAGATTCATTTTGACGCCCATTCCGGTTGACTATTATCTTCTTTTAAAGTCCTGTAATGTCTCCAATGCTTTGGTTTTATTCTTTACTGTTTTGTTCAATTTTATTATAACTGGCAATTCTTCTTAAAATAGCAAGAGGCAGTATGGTAACCACTGTTGATCACCTTGTATTTTGTTTTTTACATTATCTATTATGTCCTTCCTTTTGATTTGACTGACTCTGTTCTGATATGTTGCATTTGGTTTTACTCTCTTCAAAAAAAGTAGTAAGAACTGTGGAAGTAATAAAAGCCAAAATGTGTAATTGTTATTGTAGAAAAGAAAAGAAAAAAAAGAAAGTACTCTAAAGGTTATAACTGCATATATGTTTAAGTGTATAAGATAAATAACCATATTACTGAGTTTTGTTGGTCACTGAACAAAACTGCTTACAGTCTCACTGTTTGAAAGTCTACTTTATATGCTTTAATTTTGTAACTTGAACAACTATTTCTAAGATGAGAATATGTAATCTATTAACTAGTGATTTCTTACTATTTTTTAAATTTTGTATTACTTGTACCCTTTTTTTTTCTTTTTCTCCTTAAATAAAATAAAATAAAGAACATAAGTGATACAGTAAAAGGGAGGGGGGGGACTATAAATCAAAGCTGGGCTTAGTGGGGCTAGGGATTTAGCTCAGCAGCATAAGCACCTGCCTTGCAAGCATGTAGACGGGAGATCAATCCATGGTACCAGTTTAAAAAAAAAAAAAAAATGACCAGGGATTTGGCTCAGTGGCATAAGCGCCTGCCTGGCAAGCACGAGGTTGTGAGTTCAATCCCTGGTACCACAAAAAAAAAAAAAAAAAAAATTTAAAAAGCAGGGCTTACTGATGCACCCCTGTAATCCCAATACTCAGGAGACCAAGGCAGGATGATTGCCATAAACTAGTGACCAGTTTGGGCTACATAATGAGTTCAACGTCAGCCTAAACTACATAGTGAGACCCCTCTCAAACCAAAAAAAAAAAGGTTGAGTTTCATCACAATTAAACAAAAGTTTCCTTTATCAAAAAATATTCAGAATATGAAAACAAGCACAAGCTTGGAGAAAATATTTGCAAATACACAAAGTGTGATAGAAAAATACAGTGGGGAAAAATACAGTGAATACTTAAACACCTAGACTTGTAAATGATGTTCACAGCAATACTATTAGAAACAGGAAAAATAGAAATTACCTAAATATCTATTAAATGGTGACCTGTGATATATCCATACAACAGAATCCTCTTCAGCAATAAAATGGAATTAAGTACTGATTCATCATAAAACATAGATGTAACTCAAGAACACACTGAGTGAAAGAAGTCACAGACAACCATTTAATTTACAGACATTCCATTTATAGCTATTGTCCTAAAACATCAAATATAAAGACAGAGGTGGGGGTAGGAACAATTCCTGAAAATGGGCATATATAGGATCTTTTGGAGATGACGAAAATGTTCTAAAAGAGTGCAGCGATGGTAACACACTCTGAACGCTTATTAAAAATATCTGAATTGGTCAAGCACAGTGGCACATGACTATACTTCCAGCTACACAGGCAGCTGAGGAGGAGAAATCTGAAGTTCAAGGCGAGTCTGAACAACTCAGGCAGACCCTTCCTCAAAATAAAAAATGGGCTGGGTATGCAGTTCAGTGTTAGATCATCCCTTGATTCAATCCCCAGTACCATGAAATAAAGAATTAAATTGTACACTGTTTTGTATATAAAGTAAATCTCAATGACTATTTTTGTAGAAAATTTAAATTTTAACTAAACACAAGACCATTAACATCTTTAGAGCTTAAATTCATTTATCATCCCATCCCTTTTATTGTTGTTTTGTTTGAGACAGTGTCTTACTATATAGTCCAGGCTAGCCTCAAACTTGGCAGTGATCCAGTCTCAGCCTCCCAAATGCTGGGATTACAGGTGTGAGCCACCATACTGGCAGCCAATCCTTTACGTTTAACAAACTGTTTAAAAAACAAGATATGAGGCTAAGCGTAGTGCTGCATACCTGTTATCCCAGCACTCAGGAGGCTGAGGCAGGAAGATCACTGCGAGTTCCAGGCCATCCTAGACAACAAAGCAAGTTCAAGGCCAGCCTGAACTGCATAGTAAAACATGGTCTCAAAAAGACAAAAAAGAAAAATAAGAAGGCCTCATCCGCATGACCTTGGTGAATCCAAGGTCAGCCTGAACTACATGGTAAGGCCCTATTATAAAAAACAAAACAAAAAATCAGTATGAACAATGAGTTGAAAAACCCTTCCTAAAAGATTTCCTGAAAAATAAAAACCAAACATTCTTTAACAATTTTACTAACCAGAATTTTGTTTAGACCCTGATGATCCTCCATGTTCTACCTTTGCTTTCTTCTTCTTCGATGATGATGAGGACGATGATGACTCAGTAGGTAATGAACGTTTTTCCACTACAGGAGTAGAAAGAGCTCTTTTTTTGAACAGTTCTCGTTCTCTCAGTAGACTTGGATCCATAATGCTGAAAACATAAAAACAAATACATGTAACTATTAAACAATACAAATACACTTTTCCTGTAATGCTAGGGATTGAACCTAGGGCCTCACACATGCTATGAAGACACTACCAATGAGCTACATCCCAGTCCAAAAATATCTTTAACACAGATTCAAGGCACTCAACCATGAATGCCGAATCCCTATTTCCCAAATAAAATTGCCTCTTATTATTTACCACTTATTGTTTTACTCACTTATTCATTCACTCAAAAAATAATGCTTGTTGTGCGCCAACTAATGGGCTAGGAAATACTAAAGAAAGGACAAAAAGAATTTTTCTGTAAAGCTCTACACTGTGCTGTCCAATACAGTAACTACATGTACCTATTAAGTATCTAAACCATGGCTAATTAGAATTGAGATGTACTTTAAGTACAAAACATATACCGGATTTCAAAGAGTTAGTAGAAAGTTTAATTAGTGAGATACTTTAATGTTTAAATAATCTTTCGTGTATCAGATTTGATATAAAAATTTCACCAATTTTTAAAGAAAAACTACTAGAAAGTTTTAAATTAGTGTGGTTTACATCTGAAGTTCACATTACTGTCCTAGAAACAACATTGGGACTACAGGACAGAAATTAAGAAGCAAATTTAAGTGCAATGCAGGGAAAAAAAATCAGAATTGCTTATAAATGAAATGGTGTATTTTAATAACTAGTGAACTCTCAATCATTTATTGAAAAGCCTGGGCTATTATTTTATAAAATGCATACAGAAAATTTCTGACTTGGAGAGTGATGGGACTAAGTAACCTCTTAATCCCCCCACCCCATCCAATTCTAACACTCTACTATCCTAAGCAAATTCAAAGAACCAGGACAAAGAACAAGTCAATCAAAAATCTAAAAAAATAAAAATTATCTTTTCTGAACTCTCCTTGTGTCCTATCGAGGATGTACAAAGAACTCAAGCTGACTATGAACAAATCTGTCAAGGCTGTGGTTAATGTTAACCAGAGGGAAATGAGTATGTTATACTGGCATTCCTTGACTTACAATGTTGTTACAGCGGATAAGCCCATCCTAAATTGAAAATGTATTTCAACACACGTAACATACTAAGCATAGCTTAGCAACAGAACCCACTGTGAATTACCAGCTTTTTCCCCTCATGATATGTGGCTGGCTGGGAGCTGAAGACCACTGATTTTTTCCAGCATCATCAGAAAGTACAATACCACATTTATCCAGAAAAGGATAAAAATTACAAGTACAATTTTTTTTTTTTTTTTAGTACTGACAATCGAACTCAGGACTTGGCACATGCCAGGCAGGCGCTGTGTCACTGAGCTATATTTCTGGCCTTCCAAGCACAATTTCTACTGAATGTGTGTTACTTTCACACTATGGTAAAGTAAAAGTCATAAGTGCTTCTATCTGTAAAGTATTTTGAAAGTCTTTAAGCACAGGATATATCAATAAATATTTGTTTAAAAAATAAATAAATATTTAATAAATGGAAAACCTTTAAATTGCACTAATCTTATTACTGATTTCACAAGCCTTTCATAAACAAATGTCTTGTGTCAGGCACTTGTGCTCTAAGCTTTGAAAGCTTCTAGAAAAGAAATCCTTGCCTTCAAGTAAGGAGAATAAATAAGTGTGGAGAACCTTTTTTAAAAAACAATGAATTGGGCCAAAAAACAGTGAATAGGGCCATGTAATGGCCCACATCTGCAATCCCAGCACTTGGGAAGCTGAGGCAGGGGGACTGCTGTGAATCAAGGCCAGCCAGGGCTACATAGTGAGTTCAAGGCCAGCTGCATGGGGAACACCCTGTTTCAAAAAAATAAAAATAAAAATAAAAAAATTTAAAATGAGTAAATGTGAATTGCGGCACTAGAAGTTAAAAATATAAGCACTGATAAGGAACAATCAGTATGAATTTCAGTTTAAGGAGTGTGATTTAGACCTGCCTTTTCTTGATTTCAGTTTTTAACAGTCAGCAATATGCCTAGGCAACTCCTAAATTTGATTTCATTGTAAATAAAATGAGGACAGTACCAATGCTACAGACACCTGCTCCAAATGTGAAAACAAAATACCAATGAAAATGACTTTTAAATATTAAAACCATAGAAGCACGTTATTTTTAGTGTTAATATTTTGAATTAGATCTGGTAGGAAATAAAATGATTAATTCAGGGTGAGGAAGGTAGGAAACAAACAGCATTGGAAAGACCGAAGCGTGAAGACAAGGAAAAAACCACAATTGAGAAGATGGAAGAAACACGCTGATTGTAAAGTCCTAAACAGGAAACATTTCTGTCTGTTACACCTTGACAAGACTCTAGAATTTTAATAATGATTTTAACACATTAAAAGTTCTATAGTTTACAAAAACCTAAATGCTTACAGTATTTGTGCTTCACAACACTCTAGATACTAGAGTTACTACTGGTTTAATAAGTAAAATTTGAAAGGAAGTGGTACAGTTAAAAGTCAAAACAGCTGGAAAAACCAGAATATAACTCCTCAGTCAAGCGCTCCTTACCCAAGACAGGGAAAACAAGTAAAGTTAATCTAAAACAATGTTCAGCGGCACCTGGAGCACAAGGGTTAACAATGTGCCGCGCTCAACCTAAACTTCTCCTTTTTCAGAGACCACTCAATAGACTACAGAATTTCACAGCTCAGTTCCGACCCGTGCGTAAACAGCACACACCTCCATGTCTATTTTACATTTTTTTAAATAAATAAAACACCTCCCACAACTCGGATAGCTGGCGTGTTGCTCTGTTAATGGATAGAGACAAAGCTTGGGCTCCGCAGCCCATGGATCTCTGCCCCTAAAACCGCCCGCCTTTTTACTTTTTTTTTTTTGCGTCTTTCCCTACCGGAGCCCCAGAGGTGCCACTGGCACCTAAGCCACTTCTATGAATAGCCCAGAGCTGAGAAAAGAGGCTGCCTGCCGCAAGAAATTCAGAAGAGAAAAAGATCTCATATCTGCTTTGGAAAAACGTCTTAAGATTTTACTGAAAATGACTACTTTAGTTAATTAGAAATCATTACAAACTACATCTCCAAAAGATTGCTGAAAAATCAGTCCATATGTCCGCCCCTAAATCACTGCCCGCAGCAGGACACCGTGGACGCCCAAACTACAGACACGTTACGCTGGGCTACTCAGCTCGGGACTACGAATTTTACCTCTTTCCCCCGCAAAGTTTGCTCCAAGAAACTCCGGCCTAAAAAGACAATGCTCGCAAGGGACCAGTTGGCGCGCTGAAGTGCTTGGTTTAAAGAGCTGCAGACCCAGCCTCTCGCGGGATGAAGAGCACGCCACTTCCCTCGGGGACCAGAGGCGACGCGTCCCCGGCCGAGGACTCCCGTTCGGCGCCCTCCACGGGCGGCCGCAGCCCCTACCTGAGCGAGTCGGGCGACGTCTCGCGACCCCGCCGCCTTCCCGCGCCTCCTCCTCTTCGGCTGGCTGCCCGCGCCGCACGGCCACCGCTTCCTACTCCTTGTCAGCGCCCCCGCCTGCCCGCCCAACGCTGACCCGGCAGGTCCGGGTCTCTCGCCGCAGACGCCAGCGGCACAGACTGCGACTCGGCCCCGGGCTCCGCCCGCCACTTCCTGATCTGGCGGCGAGACGCTCAGTCCCGTCAGCCACCGCGGCCCCCTTCCTCGCCGCCGAGAATGCGCATGCGCCCTCGGGTGCCGGGTTTGGGAACCTATCGGGTGGGGGTAGGGGCGGAGCGGCCCCAGCGTCGTCGGTCTCCATGACAGCGGAGGATGTCTATCAGCGGATTACAGAACTGGACCCAGGTGGGAGGTGTCGGGGGACTCCGCTGATGAAAATGGAAAACACCTTTCTTCACGCAGCCTGAAACTTCACGAGCTCCGGAATCTAACCCATGGGTTATTCGATGTTTCAACATTTATTTTGTGACTTTATGTAATAACACCAGCCCTTGAACTTCAGAAAACATCCCAGTTCTCTTTTACAAGGAAACAAACTAACAAACTAAAAACCCAGTAAGGCAAGCAAAGGGAAATCGTGACTTAGAGTTAAGTGCCTGAACCCCAACCCGAGCTCCGTCCCCACCTGAGATTCTGAAGCATCTGTAACGGTTGGGAATAAAGCATCAAAAACAATCGGCACCTTGCAATGGTCCTTTCTTGACTCTCAGAACCCAACTCGGCACCAACTACTCTATAGCTGTCGTTTAATTACTACTGGTTACTCCTTAAATTAGTCTATCTCTGCTTTCTCATCCGAAAAGGGAATAATTGTACCACCTCAATAGATTTTTCGCATTGGAATGTGATTGAGATGAAATAAGATAACAATTTATTCACAAGTTGGAAATTGGGGCGGGGATTTAGCTCAGCTTAAGCGCCTGCTTGACAAGCACAAGGTCTGTGAGTTTGATCCCTGGTACAAAAAAACAAACAAAAAAACAAACAAACAAAAAACCCTTGTAAATAGGCCACGGTGGCCCACAGCTATGCACTGGAGAGGCTGAAGCAGGAGGATTACTTCAAATTCAAAGCCAGTCTGGGCTGCAAAGTGAGTTCAAAGCCAACCTGAACTGTACAGTGAAACCCCCCTCAAACAAAATACTTGGAAATAAAGGCGAAATGTGTGGCTTTTTTTTTTTGTTTGTTTGTTTGTTTTTGAGATAGGGTCTCCCTATATAGTTTAGGCTGGTCTTGAACTCACCATGGAGCCGAAGGCTGCTCGAGCTCACAGTAATATTCCTGCCTCGGCCTCTTGTATGCTGGAATTCCAGGAGTACACCATCATGCCTGGCAACCTTTAATTTTTTTTATTTTTTTAAATAGTCAAAAGCTAGACCACATATGATAAAACTCTCACCCACTGGAACCAAATCACAACCCCTACAACAATCAATACAGAATAGGATTTACTCAAAAAAAGTTGCCAGCTTTCCAATTTTAGTCTTAACCTCTCAGCTTCCTTGTACCAGCATAACCTGTAGAAAGCCAAATATGTTCCCCCAAACAACTACATAACACTTCACTGGCCTACCTGCAGCTCCAACAGCTTTAATGAGAACATATCAGAGCCACCTCCCATAAAGCCTCTCTCTCTCCCCTACTGCCTCTGAGTCTGCGGAACTCAGGTAATGGTGACTGCCTCCCTTACCTATAGCAAACACTAAATAGTCTCCATTTTCGTGAAGGAAGTTTATTTCCACTTCTGTTAAATAAAATTTGATGCATGCTCATTATCAATTCACTTGATAATTAGAAGTTGATTAAAGAATGCTTTTACACAATTAAAACTACTGCACAAAAAGCACCCAGTTAATGCTCGTTATTCATGTCTCATTTTAGCCAGCTGGAACAACTAAGCTAGAGACGATATTGAAACATGTTGTTTGTAATCCAAGCTCCCAAATCTCCAGTGGCTCTCCTTTACCCAGACACTAGCAGCTCTTATTTCCACTGAAACCCTTACACACCCCAGCAAGCCCTACTACAATATGTCAGTGATGTATGTTGCACAACAGTGGTACTGGTCGTGCTTACACTGCCTGTTGCTTGTGACTAATGGAAAGCAATGACTGCATTACTCCAACACTTTTTGGATAACATCCTGTATACTGAGGTTACTCAAGTAAAGACCAAAAAGGAAGAAAGAAAAAAAAATGGGACTGACTCTGTGACCTGTATTTGGGCCATTCTCCTGCCAGAAGTAAATTAATAAAAAAAAAAGACTTCTTTGCTGGTAATGTTGACTCCACGGACCAATTTGTTTCTAAATATTAGCCCAAACTGACTTGCTTTCAGAGTTCAATATTTGTAATGAAACATGTGTTTTTTATCCTGCCTCCTTGTCCTTATTAACAACTGAATTTCTTCTAAGGTAGCCTCTTCTAAAACCATCTGAATTTCTTCTAAGGTAGCCTCCCTTCCGAGGAAGGCAGAGAAAAAATACCCCACTATGAGGTGAAGGTCATGGCTATTTATAGATTCTATTACATACAGTGTACTGATGCTTAAGTAAACATGTATAATAATTAAAACCACCTCTTCAGGATGTCCAGTCAGAGGGTGTGGCTAGCATCAAATTATATGAAGGATTATTCAAATAACTAATAACTTCTGTGGCAGTTTGTCATACCTCACAGATGCTTATAATATGCCACATACTCTTTGGGTGTGGCTTCTTTAGGAAATAGAATTTGTGTATTTTACAATGAAGTCTTGGGCTGAGGGTATGGCACAGTGGTACAGTGTTTGGCTAGTATACATGAAGCCCTGAGTGCAAACCCCAGCATGCACACACACATACACCAGAGTTCCATTCTTTTTAATATAGTGGCTTAATTTTTTACTCTAATTTTTAAACTTCATACCCATTAGTCATAAGAGGAAAATTCTAACATCAAGTAATACCTGCCTTCAACTCTTTCTACTTATTAATCATCTCAACTAGGTAAGTATTTAAATTCTCTAGATAGTCAACAAAACAAAATTGGTTCATATTTACACAAATCAAGAGCTAAAGTACTTTATTCTTCATCTCTCTGGAATGTTCTAGCATTAATACTCTCTCCTCCTTTGGAAAATTTTCCCTTGCTTTCCAGCTCAGCTTGTCTTGTCCTGAAAATACCTTCCCACAACCATGATCTCTTCTTAAGCATTCATTCTCCATTAAACTTTCTCTAGAGAGCCAATATTAGCCAACAATCTTCAGAGATTAAAACATTGGCCTGGTAGCCAAAGACAACTAACCTAAATATATTCTTTACCACTGTGTAGTTGTTGAATTTAAGGCAGTATTAAATCTTTCTAAACCTATGTTTCCTCATCTGTAATGTAAAGGATTAAATTAGATAATGTGAACATAATGACGTCGGACATCCAAGGAAAAGCTTTAAGAACTAGCTTGTAATTCACTGTCTTGCTTGTCTGGTAGGCATAAGACCCTGCAACCTCAAGACCTTTGTCAGTCTGATCCTGGAATGAAGATGACCTGTGGACACCACACACACACAACAGATGTGTCCCATGCACGAGAAATGAGCTTTGCGATTGACAGCCTTAGCCTGATCACATGTGAGAGCACTAAAACTTTGAGACCACCCTGAGCTCTGCTGAATTAAAGTCTCGCTAAATGGACTAGTCTTACCACAGAATCTGGTTAGACTATTCTCCTTGCAATGCCTCCTTCCCTCAAATCAGCCTTCTGCTAGAAAAGCCAGCTACTGCGATAGCCCCTTGCTTGATAGTGACCTCACTAGCATTCGGAACGAGGTCCAATTCACACAGTTCATCCATCAGAGCAACCAACAGGCCAACTGTATGCTTCTGGGGGCTCCTGGACTCATTCTCATCCTGGGATTTATTTCTTCTATAGCCATTTGGTGGCCCTAACTTCTTTATGGGAGTTTAACTTGACCTCTGGTCTTTTTTTTTTTTTTAGGACATACTTGTACAGTGTTTACACTTTCGGTGGGAAAGTGGTTCACAGACATAACACATTTTCATGTCCTTTTATCCTCTTCCCATATGAAAACTCTGTCTCTCTACTTCCTTTTATCTACCTTTTATTTTGCTCTTTATTTATATTTTGGGTTTCTTATATAAAAGAAACCATGTGATATTAAGCTTGTGGGTCTGATTTATTTTACTCAACATGATAGTCTCAAGGTTCATCCAGTTTTCTACAGGTGACTTGAATTTATCTTTCATTATGCAGAGTACCATATTTCCAAGAAAATAAGACTTAACCAGAAAAAAAACTTAAAATCCTGAAAATTTTTCAGGATGGTTATAATTAAAAGCTACTCAAAATAAGACCCAGTTAGACTCATTAGTCAAAAGGATGCATTTAGTACATTTGTTACAACACACTACAGACATATTGAATTATAAAATAATTCAATGTAGGTGTATAAATATTATTGGCATTAGTGTTTAAAATAAATAATATAAATTATAATTAAGTATTTGTAAGTAATCAAGGGGGTGCCCTTGGATGAGAGGTAAACATCTATATAAACAGATGAACTCAAGACATTGCTGGGTGACCAATTGGGAGTACACCCAATGCATAAATACTGTGCACACTTGACAGTGAAGAGACATGATTGTGTCTAAAATGAATCTGCATAATTCATTATGTTGTATGTTGTTACAGAAGTACTTAATGCACTTATGTGAAATAATTTCTGAATTTTGGTGTCTGTAATTCTTGTGCTTTCATGTGGACCATCATTCCTTTTTTTTTTTTTTTTTTTTTTGGTACCAGGGATTAAACTCATGAGCTTGTGCTTGCTAGGCAGGTGCTTATGCCGCTGAGCTAAATCCCCAACCCCTGGACCATTATTCTTAACAGTCATCATTTTTGTTGCTGCTTCTGTCTCATAAGGCTTCAATAAACACTTGGTGTAATGGAAACTGTGAAGCCCAACCTGCAAGAGACTGTGACTTGGGTAAAGAATTCATGAGACAAAATCACTGACAGCTATGTTGCCAGTGTACAAAACGTGGTGCACAGATAAGAGTTCATATAAGGGGAGTTGTAGGGAACCTCTCTGACTATTTCAAAGCTTAGGGATGTCTAAGGACACCTGAGGATGTGACCCTGTTTCTCTATCGCAGCAGCACAGTAGGATAGTTATGTAACCATGACTTAGCACGGGTAAAAATGCTTATGCTGGTTGCAGCACTAGGTAAGAATGTAAACACGAGATAACAACCTGTGTATGAATTACACAATAAAGATGCACGCAGAAGGTCAGGGATGGAGCTCAAAGGCATAAGTGCCTACCTGGCTAGCACAAGGTCCTGAATTTGATTCCTGGTACTGAAACAAAACAAAGCAAAACAACAAAAGACACAGGCAGATCTTGCTCTTCTGCTCTGCTCTGCTCCATGCTGTCTACTGTCTATATCTTTTTTCTCCAAATCCATTTTATTTCAAGTAGAAAAAGAAAAAAAACCCTACAACTAAATTCTACAACATGTCAATCAGGGGGCAGCGATGATACATACTTTGCATATTGTCATCTGCAAATCATTTACCCAGGGCACAAGATATCTGCATTGACTTGCTCAAACAATACTAACAAATCTTTCTCATGAGTGAACTCAGAGAAATCAGTAGTATAACTATCTTAACTATTTTTATATACATATACATGTTGTTTCAGCTTCTCACACTAATGAGACAATACAATGTTTACACGTGTCTTATTTACTTCACGAATGAATATGGTCTCAAATTGCATCCATTTACACCTATAAAAGTCTCCAGCTTATCCTTCTTTATGGCTCAGTCATACTCCATTGCATTAAAAAAAACCCACATCTTTTTTATCCATTCCTCAGTTGATGGACATTTAGATTGTTTCCAAGGCCTGGCTATTACAAATTGTGCTGCTGTAAACATGCGTATTAGTCAGGGTTTTACTAGAGAAAACATATAACACAAGATATACAAATGTATAAGAAATTACAAAATTAGGGGCTGGGGATTTAGCTCAGTGGCATAAGCACCTGCCTTGCAAGTGAGCGGTTGTGAGTTCAATCCCTGGTACTGACAAAAAAGAAAAAGAAAAAGAATTTAAAAAAAAGAAATTAAAGATTACCTTACAACGGTCAACAACAGAGTTGGATGAGGAAGCGGAGAGGGAGTCTACACCCTGGAGGCCAAGGGATTCAACCCAAGGTCTGGAGTTCACCTCCGTGTCTTGTGTAAGTCCGCACCAGCAGGCTGATGAGTCTGCAACAAAAACTCTACAAGGGAAGGCTGAAGAGTCTACACTGGAATCCAGGAGACAGGGTCCAAACCAAAAGTGAAGACTGCAGCTTTTCCAAAGAGCTCCTCCAAACTCATCCTTTTATACCATTCAAATGCCGAGCCGCCCTAGGGTGGGTCTTCCACACTGAATGGGTTTAGCAAGGCTGCGCCCTAGGGTGGGTCTTCTACACCCTAGGGTCGACGGTTGCTAAGCTCATTTAATTAAGCTTCTAAATGTCTCAAATTTGACACAACAACCAACCACTACAGCATGGGTGCACATATATCATTGTAGTATATTTTTAATTCTTTTGGGATGATATCCAAAGGGGAATAGTTGAATTGAATGGGACCTCTGGTCCTAATTTTTTGAGGTATCTCCACACTAATTTTCACAGTGGTTGCACCAGTCTGCACTCTCAACAACAGTGGAAAAGAGTTCCTTTTTCCCCACAAACCCTCCAACATTTGTTATTGCTGGATTTCTTGATAATAGCCTTTCTTTCTGGGATGAGGTGGAATATCAGTGTTGTTTCAATTTTCATGTCTCAAATGATTAGTGATGCTGAACATCTTTTCACATATTTATTGCTGTTTGTAAGGCTATATAGTGATCATTTCTATAGCGTGTTATTTGCTGTTTGTGTTTCTTCATCTGAGAAATGTGTAGTCATGTCAGATGCCCATTTTTAGATTGGGTCTTTAATTCTGGGAGGATTGCTCCTTCCTGGTAAGCAAACATGGCACAAGTGAGCAGTGGGCAAGCCAGGAAGTGAACCAGTCAGCCTCTCCAGAGATCCAGCCATGTTGGAATTTAGGGCGCTGAGCAAGAAAGCAACCTGCCCTCCTTCCTGGTAAGCAGCTGTGAGCCTACCAGCATGCAGGCTGAGAATCAAACATCTATGCCCTATCCCCTCACCCCATTAGCAACTGGGGCCAAAGGTCTGAGTATATCTTGGAAGGATGACCGTATATAGCAAATATGGGGGATTTCCTACTATCTTCTCTTTGAAGGCCAATAGTTTTCACTGTTTTGCTTTGTTCTGTTCTGATTAATTGTTTTGCTCTACTCAATATTCTGTTTTAATAGGTTTTATAATTTTGGGGAGGGGTTTGATTTTGCTGTATCTGACTGAATGGACAACTATTGTGAAGACAATGAGATACACTATGGTACCTAATACTGTTATCCTGGTAACCTGCTGTGAAGTTCTGTACCAGTTTCACTGCATTGTCTCAATTGGCTTTGTTCTGTCTTGTTCTGTTGTATTTTACTACCTTCAAAATAAAATAAAATAAAATAAATCTGGGAGGACTGATTTTTTTGAGTTCTTTATATGATCTTGGTAGTAATCCTTTGTCTGAAGTACAGCTGGTAAACACTTTCTCCCACATAGTGGGTTGTCTCTTCACTCTGTTGGTGATTTCTCTTGTCATTGCTGATGTTTTGTACATGTGTGTTCTTTAACTTTGGGACCTCACTAGCAAAACTCTCCCTTAGGCCCCTTGAACAGGCCAACAGGAGCCCTGTTGCTGGACATGAGAGATTGGGGCCAATGGTTCTACAGGAAATGGAGTTGCAAGAAATTCAGGCCAGAATTTAGAGCCTGGAGAGTCATACAGATGTTCCTGAACAAGATAAATTACCTGTATTTGAATAAGTATAGATTTTTGTTCATGAGTAAATGAACAAATGTAGATTCCTATGTATAAAAAGAAGTAGTTTGTAATATATGAAAAATAAGACACCCCTGAAAATAAGCCCAACTGCATATTTGGAGCACAAAAATAGTGTAAGACCTGGTCTTATTTGGGGGAAAATAAAGCAGTAAAGTGCCAGTCTAGGCAACTTAATAATTTACTAAAATCCTTTCTCACAATGGACTGGGGACATAGCTCAGTACAAAGACAATGGGTTCAATTCCCTTACACATAAAAAAAAGCCATCTTCAAAAGAGGCATTAGTAGGAAGTGGTTTAAAAAAAGAAGAATCACAGAGTGCTACGTTTGTTTTGTGCTAGTTTTTACACTAAATGTGTGTGTGTGTGTGTGTGTGTGTGTGTGTGTGTGTGTGTGTTGTATGTATATGTATGTACTAGAGATTACTAAGGCTAGGGCTTTCACTTTGAGCTACATCCCCAGCCCTATTTTTTATTTTTTATTTTGGAATCAGGCTTTCCTAAATTCCCTACACTGGTCTTAGCCATGTCATCCTCCTGTCCCGACCAGAGTGCTCAGATACAGATGTGAGCTACCATACCCAGTTACACTAAGAGGATTACCTCAGTTAAACCTCTTAAGCACCCAGTGAGGTAAGTATTTTTTAATCCTCCATTGTGTACATGACAAAGAAAGGTGGAGAGGTACTAAGTAATTTGTCAAAATTCATTTAGCAAATAAGCTATACCACTCAGGTTCAAATTTAGGTGACGGACCCCAAAACCTATAAACCACTCTACTATTCTGCCTCCTGGACCACTAACCCAAGTCTTCTCCGCAAACCTAAGTGGTTAATTAAGCTACAGGGCATGCTAGATACTGCTCCAGACCTTAAGGTTCCACTTTGGTTCTAAGCCAAGCAACTCTATTTCACAGCAAATCTTTGAGAAGGGATTCTCTATTCTAGATGGCTGCACGAGGTATAATTGCTTGAGATATCCTTTCCCTTCTATAATGTGATAAGCAAACATAAATGATGCTAAACATTCACTTTGTTCTTACCTCCTATTCTGATTCTATTTGTCATCTGAAGATTAAGAATACATTCTAATAAGTATATGAGAATATATATCTGATAATTATACAATATATTTATTAATATATTAATAAATAATATGTTAATTAAATAATCTCAGTCTAGAACCCTAGAAATGCAAGTCAAAATCCAAAGAAGGCTGAGAATACTGGCTCACCTCTGTAATTCCAACTACTTGGATGGCTGAAGCAGGAAGATACCAAACTCAAGGCCAACGGGGGCTACATTATGAGACCTTATCTCAAAGTAAAAAATAAATAGGGTTAAGGCTATAGCTGTGATAAAGAAAGTGCACTTGGGTTCTAACCCAGCACTGTCGGGGAGGATGATTAGGGGTAGTGGGAGAGTGCTTGCCTGGCATATGTGACATCATGGGCTTCATTCCCAGCACCAAATAAGGAAAAAAATAACCTCATTTTCATTAGTCAAATGGAGAGAATAGCATGAACATTCAGAGCTGGTAGATTTGTATCAGGGTATCTTCAAAAGAAAGGAAAAAGATATTACTCAGAACAAAAGAATATAGAAGAAAGGGGATGTTGTGAAGCCCCTTTTACCCAAAGATTAGTTTAAACAAGGCGTGTGTTTTGAAAATCAGACTTCTTTCTACTGTCTGCTCTGACATATTCCCTCCTGAAAACATAAGTAAAGGAACAACTTAAACAAGGCAGAAGACAAAGACAATGTCATGAGAGGGTGGAAAAATATCAGTTATTATATAAAGGAATAAAATCTTGGTTTTTTGTTAGGTGTGTGTGTGTGTTGGAGACAGGGTCTCACTATGCAGTTCAGGCTGGCCTTGAGCTCACTTTGTAACCCAGACTGGTCTCCAATTCACAATCCTCCTGTCTCAGCTTCCCAAATGCTGGGATTATAGGTGTGAGACACCACGCCGGCAAGGAATAAAATTTTACTAAGCAGCACATATCTATAATCCTAGCATTCTGGGAAACTGAGGCAAGAGATTTTTGAAAAATTGACCCAAGCCGGGGCAATTTTTTTTTCTGAGTCTCACTAAATAGTCCAGGCTGGTCTCCAGCCTACTAAAGATTTTTCTAAGGTTTCAGAACATAAACTGTAGGAAATTGCATAACTAGGAACAACTTTTTAATTTATTAAATCATAGCCCTGGTATATTGATATTTGATTCACTTAAGTTAAAAAAATTAAGTTCTTTTTATCAAGGTACAAGTGATATAGGTGTATTTGACTTTGATGGCAGTTCTGCTATTGAATAAAACACCTGTGATTCCAGATATTTTATTTAAGTAGAATTTAGGGAAACTATATAGTTTAGCTTTTGCTTTTTTAGTTTAGTTTAGTTTTTTTGAGTTTAGTTTAGTTTAGAGTCAGGGTCTTACTATACAGTCCAAACTGCACTTGGACTCACTATATAGTCGAGCATGGCCTTGAACTCATGGCAATCCTCCTGCCTCAGTTTCCTGAGTATTGGAAATTATAGGCATATACCACCACGCCCAACTGAAGCTGCACATTATAAAAAACCATCAAATAGAAAAGGAGAAAGGAACTAAATTTTTTAAGTGATATGAAAGTGCCCAATATCTGCTAAATATTTTGCATATACTTATCACATGTAAAGCTTGCTATGTAAAATAATTTATTCAGTTATTTTAGTGTGAAATGTTCCCTAAGATTTTGTAAATGCAGAGATTTTTAAAATTTTTCTAAAGAGAAAGTTTAATTTTTCATTTATTTGAAACAACACAGCTACAGAAAAGTATCCCACACTTTAGGATGCTCTGATTACAAACCACAGAAAACTCATCTAAGAAGAGCTTAAAAAGTAGTTTCTAATCTCTGAGAACAGCTACCATGGCAGCTGTTTACAAGTCTCATTCACTTCGCAGCACACTGTCATCAGTGTGAACTCATCTTCAGCACTGAGACCTCAGTGTGAATTCGCCCTCATGGCCACAGAGGAGAAGAGAGAGCATTTTGTCCACTGTATCACTTTTCTTTAAAATTGTGGTAAAATATACACAACCCTGTTGTGGGAGTAGCTGCACTTGAGGTCAGCAGACTCCTTGAGACCAGAGCAAAGCTAGTCCCAGGGACACAGGTCGTGGGACCTGCCGTTACCACAGACTCTCAAGATTCTATGGGAACAAACCCTGGAGCCAGGAACTTCAGCCCAAAAGGCTGAACTCATTGCCCTCACTGAGGCCCTCAAGTTGTCAGAGTATGCATTTGCTACTGCCCACTTCTAAGGCTTATCCTTGTTCTAGTATGTATCAAAATTTCATTCCTTTTTAAGGCTGAATAATACATATCATCCCCTGCTCTCCTGGAGGAATTGGTTCTGGGGCCCATGTGGGTACCAAAGACTTGAATACACAAGATCCTTTTACAGAATGACATGTTACTTGCCTATAACTTACACTATTTTCCCATATACTTTAAATCACCTCTGATTACTTATAATATTAGTACATTATGGCTTGTGTCTAGACGTCTGTCTAAAACCTCACGCACTCATGCAGGGCTTTTGGTTGTGAGTGGACTGTGTGTGTGTTACTGGATTAGTATAATGATTAGTTTACCACACTTCTGGGTATAGTTGATGAATTTACCAAGGAAGGAAAACAGCCTGGGTGTGGGTGGCACCAACCAATGAGCTTGCAGCCTAGATGGAATAAAAAGAGAAAAAAGAAGGGAGTCACGCCCCTTTTCATCTGCTAATCCATGAACTGTTTCTCCTCTGCCATGCTATCTTGCTTTGGAGCCAGCCGACTACACACTGGAACCTTTACAAACTATCAGCCAAAATAAGCCTTTCCACCTCTAACTTGTGAATGGTGGCTATTTTGATCCAGCAAGGAGAAAGTAATTAAAAGACTCTGAAATGTTGTTATACTGTATTGTTTAGATAACAATGACAACAGAAAAGGGTCTGTACACGCTCAGTACACACACAGTCTGCTTTCAAATATTTTTGATACTGGGTTGGAAGAATGCAGGGCCCAGAGGGCCAACAGTATCCTCTGTGTGTGTACACCACGGTTTCTTCATCCAGGCATCCACTTACTGACATTTTGGGTTCTTTTCACCTTTGGCTACTGTGAAGAGTGCTGATAGACTCAAAGGTGTACGGTATCTGAGTTCCTGCTTCTGAATCCTGCATATGCCAAGAAATGGAAAGGTGGGTTTCCATGGTCATTCTGTGTTTAACTTTTCGAGGAAGAGACCTTCGTGCCACACACCTGCCACCGCCATCCCTGTCCTCAGCCACAAAGACCAGGAACTTAGCTTCTCCAAAGCCTCACCAGCTCTTGTTCTTTTCTGTTTTTTTTAGCCATCCTGATAAGCTGGTTTCTCAAGATGTGTTTGATTTTCATTTCCCTGATTAATAAGGATATTGAGGGGCCAGGGATGTGGCTCAGCAGCACAGCACCTAGCTGGTGAGTGCAAGGCCCTGAGTTCAGCTCCTGGTACCAAAAAAACAAAGAAAGAAAGAAAGAAAGAAAGATGATGTGATAATGAGTCCTTTCGATATGCTGATTGGCCATTCATATATCTTCTTTAAAGAAAAGTCTATTCAAGTTCTTTGCCAATTTTTAAATTGGTATTGTTGTTTTACTGAGCTGTAAGACTTCTTCTATATCACTTTTAATTAATAAAGAAAACTTCTGCCCTTCTCACCCTATGTATGTACACACACACACACACACACACACACACACACACGCTTCCTTCAAGGCAGTGTTACAGGCAGCTGAGTTAGATAGAAATACTATAGGTAGTCATACAGGGCTAGGTCCTCAAAGGAACCAGTGCAGAAGGCTAGATACCCTGCAACTGTGGTGGAGACCCACACCTCTCTCTGTGGGACAGATCTCAAGACAAAAAATAAATCAAATGCACATACTTCCTAAGGATAAACATCAGGAGTTGATATTCTAAATAGGTCTTCCTGAGGAAGCCAGGAGTCACCATCCCAACCCCCTACAGGAAGAGTCACTGTTCTGTATTTATGCCTGCTTGCTTATATGTCCCACTTCCCCATTTGTCTCCAATTTCATCACTTTTACCTGAGCAATTAATCTTATTGGTTGATCATGTTAGAGTTTTCTGGCACAATAAAGAAGCAAGAAGTACAGAATGAAAAGAACAGGTTTATTGAGGACATGGAAAGGAGCACACAACCCATGACAGTTGAGCTGTCTTCTTTGATACAGAGAGACAGAGGGAGATATGACCTCTGATTGGAAGTGGCACACGGGGCAGACACTGATGACATGTGAGGAACTGACTGGAATTCTCTTTGCACGCAAGCAAGAAGGGGAGTTGCAAATGGGGCTGAAGAAGAAGAAGAAGGAAGGAAGCGTTCCTACTTTGGCCTTCCACCACGTTAGACCACCGCCATAATTGTACAGTAATTTATACTAGGGCAAGAACCTTCCAGACCATAGTTCTGTTGCACCTCATGCTCACCTTGCCAAGTTCCCATGTTTTTTCCACCTTGATCCTGCCTCACTTTGTGGTTTTGCTCTATAAAAGTTCTTAGAGAAGACAGTCTTTGGCAACCCACTCGGGACCCCTTATGTCTCTCTCTCAGACAGAAGCTTTCTTTCTCTCAATAAAAATTTTCTACTCTTAAGCTCTGCTGTTTCTAAAATTCATTCTCCAATTTTAGAGAAAACAAGCTTATACTGGACATCTGGTAGGTTGGGAGTTTTGCTCCCCTATATCAGTAGCTACTGACCAGGATGAAGTCATGTACTGACCTAATGAATCAGTCTCCGTGAAAGGGAAAAACTCACAGTGACACCACGATTCACGGATGCATCGTTTGATGAGTGGGGAGGGAGAAGCCATCCTTGAGCACATGGATTAACTAAGTAAACCCTGGAACAAAACTAAGACTTTGGCAAATGAAAGAGAAGGCAGATAATTGCTGAATAGGCAACCACTAAGGCTAGTTTCAAGTATGTAGAAAATATCATCAACATTAAAAAACAAAGGCAAAAACACTAGTGGGCCTCTCTATGTGTCAATTTCTATTTGCCTGGTGCTGGGGAAGTTGATGCCTGGGATTGAACCTGGGGCCTTGAGCACAATAAGAAAGCACTGACTCACCAAGCTACATCTGTGAACATCAGGACAGTGCTCCACAAGAGGATGGCATGGCTAGAGATTTAAGCTGGGAATCAGCTTTTTGGCCAAACCATCGAAGAAATCTAATTTGCCCTGGTTGCCACTCTGAGAAGATCATTTTTAAAATACCTATTCTCTTCTACATGATTACTTTCAATAATAACCATGTAATAACCAGTAAGAATAATTTTCTTGAGTTATTCAGATTTGAGAAATTTAAAAATCATTTTCATTTTGTAGATATTATTGAAAATTCAGTGAGATAGCTCACATCTTAATGAAAATAAGTACTTTCCCATTCAAAAATATTGCATTTTGAAATTCAGCTCTCTTTCAGTTTTAAGTTTTAAACAGAAAATTTACATGATCACATAGAGTGAAAAGTTGAAGTAAATAAATTTCATTTGATTCACCTTGGAAATCATTGTACAGTCACTGTTTATATCAAATCTTGTTTGTTTTTATTTATTGTGACAGGGCCCCATTATGTATATTTCAGGCTGGCCTTGATTCATTATGGATCCCAGACAGGCCTGGAACTTGCAGAGGTTCTCCTGTCTCAGCCTCCTGAGTATTGGGTATTATAGTCACAGTTTGCAAGGAAAACAATTTAACACAGCACACATAATTTATACAATTTTGTAATAGTCTCCCAAAGAGTCAAATACAAAAAGTGCAGGAAATATGTCCACACACTAAAGACCCCAAAGAATCCAGTTGAGGGCTTGGATCCCACAGCAACTTTTGTGCATGAGTCCAGCTGAAGACCTAGAGCTCAAGACAATGTCTCATGCAAGTCTGTTTCACGGATCTGTTCTGGGAAGGCCCAAAGGTCAGTGGTGGAAGCTAGAAAGTCTATGCTAGCAGAATGAAGGAAATGTGCAGGTAGGTTGAGGATTCTGCACTGGAACCTGGAAGCAATGCTCAAAGTAAGGACCAGAGCTCCCCTGAAAAGTATCCTGCCATCCTCAATCACAGCAAAGTTCTGTGCTCCTCCAATGATAACAGCAGAGTTCATATTAGGAAGCCAGAGTGACAAGCTTCTCCCAGAGATTAAACAGCATGCATCTTCCCATCTGGAGGCAGGAAGCAACAAAGTAAGGACTAGAGCTCTCCCAAGATGAACCACAGCCATTCTCAGCAACAAGGTCTGGAGCTCCTCTGATGATGAGAACAGCCAAGTTTGTGTCAGGAAAGAAGTTTCATAAGCTCCTCTAGGAGAATTCATGGCAACAGGAGAACCAACAACACCCAGGAGAACCAACACTTCTCCTTCTCCAGTTATCCTTTTTACGTTGGCAATAATCCTCAAGTGGGCCATGCATACCCAGCACCATGCTGATTCAGTTTGGCTGGGTGTTTCAGGTTGACCACCAGCTGTCAATCAACCACACTGGGATTACCATATCCTGCTGTATCAAATCTATGCTGCTTAGATGGGCCTATTAGGAAGTCTAGCTGAGATGATAGCAGCTGAAGTGATGCGTGAGTTATTTGACTGACTTTGCAGGCCCGAGGCTGGTGATCTGGGCCAGATCATTATTTGGAGGATAACAATTGCATTATAGAGACTGTGGGAGATTTCCTTTCATCTCATTTTTGAAATCCAATGTTTTGTTCTGTTTTACTGTTTTATTTTATTCCTGTATCTGGTAACCTGAACAACTATTTTGAAGATAGCAATATGCAATATAACAGCCATTATTAAATTCCTATCATCCTGCTTTGAAAACCTATATAACCATTGTTGAGTTTTTGTTGTCGTTGTTGTCATTTTGCTTTTTGTTGTTGTTGTTTTGACTTGTTTACTTCTTGATTTTTCTGTTTTCTCTTTAAAATAAAATATGGTGGCACATGTCTGTAATCCTAGCATTCAGGAGGCTGAGAAGAGAAGATCATTGCGAGTTGAGACCAGTTTGTGCTAAAAAATGAGCTCAAGGCCAGCCTGAACCATGTAGTAAGACCCTGTCTCAAAAAGACAAAAAACAAACAAACAAACAAACTATTCTTGAAAGAAGCAATATATGTTATCACAAGAATTGAAGATGACTTCCTGGGGAGCAAAGCATGTGTGTTGCTAGTTCTGAGCTGACTATAAACTGGGGATTCTCCAAATTAGCTTTCATGCAGAATACAGAGTTGATTTATGAATAAATATTAAAAATGTGCTAACTTGAAGTTTTCATATATAGTATTAAAACTTAACAGCGGGGCTAGGGATTTAGCTCAGAGACATAAGTGCCTGCCTGGCAAGTGCAAGGTTGTGAGTTCAATCCCCAGTACCACAAAAAAAAAAAAAAAAAAAAAAAAAAAAAATCCCAAAAAACTTAACAGCAATCACAGCAGCTGCTAAGTGTTTAAGTCAGCAAAAGATTTTACGGTGGGAGGACTATTTTACCATTAACATTTTCAGGATTGTTGGTACATGGTAATAATAAATGAAACCAACTTTAGTTGGTTTTATTGTTTTAAAATTATCTATAGTCAATGTAATCCTTTTATTGCCTAATAAATAAGAGACCATTTTAAAACTACCAGATGATTGGAGAACTGTAAAAATACAGTGTGATGAGCTGAGTGTGGTGGCGCACACCTTAACCCTAGCACTCTGGAAGACAAAAGCAGGAAAATTACATGTGAAAGCCCGTCCTGAGGGACTGGGGCTGTGGCTCAGAGGTAGAGTTTTTGCCTTGTATGTGCACAACACTCTGTGTTTGAATCCCTGTAGCACACACACACATATACACACACAGCTCATTCTGGGCAATTTAGCAATTTAACAAAACCCTGTTTCAAACATTTTTAAAAAAAGAGTAAAATCATAACTTGGTGCAAAGTCCTGGGATCCTTCCTCAGACTGCAGGGAAGCGTGGTGACAATGAAAGAATGACAAAACTGTATGTATCATGCTAACGTTGTGCATTTGGGCCACAAACGGACTTGCTTCTTGTTTGTTAGTGTACTGAATCCAGATTCAGTTAATGAAAGCTCTATAACTGGGGTATAATGCATATCTGAATTGTTTCTAGGTTTCACCTTCATTAAAAATGAGACACACTAGCCCTATAATAGGACAGTATGAGAGATGAGACTTTGAAGGAATTTCACCAATCTCAGGATATTAATTTGCATTTTTAAAACCCATAAAGCATACCTCATCATTTTAAAAAATCCATTTTATTTCAAAGAGAAAAGAAACACCAAAATTTCAAAACACAACAATCAGAACAAAAATGGTACATATATTGTGCATTGCCATCCCCAAATCTGTCACCCAGAACACAAGACATCTGTATTCAATTGTTTGAACACCATCAGTACAAACCTTTCTCTTCAATGAGCCCAGAGAAATCGGTACTATATCTTTATATATATATATATATATAATTTCTTTCAGCATCTCACATTAGTGAGACAATACATGCATTACACATGCATGTCTGGTTTATTTCACTGATGAGTATGGCCTCAAGTTGCTTTCATTTACCTATAAATTAAAGTTTGTTCTTCTTTATGTCTGAGTAGTATTCTATTGTATAAAAGTGCCTCTTTCTTACCCATTTCTCAGTCAAAGGGCATTTAGGTTGTTTCCAAGATCTAGCTATTCAAATTGTGCTGCTTTGAACAGGGGTGCACATATATCACTCTGGTACAATGCTTTGAATTCTTCTGGAAAGATATCTGGAAGAGAATAGCTGGGTCATACAGGACTTCCAATCCTAGTTTTTTTGCAGAATTTCCACATTATTTCCACAGTGGTTGCACCAGTCTACACTCCCAACAACAGTGGAGAAGGTTCCTTTTTCCCCATAGTCCTCAAGTATTTGTTATTGGTTGATTTCTTAATACTAGCCATTCTTTCTGGGGGGCCATGGAATCTCAGTGTTAATTTGCATCTCTATTATGACCAGTGATGCTAAACATTTTTTCATATTTATTTGCTATTTGTATTTCTTCATCTGAGAAGTGTGTAGTCGTCTCAAATGCCCATTTTTGAACTGGATTTTTAAATTGGGGGGAGTCTGAGTTTTTTGAGTTCTTTATATGTTCTCAACAGTAATCCTTTGTCTGAGGAACAGCTGGCAAACATTTTTCCCTCATCGTGGGCAGTCTCTTCACTCTGTTGGTGGTTTCTCTTGCGGTGCAAAAACTTTTCTTTTTTTTCTTTCTCTTTCTTTCTCTCTCTCTCTCTCTCTTTCTTTCTTCCTTTCTTTCTTTCTTTCTTTCTTTCTTTCTTTCTTTCTTTCTTTCTTTTTTGTATTTTTGAGACAGGGTCTCACTATGCAGTTCAGGCTGGCCTTGAGCTCACTTTGTAGACCAAGTTGGCCTTGAATTCACAATGATCCTCCTGCTTCAGTCTCCTGAGTGCTAGCATGCACCACCACATTTGGCTGCAAAAGCTTTTCAATAAGGTGATATCCCAATTGTTGATTCTTTGTGATAGTTCCTGTGCAATCTGGGTTTTATTCATAAAGTCATTGTCTACCCTAATTCCTTCAAGAGTTTTACATACTCTATCTTCCATAATATTTAATGTTTCTGTTTTAATATTAAGATCTTTGATCTATTCTGAGTTTCGCTTAGGAAATGGTGAAGATATGGGTCCAGTTGTAATCTTTAGCATGTGTAGAGCCAGTTTTTTCAGTACCACTTATTAAAGAGGCTAGCTTTCTTCCCAGTCGAGCTGTTTGGCACCTTTGTCAAAGATTAGGTGGTTTAGTATGTCTGCAGTTGTTTCTGCATCTTCTAATCTGTTCCATTGATCTTCGGGTCTGTTTTTCTTCCAGTACCACACTGCTTTTTTTTTTTTTTTAATCACAATAGCTTTGTAATATAATTTCAGGTTAAGGATTCTGATGCCCCCTTTGTTGCCCAGGACTGCCTTTGATATTTTAGGTCTCTTCTGTTTCCAGATGAATTTTAGGATTGTTTTCTCTAATTCTGTGAGGTATGCTATTGGAATTTTGATTTGGATTGCATTAAATGTGTTTAACAGTTGTGAAAGTATGGTTATTTTCACTCTATTTATTCTTCCTACCAAGAACATGGGATAACTCCCCATTTTCTAATATCCTCTTCAATTTCCATTTTCAATGTAGAGGTCTTTTATATCCTTTGTTAGATTGGTTCCTAGGTATTTCATATTTTTGAATGCTATTGTGAAAGATGTTGTTCCCCTGATTTCTCTCTTGATGAATTTGTTAATAATGTACAGGAAGGCTGCTGATTTTCGAGTGTTGACTTTGTATCTAGCTATACTACTCAATTTGTTTATCAAATCTACCAGATTTTTAGTAGAATTTTTGGGGTCTTCTATGTAGAGTATCATTTCATCTGCAAATAATGATATTTAACGTATTCATTTTATATCTTTATTCCTTTTATTTCTTTCTATTGTCTAATTGCTCCAGCTAAAGTTTCTAACACTTTGTTGAGAAGTGTGGAGACAGTGGATATCTTTGTCTTGTTCCTGATTTTAGAGAGAAAGCTTTCAGTTTTTGTCCATTAGTATGATGTTGGCTCTTGGTTTCTCATAAATGGCTTTTATCAGATTGAGATAGTGACTGTGTATTCCAATTTTCTATAGGGTTTTTATAATGAATGGGTACTGGACTTTGTCAAAAGCTTTTTCTGCGTCTGTTGAGATGATCATATGATTTTCATCCTTGGCTCTTGTCTTAGTTACTTTTTACTCGTCGCTGAGACAAAATACCTGATGCCCAAGTTGGGAAAGGAAAGGTTTATTTCTTACAGTTTTTGGAGGTTTCAGTCCACACTCGGTTGGCTCCCAGGCAGGCGGGCATGGCTGGGCTGCCTTTCATGGCGGCTGCAAACAGCAAACAGGAACTGGCAAAGAGAAAAACACACCTTCTTCCTGCCATTACATCACATCCTGGCTCCACCCCTAGGTGGGTGGAGCATTGACACCATCAGTCCAAGCACTAGACAATGAACCAATCACAAATACACAATGCAAACTCATAAGGCCTGGGGGACACAGACATAAACCATGACAGCTCTGTTGTTAATATGATTGTTACAGTTATTGATTTATGTATGTTGAACCATCACTGCATTCCTGGGATGAATCCCACTTGATCAAGTTGTATAATCTTCTTGATGATTTGGTGCATTCTATTTGCCAGTACTTTATTTAGGAATTTTGCATCTATGTTCATTAGGGAAATTGGCCTGTAACTCTCTTTCTTAGTTGGGTATTTTTCTAATTTTGTTGTCAGGGTAATGTTTCCTTCCAGAAATGAATTTCTGTGTATTATTTCCCTTTTAATTTCATTAAAGAGCTTGAGAAGTAGTGGTGTTAGGTCTTCTCTAAATTTCTTCTAGAAATTTAGACCATCAGTGATAGGTTTTTAATTACATCCTCAATTTCATTGATTGATATTGGTTTATTCAGGACTTTTATATCTTCTTCATTCAGCTTTGCTAATTCATATGTATGTAGGAATCTTTCTACCTCTTCTGTATTTTCCATCTTATTAGAATACAAGTTTTCAAAGTAAGTCTAGATGATTTTGTGGATTTCTGCAATGTCTGTTGTGATTTCACCCTTTCATTCCTATTTGCATGGATTTGAGTCTTTTCTTTCTTTTTGATAAGGTTGGCTAAAGGTTTGTCAATTTTATTTAATCTTTCAAAGAACTATCTCTTCATTGATTCTTTTTATGGTTTTCTTAGTCTCCAATGTGTTAATTACTGATCTGATCTTTATAATTTCCTTTCTCCTATAAGTTTTTGGCTTAGTCCACACTCCTTTTTCTAGAGATTTGAAGTTCATCACTAAGTTATTTTTATGTGCTTGCTCTCTATTTTCCTGATGTGGCATTTACTGTCATAAAATTTCCTATTAGACTGCTTTTGTTGTGTCCCATAAATTCCAGGATGCTTTATTGTTGTTATCATTCAACTGTAAAAATTGTCTAGTTTCTTTAATTCTATTTGTGACCTATTGATTGTTAAGCAGGGAACTATTTAATTTCTGCACATTTATGAAGTTCTTGTGGTTTCTGTTGCCATGGATTTCCAATCTCATTACACTTTAGTCTGATAGTATGCATGGGACAATTTGATAATAGAAATATTCTATGGTCCAGTATGTAGTCTATTTTGGAGAATGTCCATGTGCAGCTGAGAACACTCAGCTCTATAGAAATCTACTAACATTCTATAGAAATCTACTAAGTCTATTTGTTCAAAAGTTTGGTTCAGTTCTAATATTTCATCATTAATTTTTTTGTCTACTTGATCTTTTTGTGACTATGGGGTATTGAGAATTCTCAATACAATTGTATTAGGGTTTATTTGATTTTCCATGTCCATTAGTATTTGTTTTATACAGTTGGGTGCACTGGTATTTGTTGCATATATATTTATGATTGTTATCTCTTTCTCTTGGGTTGTTCCCTGTGTGAGGGTGTAATCAGTCTTGGCTTGAAATTCACTTTGTAAATAGAATAACTACCTCTATTTTTTTTCTGGGTTCCTGTTCCGTGGAGTATTAAAAATCCTTTGATTTTCAGTCTATGAATTTCTTTTTGAGTTAAATGTGTTTCTTGTATGCAGCATATTGTTGAATCTTGCTTCTTGATCCATTCTGCCGGTCTGTGTCTTTTGATTGGTGAATTGAGACCATTAACATCGATGATTATTACTGATATGTATTGACTTATCCTTGTCATTTTTGTATTGTTGGTTTGCCCCCTTTCTTTTTTCTCCTCCTCTAAATGTGGATTCCTCCTGTTGGGATTCATAGAGTTGTAGTCCTTATTACATCTCTCTAGAATGTCCTCCAGAACATTTTGGAGTGCTGGATTGGTGGTTATAAATTTCTTCATATCTTCTTTGTGATGAAAGTATCTTATTTCTCCATCGGATTTGAGAAATAGGTTTTCAGAGTACATTAACCTGGGTTGAAAGTTGTTTTCCTTTAGAGCTTGGATTATTTCACTCCATGTACTTCTTGACTTGAGAGTTTGTGCTGTCACCTATGATTCTGCTGGGTTTTCCTTTATAGGTGATTTTTTTCTTTTCCCTAGCAGCTTTTAAGGTTCTATTGTTGTGCTGAATTTCTGAAATCTTGACTATGATATGCCTGGATGTCAAATTTTTTTGATCATTGCTAATTAGAGTTTTATGTGCCTCATTAATGTCATGTCAAATTCTTTTTCTCTACTAGGAAAGTTTTCTTGCTATGTCTGTGAACATTTTTAAATATTATTTGTTGTATCTCCTGTTTGTTCATTGACTCTAATTAATCTTTATTCTTGTTTGTCTCATCTAGCAGCCGCTGGATTGATTTCTTATAGTTCTTTGTTAATGTTTGAGAAATCTTTCTTTTTCTGATTGCTAACTGCAAACCTGTCTTCAATTTCTGAGATGCTTTCCTTACATTGGCCTAATCTGCTTTGAATACTTTTAATGGAATTTTTATTCACCTGGATATCTGCTTGAATCTGCTTTATGGATTCCATTTCTTTTCTTTGTATTCTGAGTTTTCATAATTTTCTTAATTTCATCTATTTTTTTTGCCTGTATGTGCTCTAGCATCACTAAACATGATCTTTGAGAGATTTTTTCCGATTTCAAATACCAGTGTACCCAACTGCATAAAACAAATTATTTCTGATTTCATTTTTTCTAGAGCCTCATTCAATTACTTTATGGTGATCACTTCAGAGAGGCCAAGTAGGAGACTTTCAGATTGTCCCACCTCATTGTCCCCAGATTTGCCTTTGTTGTCTGGACTTGCATTTTGTTTCAATATCTTTTCATTTTTTTAAATCTCAATTCCTGGTGTGGTGGGTTATTGCTAGCATTTAAGACCTTTATGTGGAGACTACTTCTCTGGGGTTATCTTTCAGGTGTACCTGTTTTTTGGGTTCAAGTCTGTTGGAAGATCTTACCTCTTCAGTTTGTTGGAGTTGAGATGTTGTTGCTTGTTTGGCCCGGTTCCTGTTTTGGCACTGCCACAGTATTTTCTGTGACCCTTAGTCAATCTCAGTCATAGAATACCGGGATCAACAGCTGTTTAGAACAATTATGTCGATTTTGGCTATAGTGGTACAAATAGCATCAAACACAAAAAATGAAAAACTGAGCTAATCCTTAATTTGCCACTTTTAATTATATGAACTAGATTTATGGTTATATGACAAAAACTAAAATAAACCAGAAAATTATATGCAATATAATTTACCCTCAGGGATTAAAATTTAGATTGGATTAAGGAGAAAATAGAGAAATGGAAGAAGAGGAAGAGATTAGAAGCAAGGTTGGAGGATACTGGGGGATTATACCAACTTTGGGAAATTGGTAAAGAAGACTGAAGGAGGAGAGAGACATAAAATGAAGACTAGAACAGAACCACAAGCACAAAGAGCCTCTCCAAGATTTGCTGTGCATGTGCTGGAGTATAGTAATATGAGGAAGAGGAGGAGGAAAGTGGGTTCCCAGGACCCAGCAAGGACCTGAAGCAAGAAGTGAAGCCCATGGAGAGAGTGAAGAGAGGAGCGTCAAGGAAGAAGAAGGAGGTAGCAGGTGATGCTTTCTCCCTAAGCCCAAACTTCCTGCGTGGAGGGGTGCCTCAACTACTGACTTCTGGTGATCCCAGAGGCCTCCACAGAGAAGTGCACCAGTGAAGTGAAATGGAGCAGTAAATGAATGGTCTGCAGTGGGAGTTTAGTTATTCAAAATCAGCCATCCTACAGGAGAGGGTGATTGGCCAGGATTCATCTTGGAGGGGGCCAACTGAGTTCGGAACTCAGAGCAAGTGGCTCACAGCCAAGTTCAAACCCATTGGAGGAGCACAGGCTGCTGAAGGATGAATGAGTCTGGTTCCAGCCTCATAGCCAAACACCAGCCCGAACTTTGTTGGAATTATCCATTACCGTGCTATAAAGCTGCTGCTGGCTTACTGGGATTCATCAACATGGGTTTGGACTCTGTCTGCCCATGTTGCCTAGGAGTGACAGCAGAGACATTCCTTGAGGTGGACTTTAAAAATTTTTTTCTCCCTTTTAAAAAAAAGTTTTATTTTCTGTTCATTGTTCTTGTTTTATATGAGTGTTTCTAGGTTTTTGTTGGTTTTGTTTGGTTTCTACATTTTTGTCATTGTTGTTCTCTTCTGTTTTTTTAAAATTTTTTCCTTCTCATTGTTGCTTCTGTTTTCTGTATGAGTTTTCCCAAGTTTGCATGATCCTCTAATTTATTTCTCTTCTATTTTTGCCCCGTATTAGTCATTGTTTTACTAGAGAAACAGATATAACATGACATATAAAGATGTATAAGAAATCACAAGATTGGCTAACAGTGGTCACCCACACTCCAGGGTGCCTGCACACTGGAGAATGAAACGATTCATTCTGAGGTCTGAGCTCACTGCAGTGTCCTGTGTGAGTCTGTATCAGTGACCGGTGGGTCTTTAATAGATGGCTGAAGACCCAAAAGTGAAGACTGGAGCTCTTCTGAAGGATGATGACAAGTGTTTTCTTTCAGATCCAGACATACGCTTAGAGATGCTTCACAAATTTCTTCAGGACTCAATGCTAAAACACTCATGGTTAATAGCCATTTAATGTTCTATGTGAAGCTTATTGCCTATTCTGTACTGTACTGTTATCAATCTTCTAGATGTTCAACAACTAAAATTAAGAGGTAATTATAAATTCCTTTTGGATTCCTTTTGCTGGGGTCCACCAGATCTTTTCCAGAAAAAAGGTTATCTGATGCATGCAAAACAACAAGACCAGCACTGGGGCAGAGGCCAGGCTTGAGCCTTTTCCAGCCCATCTGCCTGCCCTGGCTCAGCCCTCCACTGAGCCATAATTAACTATACTCAACCGGCATTAAATGACACCATAGCTGATCTCTAAATAAAAAGGTAAAATTAATAAAACAGGCCATTCTCCAAAAATCAGATGGCATTAGACATTCTAACAGCATAAAGAGATACTTATATATGACAAATAAATGATATGTCAGTTCCTAAAATTCCTGGGACCTTATCCTCCTTATGGGAAGCCATTACTAAAGTTATGATCATAAATACCCTGTTGATTGTATTATTTGACTCCTGCATACTTAATTGGCTCTACAGATACTTTCTATTGTGGACCAGATACCAAGACAAAAGGCTAAACTTGGCCCTCAAACCCCACAAGGAGACCACAGGCTTTTCGTGTTTTCAACAACAGAGATTAAAAAAATAACAATCTGATCTTTTAGCAGTGACACCTAGAGCTCTGAGACAGGTAAACCAATACAAGGTAGAGCTGCCTGAGACCCTCTTGCATCATGCTTCAAATGCAGGAAAAGAATGTTGGACAAGAAAGTGCCCCATCCTGGCATTGCTTTGGGGCTTTACCCCAGAGCTACTGGACTGTCCTAGCCACCAGAGAGTGGGTAAGCCATCCTCCTGAATTCTAGCCTTCACAGAAAATGCCAACACTGCCAGATTCATTGCTGACAGATCTGCTTGGGCTTGTTGCTGAAGACTGATGGGGCTCAGCCCCCATTAAGGTGTCCTTCTCAGAGCTCCAAGTCCCACTAGAGGTCTCAGGTAAGACATTCTCTATACTTGTGGACATAGAGGCCATGTATAGGGTTCTTTCTGAGTTTTCAGGCTGCCATATTAAGTCCTCAGTCTCTATAGGGGGTATTGATGGCCAACCTATGCAGCCTTTACAGACAGGGCCTATTTCATGCAGGTTTCAGACTCACTGCTTCTCTGGTTTATCCCATAGATTGAGATACCTCCAATCCCACCTGTGTTGCCCATTTGTCTCAGGGATCCTTCAATTTTTCCTTGTGCTCCCCAATATCCTATAGCTTCCAAACATTTACAGGGACTTAAACCTATAATTAAGCATCTTTTAGACAATGGTTTTCTTAAACCTACCCGTTCACCCTATAATACTGCTATTCTCCTGATACTCAAGCCTGGTACAGGACATTAAGGTAATCAATAGTGCTGTTACCCCAATCCACCCAGTGGTGCCAAACCCTTATACCATGCTCTTTCATATCCTTCCCTCCAGCACTCACTTTATAGTCCTAAATCTTAAAAATGCCTTTTTATTCCTTTGTGTTTATGCAGATTGACCCAGATACTGAGGTCTCAGCAACTTATACCTGTTATCTCTAATAAAACCTCTCCTCAGGGATACATAGCTCCCCCTTCCTTTCTGATTCACCAGTTTCTCAGACACAACCCTGGTCAAGACTGACAGATAAATTTTAAACACATGCCTTGCCACAAACCTCTCAAATATCTTCTTACCTTTGTTTGAACCTTTTCAGGATAATAAAAGCCTTTTCCAGAACCAGGAAAACTGCTGATATACTTCCTAAAGGACTACAACCAAGGTGGAGCGGCTCACACGTGGTCTTCTCGGCAACCTCAACAGCGATCAGAGTTGCTAGACTGCTATCCTGGTTTCACATCGCTCAGGTGGTACCCTCCCAGCCCTAGATCTAACCATCCTTTTCTCATGTTTTGTTATCCAATTTGGTTCCTAATTTCTTTTTTTGTTTGTTTGTTTGTTTTTCGTTTTTATCGGTACCGGGGATTGAACTCAAGACTGCCTGCTTGCAAGGCAGGCGCTTATGCCGCTGAGCTAAATCCCCAGCCCCAGTTCCTAATTTCTTACATTCTACTAATTAGCCTTTTTACAGCAGGACTTTTTACAGTCTTTCCTAAAGACTCCCACCTCATGCGTACCAGAGACAAGTCTTACCTATCTACCCTCATAACTTTTACCCTTTCAGATGGAGGAATAATCACCTCTCATAACTTCACTCCTCCTAACCCCCCACTTATTTTTCAGAATTCTACCTCACCATGGCAATGATTCTACCTCAACATGGTCCTGATAAAATGACATTTTTTTTAATTTAAGAAGAAAAAGAAAAAAACAGAAAAAGGGTACAAGTAATACAAAATTTAAAAAATAAACAGTAAGAAATCACTAGTTAATAGTTTACATATCCTCATCTTACAAATAGTTGTTCAAGTTACAAAATTGAAGCATATAAAGTGTACTTTCAAACTGTGAAAGTGCAAACAGTTTTGTTCAATGATCCAAAAAAACTCAGTAATATGGTTATCTATCTTATACACTTAAACATATATGCAGTTATAACCTTTAGAGTACTTTCTTTTCTTTTGTACATGACAATTACACATTTTGGGTTTTATTACTCCTACAGTTCTTATTACTTTTTTTGAAGAGAGTAAAACCAAATCTGACATATCAGAACAGAGACAGTCAAATCAAAAGGAAGGACATAATAGATAATGTAAAAACAAAATACAAGGTGATCAACAATGGTTACCATACTGCCTCTTGCTATTTTAAGAAGAATTGCCAGTTATAATAACATTGAACAAAACAGTAAAGAATAAAACCAAAGCATTGGAGACATTACAGGACTTTAAAAGAAGATAATAGTCAACTGGAATGGGCGTCATAATGGATCTTATTGTCTTCACAGTTGTTGCCTATACTTTTGAACTTGGTACTATCAAGCCAAGCAGAATAGGGGAAAATCAGTCAAAACAAGATGGTGAGGGAAATGCAAGATTTCAAATCAAGTTAATAGGAAATCAAAGTAGGTTACTATAATGTATCCTGCTATTTTTTATTTATTTTTCCCTTAATTAAAAAGATAAAAAGAAAAAAGTAAATAATTTAAAAAAGGAGATTGAGATAAAAGAGGGCATAACATCAAAACGGCGCAGGTCAAAACATAACCATTTAAGCAAAATAGTGTTTCACCACAAGATATCCTGACATAAACGTAGTTACCATAGTGTCTCTTTCCTTGAAATCTTTGAGTATAACTTTGTGTACTCTAGCACCAAACATATCCAGACAATGTAAAACCATTCAAGAGAATGACATTATTACAGGGTATTTAGAGCCAACTAACAGAAAATGAACAATGGTTTCTGTATGATCTCCTTGTCTGTAAAAGTTTTTGCTTATATTATCACATATAATAAAATCCAGTAAGACACAACCTGTTAAGACCGATGGAGACAGAAGAATAAAAGCTTGATGGGACTTCAAAGCAAGATGATACTAAATCAGCATTAGCTATTATGATGTCTTGTTTTCTCCAAAATAACTGTTCCTACCATCCAATCTTCTCTGCCTCATTTCTGTTGAGCTCTTTTTCTGTCGTTAGTTGTCAGTTTGTCTTCTTCATTTCACTTTCTGCTCCATTCATTGTGGCCTCTCTGCCACTATTTCTGGAATCTTGGTATTTTCCTTCTTTAGAATATCCTCCAGTATTCTCTGTAGAGTTGAATTGATGGTTGCAAATTCCCCTAGTTCCTCTTTATCCTGGAAGCACTTTGTTTTTCCATCAATTTCTAGGGACAATTGTATTTCTTGTTCCTTTTATACAAGCGAATATAGGAGGCCCAGTTTCTTTCTTTGTTGGTTGCAGTTTGCTTGAATTGGGCTGGCTAGGTTTTCCCGCCTACTGCAGTGTACTAGGGACATAGAGACCTGGGCAGCCTATGCTGGGCCTGTCCCTCCAGGTCAACCTACTGAAGGCTTCACTGCTAGGGTGCACCTCTAGGTGCTGGGACCTGGTTTGGGCTAGCCTACCGGGTCTTGGTCAGCGGCGTAACCCAGGCCAAGCACTCCCCACCAATCCCGCTTGAGAGGGGAATATGTGACTGAAGTCACTGCAATAACCTGTTCCAGCTATTCTGCCCGGTCCCAGTATGTCCTTTGCTGAAGCCTCCTATGGAAGGGTCCCCGATTTGCTCACTCATCGCAGGTCGATGCAGGGCTCCTGGCCAGTCCCGCTCTCAATTCCATTCACCACTTCCCATTCTCAGAGCTTTTGTGCCTCTCTTCTTGCCGTGCCGATTAGGACGCAGCAGCGGCTGCAGGAAATTCAAATTGCAGCTTCCAGTGGTGCTGGGTCCAGCTTCCGTGCTGAGACCTTATCTGTTCCTGTTATATCACCGGGATTGCATTTCCGGTTGGTTTCTCTTAGTTTAGTTCATTCCTGGGTCAGCAAATTATATCTCCCCTTGCTTAGGATTTCTCACCTGGCACCATTCCTGGATTTTAAGTGCGGTTTCTCAGAGAGCCCCCAAAGCTGCTGCTATCTACCCGCCATGTTCTCCTGGAAGTCCCCAAAATGACATACTTAAATCAAAGACACCTTTCCCTCTACCTCACCTTAAATATGATAGTGCCATGCCTCCTCCTAACACCTTGTCTCTTTGTTTTTCACAAAACTAGTTCATATGGTTAAAGGGGGAAAATTAAATTACCTCAGTATGTCAATTTCTAAGCTGTGTTGGATGCTATTGTTATTGCTGATTGTACCACTTTAGCCAAAGTGACCTAACTGTTCCAACAAGTTGTTCTTCCTGGTATACCAAGACTGAGACTGCCCAAGGGTCATAAATTATCTATTTATTTACTCAGTGATTTTTAAAAAATTTCTTAGCCTACATTGTAATACTCTGTGTTTGTGGAGTCCATTTTTGATCAATTGTTGTGACCTAAGTAAAAGAGTACAGAAGGGTCAGAGGTGATGGTTGCACATTTTCATTTCCAATGGCTGCCACTAGATGGTGCCAGCTTTCCAAAAGAATCTGTTTACCAAACATTAAAAGATTAAAATTAAGTGCAAGGTCAAGCAATCATCCTCTATTCAAGAATGAATAACTTCTAGTTAATATCTTAAAGTGAATACGTTTTTAAAACCTAATATATTCGTTAAGGAAATTTAGGACATGAAAATAAAAGTACTGGTAGATTTGCATCGATTTTCTATAATTAAAACATATGTTTAAACAACAGCATTTCCCATCTTATTAGCAAGGAATACTTCTAAATCAATGCTGAATATTATTTTTGTGTGAAATATCCTTGTTTTTATTTATTTATTTTTACTTTTCTGTTTTTAAATTTGATATTTGCTTTACTCTTTTCCCACTCTTGACAACAATGTTGGTCATTTCTAACTGTTCATTGGTATAAATGATACAGTAATGAATATCCTTGCTTGCACTTCTCAATGCATCTATTTATTCAAAATATCTCCTCAGAAGTGGAATTACTGAGCCAAAGGATCAGCAGTACAGAATTAGAAGGATTTAGGGAAGTTGTGCTAAATTGCTTAGCTGACGTTTCCTACTGGTATACCTTGCCGCTGTGTGTAAGGATGGGAATGTTCATTACAACCAGGCGAGCAAGAGTCAGCTGGAGAGCAGAGAAGCAAACTGTTCACTCATCAACGGAGGGAAATAACGGGGAGAGACACAGGAAAGAACTTGGAGGAATTTCGGCAGGCTTTAGAGACACATATGAGAAGACACTGGGGAAAGGACTATGGACGGTGTGACTCCTGGACATCGGCGGGAATGAGGAAGGTGGTGCTCAGAGCCAAACAGGAGGAGCACGTCTCTGTGGGAGCACTGACCTGGCCTGGTCCTGCAGAGTGGCCTGGTCTCCGGGATGCTGAAAGACAGGTACACTGAGAGGAAAGGGGAGAGACCGAAGGGCTTCCTGGAAAGAGGATTTCAGGCTGAGATTACAAACAAAATGAAAGCCCTGGAAGAGGGAGGCACTGGAACAAGAGAGACGTAGGAACCATGTGGGCAACAAGGGCCTGGGAGCTACTTCTGTGGCAAAACCGAGCTCTGTCCTTGGCCTGGGTGAGCTTCCACGTTGGATGTGGTGTGAAGTTATCCTGGGAAGGAAGAGTGTGAGGAAAGTGCTGGGACCCTGAAGGACAGGGCAGGAACTTCCCCCGTGACACTGCTCACCCTTGTACTTTCCACCCTGGAATTGCAGAGGTGCAGACAATGCACTCTTTTCTTTCTCCCTCAAATCCTGCTTTCACCCGGTGCAGCCTGGTTCCTCTGCTACAAATCCACAGATCCTACACTCATTTGAGCCAAACAGTAATCTTGTGTTTTCAATCATGTGAAACATTTCAAAATATTCTGACCTGTCTGTAAGGATGCCAGACACACAAATATCACCATCCTTCCTGGATTAGAAGCTAAAATCCATGTTCCTCAGCACAGGTGGGGAGAGGCCTGCATAACTCTCTGATCCCACATACCTTACTGCACTTGATTGCCCACACAACAGGTCTCTCACTTGCTTATATTTGCTTAAATTGTACCCTCCTCTACATGCTTCTGACCCCTTCTGCTTTCCCTTGAGACCAGATCTTTCTGTGTAGACCAGGTTGGCATGGAACTCACAATCCTCCTTCCTCAGCCTTGCAAGGGGTGAGACTGGAGGTGCACGCCACCATGGCTACACCACACTGCTTCCTCCACAAGCTTTCAGGTGAGATCGCCCGGGAGGTTATTCCTGTTCTCCTACCCATGCCCACTCCGGCTGTGTGAAGTCCCCGTCTAAGTCCTCTCATGACGTCACTTGTCAGTTCTGCTGCTTTTCCTGCCCTCTATTAGTCTATGGATTTGTATCTCCTCAAAGAGGCTCTAAATCCCCTAAGAACATAGATCACCTCAGACTCCACAACAAAAGAAGGAAGCAACCTCATGGCATTCATGCTTCTACCAACAGAAGAAACATTCTTTAGCTTGTGTGTATGTGTACAGAATAACAAGGGGATAGATCCTTGTAGCCTTCTGTCTCTTTTTTCTCTTTCCCATCTTCCATTACAACTTGGTACCAATATTGCCATGGTAATCAACCGTCATAGAGCATAGACTTATGTGTTATCTTGGCCATAATGAATCAAACTCTGAAGGATTTCTCATGTCATCTATTCATGACTGAAGACTTTTAGAGCTTATCTATCAGGTAGCCAACCATCAAGCAGGGCACTGCAGATTGGGAATGTGCTCAAGTATATGTGTCCACATGCTTTTCCACACCTACATAATAGGTAGAGCATCATGGGAAAAGGTGGGATAAATATGCCATGAACATGTAAATGAATATAAGCTTCTGGAAAGCAAGCCAGTATGGATTATTACAAGACTCCAATGTATGTCTGAACTTATGCCATAGAGCCCACAGACAGAAGTACAATGACAGACAGGGCCTGAAATTTATGGACAGGTTCCCCCACAAGCCTACAACCTCTTGTCTTTTTGTGTTCTTTGGTTGTGTTTTGAGACTGGTCTTCCTCAGTGGTCTAGGTTGGCCTGGAATTTACAGTTCTCCTTCCTCTGAGGCAGAAATCCCGAAATTATACTGCAGCCAGTAAGAAAAGCTGCAGGCATTTCTGTTCTTTGTCACTGAAGTCAGCTTGGTCATGTGATTTGTTGTCAAACTGAAATTTCTGTGAATGTGTTAAAGCAACTTTGCTTCATATTACTCTGCTCACTACAAGATACCTGCGATACCATAGCTGTCAGCAAAAGCTCATCTCATTCTAGAAACTTGTTTGCCACTTTGTAAATAAGACAAGTTTTCTGTAATCGCCACCTCAGATTTTGGAGATTATTTCTCTGGGGTCCACTAGCATTAATAAAATTTCTTTTTTCTGAGCTCCTGGCTACTGTTGATTCAACCCCCTCCCATGCAACACTCAATTCTTTCTTTACCCTCTTCCATTATAACTGAATTACAATATTGCCATGGTAATCAGTAGTCATAGTGCTTTACGCCCTCTCTTGGCCAGAGAGACAAGCTCTGAAGGACTTCTCATGTTTTCTTGTCAAGACTTGAGACTGAAAGCTTTCAGGTGAGCAGCACAAGGGCAGGTCATTGCAGACTGAGGAAATGTTTGACAGTGTGTGTACTACTCTTAATGTGCTCTTTCAGTCCTACTTAGTAGCTAAAGCATTATGGAAAAAGGTGCCCTGAATATGGCATTATTTGATGGAGTAATGGTCACGTAGATGAGCACAAGCCTTGTGGAAAATAATTTGGTATGGACTACAATAAGACTCCAATATGTCTGAACTTATGCTCATTGATCCCATATATAAAAAAGAATGACAGACATGACCCAAAATTCATGGATAAGCAAATGGATTTGTTGCAATTTATACCTAGTGGTCATTCACAGGACCACTGATAATGGTCTTAATACTATAATGGTCATCAGTTACCTGATCATTACTGTGTGATCAATAAGAGAGTAGCTAATAATTACTGAGTAGCCCTGTATGACTACCATAGGCCAGTGATGGCAAACCTTTTAGAACTTTCAGTGATACAAACAGCCCACTGTGGCACCCCTGCTTTAGGGTATGCCCTAAAATAAATTTATTCATTTATTTAATGGTGACCAGGTTTCTTTGAAAAGTGAGGGTTAAAACAGTAAGGGTGGAACTGGCTCTGTAGAGTCAACTTGGGCTGAACAAAAGAGGAAAAGAGAAAACAAAAATAAAGGTACTCCCTGGATCTGGAAGACACAGGCAGGCTACCGTGAAAGAGATGTGATAGCCTAAAAGAAACACAGTAGTCCATAAAATTTATTTATTTAGCAACGGAGGATCAAACTCACGACCTTGCACTTGCTAGGCAGGCACTGTGCCGCTGAGCTCCATAAAATTTAATAATCTCAGTTTCTTTTTAAAAATTTTTTTTTATTATTTTGAAGGTAGTAAAACACAACAGAACAAAGCCAACTGAGACAGTGCAGTGAAATTAGTACAGAACCTCACAACAGGTTACCAGGTTAACAGTAATAGGTACCATAGTATATCTCGTTATCTTCACAATAGTTGTTCTTTCAATCAGGAATCGCAAAATCAAACCAAATACAGAACATTATAGAACTTATCAAAGCAATATTGAATAAAGCAATACAATTAATTGCAACAAAGCAAAACAGTGATAACATTTGCCTTCAATGAGATGGTAGAAGGAATTCCCCACTATTCGCTATATTGCATATGGTCAACCTCCCAAGAGATGCTCAGACCTGTGGCTCCCACTTGCTACTGGGGCAGCGGGGTATGGGATGTTTGATTCTCAACCTGTGCACTGGTAGGCTCACAGCTGTTACCAGGTAGGTAAGCAGGTTACTTGGTTTCCCAGTGCCCTAAGTTCCAACATGGCGCAGATCTCAGGAGACACTGGCTAGTTTTCTCCTTGGGGCCGCCCCACTAATCTCAGTTTCTTATGTGACATCCACATGCATATTATATATTAAAACCAAACCAAGGGCTACTTAACAGTCCACCTTTAGTGATAGGTGTCTTTATCTCTGGATGATCAGATCATAGGCCTGTTTTCATCTTTATATGTTTGTTTTTCAAATTCCATGTAAGTACCATTTTCTCTCATGATGCAAGTTCTTTCAACTGGCAGAAGATAAAGGATGAGAGGAATTCAGGTTTGTTAGAGAGGATTATTATACAATGAGACACACTTTTACAGAGACACAACTGCCTCTTCTGCTTCTCCTATGAGAGAGGTTTATAGAATGGGATAATTCAGTATAGAAAGAGGAAGTGGAGCTTATTGTTATTTTAAGTACACAACTCTGTCTTTCTCCCCAACATCTTTTCTTCATTCTCCTCTTCTGAAGCCTCAGGACTTGATGGAGACTGAAGATACAACACTGTAATTTCATGGCATCCCCAAACCTCAATGGTGACTGCGCTGACTCAGAGCAGCCCCATTCAAAGCTCAGTTCAAAGGGGAGCAGGAGTGACCTTCACCTTCCCACACCTTCCACAAAGAAAGCAAAACCTCCTTCAAGGTTACACCTGTTGCTGTGAGAAGACAACATTCTATGAAGGATGTGTTTTAGACCATTCAGCCAGAAACCTCTCTTCTGTCAAAGAATCAGAGGAAACACAAACACTAGGAAGGCACATCGACAAGAATTATGACACTGAGCACAATCCAAACCAGGTTTGTAAACCAAGCATTGATGGGCAAGAGAATGAGGATACAGACTCAGACAATGAAGATGCAGCAGTTGGTCACAAAGCCACTGCTGACAATGAGCAGATAAATAAAAATTCAAAATACAGAAGGCAACTGATTGACTCCATGCATGATTGGCCAGAAACACAGTTTGTCCTTCCTGAACTTACTGAGAAACATGAAAAAGACACAGTAGCAATCAGAAGAGCAAGGAAGAAACCAAGAGCAATGAAGTATCAGGAACATTATAAGCAAATTCAAAACTATGAAAAACAAGATGATAGCATGCTAACTGAATCAACTGAACAAGGAAAAAGAGGACAGGGAAAACCAGAAAAATGAAGAAATCAAGAGTAATGAAGACTATCAGGAGCTTTATGAACAAATTCAATATATGAAAGACCTGATGACACCTGTTGTCAGAGTTTACAAGGAAAACAATACAGGACACATAATTTATAGAATTACTTATAAGTCACCCAAAGAGATAAACATGAAAGAGTGCAGGAAATCTGTCCACACACTAGAGACCCAAAGAATTCAGCTGAGGGCCTGGATTCCATGACAGTGTCCTGCATGGGTCCAGCTGGACACTTAGAGCCCATGACAATATCTTAGGCAAGTCTGTGTCACAGATTTACATTGGGAAGGCCCAAGGCCACTGCAAGGTCAGTGGTGAAAACTAAAAAGTCTGTGCCAGTAGGTTGAGAGATCTGCCCTGGACCGAGGAAGTGAAGCTCAAGGGAAGGACCAAAGCTCCCCTGAAAAGTACCACAGCCGTCCTCAGTGACAGTGAGGTCCTGAACTCTATGGACGATGAGAACAGCCAAGTTCGTATCACAAAGCCAATGTGACAAGCTTCTCCAGGAGAACCAACAGCAACAAGAGAACCAACAGCACCACCTCTTCCTCTTCAGTTCTCTTTTCAGCCTGTTGGCAACAATCCTCAGGTGGGCCTTCCCCACCCAGCACCACACCGATCCAGTTAGATTGGGTGTTACAAGTTAACCACCTGGTTGTCAACCCACCACAGCAGCACACTCACTGAATCTAAGGAGGACCGTGAAAAAGAGCACAGTGAAAACCAGAACAGCAAGGAAGGAACTCAAAATGATAGATAAATTCAGAAGTACATCAAAGACAGAGCCCTCCCGTTCCAGGAACCACCTGAGGAAACTTTCCAGCTGAGCAACAGCTGCCATGCAGATCACTGGTGAAGAACTCGATACACATGCGGACCTGCCCATGTGTAAAGCAACCCAGAAAACAAAGACACCCAAGTCGCAGAGATGCCTGAGATGCTCGGGGAAGATGAAGTTGCTGAGGTGAGCATAGAGCTCGTTCCTGGGAGAGACAAGGACAGGCTCAGGGGAGGTGGTAGGTTGGGCATCGTGGGGCGTCACTACCTGCTGTATGCAGGGCTGGATCCCGGGTGCTGATGGAATGAGAAGGGGAGAAGGATGACAGGAAGGAAAGGAGCCAGGGAGGAGATGCATGGAAAGCAGCCAGGGGAACTAAGTTAGATGCACGATGTGCGTAGGAACAAAGAAAAGGGCTAATCATTATTTTACTTTTTTTAAGAAAAGATTTGTTTGAGGCTCTCCGTGTTTTAGTGTTCAGTTTAGAACTAGGCATTCACAGCTGGGCTGTTTCTAGTAAAAGGATTTGAGTCCCATAATGAGTGAATACTAGCTGCTCTGCCAATGTTACGCATATCCAAGTCATCTTCCTTTTCCAGGCAGATGGTAAGTGAAAAGCCCAGCACCAAGGAGCCCTCTTCAGGCTCCTGGAGGCAGTGAGAGGAGGAGGGGGACACCCAGTCTGACACACAAACCACAACCTGCGTGAATTTGAGGCAGGCCTTGCGCTGGCTCTGGAAGAGGGTCCTTGCTTGTTCTGGGAAAAAAGCGGTGGTCAACAGCCCATCACCAATCCCAACCAAGAGAAGGAGTCTTCGCAGCTCTGACAAGTCCACCCTGAAGAAACCCTCACCAAATTAGCATAACCGGAATACCCAGATTGGAACACAATTTGATGGCCTGGGTTCTACAATTCCCATAGGTTTATTTGTTCTCAACAGAATGAATGCTCTTGTTCTCTGGCTGTGCTTCTTCCAGCATCGTCTTCTTGATGCAGGCTGAACACAGACAGACTGTGTAGAGGGCTGAAATGTAGTCTCAGGAAAGCGCAGGTAGCATGGTGCTTGCTACAGAGAAGGCATCCTCCTCTCCCTTCATCCCTGCTTCCCAGGTTTTATATTCAATTGCACTGATTTTACCCATCTCAGGTATTTCATCTTGTCACTAACTTGTCTTGTCTTGTCACTAATTCGCATCCCCATGTTTCAGAGGCAGCAGCACAACCATCAGACTCACTCGGAGGTGCACTTTGGGGCGAACTTCCAGGGGCCGAGCGAGCAACAGTGCAGACTCAGTCACACAGGAAGCTGACTCCAGGTTGTTGTAACATATATAAAACCCCCTCAGAAGTCCCCCCGGAGGCAGGAGAAAGATCAAAGGTAACTCTAAGAGTCGAACAGGATGTCTTTGTAATCTAAACTCGCTTGTTTGCAGGATGTGCCTTCCCCAGAGGATGTTTGCCTAATCTAAACTTGCTTGTTAGCCAAACCCTTGCTTGAACCTTGTTCTTCTCAAGAAATGTAACCGCCATGTTCCTGTTCTGTAGTGCACCGTAAAAATGCCCCCTGCATTGTGAGACCAGCAGATGCTTGTGGTTTTACAGGATAAAAACCCTGCCCTTAGCTGTTAGGTGCACAGTCTTCCATATTGGCTACTGGAGGCTGCATCGCCAGGGCTGTGCTTTAATAAATAATTTTTTCTTTCCAAATTATTTTCTCTGGCTCCTTCATACCTTGGGAAGCGGACCACCACACAGGTAACAGTGTTTGGGGCACACAGAAGGCAATTCTCATGTTCCTGAGGCACCAGGCTTCTTCTAGTACATTGGTGACTTCTCCCTTACTCTGCTTGGACAGGTTAGGTAAAGGATCCCTTTCCTTTTCTTTTCTTTTTGTTGGTTTTTGTTTGCCTGTAATGCCAGCTCATGGGAGGCTAAGGAGAAGGATCAGGATTTCCAGTCCAGCATGGGCTACCTAGAGACTTCAAGACCAGAAGGCTGCCCACCGAGGAAGAGACAGTGGAGGGAGAGACAGGGAAATCAGAGCTGTGGCTCCATGGGGTCCTTTACACTCTCAACCTCTAATACCACTGCCACCACCACTGCCACCTAGACACTTATCAGTATCCCTGCTTTTTATTGGGGATTATGACCTTGCACTCCTGCTCTAGAAAATGATATCCACTGTTTGTATTAATCTCAACATTCCCCCAAAAGCCTCATGCACTCATAGGTGGGATTTTTAGGAAGTGACTGGATATGTGACACTAGATTAATCAACTCATTGGTTTAGTGTAGTTCTGGGTATAGGTGATAGATTTGCTTAAGAGAGAAGACCCACGCTGCCTGGTACCAACCAATAGACTTGTAACCTAGATCGAATAAAACAGAAAAGGAGGTAAGCTGCGGTGTTCTGCTTGCCCTGCCATGGACTGTTTCTCCTTTGTCACGCCACCCTCTCTTGGAACCAGCTGATTATGAAACCTCTACAAACTATGAGCTAAAATAAGTCTTTTCTCCTTAGCTTAGGGGTGTTGGGTATTTTGTCTTTCCAACAGGAAAGTAGCTAAAACACCATGCCATTTATTTTCTATATTCTGATGTTTTGAGTCTTGGGGCCCTTGCCAACCTGGTGGGACTGTCTTCTATGTGCTAGCCAATTCCTAGATACAGTAAGTGACTCAATGAATTTGCCTTTCATGTGCAGCCCAATCAGCACAGGGCCTGTATTCACAACCACCCCCCTTTTTTTTTGTACTGAGGATTGGCCCCTTTAAAAATGCATTTGTTTCTTGATACTGTCTCTTCACTAAATTGTCCAGGATGTGTTCAGATTTGTGATCCTTCAGCTCCCCAAAGGACTGGAATTACAGGCATGTGCCACCACACTCAGCTTCGCAACTGCCTTCTTTATTGGCTTCTCACGCGATCCACCTGCCCTTATCACTCTGAGACCATGCAATAAAGGGGCCCTGGCTTTGCTTGTTGTTTCCCATGGAAACACAGTAAAATCTCTTGCCCACATTCTTTCTAGCCCTTCTGCCTCCTAACTTACCTGGTGCTTCCCAATACTCACCTGTGGGGATTTGAGACTTCTACAGCTGTATTTTCAACACTGGTGCTCTCTCATCTGTCGGCCTTATCATAATATATAATAGTAAAACCTGTATTTTAAAGCACATGCCAGACTCTGCTGGTTACCTCCCTGATCAGTTCCCTACTTTCTGGCTAAAAGAGCCATGATTTTTGATGAGGGTAGCATATAGCTAAAATTCTTGCCTTGTCTGGTTCCTCACAGCTAGGGCGTCCATGTGACACATTGCTTTCATATAAGTAAAAACCTACTGGAAATTGACAGTAAGGTTTTTGTTTCCTGTTTGGAATACAGCAGCTGTTTTACAAGCATGAAGTGACAAACCCAGCATGAAATGTATCTTTTAAAGATAATGAGACTTCCAGAAGGATGGTGCAGTGGTAAGTGGCAGAGAAAACAGCCTCTCTGAGTCACCATCCAGAAGCTGGAATTCACATTGTGAGGAAGACAAGGAGGAGGGCAGTGGCTCCCTTGGAAGATCTGAAGTGCACATTGAAGCCCACAGAGAGACTGAGAAGAAAAACTTTAGGGCTGGGGATGTAGCTCAGTGGCACAGTACCTTCCTGAGGTGAGGTTCTGAGTTCAATTCTCAGTACCAAAAAAAAAAAAAAGAAGGAAAAAATCCAACAAAGAAGATGACAGTAGCTGATGACACCTTTTCCCTGAGACAACTCGCTGCGAGAGAGGAGCTGTTCAAATCTGTGGCTGCACAGTCACGGTGACTAATACTGTGGTATGTTTGGTTGTCCACTCTGATGGCCTAAAATCCTGACAACCTAAAGAGTGTTGCAAATGATGCTGAGTATGTTGAAGAATTTGATCCTCAGTGTCATCACATCTTACCGTGTAACTTGAGCAATTTAGCTCAATTTTCCAAGCTCCATTACATCCTTTTTAATTGAAGCTAATTGTAGGACTGACCTCCTAAAATTCTTGGGATGACTGTGTGAGCTGATACACCAGGCTGTCTGTGAATGATAGCTGCTTTTGGTGAAGAGAACCACAGCATTTTTTCCCTAGTGTTTGTCTTGGGTTGAGGCTGAACCCTTCACCATCCTGGTCCATCTCATTCTCTTTACCACAATGGTGAATCTGGTGGAGGAAATGGAAGCAGAGCCTGAGAACTCTTGTGTAGTTCCTTTTTCCTGATCCTTTTCTGGAAGTGAATTTACCTTTAGAAATTTTGTATTTTCTACTTTTCTCAACTATCCATTAATCCTAGTGGAAAGTGTCTATAGTCACCAATCTTTCAGATTCCAATGAAAAGAAAGCAACCATATTCTTATGTGTCAGCTCAATCAGTTACAATCAGGTGTGTGTGTGTGTGTGTGTGTTTTAACTAACTGAATCCTTTGTCTTTTTAGCTGGTCTAGAATTCAAGAGGAGAGAGCTCTTGTTGGTTGGATCCCTCAAACATCAGAGCAGCTGCCATGAAATCATCACAGAAAAAGGACTGATTGAGGTTAATTATAGAGAAATGTGGTAATAGTTTGACTTGACTTTCCTCAGAAGGAACAGACCAAGTTTTTTTCTTTCCACAAGGACAGGTTTGTGGCCGGAAACTCTACACATGGCTCCCTAATATATGCCCACCACCAGTTGTCTGGCATAGCATTCAGATTTCCTAACTTTAAGAAGAAGACTGATCCTGAAGACATATTCTTAAATTGTATTAATTCTTCAGACCATTTACTTAGGGCTTACCACAATGTAGAGCTCTGTGTATAGTAACTTATTTTTAAATTTCTAATCTGCTTCCTACTAGCTGTAAAGTTTTCTGCAAATTTCTCAGACTCACTTTTCTATTCATTTGTGAAATGGAAATTAGGCATTATGGTTTAGATCTAACATGCCTCTCGGAAGTTTTATATCTTCAAAATGAGGCATTTGGAAGGTGATTTGATCATGAAAATCTTAACTTCATTGAAGGATTAATCCAATAATAAGCTCATAATTTGATGGCATTATTGGAAGGAGACAGAAGCAGGCAATGACCCTAGTTCACGGGAGTGGGGTAGGAGTCATGAATGTGAGGACCTGGTCTCTTAATTCCTTCCTTTCTGGTTCTTTCTCTGCTTCCTGGCTGTCAGGCATTTTTCCCACGGTATTTTGCTTTGTCACAGTCCAAAAGCAATGAAGTCAGGCAACCATGGGGTGAAACTGTGAGCCAACCTTTCCTTCTTAAAGTTTTTTTTTTGGCCAGGTATTTTGTCACAGCAAAGAAAGGTAAGACAAAGATTATCTACTATATATGATTGTTGCAAAGATTAATTCATAACTACATATTATACTGTTCATGGTACAGCGTATACTAAGCAGGCAGAAAATGTATTCACTGTTAACCTTAAAGATCATTTTCTAAGTTACATATCAGACCTTTTGCTCATTGTTGACACTACAGTGGTGAACACAACAGACTCTGGAAGTTTCATTTAAGACTAAGATATATTGCACAGACTGACTCAGTTTCCATTTTTAACTCACTGAGAACTCGCAAAGGATTGAGAATTATGGATGACAAAAAAACAATACTTGGATCAAGACCAACAGTGAAACCATATATTGATAACATCTTTTTATTCCTAAAACCAAACTATGATTGCTCCAAGAGCAATTTATAAACTATCTGGGTGACATAGCTTATTTTTTGGGTTTAAAGCTTACTCCATTTCCTGAGATGTTTTACTATTAAAATAATAGAAAATAATAAAAATGGGAAATGATAAAATAATAGAAAATTTTGCAAAAATGTGAAATACTTTGAGCAGATTAGTCAGAAAGTTGAAACTTCTTGCCTTCATGGCTCTAAGAGCACTGCGCAGGATCCAACTTAAGTTGCTCCCACTTGATGTACGAAGAGTGTTTCAGATACTTGTGCTTATCAAAGTCTCACTCTGTGGAGCAGACTCCAGCGTCGTCTTGTCAACTGTGTAAAGCACAAGTGGGAAGAAAAACAGAGAGCTTTGGAATCTTTCATCCATGATCTGTTAACCATAGTAAGATGTACTAGGGGGTCAGTTCCACTCCCACATGAAGCATCTCTTGTCATTGTTGGGGCCAAGGAAGGAAGTTCAATGTTTGAGTGGGCATCACTCATTAAAAAAGCAGCGGCAGCATGACTTTAAACAGGAGTCAAAGTCCAGGAAGCCACTGAGGCACACTAAACTGGACAGGGATGGTTTTTGGAAGGTTTCCCACCTTGGAGAGCTCTGACTTTGGTTATTCCCACTCACTGATTTCAGCTCAGGCTATTCCTATTTCCTTTCACAGCACTGCTGAATGTAACATGTGGTGTAAAGGATGAGACAGTAACTCTCAAATGATTTGTTTCAATAATCCAAACAAAAGTACCTCTGCTTTCATCTATTTTTCATGTGGATTTATATTTTACAGCCATTTCTATATTAAAATGTTCTATATTAAAATGTTGCCTATTGTGTGTTGTATGTTTTGTCTTCTGCTTTATGTTTTATACTGGACTATCCAACTCACCTTTTAAGTGAAAATATGGTTTGTTTTATTCTGCATGGATATTCTGTATAGAATTATGTACACTCTTGTTGGGATATTTTAAAACTTTTTTATTTTTGCCATTAGAAATAGTGCTTTAGACATTTAATGTGCTTTAATACATATTTTTTGGGGGGGGTTGATTCCCAGAAGCAGAATAGCTAAAGCAAAGTGTGAGAGAATTTTTGTGACTTTTGTTACAAATCGCTTTCAATCATCAACCAGCAAAATACAAGGTCAGTACTGGCCTGAAGTTCACATTGTCTGGGAGTAGAATAGATACCCCTGCTTTTCTCTGGGATCTTGTCACATGGAGTATTGTTTTCTTTCCTTTGATCTTTAGTCTATGGATTTCTTTTTGAGTTAAATATATTTATTGAATGCAGCATATTGCTGGGCCTTATTTCTTGATCCATTCTGCCAGTCTATTTCTTTTGATTGGTAAATTAAGATCACTTACATTCATAGTTGTAACTGATATGTATTGGCTTGTCCTTCCCATATTATTTCCCTGCTGATGGCTCCCTGTCTTTCCCTTCTGTTTAATTGCTGGCCTGCCTGGTGGCTTGTTTCTAATGGTACTCTTATAATTGTGGTCTTTATTATCTCTTTCAAAACCCTTTGTAGAGCTGGTTTCACTGTCATGAATTTCTTCAGTTCTTTGTCATAGAAGTATTTTATTTCTCTAATAATTCTGAAAGATAATTGTGGAGGATACATCAATCTAGGATGGAGGTTATTTTCTTTTAGGACTTGAAATACTTCACTCCAAGTTGTCTTTGACTTAAGGGCTTGTGTTAAGAAATTTTCTGTTTATTATATTACAGCATTACTATGATAAAAACAGCATAGAACTAGTAAAAAACAGACCTGAGGATCAAAGAAACAGATTAGAAGATGCAGAAACATCTTCCAACACATTTTGCCACCTAAATCTTAGACAAAGTGGCCAAATACCTTTACTGGAAGAAAGATAGCATCTTTAGTAAATGGTGCTGGAAAACCTGACTTTCCAAATGCCAAAGACTAAAATTAGACCATTGGCTAACAGCACGCACCAAAGTAAAACCAAAATAGATCAAAGATCTGCATATTAAAGCATAAATGCTAAATCTGCTGGAAGAGAGATCAGGCAGAATTCTTGAAGACACAGTTATAAGCAAAGACTTCATGAACAAAACCCCAGTGGCACAAGAAATACTATAAAGAATCAACAGCTGAGATCTCATCTTATTAAAAAGCTTTTGCACAGCAAAAGAAATCACAAAGTGAAATGACAGTGCACAGAGTGGGAAAAATCTTAGCCAGTTGTTCTTCAGGTAAAGTACTAATATCTAGAACATATAAAAAATTGAAAAAATCAGATTCCCGAAATTTAAAGACCCAATCCAAAAATGGGCATCTGAAATGAATAGAAATTTCTCAGAAGAAATAGAAATTTAAAAATTGTTTAACATCACTGGTCATTCAAGAGATGCAAACAACACTGAGATTCCATCTCATCCCAAAAGCATGGCTCTCATCAAGAAAGCAACCAATAACACATGCTGGTGAGGCTGTGGGGGAAGAAAGAACCCCTTTTCCCTGTTTTTCTACCTGCTACCACAGGGTCTCATTGTATAGTTCAGGCTGGCCTTCAACTTGCTTGTGTAGCCCATGCTGGCCTTGAAGTCATGGCCATTCTCCTGCCTCAGCTTCCTGAATGCTGGGATTACAGCTGTGCGCCATCACGACAACCCCTTCTCAGCTGTTGGTGGAGTGTAGACTTGTGCAACTAATGTGGAAATCAGTGTGGAGATTCCTCAAAAACCTGAAGCTAGAGGTCCCATTTGACCCACCTGTTTCTCCTCCTGGTATCTTGCCAAAAGAATTAAAAGTATCATTCCATGATCTATGTGCACCCCTATTTACAGTGGCACAGTTTGTAATAGCTAAATCTTGGAAACAACCCAAATGTCCATCAACTGAGGAAGGGATAAAAAAGATGTGGTTTTGTTTGTACAATGGAGTATTTCTCAGCCATAAAGAAGGATAAACTTGAGGCATTTATAGCCAAATAGATGTTCCTGGAGACAATACTCTGAAGTGAAATAAATCAGACACACATGTAAATATTGCATTGTTCCTCTGATGTGAGAAACTGAAAGTGTAAATAAGAACCAAAATATCTAATAGGTATTATGAAAGAGGAAGAAATTGTTAAAAAGGAAACAGGAACAGGGTTGGATAGAGAAGGGAAAAGGGGGAAAATTGAGAAAAAAAGGATAAAATGGAAATAAAGTTTTATAAATAAGGAAGAGAAGTAGTGTTGAACGGAGGAAAGGAGATTCGGAGAAGAAGAAAGAGGAACTAAGACGTATCATGCATAGGTGTAAGTTCCCTGTGATGAATGGGATCATTATGTTAATCTCAATTGTACCAATAAACATAATAAAAATATAAGAAAACCATTATCATTCAATTTTTATTTCTTGATGGGGGATAGATTTTACCATGAATAAAAATTGTATTTGAAAAAGCAAATATTAATACATAATCGTTACTTAATTTACAATTTCTTTGTTTACTATTCTCATATTCTAAGTACTATGAGCTAAATTGGTTGTTCATAAGCTTATCTCTCAGACTTATAACACATTCTTTATTGTCTTGTACACATCTTTCCAAGGAAAAGGGACATTAATTGTATTGTGAGCAAATAATTCTTGTAAACACTTTTTATGTAGTATGTTGTTAGCTTTTAAGCCCCTTTGTAAATATAGTGTTTGTCATAGCAAGTGACATTAATTTACATTAGGTTACAGTAATTTAAGTAGAGACAGACCTATTTGCCTGATATCTTTTAGTTTTTTACATTAGTAATATGATTTATGTGACATAGTCACGTAAAGCACACATATACACAAATATTGTCTCGTGGACACTGGCAAAACTTGGGACTCATTGTCTGACTCTCCAACTGTCATGTCTTACTCTCTTGTGTACAATATTTTGAACATTCTCTTTCATTCTCCACAAGGATTTTAGTCATTTTCTATGCTGTTTCTCTTGAATTCTTCCGTGGTCAGCTGGCACTATCCATAGTGTATCTTGTATTGTTACTTAATTGCCATCTGGTATGTTTCATCTCTTAAATGGAACATAAATACTTGAGAACTGACCCTATTTTATTATCTCTTTATATCTTTCAAAAATACCTGAAAAAATTACCTACATGAATTGGAAGCATTGAATGTGGTATGTGAGATTAAGTAGAATTGAGAGCAAACTGGGAAATCTAAAGCTGTTAAACATCTAAATAAAGGAAACCTAAGTTAACTTTTCAAATTGGAATTTAGAAACACCGTCATTAGGACAATCAACTGGCTAGCAGAAAGTGCTGTAATTCACACTGTCACACAAAGGGCAACAGAACTGCTGGCTTCAGTGTCTGCGTCCAGGCATAGGTATGTTCCTGGTCATGCTGAAGAAGCTGAGGCATCTTCCTGGACTTTTACTTAGCTTTTTTCCTAGATTATTCCTTCTGTGCCGTTATTCTCATTATTTGAACTTTTAAATCTAGAAATTGAGGTAGGAGATAAGAGCCAAACTGTAAGGCTGTTAGTAAGAGTCTGGTTTGTAAGTGAGGTGGTATAGGAGCGAGGTAGTTAGAGTGGGATGTCAGTCAGGGACGGCGCTGTGTACTTCAGCTTGGAGACCAGAACACGTTGTAAGGAGCTTTGGAGGTTGGGACAAGTCTTTGAAGGGACTTTTCATTCTGTAAATGGAAAACTGTAGTCCTGGTGAAGAAGTTTTGGGCAAGGGGAAGGGAGCAGGCCCAGAAACACAGCTAACTTCAAAGCATCACCTGCCTAACACAACTTGATGAGTTTCTTATATGAACCATGAGCTGATGCTTTTCTCATTTAATGAAATTTCACTTCCGTGTTGCTCTTCTTTTATTTTTATAATATATTTAATTTTGAAGAAAATAAAACCAAGCAAAATAAAACAGAATAGAGCCAATCAAAACAAAACAGCGTAAGTGATACAAGATTTCAAAACAAGATAATAGGAAATCAACAAGGGCTGCCTTAATGCCTCTTGTTGTCTTCAAAATAGTAGCTCATACCTCAGACATAGGAAAATCAAACAAAACAGAATACAACCAATAAAACCAAAGCAGTGAACATAATACAGGACTTCAAGATAATATTAAATCCAAAATAGCTACCATAATATCTTATCTTTGAAACAGTCACCATTGCCATCACATACAATAAAATTAAACAATTATACCAAACCCCCCCCCCCCAAAATCATGAAAATGATACAGGACTTTAAAACAGGATAATAGGGAATTAACAATGGCTACAAGAAGATCCCCCATAGATGCTATCTTGCATACTGTTACCCTCTAAATAGATAATCAGACTACCAACTTTAGCCTAAGAGTCAGTGAAACACTACACACCACAAGCATTAAGTTGTATTTTACTTCAATAGCTATTATCTCAGCCTGTGTTTCTCCAGATCAGCTGGTCGCTCACAGAGGGCAGCAGGGGAACCTTAGCTCTTCTTGTCTCTCAGCTCACGAGCCAGGAGTGGTTGGCACAAATGGCGCTAATTGGAAGGGGCTGGCATCTGCTCTTTTTTTATTAACAACTGTATCACCATCTATTTTTTTTTTAATTGATGGGCAAGCAGTGCTTTTTGAGCTACATACAGGAAGAATATTAGCTTCCCTGGCTCCTCCTTCCATCACCCCAAATATTCTATAAAGCTGAGTCCTGCACACTCGACCTAATCAGTGGACTCTAGAAGTTAACTAGTACTTTATCATAACTATCTTTTCTATGTTTTCTTTTTAATTTAATTTCCCTTTGTTATTCCAGACACAAGTAGACTGATGTACAAGCAGTGAGGTATTTTCTCTGTGTTTCTCTGCTCAGTTCAACTCCCTCCTACTCCAGAGGCCTCTCTGTCCATAAACCCACCCAGGCTGTAGCAGCTGTCCAAGCTGAGGTGACTCCTTAATCACTTGGTAGATGGGGAAAGTAAACAGACCACTGAGCTCTGTGCTAGAGGCAGGCAGTGGGATGGGAGTGGGCAATGGCCAAGGAGTCTGCTGGACTTCATGCCAGCATTTTTAGAACCAGTCTCCTCCGAAAACCACTCATGACCAGCCTGGCTTCTCTAAGGACCCTGCTTTCCTTCTCAGTGTGGGTTTAAACTTCTCAGTCAGTGTATGTCTCACCAGTGTCCTCTCTGTGACTGTCTCTTGTGGCCATCTCCTGTCTAGTCACTGTGGTGACCCCAGAGACCCTGAAGTCAGGTTGTTCTGAAGCTTAGTCCTCTTTTAAATTGGTACATGTTTAAAGCTCACGATTACATTCATTAAGGAGAGCTGATACGTGTACGTAACACATCTTAATTCTTTTTCTTTTGTACACTACACCTCACATCCCTCCTCCCTTCACCTCTTATTAGCCTTTTAATTATACTTTGTTTTTTTTTCAATTGAACCTATTTTTTTTTTATTTTAAAGAGGATAAAACCAAGGAAACTAAAACAGAGTAAAACCAGTCAAAACAGACTAGGATAAGTGATACCGGACTTCAAAGCTTTAAGAAATCAGCAATAGTACCATAATGTCTTTTGTTGTCTTCAAAATAGCTGCAGATAATTTCAGACACAGTAAAAAAATAGAACACAATAGAATAGAGTAGAAATAAGAAAAACAAAACAATGAATGTAATAAAGGAATTCAAAAGAAGCTAATTGTAAATCCAAAATGGCTACCATAATATGTCTTGCTATCTTTTAAACAACTGCTCATGCTATCAGATTTAAGGTAATCAAACTTAACAAAAGAAAACCCAACCCAAGAAAACAATGAAAACAATTTCAAGGCAGGGATCACCTCCTAGTGAGGCCTTGTTTTGTCCCCCTGCAGGCTGTGAATGGCACTGACTCACAGAGAGAAGCTTGGATGTGGTTGCTCCCACTCTGAAAGTGGCCTTCAACTATATTTTGGATTTATTACATAAGACAAATCATGTGATGCTTATACTTCTGTATTTGACTTGTTTGCCTTAATATTATGGTCTCAAAGTACATTCCTTTAACTGTGAATGCCTCAAGTTTATCTACTTATGGCATAGTAGTACTCTATTGTGGATAAATACCATGTTTTCTTTATCTATTCATCTGTTAATAGGCATATAGGCCACCTACAGTATTTACTTATTGTAATTTGTGATGCTATAAACATGGGTATGCATGTATCACTGTCTTAGTTACTTTCTTGTTGCTGAGACACAATGCTGATACCCACAGATTAAAAGAGGAAAGGTTTATTTTAGTGCATAGTTGATAGAACTTTCAATCCATAGTCAGCTGGCTCCAAGGCAGGGAAAAACAGTCCATGGTAAGGGAGGCAGGAAACAGTGAGAATTCCTTTCCCTTTCCTGTTTTTAGTCCATCTGGTGTACAAGCCTCTTGATTGGTACCACCTACACCCAGGGTGGGCTTTCCTTCTGTAGTACATCCATCATGCATTCCCAGAATTAGGATAAACTGATCAGTGGAGTACTCCAGAATCACACGTCCATGATCCAGTTACTGCCAAAAGTCCCACCTCTGGGTGAATGAAGCTTCGGGGGGACATAAGCCATAACGCTTTGGGTCTTTGTAGCTCACTCTTCTGCACTGACTCCTTCCCACAATGGCTCCTGATTAACCCTCTCAAATATGAAAGTGCTGACCTGAATTTTTTCTTCAATTTTAGTTTGCCGTGTGGGAAGAGTCACTTTCAGACTAGAACCTCATTCTGTTTTGCACTTCACAGCATGGTGGGCTTTTGTTGGACCAGCATTCCCAGTCTTCTCTGGATATACGTTCATGAGCAGGAACAAGTCCTCTTTCTTGAGGGACAACATTAACTTTCCACACATTTTGTCTTTTGTGTGCACTGTGCTTCATTTTTCCAGCTTCTCTATAGTTTCCTGTCAGCTCCCAGTTCTTTTTTTTTTTTTTGGTGCTGGGGATCTAACTCACAACCATGTACTTAACAAGCAACGGCTTCAACCACTAAGCTAAATCCCCGGCCCCCTCCTAATTCTTGCAGGTTTACTTTTTTTCTTTTTACTTTTTTTTTGTCTTTTTCCTTTTTATCGGTACCAGGGATGGAACTCACGACTGCCTGTTTGCAAGGCAGGTGCTTATGCTGCTGAGCTAAATCCCCAGCCCCCTTTTTCTTTTTTCTTTATCTAGTTGTTTTTTTTTTTCCAAATGTCTTGATTCTACGTCTGAGAGAGACTGTCTTGTCTTTTTTTTTGGTCTTTTTGAGACAGGGTCTCGCTATGCAATTCAGGCTGGCCTTGAGCTCACTTTGTAGCCCAGGCTAGTCTTGAACTCACAACAAACCTCCTGCCTCAGCCTCCTGAGTGCTGGGATTACCACAGGTGTGAGCCACCACTCCCGGCTGAGAGACTGTATTTTGCTGTGAATTTTCTTCTGTGAAATATTTTTGCTTATTTCTTGATTAGTAACATTGTAACTGACACTCAAAATTTTAAAATTAGTCTATGTTTCTAAATTTAGAATATTGTATGCTATTTAGGGAAATGATAAATGTTAAATTTTATCATGATTATATTCCATAATTTAATTGTTTACTGTGAAATTTTAAGTCTATCTTGAACTTATTTTCCTAATTTTAATAGATTAGTAGTTTTAAAATAATCATTCCACTAGGATATAATTTTTATCACGTCAAATTTGTATGAAGAATAGAGTTTATATTAAACGTATCCCTTCAGTTCTACTTATTTATATGTGCGCTATTCATAAAGTTTGACCTTACTATTATTATTATTATATAAATTACTTTAATTTGGAGAGAGAGCTAGTAATCCTAAATCTTTTTTTCCACATTATTTTGGTAAGTACATGCTAATTTTTATAGGTGAAACACAAAAATTTCTCAGTATAACTGACTTCAGTCTGACTTTATATATTCGAAGCCAAACATCAGTTAAAAGGATTCTTCAATATTCTTGGTTAGAATGCATATAGCTTCCAAGTATACATATAGCTATTTTATAAAAGGTAAGTAAAATTCTCAAAATTGCCCAAACGACTCTGACTCACCTAAAGATTCTGATACTGAAGGCATTCCCATTAAAGGTAAAAACTTTCCTGAGTGCCATCTGGATTTTTTCATATCAATTGAAGTACGAATAACTGCTACTTTTGTGAAATCTTCTATGCCTTGTACCTGAAACGTAACAGAATGCAAGTTAATTTCTGAATATGTAGCATACAATTAAATGTTTGCCTGTTAAGCTACTATTTCAAACTCTCCTTAGGCAATGAGGAGAAAATGGAACATATCAATAAGCTGACACTGACAAGAAGATGTCTTAAAATTTCCAGATTGATTTTATGAAGGTCATTATTTCATCCACTTATATTGGATTTGATATTTTATTTCTCTTTGAAATGAGAAAATGAATGAGTTTAATTATCTATGGCACTTAAAAAATCAATCAAATTTATTTTCTGTAAGTTGGAAAATTTTTAAAAGAATAAATTCTAAGAAATCATTCAACTTGGAGATGTTTTTCAATATGCTTTGACTCACATTGGTATGCAGGTTCATAATGAGCCGGGCGATGTCTAGGAGACAGGATTGAGCAAGTTTCAAGCTGCTTCAAGAATCTCCTGGTTGTCTGTCTAAATTCCCAACCAGCACTATAGAACCAAAGCTCTGTTATAGGCCTAATAACAGAGGCATGGAGTATCACAATGGGCATTTGAGTCCCTGTCATTGGGCATCACACGTGCTGGGAAAGTCCATTTAAAGAAATTTTTGTGACTGTTTATTCCCTCAGAGGCCTACATTCTTAACACTTTTTCTTTTTCCTTTTCTCCTGCTTTATATATGTAGTACTTTTATTTAAGACATGCAAGAAAAACTATTTAGAATGTACTCTTTCAAAGTAAGCAGCTGTGTATAGATAACAAAAGAATCAACATTTTGTTACAGCTTGATTCACAGCATCTAAAGCAAATAGACATGAGAAAATGTGTATTTACGCAGCATCAAAACTATATGAGTAACATATTGCAGGGTAGAGGGAAGGATGGAGTAAAAAAATGTAAATGAAAAGCCAGTGCTTCCCAACACTTTAAATGTAGTGAATCACAAGAAGGATGGTGAGAATACAACTAACTGATTTGTATAGCAACCTAACACCAGATGGATTCAAAACATTCTCTTAAGTTTCAGTGGTAAACCAATGTGAGTAACCATTGAAGTTATTATTTACTAACAACTCACTTAATTCAGGATTTCAACTCTCTAGATAAAAATAATAAATTATTTACTACTTTCTCCTTCATTATAAAACATGCTACATTTTTATTAAAAGCATATATACTAGTAGCCAACATGAAGACTTTAGTATTGAGCAATACAAAATCCATTGAATTACATCACTAGGCCTAGTTGAAAATCCTTAAAAGAATTATTTGATATTATATAACACAAATGTTATCCAGCAAACATGGCATCATAAAATTTAACTATTTTAACCTTACTATATAATACTACATTTTAATTTTAGTTTATATTATTTTCACGTATACTTTTGTGATACATTAGAACAAATGGATGGAAAGATAATCACACAATAGAGTTTTTCTTTCTAATTGAAGACTAAACCACACTAAATAGTATGGTATTATTTTGACCAAATGCTTCTGCCATTTCTTTTTTTGGTAAACATTAAAAACTGCCAGGTTTCCCTTGTACAAGATTAATCACACATAGTTTGGTAATTAAAATATTCATGTGTTTAGGATGCAATTTGATTCAAAACTTTTACAAGGCCATTTCTGCTAAGAAATTAAATCAGTAGTAAACAGGAATAAGCTATACCAAGATCGTAGCTTGGTAAAACAGGCAAGAGCAGTGTGAACGGGAAATACATTGTTGTAGATTGGCATAACTGATGCCATCTTGTGCCCTGTATTGACCCAGAAGAGTAAAAAATTAACTTAGAGTACAATCCCATGAGAAAAGCAAAATGAACTGCACCCACAAGAGAAAAATTAGCATGCTCAACAAAGAGGCAGGATACAGGTGTCAACCAAAATTAATGTAGGATTCTAGCTAAATTGTTTCCAACAAGATGTTTTGCCTTGCGGTTTTTTGCTTTGAATGTCTTGTGACACTTCAGCTCACCACTACTTAGTGGGACTCTGAAACAGGGGTCTATGTGAGCGGTCACTGAGCTTAGCTAATACAATTCCAAATTTATCAATTTGGCTGCCTGGATTCCTATATTTGTTTACAAACCCACTTCATATATAAAGTCATAAAAATTCTGGCTCAGAAATGTACTCTCGTTTTCCAGGGTAATCTTCCACCAAGCTGAGTCCATTTTCTTTTATAAGCTTATTATATCTCTATTTCTACAAGTTTGATGACAATTTAATACACAAGGGGCATTAAAATATTCATAATATGGCTTATGCAGTGGATAAGCCTACTCAATTAGTTTGAGGACATTTTTCCTGGATGTTTCTTATTTAATCTCTCAAAAGAAGCTCACCAAAATAAAATAAAACCTCAAAATTAAAAAATAATATTAAATTCACATACACTGACAAAATACTTGTCAAGTAATTTCACTTAACAATGAATTATTTGGAGGATGATAAGTTATTGTCCTGATTCTCAGGGATCATTTTCTATCTGTTTCTTTCCACTTGATTTAGATATTTCTTGACAGCAATTTGTACATCTCATTTGCCCGTTATCACTTGAATATCTAGCATAACTGGTATCATATATTAACTGCTTTAAAATGTATTTAAATATATTTGAGCTTAATTTAACTGACTCTAGGTCCCTCTTCCTGCATATGTATTTTATGTGCCCTCTGTCTGCACAAGGACAACTCTCACTTTCCCTCAACACAAACATATTCACATATTCTATATGCACATACATACAATTTTTCTTTGCACAGGAATGACTCAGTTTCTCATTTTGATTGGCAAGGGAAGTCACTTACCAGTTTATGAAAAGACCTTCACTTTATATTTTCTTTCAAAGTAGCTGAGGGAAATCAGTGATATTTAACTTGTCTGAGTCAGGCAGAACTTATCTAATGTAATGTTGACACAGTCTTTCTGCAAAATGTAAATAAATACTTCCTCTTTTGCTATGTACAATTGCACCAAAATCTCACTGTGACCAAAATGCATAGCTTGATCTGTTTCTCTGGCACCAAATGGAAATAACTTGTTCTTAGACAATCAGTACCAACATAACCGATGAACACTGTATGTGGGTGTGTGTGGGTATGCGTAGGAGAAAGAGAAGGATTAGAAGGTGGAAAGCCTGGTTATTGTGACATTTTTCCTGTTACTAATACAGTAGACATAGAGTAGGTTGACTCAAAAACTTGAATCACTTTTGTTTTTACCTGATGGCATGTCGCAGGAATCAAGAAAGGTGCATTATATGTCTTCCGTAGGTGACAATCTTCTACTGAGCCATGTATGAGGAAAACATAGGTTACATTTTCTTCATAGATATCAGTTTTGATGACTCTTGGAATATCTTTTACATAAAGGTTATTAAGCTTTAGTTGCAATGTGTAGCCCCAATCCTGTAAGAAAAACACAATTTCTTGGTTCATTATGTGTTTATGAATTTTAAAACAAATCAAGCCCATTTATTTTTTAACTTAATACTTTGTACTAATTTTACATTGAATTATGAACAGTTTTCAAGGTCATCTGAAATTCTTTAAAAACAATTGTTAATGAATTCACTTCTTGATCATTTTTTCTGAATGGATAAATAAGTTGTTTTCTTGACATCATTTTTTAAAATTAGTGCACACTGGTTTTACAGACTGATGGATTTCATTTTGGCGGAGTTGTACATCCATGTAACATAGTTTAATCATTTTGCCACCCAGCCACCCTTGACTTTCTTCCCCCATAGTTTCACATTTTCTGTTTGCATTTCAATACATTTAATACATTTTGATCATATATATTTTCTCATTATTTTCCCTTACATCTTCCCTCCTCTTTCTTTCCTTATACTTGTATAATAATAATTTGTGTCCTGCTTGTCATTTGTTTTAGATTCCACATATTAGGGAGAACATGCAATATTTGTCTTTCTGAGAGTGATTGCTTTTGCTCAACATGATGACCTGCAGACCTATCCATTTCCCTGCACATAACAAAATTTCATTCTGCCTTAGTAATGTTCCATTATATATACACATCACATTTCTTTTATCCATTCATCTGTTGATAGGTGTCTTGACTGGTTCCATTTCTTGGCTATTATGAATTATGCCACAATAAATGTGGGTTTGCAGGTATTCCTTAACTAACTTTAAGTGCTTGGGCTTTATAGCAAGGAGTCATATTGCTGGATCAAATGGTAGATCTAATGTTAGTTTTAATTTATTTTGAGAGACCTCTATCCTGATTTCCACAGTGACTGTACTAATTTACATTCCCACTAACAGTATAGAAGTTTTCCTCCACTTGCCCCCTTGCATTATTGCTACATTTTTTCTTGATGATAGCCATTCTGTGCGAGATGAGATGGAATCTCAGTGTAGTTTTGATTTGTGTTTCCTTAATGGCTGAAAGTGTTGAACACTTTTTTATATACTTAGTAGCAATTTGCACTTCTTTTGAGGTGCTCATTTGCCCATTTATTAAGCTATTTGAGTTTTTTGATTTCTTTATATGCTAGATATTAATTCTCCATTAGAAGAATAGCTAGTAAAGATTTTTTTCTCATTTTGCAGGCTGCCTCTGTTATTTTATGTGCAGAAATTTTTTAATTTGATGTACTGACATTTGTTGATTCTTGCTTATTGCCAGTAGGAGTCCTGTTCAGAAAATCTTGGCCTTTGCTATGGTTTCAAGTGTTTCCCTGATGTTTCATTTAGTAGTTTCAAAGTTTCATGTGTAATACCTAGGCCTTTGGTCTATTTTTGTTGGACTTTTGTACAGGGAGATAGGAATCTAGTTTCAATATTCTTTATGTACCTATTCAGTCTTTTCAGTACCATTTGTTAAAGAGGTTGTCTTTTCTCCAGTGTATATTTTGGTCCCTTTGCCTAGACTCAGAAGGCTGTAGTTGCAGGATTTCTTTTGTATGTGATCCACTGTATGCCATTGACACATGTGTATTTTTGCACCAGCACCATACTATTTTTGTTACTATGGTTTTGTAGTATAATTTGAAATTGGGAGTTGAAATGCCTTCAAACCTGCTCTTCTTGCTAAGGATTGTTTTGATATTTTATAATTTTGTGTTTCCATATAAATTTTAGAATTATTTTTCTAGACCTTTAGAGAAGGTCACTGATGCTTTGATGGGGCTTACATCTGTAGGTAGCTTTTGATGGTATTGCCATTTTAACAATGTAAGTTCTGTTAACCCCTGAACATAAGAACATAGGAATACATGATCACCTTCTAGTGTTTTCAGTTTTTTTCTTCAGTGTTCTGAAATTTTCATCACAGAAATATTTCACCCCCTTAGTTAGATTGATCCTGAGTACTTTGTTTTTAAAACTATTGTGACTGTAATTGTTTTTCTATTTCTTTTCTCAGCTAGTCCATTTGTAGTACATAGGAAAAGTATTGCTTTTTAATGTTGATTTTATATCCTACTTTACCAAATTAATAGCACTGAAATTCTTTTGGTGAGTTTTTTAAGCCTAGAATCATACCATCTACAAATAAGGATAATTTGACTCCTTTCTTTTTCTTTTGGTATCTCTTTCCTTTCTTGCTCTTATCTAATTTCTCTGGTAAAAGTTCTTTTTTCTGTACCAGTGATTGAACTCATTACTTCATGCTTTCCAGGCAGGCACTTATGCTGCTGAGCTAAATTCCCAGCCCTCTCTGGCTAAAGTTTCCAGAACTATATTGAATAGGAGTGATGAGAGTGAACAACCTTGTCTAATTTCTGATTTTACAGGAAATGCTTTCAGTTTTTTCCATTCAGGATGATGCTGGCTGTGGGTTTGTCATATATGGCCTTTACTATATTGAGGAATGATTCTTCATTATCTACTTTCTTCAGGGCATTTATAATGAAGGGATGTTGTAATTGTCAGAGACTGTTTATGCACTAATTGAGATGACCTTGTGATTTTAGCTTTGATTTTATTTGTGTAGTATGTATCATTTATTGGTTTGCATATGTTAAATTATTCTTTCATGCCTTGAACAAAGTTGACTTGATCATAAGGGTATGTTTCTTTTATGCTGTTGAATTCAGTTTGCCAATATTTTATGTATTTTTACATCCATGTTATCAAGGATATTGGACTATAATTTTCTTCCTCCCTCGCTTTTTCATTTTTCTTTTTTAAAATTTCTCTCTCTCTCTCTTTTTTTTTTTTTTGGTGCCAGAGATCAAACTCACAACCTCACACTGGCCAGGCAGATGCCAGATGCTTACACCACTGAGCTAAACCTCTGTCCCCCTTTTTCTTAATTTTGTTGTATTCTTGTCTAGTTTTTGGTATGAGGGTGATGTTGGCTATATAAAATGAGTTTGGAAGTGTTATTTCCTTTTCTATTTCATGGAGTAGTTTCTTGGTTAAGTTTTGATAGGTTGTATGTGTCCAGCAATATATTTCTTCTAGATTCTCTAGTTTACTAGTTAGGTTTTCTAAGTAGTCACTAATATTACTCTGGATATCAGTGGGGTCTGTTGTAACAATGCCTTTCTCTTCTCTAAGTACTGATTTGGATCTTCTCTTTCTTTTGGTTAGTTTGGTTAAGAGTTTATCAATCTTGTTTTTATTTTCAATCAACTCTTGTTCCATTGATCCTGCATATTGTTTTTTATAGTTTCTATATCAGTAACTTCAGCTCCAATTTGATTTCTTCTTTCTGTTTGTTGAGATTTTATTCTTTTTTTTCTAAGACCTTGAGATGCATCATCAAGTCATTTGGCTCTTGTTTTTGATGTACATACTCAGCTATAAACTTTCCTGTTAAAACTGCCCTTATTGTGTCCTCAGGGTTCTGATACATTGTATTTCCATTTGATTCTAAGAGTTTTTAAATTTTCTTCTGATTTTGTTGATGACCCACTGATTGTTTAAAAAGGGGTTGTTTACTGTTTATTTGTTTCCCCTTTCTGTAGTTTCTCTCATTTGTACATTTCTAGTTTTATTGCACTCTGATCTGACAAGACACAAGAAATTTATTTCACTTTTTGGTATTTGTTAAGGCTTACCTTATGACCTGAAAATACAATGTATTTTGGAGAATGTTCCATGAACTGCTGACAATAATTTGTATTTTGTAGTTATTAGATGGAATGTTATATAGATTTCTATTAAGTCTATTTGATGAATAGTACAGTTTAACTCTGTTTTGGGGGGATGATTTTGGGTGGGAGTAGTGGTCTGGATGACCTATCTGTTGCTGAGAGTGACACCCATTGTTATTGGGTTGTATTGATTGGATATGTATCCTTTTATGTTGAGTAATTTTTGTTTTATATAATTAGTTACATCAATATCAGTGCATAAATATATATATAACTCTTATATCTTCTCAGATTGTTTCCTTTACAATATACAGAGGACTTCTTTGTCTTGCCTAACTAGTTTTTTCTTGAAGTCAGCTTTGGTCAGATATGAGTATAGCTACTTCTGTCCTTTCACTTTCAGTCTGTGTATGTCTTTGCTAGTGAGATGTGTGTGTGTGTGTGTGTGTGTGTGTGTGTGTGTGTGTGTGTGTGTTAGCAGGAAAATGTTGGATATTACTTTTTGATCCAGTCTGTCAGTTCATGTGTCTTAGTAGAAGGATTAAAGCCATTCACGTGCAGAGCTATTGTAGAAAGGTACATGCTAATTCCTGTCATTTTGTTGTTCTCCCTCCCAACTCTTCCCTCATTGTTCTTTTGTGTGATTTTTCCCTCAAATTTGAAGGATGGCTTTGTTGAATATAAGTAATCTAGACTGGCACTTATTTTCTGTCAGGGCTTGAAATACATCAGTTCCATGTCCTCCTGGCCTTAAGAGCTTCTGCAGAGAAATCAAACTATGTTGATGGATTTACCTTTGTAAGTGACTTGGTGTTTCTCTCTGTAGCTTTCAACGTTCTTTTCTTATTTTGTACTCTTGCCATTTTGTATTCTTGGGCAAGTTCTTTTCTGGTCATGTTTATTTGAGATTCTAATTGCCTCCTGTAAGTGGCCTTCTATGTCTTTCCCATGATTGGAGGAGTTTTCTATTGTTTGATTAAATAGATTTTCTATACCATTATTCACAACTTCAGTGCTCTCTTATTTACTAAAAGTTTTTATAGGTTTATTTTTTGTATCCCAGAGTTCTTGAATGCTTTGTTCATAATTCCTTACTCCTTTCCTTATTAGTGTCTCTGTGTAATAATTCCTCAATCTATCCTCAGGCCCCGAAACTCTCTCCTGCTTGTCCTGTCTAATGTTAGGACATTCCATTGTGCATTTCATTTCATTTATTTTTCTTTACACTTCCAGAATTTTGGTTTAGTTCTTTTTCAGACTGTTTGTCTCTTTGTCAAACTGCTCCTATATATTTTCAAGTGTCTTCCAGAGTTCATTGAGCTATTAATTTGTTACTGACAAATTATGGATATTTGGCAGAGTCAGGTTGTCTTTTTAAAAACTTTATTCATGTAACATTCATTATAGGGAATTCGTATCTGTACGTGCCATGTCTTCTTTTTCCCCATTCTCCTTCCCCCACTTTACTCATCTTCTCCTTCTTATTTACAAAAGCTTTGTTTCCATTGTCTTCCACTATTCCTTTGTCCCTTGTCTCTTCTTTCCTTTCTCACTCCCTTCTTCCCATTCCCATTTTAACATTTTATTCTCATTTATCAATATTTATTATACATTTTATCCTTATTCATACTTTGTTTCTCACACCAGAAAAAAATCTGGTATTTAAATGTGTAAGTTTGTTCTTCTTTATGGCAGTGTCATACTTCACTGTACAAAAAACTACACTCTTATCCACTCATTTGCTTATGGGCATTGGGGCTGTTTCCAAGATTCAGTTATTACAAACTGTGCCACTATAAACATGAGTGTACAAATATCACTGTGGTGCGGTGCTTTTAATTCTTTTTTAACAATTTTTTTTAATTGTTACCGGAGATTGAACTCATGACCATGCGCTTGCAAGGGAGGCGCTTATGTGGCTGAGCTAAATCCCCAGCCCCTGGTGCTTGTAATTCTTTAAGGAAGATACCAAGAAGAGGAATAGCTGGGTCAAATGGAACCTGTAGTTTTTTGAGGAGACTCCACACTGATTTCCACATTGGTTGCACCAGGGTATATTTCCACCAACAGTAGAGAAGGGTTATTTTTTCCTCCACATCTCTATCAGCATTTGCTATTGGCTGACTTTTTGATAATAGCCATTCTTTCTGGAATGAGATAGAATTTCAGTGTTGTTTTAATTTTTTGCATGACTTGAATGACCAATGATGTTGAAGATTTTTTTTTCATATATTTATTTTCTGTTTCTACTTCATCTGAGAAGTGTTTATTCATTTCAGAGTTCCATTTTAGGATTGAGTCTAAATTTGAGCAATTTTTTTGAGTTTTTCATACATTCTAGATATTATTCCTTTATCTGAAGTACAGTTGACAAAATTTTTTTCAACTCTGTGGTTTGTCTCTTTACTCTGTTGGTGGTTTCTTTTGCTGTCCAATAACTTACTAATATGATGAAATTGCTACCTGTTAGTGTTTCTGTTTTAATATTTAGATCTTTGATCTATTTAGGTTTTAGTTTGGTGCATGATGATAGCCGTAGGTCTACTTTTAGTCTTCAACATTTGGAAAGCCAGTTTTTCCAGCACCATTTATTAAAGAGGTTATTTTTGTTCTAGTAAAGGTACTTGGCTCCTTTGCCAAAATTAAGGTGGCTAAGTTTGTTTGGATTTGTTTCTGGATCTTCTAATCTGTTCCTTTGATGTCTGATTTCATTTATTTATTTATCTTTGTCAGTACCATGCGGGGTTTTTTTTTTAAACACTGTAGCTTTGTAGTACAATTTCAAGTCAGGGATTGTGCTGTCCTCTGCCTTGCCTTTGTTGGCAGAATTGCTTTTGCTCTGTTCCTGCATTGAATTTCTGGAATCTTGGCTGTTACATGCGTTGGTACAGATTTTTTTGATCATGGCTAATTTGAGTTCTGCATGCCTCACTTACTTGTATGCCAAATTCTTTTTTCCATGCTTGGGAAGTTTTCTGTTATTACTTCTGTGAACAAGTTTTTACGTCATTTGTGCAACCTCTTGTTTTTTCATCAACTCCATTCAATCTCATGTTATTCTTCTTTGCATCATCTAGCAGATTTTTTGGGTTGATTTTTTTCATGGACCCTTGCTATTTTAACAAATATTTCTTTTCATAATTGCAAACTGTAATCCTGTCTTGTGTTTCTGATTTTCTGTCTTCACATTGGCTTGTACTGTTGCAGACAGTTCAGTGGAATTTTTGATCTCCTGGATACCTGTTTGAATCTGTCTCATGGGTTCTTCTTTCCTATATTATGTGCATTGTTTTCCTAAGCTCCTTTTTAAAAATCAATATATGCTCTAGCATTACTAGCCTTCATTATCTTTTAGTCACCATCTTTGTAGTCACCTGAGAAATTATTTCTGATTATTCATCTACTTTGTTATTTCTGTTGTTACCAATTCAGAGTCCACACAGGTGGCTTTGAATTTTTCTACCTCTTTGTCCCGTGGGTTTGTCCTTAGTAGGTTGGAAGTCTGGAGCTGCATTTTGCTTCCCTGTTATCTATTTAATTCCTGGGTTGATGCTTATAAATTTCTTTTGCTTGGTAGCTTCATTGATGGTAGCAGTCATTTGGAAATGACTACTTCTCATAGATGCCTTTTGGCATAGCTGGGTTTGTATTTTGAGTTCGGTGCAAGGTTCTACCTCTTCAATTTATTGGGGATGAGAAGTTGCTGCCTATGTGGCCTCGCCTCTGGCTTTTTGGCACCCACTTATTGTTTATTGCCCTCAGGCAATCTCAGTCTTGGCATACTAGGAAGAATAACTGATTAGAACAATTACATCATCGTGGATAAAGTAGTACAATCAGTAATAACATCAAACACAACCTAGAAAAATGATAAGCTGTGGTAACTATTAATTTACTACTTTCAACCATATGAACTAGATTTGTGGTTATATAATAAAAATCTGAAACAGATAGAAAATTACATACGGTATGCTCTCAATATATGATTTTGTTACCAGGGGAGAAAATTTAAAAGAGATTGGGGAAGAAACAGAAATAAAAGACAAGAAAAAGATTAGAAGCATTGCTGGAGGGCAAAGGAAGTTTATGCACACTTTGGGACAGTAGTGAAGAACACAGAAGGGACTAGAAATGGAACAAATAAAATTAGACACAATGTCCATACTCATAAATATAAGAACAATCAGTCAAGAAAAAAAAATGTTGTCCACTTAAGGCATATCTCCACTGTCAGAATGGACACACAGAGTCCATATCCCTGTTGATTAATCCCAGTAGTGGATTTAGAGTGGGGTAGTTGATAAGTTGATAATGAAGTTCAGTCTGTTTCTGGGTGTGAGGCTGGTGCCTGAGCTGCCCTGCCAGCATGAACTGGAGTTGCTGCTGGCTTGAACTTAGCTCAGCCTCCTTACTTGAAATCAGTTTTGCCTTACGTCACACTGAGACCTGCCAGATGGAGCTGGCCCGCAGCTGCTCTGAGTTCTGAACTCAGTTGGCCTCTCTCTAAGATACCAGACAATTGCCTTCTCCTTGGAGACATCTGAACCCAAATAACACCACCCATTGTAGTTCACTACATTCCTCCACTCTTTTTCACTGATGTGTTTGTCTGTGGAGGCTTCTTCGGTTGCCAGTAGTCACTGCGTATGTGCAGGTACATGCTGTCCCTCCCATGCAGGGAGTCGGTTCAGAGGGAAGCACTGCTTGCCACCTCCTCCTTCTGTTTGAAGTCTGTCTCTTAACTCTCTTTGTGGTTGGGCCCACTTTCCTCCTTGCTCTCTTCCTCTCATTGCCATAGTCTAGCATCTGGCACCAAATCTCAGAGAGGCTCTTTTTCTGCTGATCATCATTCTGTCATCTTTCTGGTAGCCTCCTGGGGAGGATGGGAACTTGCAGAACTTACTGGACTCTTCAGGGTACTCCATGTCCAAAAGATGATTTTTATATTTCATGTGTTTCTACAGTGAGATTTGCATAACTTGTGATGGCTATGTCTTTTAGTTTTGAGGGTCTTCATGTCCAACCCTCTTTGGGGGATGTTCCTCAGCACAAATTAGAAAGGAAAAAATCTCATCATAGCAGAGATAAATCAAATACTGACATACAGCAAAAAATAAGAAAAAAGTTTTATCACCATCAACAGCAGAGAAAAAATCAACAATAATAAAATAGAGTAAACTGAAAGGCTAAAAATTAATAAAGGTTAATAGCAATAATAATAAAAAGTGAAGGGCATAAGGAGAGGCAAACTCTAAAAAGTAGTAAAATTTGAGAAATAAAGAAAAACAAGATGAGAAGGAGTAAAGAAAATCGTTAAAATCCAATAAAAGAATTAAGAAATAAAAAAATTAGGAAACAGTAATGGAAATAAGAATAAGAGAAAGAAGGAAAAAAGAGAAAAATCCACCTAAGGAAAGAAAAATAAAACCAAAGAAAATAAATAAATAGCAAAAGACGAACAAAAAGGGAAATGGTAGGGAAAAACCCACCTCTAAAATGTTTGGGTTTGTAATTTCTAAGGCCCACAGTATTGAAATCATCAGATATGGGAGGGAGAGACAGCAAATTCCAGTTGAAGTCTCTTTTTTCCCCCCAAATCTGTGGAATAGGCTTGCTGTGTGAATGTGGCATGGTCAATCAATGGTGTGCTTTCTATCTCAGGCCTGTATTCACTCCAGAGGCTTTTAGTGTTTGTTTGCATCCTTCTGTGTGTCCTGGGCCATTTTTGTCCCTAAGCGGCTTTGCAGCTGTGGGTTTAAGAGCACCCCTCTTGCTCCAGAAGCTCCCTCCACTGTATATATCCAGGGATCTGGAAAACATGCAAACAGAGGTGTGTCCCTCTGGTGGGTGGAGAAAGCGATTACACCACTGACTTTTGTTCTGGAAAGAGGAAGAAGCATGGAGAGCTCTGGGGAACCGGGTCAAGAGTCCCGATTGTCAGCATCAGGAACCCTGTCAAGAATCCCGATAGTCACAAAGAGAATGAGAGATGCGATGGTAGTTGCTATTGTCTTCCCTAATTTGGAACTTGAGGACCTAAAAAGACTTCATCATCCTGTAATGATTTGATTGGTTCTATAATATGCAATAAGTATATAAAGTGGGTGAAGTTAGGGACAACTATTTGTAAGAAGCTAGAGACAGTTAGATAAGGAAGATCTCCAGTGGACTAGCTTTGAAATCTGTATTTCTTTAAATTGTTTTTTTTTTTTTTTTAATGTTCTGTTCTGTTTTGATATGGTTAACCTTACCCTCTTTGAGATGTAAAACAAATAGGTGGGACTGATAATCATATTACGGAGCTTTTGTTCGATCATAGAGCAGAATGGTTTGTAGGGTCACTTTTTTGAATGCCATTCTAAATACTTTAATTCTATAACCTGAACAGCCATTTCGAAGATGACAATTTGTAACTTATCAACTGGCAATTTCTTACCTTTTGTTTGTCTGTAATTTAGTATTATTTCTACCCCCTTTTTTTTATCTCCATGTATTTTTTTTTTTTTCGTTTCCTTTTCTTTAAATAAAAAAAAAAAAAAAAAAAAAAGAATCCTGATAGTCAGCCATTGTTGACTTGCTTATTGTTCGGTCTTGAAGACCTAAAACACCTTCATCATCCTGTTTGGATCAGTTTTATACTATGTTGTTTTGTATGAATTCTCTGTATGTGAAGATATGAACAACTATTTGGAAGAAAACAAGAGACAATATGATAGTGAAGATCTCTGGTTGTCTTGCTTTGAAATCTATGTCTCTTACATTGTTTTCTTATATTGTGTTTTGTTGTGTTTAATTTTACCCTCTTTAAAATAAAATGAAAAAAAAAAAAGAATCTGGATAGTCAATATTGGGAACCTGGCCAAGAATCCCGATTATTTGTCTCTAGAATGCCATGAGAAAAATAAAAAACAGAGACAAGTCTCATATTCCAACAATGGTTGGGAAGTCAAAGTCTCTGGATTCCTTCTCCCAAAGCAGCCATTATTTATTCATAGTATCCAGTCATGGGTGGAGCTAGCAAAAGGATTATAATTCATCCAAAAACAACTACTTCAGTGAGCCATACATAATCTTATGTTTGAAGTATCTTGACCCAAGTATAACCTTGTGATGATTTATTGTGTAGATGATCTTATGCTTAGAAGTATCTTATCTTATCCTTGAATATAATACCGAGATGACTTATGAAGGTGTAAATGATCTTATTCTTGGAAGATGGGTGGTATCAATAACTCCAATCCTTCCTCTCATCCCACAGGGAAATATGCAAAACCAGTCACTGTGAAATTGTGTCCCCAACAGCAAGCCATGCACTCTCTTGAGCTCAATTCCAGTGCTTTCTGCCCATCCTTCAGGAAACCACATACAATAGACCTGAATCTTCACCAGAGAAGGTAATACCACCAACCACCGTGTTCTCTACAACCTGAGGTCCTCACTGCTTAAACTTCCCTGGGAGTCTGTGACTAGTCCTCTTCCTCACTATGACCCATCTGTTGTGTCCATTCACCACCCAGTTGCTGTGGTTGATTGGCCCCAGAGACTCTGAAGTGCAGTTGTTTGACTTCGGATTACTGGAATAGCTCACCCCTAAACAATAAAGCATCTCTTAAAGGCTCCCTATTTATTCTACCAATAAATATGGTACCAAATGTGGTGAAGAGTAAAATCCAACACTGTATTTTCAACATACGATCACTGGGGCTTCTGACTCTCTTATCTTCTTTTGGGCTTGGCTTGGTTTTGCGGAGCCAGTTCCCAGCTCCAACCCAGGAATCAGGTTAGCATTCCAGACTGCTTCATTATTTTCTCAGTACTGCCTTCGAGTTCATGATTTTTAGCCTTCCCAATGGGGCTTTCTCGATTCCCAGAGCTCTTCTCTTTCTTCTCATTGAATAATTGTTTTCCAGATGTCTCATTTTAAGTCCTATAAAGGCAGTGATTTACTGGTGACTTACACTCTGCAGTCTTTAACCTCTGGCTGTAGTCTGTTTCTGCGAGTATTTTAATCCAGTGTTATTTAGAGAGAGGATGAGTTTACACAAACACGTCTTACCTCAAAAGGTAAATGTTCCCTGATTTTCCTGGCAGCAACACCACGTGCAATTTTTAGCCACATTTTCTGTTCAATAAGAGGATAATTTTCAAAAGCTTCATACAAGATACCTTTGGGAATAAAGTATGCCTGAAAAAGGGAAGATATTCTGTCATTTGTGGTTTAGGAAATAAGATTTTCCTCATTCTAATAACATCAAAGCTAAGAATTTAAAATAAGTAGGATTCATCCTGTGGCCTAGAAATCTATAAAATGTATATATTCATAACTAACTTGTAATCTTGTGATATACCAGATCATGTAAAGGACACATAATCCAATGAGAGATTCTTTAGTATTCTTTTTAAAAATTACTTATATAAATATAATGTGGTAATTTATGTACCTACAATTATTAAATTGTCAAAAAACATATACTTTATACATGTATGCTTTTTATTAACTTATTTAAAATTTATATGTATCAATTGTGCATACTATGGAGTATAATGTGATATTTTATTTATGCATACATTAAAAACCTATTGTTTTAGTCATTTTAAATATACTATTTTTTATTATTATTTAAAGAAAGATAAAACAAAATAGAAAACGGGCAGAAATAGCTTTCATACTTTCAAAGAAAAGAAATAAACAGTAATAAATCACTAGTTGATGTATACATATTGTCCTCCCACAAATAGTTGTTCAAGATACAAAAGTGGAACATATAAATGGGAATTCAACCAGGGAGACTGCAACCAGTTCTGTTCAACTATCCAACAAAACTAAGTAATATGGCTATCAATCCTATGCACTTAGACACGTACACATTTATCCATATCTTCATTTATGTTGAGACCTAACAAAACTTGTTAGATTAAAATCATTCTGAACAAAGATTAATAATATTGCTGGATTTCATATTATAACACTCCAGAATCGGCACTGGGTACTGCAGTGCCCCTTTCTTTCCTCCAAAGTATTTGTTCATTTCATCATGTGTCATAAGATCAGTTCTCATAAACTGTTTATAGGTTTTATGCAAGCATGAGTCTTAACATGTATGTATTTCTATCCTTTCTATATCGGAGGGAGAAACAGAACAAAGCAAGACAACTAAGCATATTCCTATAGACACATAAAACTAAAAAGACACATAAAACTGCTGTATAAGGAGTTCTGCCATGGTCACTGTGCTGTTTCTTGTTATCATCAACAGAATTGGCTATATCATCAGATAAAGTATAATTGAACATGTCAGTACATAACAGAATTAACAGAAATACAACTTTGTAGGTAGTGTAGAGCTACAAAAACAGGTAGTAATCAAATCAGAATGGATATCGTGGTGAATCACTGTCACTTTCAATATAGTTGTCTATACTCCTCAACTTGATACCAGCAACCTAACAGTTTTGAGTTAAAATCTATCAATAATAAGCAGTATTCAAACAAGTCAGATTTAACTAAGATCAGTCATGATACAACAGTATAAGTCATACAGAGATGGTTTCTGCTTAACACCTTTCTACACATATATTTTATTCTACAGGTTGCTGTTGCATATTTCTCTATATTTTTAATAACTCATGACTAATGGTGATAGAGATTCCAGATTATTTTATCCTTCTCCAAAAATGGTTGGTCTTGTTGTAGGAGGCAACTCATGTGCTATCAGATCATAGGAGATTGTGTAGGTTTGGTTTTATCATTTGACTGGGACAGTAAGTACTGTTTTCCAAGACAGTCTGTTGTGAGGTACTTAACATCCAAAGTCTGTCTCCACCATGGAGTCTTCAGAGTTTGCTGTTAAGACTTTGTTGTAGGTCATGATCTTTATTCTTAAGGTTTATTGTTTTTGGTCTTTCAATTGGATACTTGTGGTCCTAAAAAAGTCTGTCTTTTCTTGCAAGATTCAGATTGTTAAAAGTCTCTAAATTTTGGCACTTCTTAGCATCTGACATCTCTATTCTATTCTCAGTAATCTGGTAAATCTAGTTCTTTGCAGAGAGCAGAGTTACATTCTTTATTTTAGTCTATGTTATTTTCCATTTTAATGTTTCTGTTAGTATGTATTTGTAGTAAAAATTTGCAGTACATAATGGTTATTTGTGGGGAGTATATAACTCATGGTTTTTTTTTTTTTTTTTGAGACAGGGTCTTGCTATGGAGCCCAGACTGGCCTTAAACACATGAAAATCCTCCTTCAGCCTCCCGAGTTCTGGGATTACAATCGTATGCACCACACTTGGCATAACTCATTTTAATTCTTTCTTCATTCTCTTCCTTTCCCCTTCTCTCTTCTTCCTCAATCTCTTGATCTCCCTCTCTTTTGTAAAAGACCTATCTCCCTGTTTCCTATTATCTTTTATTTTGCTCTTTAATAATATTTTGGATTTCTTATATAAGGAAAGTCATGTGATATTTAAATGTGTGTATTTGATTTATTTCACTTAATATTATGGTCTCAAGCCACACCCATTTTCCTACAAATTACTCGTTTATCCTTCTTTAGGGCAGAATAGTACTCCATTATATACAAATACCACATTTTCTTTACCCATTTTTCTGTAATGGATTTAGGGGCTGCTTTCAAGATTTAGCTATTATGAATTGTGCTGCTATAAACATGGGTATGCATTTATCACTGTAATATGATGACTTTATGCTTTTGGGAAGATACTTAGAGACAAAATAGCTGGGTTGAATGGAAGTCCAATTTTTAATTTTTTGAGGAATCTTCATACTGATTTCCAAAGTGGTTGTACTAATTTACATTGCCAAAAATATATAAAGGTTCTTATTTTCCCATACCTTTGCCAGCATTTGTTATTATTTGTTTTTTTTTTTTTATGGTAGCCACTGTTTCTGGAGTAATATAGAGTCTCTGTATTGTTTTAATTTGTAATTCTCTAGTGGAAGGCAAACTTGAACATTTTTTCATTTATTTATTGGCCATTTGTACTTCTTGGGATGTGTCTATTTCTTTCAACTGCCCACTTTTTTATTGGGTGTCTTATTTTGGGGGCCTAATTTTTTTTTGTAATTTACATATTTCAGAGATCAGACCTCAGCCAGATCCATAGCTAGAATGGTGGGCAGGGGCACTTGTTAAATCTAGCTCTGTCCATTTTGTTGTTTTGCAAAGCATCTCTCAACTGAAACCTTGTGGAGAACCAACAAACAGAGTCTTTAGTCTGTGCAACTCTTTCTCCAACTCCTTGTTTGGATGATTTCATCTATTTTTAGCTTCTTTGATTTAAGATCATTCCATTCTCCTCTCAGCAGAACAACCATCTTCTGCATGACTCCTTCTTGCATTCTGGTTAGGAAACAGCGCCAAGCAGCTCAGATATATAGAGGACTTATTTTGTGAGTTTCTTTTATTTTAGAGGACTTAGGCTTCAATTCAAAGGATAAAAATGTTTGTCCTACATTTTGTCAAGTTTTGTGACTGTTTATGTTAGATGAGTTAATGTGCTCCCAGTAAAATCATCATTGCCTGACGCCAAACGTTAGTGTTTTTATTCAAGGTCTAAATATCACACAATTTTACTTGTTAAATATTTTAATATGCATCACTTAGAGATGTTTTAAAGCTATAAACATATGTAATTATAATACTTAACTAAATGTAAAATATTACTTAATATTCTGTTAATATTAAATTTCTCAGATTGTCTCAAATAAGTCTTTATATAATTAATTGCTCAAATTACAGTAATAATATTTGGTTGTTATATATCTTCTCTCATTTTTAAAATCAGTACCGGGGATCAAACTCATGACTACATGCTTACAAGGTAGGTGCTTATGCCACTGAGCTAAATCCCCAGCCCTGGTTGTTATATACCTTAAATCCAATTTTAATAATATTCTCTCTTTCTCCACACACTTCTTTTGTCATTTATTTGTTGAAGAAATCAACTTACTCTGCAGAATCTTCTGCATTTAGATTTAACTATTCCCTCCTGGTGTAACTGAACTTGGTTCTCACCATATGTTTTCTGTAAACTAGTTCAGTCTAGAGATTTGAAGAGTTTCAGTTTTTTTCTTTTCTTATGAACTCATGAATGAGAGTCACTTTTTTTCCCCATTCAAATTAAGCTGATGGGACCCCTGGGTAGTTGAGGTTTTGTCCTCAGTCATGTTAGGGCAAATTCTTACCACTTCATTCAATTTTACTATTACTGCATTCTAGCTCTGACTTTTCTCCCTTTTTGACAATCCAAGTTACACTACTGTTAGTTATTATAACCCATTCAATTCACCACAAAGCAGCTTCTATCAACATTGACCAATTTTTCTGATTAAATTCTTTTGTTATGGTAGATTCACTTTCAGAACAATTTTTAACAAGACATTATATAACATTGAGCCAACTTTTATCATAAAATGTACTATAGATGTATCTAAACATTGAAAAGGTTTTAAATGTCATATTAAACATTGAATGAGACACAAAAATAAGACATGTGTTTTCTGACCTCAACTACAGTTTTGCAGGTGGCAGAATATTGCATTGGTTTATCTGTTAAACAGTTTAATTCTCCTATGATTTCCCCTGCAAGCACATAGTCTGCGTTAACTATGGGATAAGCTTTCTCCTCTGATTCCAAGAGAATGTTATCAGTCTCTGAATCTGACATTGTTCTTTGAAGCTGTTCAGGAGCAAAAAGAGAAAAAAAACAAACACATATGATACTTCACTTGTATTATCATTTATGTATTTTCACTTTGATTTTAACAATTAAAATGCTTGCATAAGTATCACATTATTTTTAAAATAACTTATTTCCCCTTTTAAAGTACATTTATTAAATTGACAATGGTTTAAAGACAAAGTATTCTTAAATATGTTCATCTTTCTGATGTCACCAACTCACCCAACTAGCATCCACTTTGAATGGTTAAATCTACAAGTCATATAAACATGAAAAAATTTATATTAGCATCTTAAAATAAATGATCCTTTCATGAGTTCTTATTATCTAGGAGAAAATATGGTTTAAAAGTTTATGGGCATCCATTATGGTTTGACTATTAATCTTTGGAAGTCTTGTAAGGTTTCCAATGTGGGTTTTATTGGTCTTGTTCTATACTGTTTTGTTCAATTCTATTATACCAGATGATACAGGCAACTCTTTTTAAGATAGCAAGAGGCATAATGATAACCATTGTTGATCACCCGGTATTCTCTTTTTACGTTATATACTATGTCCATCCTCCTGTTCTTACTGACTCTGTTTTGCTTTGTCACATTGGGTTGTTTTGTTTTGTTTTGTTTCCTCTTCAAAGAAAAAGTTATAAGAACTGTGGGAGTAATAAAACCCAAAATGTGTAATTGGTATCATAAAAAAGAGAGGAAAGAAAGTGATCTAAAGTATATAACTGCATGTATATTTAAGTGTGTAGGATAGAAAACCATATTACTGAATTTTTGTTGTATCATTGAACAGAACTATCTGCAATCTCACTGTATTAATGTCCACTTTGTATGCTTTAATTTTATAATCTGGACAACTGTTCCTGAGATGACAATATGTAATCTATTAACTAGTGATTTCTTACTGTATATTTTTTCTCTTGAAATTCTGTATTACTTGTACCCTTTTACTGTTTTGTTTTTCTCTTTAAATAAAAGAAAAGTTTATGGGCATTGTTATCCATTGTGTCTGATCACAAAAATTATCATTGCCAAGGATTCAGGATTCAGCTCAGTGGCACAAGCCTCTGCCTGGCAAATGTGAGGTTGTAAGTTTGATTCTCAGTACCAACAAACAAATAAACATCCAAACAAGAAAAAAAAAAAAAGAAGAAAGAGAAAGAAAGAGAGAGAGAAAGAAAAATAGGTAGATAGATTATCATTTGGATAGTCCTCTGTGTCTTAAAAAAGATATTATGTAGTTCTTAACATGGAAAACTATTGTCTATTTGAAAAAGATTTCTAAACAGATTATCAGGTATACATTTACAAATATCTTTGTTTTACCTTTACCATCCCTGAAACAATTATATAGACTCCTTTGGGCTCATCCGCTTCTTGAAAAATATCATTTCCACAATCGAAGGTTACAATTCTGGCTTTAGGCTGAAAAGTCACAAATACACAACTTATAAACACCATTTTAGCATTTATTAGAAATGTCAAAATTTAAGTTTTAAAACTTTTACATTTATAAAATAAATATTCAATAAGTTTAAAGATATTGTATTGGTAATAAATTGGCAAAAGAAGGTAAGGATTATGAATAACAAAGAGAAAAGTAGATCTTCATGGCTAGTTTTAATTTCAGATGCAGAGTTTATAAATGGTAAGGAAAGGGATAATCTAGGAATAAGAATATGCAATGAAAAAAGTATTTCACCTGGGTGAAAAATAAGGACATATGTAAGCTAAAGATATTTACATGTTTCTTATATGCTCATGTTCTTTATAGTTAATAAAGTAAATTAAAAAATCATTCATTCTAAATATTTTAAGCAGTTGAAAAATATAACTGGCTTTTTGGCACCAAATATATGAAAAAAGAATACAATTAAGACAATTAGATCTATTTATTTGTTTCTTTCACTAACATTTATTGAATATTCATTATTGAATATTACTCTGTGCAAAGTAATAGGGGCTGGTTATTCAAAAGATGAACTAGAAAAGCATAGTAGATGACAGAAACATAAAAGTAACTTTAATGTAATGTACCTAAGGCTATAATGAAAGTATATATTGGGCATAATGAGGGCATAATGAGAAAGTATATAATTGGGCATAATGTACACAGATCTATAATCTTATAATGGACCACAAAATTGTTTCTTGGTAAATAACTACACTCCAAAGCCTACTTCTTTGAGAATGGAGAGGTTTCTATGGGTACAATAAGCAAAGAAATTTTGAAAACAAAATAGAACCAGAGAGTACGTCAAGAAAAGTAACTATTACCATAGAAGAGTGGAATCAGAAAATATGAAAAGTGTACAGCATGTGATGCCTGTTTCAGTATAAACCAAATAGATGGGAAACAAGATGAAGTGAAGACATGGGCAGAAAGCAGATGATGGATTTTGCGCATCATTCAAATGGGTTTTGATTTTATCTTATAGACAATATGGACCAATTAGACAGTTTTGAACTCTGTCACAATTAAATCATTTTTTTAAAAGAGTATTTGGGGCTGGGGATTTAGCTCAGTGGCATAAACATCTGTCTGGTAAGCACAAGGTTGTCCGTTTAATCCCCAGTACCAAAATAAATACATAAATAAATAAAATCAAAATAGTGTTTGTTGATACACTGAGGATGATATTATTAAATAATAAAAAATCTTACCAGAATACACTCTATATACTTTTGGTTTTTCTCAAGCCATGGAATATGATATGGGATTTCTTCAGCAGTAAGAGGTTTGATTATAGATTGAAATTCATGTACTTCTTTTTCTTTGTCTATGATTAGCTAAGACCACAAAATTTAAGATAGAAAATGAACCAAAAAGTATTCATAAAACATTTTAAAAATCTCATTGTACTGTTTCCTATTCTTGATTTTTTGAGATTTTTTTCTTCCATGGAAATATCTAATCTCTCCCCTCTTACACCGTTTTTTTCTGTCTGATTGTATAATCAATTTTCTGGTCATATATTAAGATTTTTTTCTAGCAATCACTCCAATCCAAAGATAACTATCACTCTTTTATCACCATTATGTAGTTTTTACTGCTTTTGACTTTTATGTGCATGAAATAAAGACTATGTACTCAATTGTGTCTGGTTTCATTTGTTCAATATTATGTTACTGAGATTCATTTATGGTTTATATATTTACTGTTTATTACCCTTTGGATTGTTCCAGAGTGGGTCTATTCAAGTAATACTGTTATGAATATTCATTTGGTATTCATATGTACACAGATCTATTTGTTTTATTGTTGTGTAATATAATTGCTGGGTCATAAGATGCACATAACTTCAGGTAGATAGTACCATAGCAAGGTTAACTGTGTTAACTTGATTGGATTTGGAGCTACACAAGAGATTAATAAACCCCTATTAGATATGTCTTGATGGATCATGGAGGCTTAACCTTAGGTTTCTGGACTCTTTGAAGAATCCATGCTCTGCTTCTAGGCTATGCCTTCCACCATGACAGATAACTACAGATAGAAACTCCTGAAGCCAGGAGGTAAATTAAATATCACTTCTTAAAGTTATGGATGTTGGGGCTGGGGATTTAGCTCAGTGGCATCAGTGCCTGCCTTGCAAGTGCGTGGTTGTGAGTTTGATCCCCGGTACCGATAAAAAAAACAAAAGTTATGGATGTCAGATATTGTGCCTCAGTGATGGGAAAGCTAATATAATTGTCAAACAATTTTCCAAAGAATTGCATTTATTTACACTCCTACTCTGCTGTCCCAGTTCCATATCATTTTGTGCCCTTGATATTGTCAATTAATAAAATAAGGAATTCTAGTGGTTGTATATAACTGTTTCATTTTGTTTGCAATTTGCATTAGATTTATAATATTTGGTTCCTTTATGTTTACTGACCATTTGAATCCATTCTGTTGTGAGATTTCTTTTCATATCATTTGCCCATTTTTTTTTAAAAAAATAGAGTTTTTGTATTGTTCTTGTTGATTTATAATTTTTTTTTTGCCTTTTTCCTTTTTATCGATACCAAGGGATCAAACTCACAACTGCCTGCTTGCAAGGCAAGGCGCTTATGTTGTTGAGCTAAATTCCCAGCCCCTATAAAATGTTTTTTAAACATATATTCTGAATGCGAGTCTTTCTTGGATATATTCACTTTGCAAATATTCTCTACCCTTTTGTGTGTTGTCTTTTCATTATTTTAATTTTAAAATAAAGTATCACTTTTACAATTTATATATATCTGGAATTTATTTTTTGTGTATAGTGTGAGATAAGGGTTCAGATTCATGAGAGAAATAATCAGGAACCCCACACAGAAAAAAAATTACTGATACAAAACTAAAAATAATTATCTGTTAAGATATCATGTTCATATGTTCAGCCAATATTACAAAGATGTCAATTCTTTCCAAATTGATATACAAACTTAACAAGTTCTCATTTGCTTGAACCACCAGAGGTACATGCAAGAGTATTACACTGGGCAACTTATATCATCCAATGGGACTTTCCCATGCTGCTATATGGGACAGTCATACATATACCACTGGTGATTCAGAGCTGCCCAGCAGCGAGACATATAAATTATAGCCTCACTGCGAATGTATAAATAAAATTCCAGTGGAAATTTTAGTGCTCTACTTTGTGAAAATTTCCAAGTTGTCCTTAAAATTTATTTGAAAATACAAAATGCAAAAGTTAGTCAAGTTAATCTTGGTAAACAAACCAGGAAGATACACATGGTCAGATTTGAAGGTTTGTTAAGTTTTAGCAATTTTAAGATCAATGGGATTTGGTTCAATGATGAGCCAATATGAAACTAAAATCAAAAAGTGTCCAGAAATATACCTACTTGTTCAGAGCAATTTATTTTATGACTAAGGCTGTCTTATAGTACAATAAATTGGGTTAGGTTTCCATAAATGATGTGGTATTAATTGTATTAACTGGTTGAAGGGAGAGGCAAGGAATGCTGCGGGAAAGAATTAAGATATATTATATATAGGTACAAATTCCCTATGATGAATGTGATCACTATGCATACAAAGTGTACCAATAAAATTAATTTTAAATAGAAGAAGAAATAAATTGGTTCAGTACTATATCTAAAGCTGCAGTTTATATGTTTTATCTTTCACAGTACAGAACAAACTAAAATGAAGAAAAAATAACCATCATAGTCACAAAGGACTACTAAGTAAACATATTTGTTTTCAAAATACCCTACCTTACCTTACTAATTAGAGCACTTTCATTTTTATGAATAATTCCTTTTGTCTCAAAGCTCTTGAGAACTTCTTTAGAGATATTGAGTATGACATAAATCTCCTCCTTTGTTTTCATAGTGACAGCTATTTCTGGGTGATCGTACTCTAAGTAGCCTGAAAAATTCCAATGGATTTTCAGATGAAATAAGACAATCATTTTAAGTGTCTCACATAGATTAATAAGCTAACTCTTCTTCTCTAAGCTCATGGAGTACAACATTCAACACAAGGAAATGTATCTCTCCTTGAAAGTCCCACTACAATCGTTAATTACAATAGTGCCCGAGTTCTATCATCTCCTGGCAGCTCTCACACGCCTGCTAATCCTCTGCAAGAGGAAAGAGAGCCCTAAGTCCTAAGGATAACGAATACATCGATCCACTTCAACTGGACACTAAGCACCTTCTTGAGGCTCTAGTTCTGGTGTTTATGATTCACTTTCCAGGACTTCTGACTATAAACTATGTGCTCAAATGTGGCTTTTGAGTAAATTCTTTAACTCATCCTAGGTCATTGTCCAGTTAACTGGTCAATATCTAGATGATGTATCTCCCTGTGCTTTTCTGTTCATCTCATTTGGATTTTGGATACCCATTAAAATTTAATTCTACATTTGGCCTTTTCCTTGATCATGACTTCTTCTCTGTCCTGGTACCTATTTGCCATACTCAAACCCGACCTCGCTCTCAAGCTTGCTTTATGTTCTTTTGCTCCCTTTCACCAAGTATCGGTCCCTTTCTCTTCCTCACACATGCATATTACTGTTATCAAGGTGCCTGCTTTACTGCTAGAGTTTGTCCAGCACTAGGAATATGACCTCGCATGACTTAAAGAATAAGTTGTTGTCATGCATGAGCGCCCAGGTTCCCTGCAGTCCTCATGGAGATCTATCCTAATTTCAACTCGATATAAGGCCTAAATCCTTGAGTGGAAGCTCTACAAACAGTGGAGGGAAACAGTAACTTCTTTCCTTGTGTCATCAGGAAGATACAAGTATTTCTAGTTTGGAAGAAAATAGAGTTAATAAGGCTATCTGTTATGCATAATTATGACATGCAAATATAATTTAAAAAGAAATTAAAAGTTTTCATTGTTTTATAAGCAGAGAAAAATAGATGTAAAAAGGTACTATTACACTATACCCATCTATACTTGAAAATATAACATGTTCGTTGAAATCATTTACTTTATTACTATTAGTGAATAGGTTTCCTTTCAGGTAGTTTAACAATAAAAACAAAAACCACAGTTTTTCTAGAGGCATGATAAGAGATGGTAATGCTAAATATCTAGAATGAAAGATACCTACCTAGTTCTTTCAAGGCATGTTGCATATTCTTTGTTTCCCTTTTTAATAACATCTACAAGACAAAAGAAATGTTATCTCCACTGCAAAAAAAAATGTCATTATAAAATGTGTTTGTGCACACACCTGAAATTTTAGTACTCTGAGAGAGGAGGATAACAAGTTTGAACCCAACCTAAGCAACTTAGTGGTTTAGCAAGATCTTGCCTCAAAAATTAAAATAAAAAGGGGCTGAAATATAAGTCAAGGCACCCTGTGGTATAAGAATTTAGCTACACACACACACACACACACACACACACACACACACACACACACGTTTTTGGCATTTCTAACTGGTTGAGTTGATTTGGGTTTTTTTCAGGGCCAGCAGCATCTGAACCTTTATGCACACCACAGGCTGGGCTGGGCAGGGTGCCTGGTCCTAGAGACACCGCAGTTATCACTATAAACCCCAAAGAAATGAGGAACAAGCTCAAGTCCAGGAAATGGCCAAAGTCATGCAGAGAGGCCGCTGTTATCAGAACACTCTTGGTCAAACCCTTCAGCCACCACACTGCAGCCCGCAGACCAGTGCCTGTCCCAGGGCCCGGATGGCATTGGGTGTCTCTGAGGTTGTGTAAAACTCCACAAAGCTCTTGACAATGATTTCTGCATCCTCTCTCCTCCTTGCCCTGCTTTTGCCGGTAGGGTTAGGGTTGGGTTAGGGGGGCATTATCAGGACTCTCTCTGCTCAAGGGTGGCATCACTTTTACTTTCCAATGGTTTGTATTTAATGCATCTGCAGAATGAGATATCCTGGAACCTGCCTTAGGATAGAGTTGTCAGGTTTTACAAAGGTAGAAAAGTGACATCTAAGAGCTTCATATCTTGCTAGCATGGCACAGACATCTCAGTAAGAAGGAATGTAAGTAAATTTATATGCAGACCAACTTAAGTTTTTTAGGAATTAATTATCAAACCTGGGGTCAAAGATGATATCTAAACGTACAGAGTGAGGACACGATGGATGAGGTCAACAGAACAATGGAAGGAGTAAGTCCCTTTCTAGTTTTTAAGATTTTACTCACCTCTTTAACCTGCTTAGAAGTTGCAATCTCATCAATTATATTCATTGCATCTATTTCACCTTGGATATATCCTTTCAATATAGCATACCTAAAGGACTGCTGATGACTCATTTTTTTATCTATAATTCGCAGTAACTTTGGTGCTATGAGCTGAAAAAGCAAAATTATTGTTGAATGCAAATTATGCAGATTTTACTTGTATTTGTGTTGATTAGTTTAACTGAAATTGATCATAATAAAAAATTAAGTGCCCTCAAAGATGGTTACTACAGAAAGCTGTCAAGATTCTTTTACTTGTGGTGGCTTTTTAAGTTTATGGCTACAGTTGTTTCTCTATAACTAATAATATTGGGCACACATGGGCAACATTATTAGTTACAGAGAAGTAACATTATACCTTTATTCTTTATATAAATTTTCCTTACAGAAAGTTGCAGGTTGGTATCAAATGGTTTAGTTCTTGAAATGCAATATGCTTAATCTTCTGAGCTTAGGTGGTAAAATGACTGTCTGCAAAGTACACATGCACATGTTAAACCATCCTACCAGACCCACAAAATTACCTGTGTGGATGAAACTTAACCACACCCACTCTTAGTCTGATCTCACAATTAGCCTTTTTTCTAATCTCTTTGCTGAGGAATTGTATCTCTAGGTTCTCTGTTGTCCCTATGCAGTTTCCCAATTCCAGCACAGGTGCTGGTTCCCGTTACCTTACTCTGTATGTGTGCTCCACAACCACCAACTTCTCTCCCCCAGCCAACCACAATGAATTCCTAGAGTTTATATTCATTTTGCAAGATTCAGCCCAAGTATTACCTTAAAAAAGAAATATTTCCTCTCCCACAAGTATTTTGTACTATTTTGCACTTGTCCTACCATATAACATTGACGCATCTAGATTACTTGTCATTTGCCTTCTATACTAAGTTCCCTAGATGCACAGACTGTGTCTAATTTGTTTTTATAGTTCAAGGGCCTAACACTCAACAGAAGGGTTCAGAAACCCTGAATATATTAAGCAAACTTTCCTGAGGTGGTTTATCAGTTCTTTCACCTTAACAATTTAGTAGGCTCTGTATAGCTTTCTGTAAGGAAGAATTCACTAGACTATAGAATACACTAGATTTGTTCTTCTCAGATTATACTATACACTAGCCATTACTTACTGCCTGATAAATACTAACAGAAGAGAGACTACTGCTACTTGCATACTTTTAGCTCAGGTTGATTTATGGCTCTCAGTAGCAAGAGTATTTCTAAACATATGTAAGGAATGTATAAATAAAATTTTGTATGCTGTTAGTTTAAAATTTAAATAAACTATGGCTTATTTAGTTTTGTATTTCTCACAGTGATTATATTTTTCGGTGGCTTGTTTATGTACGAATAGAATGAGACAGAGAAAAATGCATTTGCATCCATATATCTTTATAGGTGTTGCTGTGGAGTAAGTTTCAGGCCATTGAAATAATCAAAAGAAAATAAAAAACTACTCACCCTACTTGTTACATGCGTTAGATCATCAGAAGTCATGGTTGGTACCATGATTCTATGCTACTATGAATTTATATAGAAGCAAATGAGTACTTTTGTTCATGACTTGTGTGTTACTTGTTTTGCTGCTATGAATGTTTCTTCTGTTCTTCCTGCTTCCATCTTTTATCTTCTAGGTATCTATGAAAATATTACCTTGTATCTGTGTCACTGTGCAATTTTCCCTGTGCTCTCTATTAAAAAGGAAAGCTGTCGTGAATGTTTATACTTCTAAGTGCTAAACTGATTTGTATAAACTGAATATTCAGTATATAAAGTATTTTAAAACTTGTCAAAGGAAGTTAAAATTTAAAATGTAAACATTAGCTCTATGAAAAGTGGTTGCCTTAAAATTAGTCATGAAACTGGAGGAATTTTAAATTGTGTGATTTATTTGCTCTTTACCTTAAAAAGGCGTAACACACGAAGGAGTGGAATAGTTCTCATTATTTCAGTTACGGGAAGATTATAAGATACAGCTCTTGTTTCAAAAAGTATTAGATCTATGATGCCAAACAAGGTAATTGTTAACTCAAATATATTCCAGGAATATGAAAAGTATTTCTTCTGCATTGCTGCCATCTGTTGATTTAAAAAGAAATCAACTATGGTTTTTTACTTTACCATTTTTGCAATAATTCAAACATTAAAAGTTACATTTTTTCCCCAATGATTTTCCTTAATACTCTACAAGTCTGATCTGCCACCAGGAAAACCAAAACCAAACAAACAGAACAAACTAGTTCACATTATCCTAAAATGAAGGAACAGCCATGGGACTATTAATTTAGGATTAGTTACAAACCATAAATAGAAATGAAAATATTCATAAGATGACACTGGAGAAAAGCAGCAGTGGCAGAAAGGCAGGCAAATCCAAACAAAAACATAAGGTGACATTTTTAATTTAAAATGAAGAGCCCTAAATACAATGAATGCTTAGTGTTCTCCATTTTGCAGTGTTATATTAATAATATCCAAAACTATGACTCAGCTTAATAAGAAAAATAAAATAGATTTTTTTTCATGTTATACATGGACAATGTTTTACTAAAGTTTTCCTTCTAGAATATTATATCTTATTCACTAAATTCACTTTATTTTTATTTTGTAACTTTATTTTGTGAAGATGAAGAATAAAAGTAATTTTTAACTTCTTAAAAATCTAAGTAAAAGTAGATCTTTTGTCAGAATTATTTTGGAAATTATACTAATCCTTTAGTAAATATATTAACTAGTGAATTACACTAATTTTGTAGAACTAACATACAATTTCGTCAACATGTCAACATTCAAATGAGTAATTTCAGGAGCTATTTAGTATGTTTTTATTCACGGAATATATTTTTGCATTAGAGTAGGAATAGTTCAGTAGGATGCTTTTAAATTGAAAACAGATTAAGTTGTAAGTTGTAAGCCTTTTAATTTAGGTAGTTGTAAATAAGAAATTGCCATTTTTAATAGTAATTTCTTAGTTGTTTCATGTTGTCTCTTTGACAAATCTAGAGACTAACTCTTAAGGAAATAGGAAAATTCACTTACAAATCTTAATGCTATGCACAAAATCAGGATAGAATGCATAGTTCTTTTACCTTGTGTTGACTATATTAACTTGAAAGCATTACTGTTGTAATTTAACCTGAACTCTGAGAATAAGGATTGCAGGCCTTAAACCCATGACTGCTAAGAGTTTTTCTGACAATTCTGTCTGGAATCAGCTAGCAGCAGTTGAGGGAGATTTCTTGTTGAATATGAAATTTACAGTAGAATGTAAATACTATCGAGGGAGCTCATTTTATAAGTCCTATGGCCTTGCTTACTAGCTTGAAACTTATATACAGTTTATTGGATTTGACTTCATTCTTTTCTAATACTATAGCTTTAAAGCAGGCATTAAATTTTCCAGCAAATGTCTGTAATTCATTTATTTTGTCCAAGTATAAGTTATAATTTCTCTATTTAAATTTTCTGGGTAAAATATTTTATGTTACAACTTTGATCTGTAGAACAAAACACTAATAGTTGTGGGTACACATTTCTATCATTCAGCAGCTATCTTTATATTGGATTTTAAAAACTCAATTGTAAATCTTTTAAAGTATTTTAAAGTATTCTAAAGTAAATCTATCAAACTACCCATGCTTCTGTTTATCTATAAGTACAAAAATAATAAAATGAATATTCAGATGCTTCTAACTCTCCTGACTTTAAGAATATTGTCAACATTTAAAAAACCATTCTGTCATTTTCACTCACAGTATATTAACATTTATTTTTACAAATAAATAATCAATGCTTGAAGTATTCATACTTTCTATTGTTATCCTAAAAAGCACCTTAAAGTGTTTGTTTTGAGAAGAGGAAAATTTCGTATACTCTTTAGAAAACTGCATGAAACACTAAGTTAAGAGATCTTGTTAAAGATACAATAATCACACACACATTTTAGATTACCTTAAATGCAGCCTCTATAATATACAACAGAAGGAAAAAGTAAGCAGCATATCTTATTTCACTGGCATAGATGTTATTTAACACAGGTACCCAGGAGATGGTGATAGGAAATATATTCATTAGTATTGCAAGGAATCCAATATACTCAAATTCGTCAATAGATACTATGTTATGGCATATACGAAGGAAGTGATTTCTGGGGGGAAAAAAGACAGTTTTGTTTGACTAAATAACTATATCAAATGGTTTGCATTATATACTTTGTTCTGTTTTAAACAGCAATAATCATAGAGCCCTGCTTAATTCTTGGAAGCAGCTATCACCAGCTAATATTGTCTTCACATCTCGATTTGGATATTATCTTTTTAATTTCCTCTTCAACTAAATGTCTTAGATCTGGTTTCCCCTTGCTCACTTCTCTCTTCTCATTCATATTTTTTTTCAGTAATTCATATTTTTCTCACTTCTCATTCATATTTTTTGCAGTACTGAGGATCAAACCCAGAACCTTTGTATTGAGCTACATTCCCAGCCCATTTCATTTTTAATTTTAAAACAGTCTTGTTAAGTCACTAATTTGCCCAGGCTGGCCTGGATCATGCAATCCTTCTGCTTTATTTTCCATAGTTCTGGGATTATAGCATATGCCACCATACAATGCTTTTCTTTTACTTTAAAAGGAAATACTTTTAGTGTGAGACGGATAATTCAAACTCAAAAAACAAAACAACGAGAATCCTTCACATCCTCCAAAAATTCTACTTCTACAGAATGACTACTAACAGTTTGAATATTGTTCCAAAAGAAATTATAGCAACCTGCTTCAAAAAATGTATTTATGTTTTTTAAAAAAGCAATGCACTAGTTTAATGACGAGGCACAGGGAAGAAGTACAGGATGTGTAGTGGTGGGATAATATGGAGGCAAATTTTATCAAAAAATTTAAATTAATGAATGAATATGCTTTGAAAAATGGTTTCCATAGCAAATATGCTAATAGATAGAATTTCAAATGAGAGGATCTGCTTTTCATATTTTTAAAACCATTTCGGAAATTATTTCAAAGGTATATCAGTGCATGCTTCTTGTTAAAATGCTAATGATATGATTGATCGTTTTCCATTCTCAGGGAGTACATTTGTGTTAGATGTCAGAAGCTCTTTATCATTTTGCATTCTACTTGAAAGAAAGATGAAATTATGAAACAGAAACATGCTTTCCTGGATACAGCAGCAATGCTAATGACTTATTATATTCTAGTTTAGTTTTGCCAGGTGGATGAACTAAAGGGGATGTGATGGGAATCACTCATAATTCTGTTAAACTTTTAGCTGTCTGTGTTAATTTCCTAATTCCTCCCAGAATGCTATATTCTTTCTTATTTTACTGTTTGGATTATAGGTTCTACTTGGTTATTCCTGTCACAACAGTTCTTACTTTAATCCATGGGGATAGTTAGTCTGACACTAAATATATACGCCCCAGCTATACTTTCATGGACTTGTGGAAGTAGCCACAAAAGGGCCCTTCACAGTTGGCTCTGCCTGAGATAAACGAGACCAGAAACTCCAAGAGCTCAGGTCTAGCTTGAGGACCATGACGGCAAACAGGCCTTTAGTATTGCTTTTAGCTTCTTAAATGCCATATTCGAATCATCAAAAGTCTGAGTTTTCACTTTTTCCCCTCAATGTATATTAGCTCTGCTAAGATTGCTCAGTGTCCATCAAAAATATTGAGGAAATAATTCTCTTCTGTCTTTGTGAGATTGTTGTAGGTCTTTATTTAAAGACCGAGGTTCAGAGAACTGACTTAGGTGTATACCATGGAGAAGGGAAAAGGGATCATGGTTTCCTTTTGGTGTGGGTGGTTGCATCCCTTTCGTAATCAGTCTCTTTTTAGAAAATTATCGCTGTAGCTAACTGTTTATCTGTGTGGCTCTTTGGCATGCTTTATTTCTTAACCGTTCCCCGTTCAGGGAGCCTTGCTGATCAAGGTCCTCTGCTGCTGTAAGTTCACTGCTCATAGAAGAAAACATGCCTGCTTCTGTGCTGTCATTTGTCTTTTGCTATTCCCAGTCCTATCCATCTTTTTGATAATCATCGAGATCAGTCTGTAGCAGCCATTCTTACTGGCCTGTTGAGGACATCTACACTGAGTTTCTCATGTACTCTGGACCTTCCCAGGGAATAAGTGCATGCATTTGCTTTTGTGTAATAAATTTAGCTGGATTTCCCATTTGCTGTAGATTATTGGTCTGGTCAATTTCCAAAGAACCAAAGCAGCACTGTAATATAGTGCCAGCTCAAACCGGCCTTGTCAGAGTGCTGAATTCTGTGTCATTATGAATAAAATGACCCAAGCTAAAAAAATTTGCTCAACTCTAGCTGTATGTTGCAAACTTGTGGTCTAGCAGTCGTAAGGTTTATTTGCTCATATGTTTGACCAGTATTTTCTAGTATTAGGTCCTGTAATTCCTACAGAAAATACTTTGTAGTCTCCTGAAGCAACCGATATATATTTCTCTTATAGCTATGTTAAACCTGACTAGGTAATTCCTGGAAATCAAAGAAAGGTTCTAAACACTAAACTTGAAGGGGAAAAAAAGATAAACCACATTTTGTGATGTCTCTGTAGTATCTAAAGGTCAGAGAGACCAATCCTCTCTGGATGGTGGTGTGGGGCTGCTTCCTCAAAGCAAAATTTCATGAGATTCTGGAAGTTAAAATTCTTCAGAATTTTTCAAGATTGTCTACCTTGGTGGTATTATTTCAGATTTCAGGATCGCAATTTTTTTTTAAATATAGCAGCCCCAATATTAATACAGAAGCCTTATTGATGCTATTCATTTATTTTCCTTTGCACAGCTCTAGCTAAGTCTCCCAAATTAGATATGCTCTTATGATTTTATTACTTAAATTATTTAGTTTCAATAATTTACATTAAAATTTTAAGTTAATAATTATATTTTTCTGTTCAGTTTCCATTGGAGACTGAACTGATTGTGATTTCACTGTCTAAAAATTCGATAATTTTAATAATACATTATAGTTCACACTTGGTGGTACCTCAAGAAATTAAATAAAGACTTAATAATTGGATACATAGGAATACAACCAAAGGTAGAAAGTAGGTGTTTAAACAAATACATGTGATGAATGTTCACAGGTGCTATTCACATCAGGTCAAATGTAGAAATAATACAAATATACATCATTTGAAGAATGGGTAAACAAAATATGGTATACATAAACAATGTACTATTATTCAGACATAGAAATGAACCAGGTATTGACAATACTAAAAAAAAGATGAATCTTATGGTAATAATACATGCTACAGTGTGCATGAAAACACTATGCTAAGTAAAAGAAAACAAAACTATATACCAATGATTTTATTCATAAGAAAAATTATGAATACATAAAAGAAAATAAACTGTGCTTCTCAGGAGCTGGAGGAAGAATGGGTAGCGACTGCTAAATAAGTGGTGGTTTATTTTTGAGTCAATGAAAATATTATAGAATTTTGTAGAGTTTATAGTTGCCCAACATTGTAAAGGTACCAAACAATGACCTGCATACTTTAAAATGACTGTTAATGTTATATTATGTGAAATTTACCTTAATAAAAGAGAGAATGTTATTCTTATGTATCTCCTTTAATTTTTGCATGCATATAAGTAGCTGAGTTGTAAACTACTTCGAAATATTTTTGTAAAGTGTTTATAATTTAAAAATAAAGGAAAATGGACTTAGAAATGAATAGTACTATTAAGTGTCAAAAGCACTTACTTGGAGAGGGGCCCTTTATCTTTTTTAGTATTATACAGCCAATTGAGCAGAAGTTTTCTAAAGACACCAAGAATGTTTTTGCTTTCAGAGTATTTCTTTATTGTTTCAGGATTTATATATCTAAAAAAATAGAAAGACAGAGATTTTTAAATTCATTTTAAACATTTTAAAATAAGTTTAATGCATTATGGAGAGAAAGTAGACAGAATATTTTGTTGAATGATGAATTGTGACATCGTCAAGGGCACAGTTCTAAGTCTTTAAGTTGTAGACAGAAGTAGACAGGCATGAACTTAGGCTGTAAGACCCACTCACCAAAGACAGAGTGCCCCAAAAGTTGGGATCCATGGTTTAAAATAACTTAGGAGTTTAGTGTCCTAAAAGAAAAAATATGCCATGATACAAATATTTGGGATTCAGATACATATGGATTTTCCTCTTGGATCCTCTGTTGTCTGGTGTGGCAGTGATCAAATTACTTATTATACTTGCTCATCTATAAAATGGGAGTAAAATGATCTATGTTAGGTTGGAATAATTCATTGAAAAAAGTGTATGTGAAGCATCTGACCCATCTGTTACACCCTTGGTGTTTCACCTTCAGGGCAAGTTGTCAAATTACAATGTCTACTGAAGAGTTAAAATGGAAACTTGAGGGAGTCAAGTATCAAACTCACCATTTTTTTTTCTTTTGCTAGCACTTGGATCAAGTTGTCTGTAGGTGCTGCTGGTTTTTGTGTTGACACAGTTCATAGCTGTATGTCATAATTTGGTCTTACCTAGTCAGTCCCTTTTGTTTTGCCTGCTGATGACCAGATACTTTTTATTATCTTCATTAGAAACATGCTAGAGTTCTCTGCTCTTCAGTCTGAGACTCTAAGGGAAGGGGACTGGACACCTAAGTTCAGAGATGAGCCCTGTTCTTCTAATTGAATATAATGTTCTCACTGTGGAATTTGTACAATTTCTCTGCTACAAGATATTAATGTAATAAAAGAAGAGGAAGGACATTCATTTCTCTAAGGGGCAATATTAGTAATATGGTGATTGCATAGAAAATCTTAAATATGTATATGGATTTATCAAGTCGTAATTTTTGGGAGGTGGACTGGGGATCGAGCTCACAACCTTGCAAAAATTTGCCCAGGCAGGGACTTATGCCACTGAGCTAAATCCCTGGCCCTCATAATTTAAAAATTATTTTTGAACATTTGCTGCGATTGATAAGTGCACATTTCTTCATACATAAACCTTAAAGAGATACTAGCCTCTGCCCTGAAGGTTCCATCAAACAAGTGGGATGAAGCATGCAAACAACACAGTGAGGTGTAACACTGAGGCGGAGACAATGAATAAGGGGGGACTCTCTACTCCCAAAGTAATGGAACCTTGGAGGATCAGAAAAACTTCCTGAAGGAATTCATATCAAAGGTGAGATCTGACAGTTTCATAGATTCACACAAACGCTACAATTTTGTGATATCAATAGTCTGTGATCATTTACAGCACAAAGTACTAAGTGATTCAGGCTCTTGAATTCCTATTTTCCAACAGCACATTCAATGCTTAAAACTAACTTAGCAAACAGTATGATCTTTTTAATTGGATAGGGAGACAACTTGGTCTTGAATTCTGGCCTTCTAGTTTACTAGAGAAATGACTGTGGGTGAGTTAGTTCATCTTTCTCTGCTTCACTTTTCTACCCTGTATGGTGAAGATCACAACAGCACCATTTTAATAGACAAAAATAGGTTATTCACACAAACTTCCCCAAAATGTGCATGGCACAGCACTCAGAAAAATATGTATTTAAAGTATTATTTCTTGTGAGGGGTTTTTTGTACAAATATATGTTAAAAATGAAATGAAGCTAAATTCTATATACAAAAAAGTATGCCATACATTTTCCATGTTAGAAGTTTTAAAATAAACCAATCAGGATTTTAAAATAAGGATCACTTGTCTTTAGGACTCAGATCAATTCTTTTCCTAGTAAATCTTTCCATTTTAAGAAAGATATTTTTCATCGTTTTAATAACCTTCAAATGCATTGATAGTCAGAAGTACTTGTATAAGAAATTTTAATTTCCAAATTTTATGTGTATGAATGTCTATAGTATTTTTAGAGGTTAAATATGAATAATTTCCATGAGAAATTTTCTTCAGTACTGTTTTGCTTTTTATTTCAAAAAAAATGACTGATCTCCGCCATCTTGCCAGTGTTTTCAGCTTGGCTCCTTGTAGATGTTGGCTGCAGTTCTTTATTTAAAAAGTTTCAAAGTTTATTAGTACACTCTGCAGCACATAATGATTACACTTCTCGTGGGGAGTGAGTATGCGTACATAACACATCTTTTTTTTCCCCTTTCCTTCCTTTGTTTCTTAGGCAATTTCATATGTACTTGGTATAAATCCTGGTGCCCCTGGATAAATCCTCCACTCTTTCTAAGACTTGTTGTTCTCACTAAAGGATACTCCAGCCCATGGAGCTACTGATAGAAATGATTAAGAAGTGCAAAATCAACTCCCAGCCCAGCAGAGAAGTGAGTACAAAATGTAAGTGCAATCAATAGAAATTCTTTCAGTTGGGACACCGTCTTACTAATATTGGTATGTCCCACAGTGCTTGGCTCAGGCCTTTGCACATATTAGTATTAAATGTGTTTCTCCAACACATGTGAATTAAAATGTCACACGTTTTAAATTTTGATTATGTTATTCACTGAACTCCTTTCAGTAGTTTGCTTCCTCCTCTTTTGCCCACTTTCTCTGGGTCTTTTAAGGCGTATGTTGTTTCTGTCTTTGCCCAAGATTTAAAAGGAGGAAAGTAAAGCAATGGAATGAGCTTTGTTATGCTGCCTTGTTATTGTCATTTGTTATATTGTTATTTTATCACCTGAACAATGTAGAGATAATTTTTTAGCATGGCATTTATTCATTATTGTTATAAATTGATTTGTCCAGGTTTTTTTCCCCAACATCCTTAATTCTATTCATATCACCTAAGCATTTGAAGGACATAGATCAAAAAGAGAAATGGAAATATTTAAATATTATAAATTGCACAAAAACTAAATTTTAAATGACAAATTTCATTTTTCTACCTCACTACAGAAAATGTGATGAGAACGATCACGCTATGCTTAAAATAAAATCTCTTAAAAGAAAACCTGTGCTTGAAATACAATGAAAACATGCCACAGTTTCTAGAAGCTTCCCTTTTCATCTCCAGCTTTATCCTCACTAGCTGGTGCATGTGAGTGGACATGAGGTTGGCACCTACTTTGGGTTAGATATGTGCACATCAAAGATCCTGTTGCTTATGGGAAAATGAACCAGGGGTAAGGGTCTAAGCAGACGCTGAAAATTAGTTTGGGGTCATTTCATCTCAGGATACAGGTGTGTTTGGCACTAGAAGTATGCTATAGAACTAAAACACATCTGGGCTTTGAACGGACATTGTTGCAGTTGCAACCATCTGCTCAAGGGTAGATCTTTTATTCCTCCCACGAGGAGTGATGTGAATGTGGTCTTCAATACATCCACTTGACGAAATGCTTGCTTACTGTGGAAACCTCTCTCCAAGGAGACTTCTCTAAGATTACAAGTGCATGTCGAGTAGTATTAAAAGAGGATGTGAAGTGCTGCCTATGTGTTCGATGGGAAGATGTGCCTGCAGAGATTAAGGAACAAGAAAAGGAAGAGTATTTGGTAGACAGAAGTAGCAGCTAATTAAAGTGCACACAAGTGCAAACAAGTACAAGTTTCAGAAACTGAAAACTGATTTGGCCTGGGTGTGGGGAAGAAGAGGCAGTGGCTTATATGCATAAAAGTAAATGAACTCATATTACCAGAGAAAAGCAAAAAAAACACACAACTTTCTATACGTGGTACCTTACAGATAAAAGCCCACTCCTGACAGCATACTTACTCTCCTTTCTTCTCGCCAAAGCATTCTGAGGCTCCTACCAACACCAGGAATGCATTCTGCGACAAAATTCCAGTCCTGTACTGTCGTTGGTAGCTCGCCTGAAAGAAGTATGAATTCAAATTATTACATAGCATGCATAACAATGGCAATTTATTGGCAACTCTATGGGAAAGTGATCTATGAGAAAAGAATCAGAAACTCTAAATAGTCTGTTTAAAGAAATAAACTTCCTCTGGGTCCCAGATCACCAGATTAGTGCAGAAGGTAGATTTAAGCTTTGGGTGCAACAAGCTGGTTCTGTGGGAAAGTAGGCTACTGGTTAACCAAGTTTCCTAAATAAATAGAGTTCTGGGTTAAATAAGTCTACGAAATTTCAAGTTGTAGCCTTGTCTTGAAGGTTCATAATACATATCAAAGACTGAGAAATGTTCAAGATCCTAGTTTGCGTCTTTAATTCCATATTTATTTAATTCCATGTTTCCAACTATATTTCCACAACAGAACTATGCAATCTTCCATGTATTATACACAGTGAAGAGATTGCTGTTGTTCTGCAGAACAGTTGCTTCTTCATTGGATAAGTTTGAGACTGTTGATGCTGAGACAATTTCTTAAACTGTCCCCACCTCAGTATGCTGAACACAGTAGAGAATCACTGTCTTGACCAGCTCCCTAAAGTGGAACATATGCTATAACCAAAATCATGGGTTCTATAGGACGGATTCTCCTTGCACGGTCACTTATGGATGCTAAATCATTCTGTTGTTTTTGTGGATACTAGAAAGGGATAACAACGAAATTTGAGGATGTAAAATAGAAAAGTTACTTGTTCATTATTACAGGAATTTAATGAAATAGAATTCTTCTCCTTAAGTAGCATTAAAACACTTGTAAACACAATGCAATATGAAACTATTTCACTGTATTCAAAGATAAAAATTTTTACCACCGGTAAAATATGGTGTGTGTGTCCGTGTATGTTTGTGTGTGGGTGTGTGTGTATGTGTGTGTATACACATATACAAAGTACATGTGGCAAAAGGAGTGAGGTGGGAAGTGACTGTGGTGATGGCAACAGGAAAGCTTTTGGTCATAAGTCTAGTTGGAGTAGTTATTTTAAAAAGTGTCTAACATGTACATTACTTAAGGAGAAGCAAAGTTGTTTGGCAAAGTTAAGAGAGCACTGAGAAAGATCAGAATACATGTTTGCATCAATCTGAATAGTAGACAAGAGCATCAACAGGAGAGCAAGTAGTGATCCTGGCCAAATCCAAGGTGAAATGGGATGAGTGCTGAGAGACAGGTATGTAGGGAATGGAATAACGCATATTTTACTGAAATAAGCAATATTTGCAGTGAGGAAGGCCACACATGACCATTTTTGAGAAGTGGTCTGAAAATAGTCTGCTTTACAGATTCGGAAGGTAGTTTGGAAGTTAGCATGAATAGTATATTTGAATAGACACAGATTATGTAGTTGTGCTAATGATTGATATTTCTATAATGTGTTTATATTCTTCTTTGCTTTCATTTTCTATTAGAAAAATGCATAATTTTATACTCTGGAAATTGCATAGCAAATTATGATTACTTTCTATTATTCTGCAACATTCTTTCAGTTGTATACTAATTTTTGTAAACTTCCCCATTCTGTTTTCCTAACTAAAGGGACCAATGGTTGTATCTTAAATCAACCAGAAGCAGCTGATAAGACATACCCCATCTTATGCCACGACAATGCAGACTAGCCCTTCTTTACTGTTCCTAATTCCTCTTTGATTTTGAAATTCTGGTCTGGTTGCTTGCCTGTCCTATTCCACCTTCTCACCACAAGTCCTGCAGGCTTACTGTGTTCAGACAGCCTGCCCCCTTTTTTGTCTTTAGACACCACACAGAGACGGATGCAAAGGGAAATTTTAATAACTGGCTATTGTCACTTTACCTCCCAGATCCATGGGTTGTAGAGCATATGAGATGGAAGAGATGGAAGAGCTTAAAAAAAGAATGCATTTCCCAGTGTTAGCTATGTAGAAGAAATCATTGCCCTGCAGGTGGCAGTACCTAACTTTTTGGTAAGTCAAGCTGGAAATGTGCGGGTGAATCAACTACTATGTATGTGGGCCTAAGCGTCATTCTTCATGAAGTGCCTCAGATTCTTTTTTTTTTTTTTTTTTTTTTTTTTTGAAGGTAGTAAAATACAACAAAATAAGACAAAACAAAGCCAATCAAGACAATGCAGTGAAACTGATTCAGAACTTTAGAGCAGGATACCGGGATAACAGTAATAGGTATACATCTTGTTATCTTCACAATAGTTGTCTATTCAATCAGGTATAGCAAAATCAAACCAAAAACAACATTATAAAACCTATAAAAACAGAATATTGAATAGAGCAAAACAATCAATCAGAACAAAGCAAAATAGTGAAAACAATATTGGCCTTCAAAAAGAAGATAGAAGGAAATCTCCCACATTTGCTATATTGCATACTGTCATCTTCAAGAGATGCTCAGACCTCTGGCCCCAGGTTGGCATAATCAGCCCAACAACACAAGCATTTAGTTGCTTTATGTACCTTAGTTGCAATCAGCTCCAGCTGTCCTTGACACCATCCAGATACTAAACTGGATGGGTAGGGGTGAGATAGGCTCATGGGGGACACTGATTTGTTCTCTCCCTGGCTTGCCCACTGCTTGCTCTTGCCCACTTACCAAGAAGGAAGGCATGCTGCTTTTTTGCTTCATGCCTCAGATTCTTAAAGAAGTTATTTAGGTCCCTGAAAACTTGTCTGCCAGGACTACAGCTGGAGCGAACATTCAAAGATCTTCCACTTCCCAAGTTAGAATGAGCAAGTAGAGTGTTTGCAACCCTATATGCCTGGGATGGCAGAGAAATGCATGGCAGCTCTCCATGCACTGGGAAGGCCCACCAAGAATATTTTGAAAGGATGAGTCATGAAGCAAATAGTTAAGAGCCTGGGCTGGCTAGGAAACAAAAACTAGGCTATTAGCAGTTCCCCACACTGTCCTATACTCTGCCATACTACAGAATTTCCCTAATTGTTATCATAGATTTGAACAAAATCATGATGTTTTCTACCTGCATTTATTAAAGGATTCGGTGTTATCCTTTCAAGAAAAACGGGTTGAAATCAGAAACAGTGGTGTCACAGAACTGACTAATACATCTAGAACTGAAGCCTAGTTGTAATTCTTGCCATTGGTATCTATGAAATTCTCAACTCTTGAAAATGAAACACTTTTACTTAAGGTAATATGAGTAAGCTTGCCTTCCTTCCTTCCTTTCTTCCTTCCTTCCTTCCTTCCTTCCTGCCTTCCTTCCTTCCTTCCTTCCTGCCTACCTTCCTTCCTTCCTTCCTTCCTTCCTACCTTCCTTCCTTCCTTCCTTCCTTCCTTCCTTCCTTCCTTCCTTTCTTCCTTCGTTCCTTCCTTCCTTCCTTCCTTCCTTTCTTCCTTCCTTCCTTCCTTCTTTCCCTCTCTCTGTCCCTCCTTCCCTCTCTCCTTTCTTCCTCTGCCTTCATTCTTCCATCCCTTCCTCATTTCTCTCTTCCTTCTTTTCTTTCTTTCCCTCCCTCTTTCCTCCTTGATTCCTAAAATGATAACTTTCCCTAAGTCTTTGTAAACAGTCTATTCAGTTACACAGGTGAGCACACTTAAAATCTACTTAGCAAAGCATTTTAAAGAGTAAAAGTGAGCTGACTATTTGTGCCGACACAAGGAGATTGTTGGCCATTTCCATTGCTTCAATGGTGAGGGTCTCATCTATTTCCGTGTTACAGCTCGAACATTTCAACTTCTCATGTTCTGTTGTTTCTTCCTGACTCAACTAAATAAAATACAAATTAGAAAACAAAGAATGAAACATGAATATCAACATATTGTTTGCCATAAACCTCAAGGAATTCTGGTGCTGGCTAATTTATTACTTGCTTAAATGTTCTCATCTTTTGTTCAGTTATATAGAAGGTACAATAATTGCCTGTTTTAAAGAAAACAGTTATATATTTATTTCTATGTTGCATTATTAAAAGTTTGTAGAAGTTATTTCATATGTGATTATTCTCTAAAGCCAGTAGTACTATGTGGACCAACAGCAGCAGCAGAATCAGCTGGAAATTATCAGGCATGTACCTTATTCAGACCACCCCTAGACACACTGGAGAGATAGACACCCCCTCGACCCACCAGAACCTAGAGAGGTGGACAGCTGTTTGTGTTTCTACAAACTCATTCAGCTTTAACTGTTGCACTTACAGTTGACAAACACTGCTTGAATGAATCACATACGATTGAATAAAAACCAAACACGCATTAAGGAGAGAAGAATAGAGATAATTTACTGAGAGAAACTGAAGCTTAGAGAAAACAGATGATTTGGTATAGATCTCAAACAACGTAAGGTGATAAAGCTAACATATAAACCCAGATTTTCTAAGCGCCTGCTCTACCTACACCACCATAGTACTCTCCCCAAATCTGTCATAAACAGCATAATGCCATTGTTTGTTCATCTGTCTTGGTGAATTAGATTAAGTACCAGGATGGTGGCTGCAGTGCTGACTACATTAGAATTGTGTAGGTAGTGGAGTAAAAATGTTTACTCCTGGAACCCTGCATAGACTACCTGTGTCAGAATCTCTAGGGTAGGAGCTGGAAACTCAACATTTTTATTATGCTTTCCAGATGATTCTCATGCAGGCAGGTCAGCAAAAGTCTATAATCAGATATGGGTAGCTAATAGTAAAATCCTTGGATTGGTTCAGTAGTCGATCCAGAAATCCTGGCTGTGTTGCTGTAAAAGCAGGGTTTGGTTCTGAGTCCCTATGTGGCGTTTCAAGCCTTGGTTAGTGGCTATAAAATGGATTTGGGGAGATCATTTTTATGGATATTATCTCTCCTCTGTACTTCTACAAGTTGACTTGAAATAATATGTGATGCAGAAAAATATCACAGTAAAAACTGGACAAGACATAGGACATGGAAAAGCAGTAGCAGCTGTGAGAAGATCCCAAAACAATGTCTACTACTTTCCATTGTGGAAATCATGCCTGGTTAATATTCTGAGTAATCTTAAGCACATGAATCTGACTAAAAAATATTGAAGGAATGCTCACTTCCAATCTGTTCAAAATATTGAAATTTTCTAAGGTTCACTGTCTTTACATGGTACATTCTAAAGCAGTTTGAATGCATTGCTCCTCTTTTGAATTTATAACATATGTTTTCTGTATACTCAAGGGGGTCATGATTTCTTTTTTCCCCAGAATGGTCAATTTCTTAAGCATTCTTCCTTACTATAATAACAAATAAGAAGTTTCAATACATCTAAGTCAATTACAAAATTTAAAAATTGTTAATATTTATGATAATGATTTATATTAAAAGCCAATCCTATCTACTTTGAAAGAACAGAGAGATGTTACATGCTTACTGCAAATGGATTTTGAAGTACAATTGCCTTCTCAACCATGTTCCAATCAGAATTGGCAAGATCTTTGTCAAATTTGAGTGTGGAGGCTGTAGATTTGATTAGCTCTTGAAAGCGTTGAAATGTATGAAGATTTGATTTATATTTTGTTGATGCAGCATCACGAAGACCTTTGATACAAAGAGCACATATTATAAACCAAAGAGACACCGTCATTTTTCGATATGGATTTTAGATCATTTTCTTTTGCTTGCTTAATGTCACCAAGAATTTTTAAAATATTGTTTTCGTCCCTTTCTTGCCATTTGGATATAATGCCTGATTCCACGTGTGAAAGATGAGAGGTTTATTTTGTCTCACAGTTTTTAAAGATTTCAGTCCACAGTCAGCTGGCTCCAAGGTAGAAAGCATGATAAGAGGGGAGAGGCAGAGCCAGAAGAGAAACCACACTTTCCCACGAGCCAGGCAGTATTCAGGTAGAAAAACTAGAAAAGCATTCTCACAGGTGCCGCCCCGCCCTCCTCCCGCCACCTCTGCTGACTCAGAGGACTCAGGGTGAGATGACAGCAGCTGAAGAGCTTGATGCTTGTATTGTTGACTTGGCAGGCCTGGGCTGGTGGTCTGGGCATCTACTCTGAGGATGGCAGTGTGCAATGTGGGGCAACTATGGGGGATTTCCTCTGGTCTTGTTTTTGAAATCCAATGTTTTGTTCCATTTTAGTGTTTTTATTCCTGTGTCTGATAACACAAGCAACTATTTTGAGATAACAATGTGCACCATTGTTCACACTGCTTTGTTTTGTTCCAATGTATTGTTTTGTTTTATTCAGTGTTATGTTTTGAATGGTTTTATTCTGTTTTGTTTTGTTTGATTTTGCTATGTGTGGTGGTTATGGACAACTATTGTGAAGACAGCAAGATACACAATGGTGGCCATTGGTGATTTCCTATTATCCTGTTTTGAAGTTCTGTACCACCTTCACTGCTTTGTTTTGATTGGCTTTATTTTATTTTGGGGGGGGGTTATTCTCTTTAAAACTAAAAAAAGGGAGGCATATGCAGGAGAAAGCTGCTCACATTACAATGGCCAGCAAGCAGAGACTGGGGCCGAGGGAGGGGCTGAGGTAGATACACCTTTCCAGGTTATATATTCAGTGACTTGCCTTTTCTGATGAGACCCTATCTGACATTAGCAAGTGAGCTATATTGTCCCCACAATTCAATCCCTTTCCCCAAACCCCACCTATAGCATGTGAAGACTCGTCAATCTCAACCTAAACTGTAACAAACATTAAAGATTCAACATATAAACTGCTTAATAATAGAAATACTAACATGTTAAAAAATTTCTACTTTTATACTACTTACAAAAGCTAAAATACAGTAATAAAATACAGTAATAAAAACAAAAGCTAAAATACAGTAATATAGTTATAGCTAATGTTTTGGGTGCTTGCTATATGCTGGGAAAATGTCCTTCAACACTGCTTGTAGTAAATTTTTTAGCTCTTGGCTAAATTTTGAGATGAGTCCTTTCCCCCAGTTTGATAAATAAGGAAACAGGAACAGAGATGCAAGAGTTAAATTTGTGTGTCAGCTTGAGTGGAAGACAGGGCACCTAGATATTTTGTTAAACAGTAATCTGGAAGTTTCTGAGGGACTCTTCCTAGAAGCAAGAATATTCTATAAATGCTATTCTACAGCTTTGGGTGAAAGCACCGTGCTCTCTTCAGTGTAAATGGGCCTCATCTAATCTGTTGGAAGCCTGACTGTAACAAAAGACAAAGCCATAGAGAATTTGCTCTGTGCCTTGATATTTGACCTGGGATATTAGTCTTCAGTCTTTACATTTGGACAAGAACTTACAGCACTGACACACTGCCAGTAGTTCTTGGGCATTCCAACTGTAGACCTTTGGACTTATCTTTCATAATCACATTGGCTAATTAAACATATTGGAGGCAGAATTATTTGCAGTATTCTCTTTATTTTGTAGTATTCTCTTAATGCTTTAAGAAGTATTGCTTAGAATCTCCTATGTCTTTTTTATTAGTATATGTTCACAATGCTTAGGGAATTGGTTCGCACATATGTAGCATCTTGACCACTTTTTTTATTTTTGTACTAGGAATCAAACTTAGGACCTCGCACTTTCCAGGCAGGTGCCTGTTTTACTTCCTCTTCCCCTACTTCCAGAATGCTTTTCTATTCTCTAAAAGAATCAACTCTGTTTGACTCATTGATCGTTTGTATTTTTTTATGGCTGTTTCATCTTTTCATTCTGATCTTTATTAATTTCTATCCTTCTTTAGATTTCAGATTTAGATTGCTCTTGTTTTTCTAGAACCTTGAGATGAGTCACTAGGTTATTTATTTGGGATCACCCTATTGTTTTTACAAGTTCCTTCACAGCTATAAACTTCCCTCTTAGAATTGCTATCACTGTGCTTCATAGGTTTTGGTATGTTGTCCTTCTATGATCATTTGTTCTAGGTATTTTAAACTTTTATCCATGATTTCTTCTGTTTCACTGATTATTTAATAATGTATTATTTTATCTCCAAATGTGTGCCATTTCTGTGGCTTCTTTTGCTACTGATACCTAGATTCTCTCTGCTGTGCTCTGATAACATTCAGAGGATTATTGAAATGCTTTTGTATTTATTTATGTTTTATGGCTTATTATATAGTCTTTTTTGGAAATATTTCTGTATGCTACTGTTATTGTTGGATGAAACACTCTATAGGAATCTGTTAAGTTCACTTGTTCAATAGTGTAGTTTAACTCTGAAATTTGTTAAATATTTTTGTCTGGTTAATCTAATCATAAGATTGTGCCACTGAAGTTCTCCACTATGATTGTGTTGGTGTCTTTTTAAGTCCAGTGGTTTTTATTTTACGAAGATGGATTTGTCAACATTTTGTGCATAGATACTTATAATCATCTCTTCCTGCTGAATTATTCCATTTATCAGTAATGTAGTGGCTGTCTTTCTCTCTTTTGACTGTGGCTTGAAATCTCTTGTACATGAAAATTAAATAGTGATGTCTGCTTGTTTTTAGGATCTGGTTAAATGGAATATAATTTTTTCATCTTTTCACCAATCAATCTGTGAACTTCTTTTTGGATAAGGTGTGCCTCCTGTATGTAATATATGATTGCATTTTGTTTTTCAATCTAATCCGATAGTTTGTATATTTTGATTAGGGATCACAAACTTTGAGAATTATGATTGTGAGATATTTATTGAATCCTAGCATTGCATTATTTTTCAGTACTGATTCTTTTACTTTTTCCTTTTATTTTTTTCTGCCAGAAAGATCTATATTTTCTTTTGGACTCTTTGATGCTGGTTGCCTCCCTGTCTCTATCTTGGCTGCTCTCAAATATTTTCTGTAATTCTATTTTAATGGTCATGTGCTTCATGAAATTTTCTTCACTGTGGAAAGACTTTATTTCTCCATCAATTTTCAAAGGCCAAATTTGCAGTATATAAAATTCTGAGATGACAATTATTTTCTTTTAGTGCTTGAAAAACTACTCTATGCTCTCCTGACCTTGAAGGTTAGTCCTAAAAAGTCTGATAGGCTTGCTTTTATAAGTTACTTGCTGTTTTTCTCCAATATCTTTTAATATTCTCTTGTTGAATTTCTGGAATTTTTATTATGATGTGTCATAGAGAGGTTATTTTCTGATCATGGCAATTTAGAGTTCTATATTCCTCTTGTATTTGAAAATTAAATTTTTCTCATAGATTTGGAAATTTCTCTGTTATGATTTCAGTAAGTAATTTTAGACATTTTAAATTATATTCTATTTTATTTCTTCCTCTATTCTATAATTCTGAAGTTTTTTTATTTTAATTGGTTCTAGCTTCAGAGCATCTTGTCATTTTTAATGTATCACGGAGTTTACACTCTACTACATATACTTTTTCTTTTATTTCTAACATTCTGTCCTCACATTGATTAAGTCTTCTACCCCTAGTTTCCATTGAATTTTTCATATTAGGTATATCTGCTTGCTTTCTTTTTATACTTTTTAGTTCTTCACAAAGTGATCATTTGTATCTTGAATTATCTTGTTTAACTCAATTGTTGTTCATGCTTTTAAGTTCATTCAAAATTTATTTGAAAAATCCTTTATCTGTTTCATTAAATCCTCTTCAAACCTGTTAAACATCTTATACATTTGCTTATATATTTCTTCTTTAATCTCTTCAAGTAGTTTGATCACTTGGGTTATGAGTTTATTGTCTATATCTTCCTTCACGTCAGTGTTTATGAGGTCAGCCTTGGGGGGTTAGAGGCTTTGGGGAGCATGCTGCTGCTTTGCTTGCTCATGTTTCTGTTGCTTTTGCTCGATGAGTTGGAGATCAGTTTCTTCTGGTGTTGATCTTCAGCACTACTCAGCAAGAATAAATCAAATCACAGTAATGCTGATGACACAAAGACAAATCAGATATTCTACACAGTAATATCAATTAAAAGCAAAAACTATGCTACCACTAACAATAACCAGTAAAAAATAGTCAAAGGCCAACTGTTTATTGACATAATATAAGAATCAATACCATCCTCAAAATAGAAAAGAGATCTGTAAGAATAATGTAAACACAAAGACAAACCAAATACAGACATATAGTAATTACTAACTAAAAGCAGCAACTGTACCAATATTAACAACAGAATCCAGATGGCATACTGTCATCTAACTAACTAAAAATTAATAAAGCTTAATAGTAATTTATAATAAAGATGAAGGAGGTGAAGGAAGGGAAAATGAAAAAAGTAACTTTGAAAAAGATAAAGGGAGGTGAGGAGACAAAAAGAAATAAAAATCCAATTAAAAAGTAAAAGAAAGTTCACAGAATTAGGTAAAGGTAACAGAAAAAAAAACAAGAAAAAAGAAAAGAAACATACAAAGAGGCTAGGGATTTAGCTCAGTGGCATACATGCTTGCTTGGCAAGCGTGAGGTTGTGAGTTCAGTCCCTGGTACCAAAAAAATAAAAATTTAAAAATTAAAAAAAAGGAAATATATAAAGAGAGGAAAAAGAAACACTACTTAAAAAAAACCCCTCCAAAAACAAACAGAAAAAAGAAAAATGAATCCAAAATATCCCTCCATGGGTGAGTTGTTTCTTTTCAATACCTGTGGTATTAGAATCCATCAGATATGGGTGAGAGAGAGTGAACCACAAGTTGAGTCTATTGTTTTATTTTATTCCTGTATCTGATAACTTGATGAACTATTTTAAAGATAATAATATGCAATATAAAAACCATTGTTAAATTCCTATCGTCTTGTTTTGAAATCGTATATAACTGTTGTTGGTTGTTGTTTTGGTTTTTTTGCATCTTGATTTTTCTGGGTTTTTTTTTTCCTTCTTTAAAATAAAATAAGCTTATTGGCTTGAGATGGTAATATGCCTTTCAGATTAAATTTTCTGTCTAATTAAAACCACTGACATGTATAGAATGTTTTTCTCTTCACTGAGATTAGTAATTAATATGACTTACCTAGTTTAGTAACTACTATTGGCAAAACTAAGTTGTTGACAATCAAGTTAATTAAGCACACTGCCACTCCATGAAACAGTATCTAGAATTGAAAAATAAAAGTATATTGAAGTAAGCATATTGGATAATTTATTATGCATCGGTAATTATATTTAACAATGTAAATTAGGCTACATTGTATTGTGTCAATAGCAGCTTATGGCATGAGAAGATGTCAGGATTGATGACAGTACTCTGGAAATTCTTCCTGAATGCAGTTCATCCGTGTTTCAGAACTAAACTAGAACCAGGATGTGGCTTCCATCTTGATAACTTGCTCTTTTTAGCCTCTAAGACTGCTCATTCTGAGAGAAGCCAGCTACCATAATGTTTATTGACTTATGGAGAGACCCAAGTGACAGGAACTGAGGGAGAATTTTAGTCAGAGTCAGTGAGAAACTGAGGCCCTTGGTCCACTGCCTCAAATGATTGACTCTTGTCGCAATCATAAATGTGAATTTGGAAATACATTTTCCAGCCAGTTGATCTTTTGATGGGTGTGCCCCTAATTCATACCTAAATAGTGCTTGTGACAGAAACTAAATCAGAAGCACCCAGCTAACCTGCACTTAAGTTTCTGATTCAAAGAGGCTGTAGCAATGCTTCTTGTTCAGAGGAGCTAAATATGGAGATCATTTGCTGCATAGTCATAGATAAGCGATGCATTCATGTTTCATCATTTTTATTTCTGTTATTTTATTTATTTCACCCCAATCCTCATACTCCCCCTCCTCTTGGGGCCAGGAATTGAACCCATGGCCTCACACAAACTAAATGTGCTATGCTACTGAACTACAACTATAGCTCTGTTATTTCTTGTTTCTGATTGTTGTTTGTTTAAAGAAGTACAATTTAGTTTTGTGTTCTGCATATGCACCTCACGTTCTTGTTGAATCGCCTATTAGTACTAGTGTAGTCACACAGCACATACTAACCCTGGTACCTTCCCCAGCACTGCCCATTGCCCTGGGTGACCATTGGGTACAATGTTTGCTAGACATATAGAACGTAGACTTACTAGGAAATTTTACGATACTTTATCATTATATGTCACATAAGTTTTAGGATAGTGGGATTCTATTTAGATAAATGCCCTTTATTAGGTAGTTTAAAAAAAATTCTGTTTCACAGGAAGTTTTTCTTTTTTCTGTTTTTATTAATGAATGGGTATTAAATTTTGTTAAATTCTTTATCTGAATCTGTGCAAATAGTCACAAGGGCTTTTCTCCTCTATGACAGTACTATTCTGAAATATGGTGATTATCTTTTGAATATTAACTAAGATTAAATATTTGAATAAAACCTTTTGATCACAAGGTATTATCCTTCATAGATCCATTTAATTATATTGGCTAAATAGTTTTTAGGGATTTTTAATATCATATTTTATCAGTAGTAGTCACTAAATTAATTTCATATTTTAATAGCAGTAAGTACTAACATTTATGCAGTAAGCATATATTATTATATATCCTCACTATAATGCTGTGCAACAAATAAAAATACTATCCACTTATACAGATGGGAAACTGAGACAGAATAATTTACACAAAGTGACATAACTTGTGAGTAGTAGGGCCAAGTATTAAAAAACAGTAAATCTTCAAAATTAGCATTCTTATTTTCATGCATGCAGAGAGCATGTGTTGGTTATATCCATTGTCTCTACCTTCCCTCAGGTTCTCTCCCTTCCCTTATTCTCTTCCTCTTGTCCATACAGTAGTATCCTCGAAATTAGTATTTTTAACCATAATGGCTTTCTGTAAGTATTAATAAGCTAGCTGTAGAGTTCAGCTGGAAAACATTAAGTAACTTTCTGATGGTTACTCAGAAAACAGCAGCTAAACCAAAAATTTCCAAACTCATATCTATATATACCATTCGTATTATATTGATCACATTCACTTTTATTACCAGGGCAAGTGGAAATGGATTAAAAAGAAGAGAAAGAGAGGGTTATGGTGGTGCAGGCCTGTAATCCAGCATTCTGGGAGACTAAAAGGTCTGAGGCAGGTTTGAGCCCAACTTAGAGAACTTAGTGACTTAGCAAAGTTAAAAAAAAAATTAAAAGAGGCTGGGGAGTATAGCTCAATGGAAAGGTCATAACTTTACTCTCAAGATACAAAAGAGAGAGATTCATCTAATATTTAAAATATTGGTTTTTAAAGTACTTAAATTTCTTAGTCTTATACTATTTGAACTATCATTTAATTAGACACATAACAGTTATCTCACTACTCTTCCTTTTTTTAAAAATTTAACTGAAATGACTTCCATTTTTGACACATCTTTTCCCCATGATGATTTATAGGATCTTTGAGCCAATATAAATATTTCATAAATATTTGGCCATTTGGGTATACACCTACAAAATACCTCAGCAGTATCTTTCAGCAAGAAAAACACTGGAGAGTAAAGACCCGACACAATAGCCAGGTAGACTGAACATCTTTCCAAATATTTGCTTCTGAGGTAAAGGCACCACACCTGTTCAATTAAGAAAGCCATTCTTACAACACAGGATGATATTCTGTTCTTAAGTAGGACCCAGAACACTTAGCCGCCAATTAGGTACTGAATGGCAGAGCTCCATCCCCAGCTTATGCCATGAGCTCACAGGGAGTAAGATCCAACAACTCAGGCTCCTTCCCCTTGGTGCTCACAAAGTGTGCTTCTCTGGGCAGGGAAGGCTGGCAATTCAGTTGAACCCAGGTGCTCTTTGGCTGTCTTCTTTTTTCTGATCATTTTCCTTGACACGTCTCAGGAAGCTATCGCGACTCTTTGAGTGCTTAATATGCTCAATACACACATTAACCTTCTTGGCAATATCTTGCCCTTAACTTGCTTGTTTACAACAATGCCAATAGCATGCTGGGTAATACTGTAAGTTCTTCCTGTTTGCCACGGTAACATTTGTATGGCATTTGTTTTTGCATAGGACCCATTCCCTTGATGTCTACAATATCACCCTTTTTGTAGATTCACATGTATGTGGCCAAAGGAGCAAAGCTATGTTTTCTAAAAGGCCTAGAGAAGAGATACTGTGTTCTCTTCCTCTTTCCCTTTGTGTTCATCATTTTGGCAAATTACGGGAAGATGGCAGTGTTGGCTGAAAGGCTACTCTTCTTTAATACTTGAAATTTATGTAACACAGATACACACACACACACACACACACACACACACACACACACAGGAAATGGCAGATGTGTGCCTCTGTAGGACATTTCCAGCAGAGTTGTGTGATTATCTTGACTTGAAATGCAGTAGAGGTAGTGTGACTCCAGTATGTTCAGTTAAGTAGAGTTCAGGGGTACTGTCTTACACATAACCTTCCTTGACAGTTAAAATTATTTCCTCACATTATTAAATATGGCTTATGTTACAGAAAGTAAAAAGAGGTAGCCATAAGTACATTTCTGCCTTTTAAAGTGGATATTAGGAGTAAACAAAAGTGAACATATGGAGTACATACTTTGGGTCAGGTATTGTTTGAATTCCTTAAATCAACATGATAGACTCATTTTTAGGTACAAGAAGGAATCACAAAATTTCTAAGCTGGAATGAAAAGGAAAATCACAAATTGTTCCTCCTCTTCTCATCAGTCTTTCCGTAATAGCTAAATATCCCTACAGCCTACTCGAGATTGAATTATGTCACTGTAAACCCATATTTTGAACAGCACAGCAATACTTTCGTACAACATTCGGTATTTCTTTACTTGCGATTTTTCCCTCTCACTTCCGAAAGTATGGTCAGCATAAGCCAGCAGAAGGGCCATGTTTATGTTAGGTACTCCTTTCATTTCACTCCAGATCATTATGAATGCCCAGCGCCAGCTGAACCCAAGGCCAAACCGAGACAAAATTGGGGTCAATAATAGAAACAGCAGAAGTCTAAAAAACAAAACAATATCTCAAATGTAATTCTTGTCATGGAAATTTATTTCTCTTCTATCTCAATCTATTCCCCATGGACTTGCTAACTCAAACTAATGAGTCATCTTTCACAGACTATTAGCATCAAACCAAATGAAGGCATTCAGGAGAATGGCCTTATTTTCTTTGTTTTTTTCTATTAGGTAATGGTGCTTCCTCAGATAGAAAAAAAAGGATAGAAAATATATATATATTCTGGATCCCAATAACAAAAAATAAAAATCCAATTAATAAGAAATATGAAGATATGCTTTATAACTTTATAACTTTATAGTTTTGCTAAAACTGTGCAAAAATTACACAGCTCTTTCATATTTCTTTTTTTTCAGCCTCGTATCATTCCTATTTCTCCTCTTCTCCCCATTCATCATAGCTTGATTGGCCTGCCAGGAATTGAGGGATCTTATTTGATAATATGGGACTGATTTTTATTTACTTGACACTGAATTGATTTCAACAACCCAACTAAATTTACTAGATGAAATTGGAATGTTAGCAGTTTAAGTGATGAGGATTAAAGATCTAGGATACTAACTATGGTAATTTTTATCACTTTCACCTCCTTTCCAGATGCATGAGCAGACTCTTCTGTCACTTAAAATTGCAAAAGGGACTATGGAAGTTATCTGAGAAGAAGATATTTACAAAATCTATGATGTATTCACTTTTTTCAAAAAATTATTTCAACTGTAATTTTTCATTCATAGAAATTACTATGTGATATTAAGCAAAGACAAAAAGAAGACTGGATGAAGTATGCCAAATACCAATTAATAATAAATGATGAAATTTTTTTCCTTCTAATTTTCAAAAGTTTACTAGTTTTTTTCTTTCTAATTTTCAGAGAGTTTGCTAAGTGTATTGTTTTGAAATCCAGTTAAGCATGGAGCAAATTACCAAGCATTAATTTGCTAATCACTTCTTGAAAAATTTGAGACAGCTGCTCAGGTATGAAATATTTTTGTTTAAAAAACAAAATTGAGACTTAATTTCCTATAAATAATAAATTCAAATGCTATTCTTACCTGAAAACAAGCAGTGAGAAGTAGATCATTAATGAATAATATATGTCAGAAAATGATATATACAAATATGTATGTGCAGGAATTAGAAGTCCACTGAAAGTAAATACCATAAGAAAAGCAAAAAATGATAGACAATCCCAGAATCTGAAAAATATTAAAATATGATTGTATTGAATTAATGTAACATATTTGTTGCAAAGCTTATCTATATAAAACATTATGTCATTCGTTATGAAGAAAGTAAAAAACAAGGCATTTATCAGCATTTAATAAGTTTTAAATTGAACTGCAAAGAAAGGGATACTAAAGGAATTAGACTAATTTTAAATCAATTTAAAACAGTTTATGTATGTAAATTAGTGAGGGTTTTTTTCATTGTATATAAATAAAATGTTAAGCTATAGTTACGGTATTTGACAGCTCAAATATCTAGACACTATGGTTCACATAAATTGAAAACAGTGCTCATAAAGTCATTGTGTTCTTTAGAAAGAACCACTTTCAATTATTTTTAGAGGGAATTATAAAATACAAATCTGATTTACATAGTGATAGTATTAAGCTATTGCCTAAAATCTAGTTGGTGTTCAGAAGATGTAAATGAATCCTTTTTTGCCAATTTATTCATATTCTGGATAGCTGAAATACAAAAATGGCCTATTTTTAACATGTCTAACTGGATATTTTAGTATATATTTTTATTGTATATTATCCATTACATGTATATTAAAATTAAGGCAGGAGTTTACGGTATGGCAAAGCAACTGGACGATAGGGCATGGCCTGTTCATCGTGGAGATCTGTCAAATCACTGCCTTGATCTCACATCAAAAGAGTAATATAAAGGCCCCAGCTATTGGCTTTAGAGGACTGCCCTTTTGTTCTTGTGGTGGGCCATTCTGAGTGCTGGACATATCCTCACTTTTCTTCAGAGCATTTCTTTTTCTTGAGCACTTCCTTTCTTCTTTTACCTTTTTAAACTTTAAATAAATATCAAACTTTCAAGTTCATGGATTTCCCTATCCAATTCTTTAAATGGGACAAAAGCCTGGAATAAATGGTCCCTATCACATCCGATAACAAAATGACCACCATGATGTACACCTTGTGTAGTTTTATTTTGTGTGTATGTCTACATGTGATGAGAACATTTATTAACTATCTTCTCAACAAATTCCAAGTGCACAACACAGTATTTTTATTTTTTTTAATTTTATTTAAGGAGAAAAGAAAAAAAAAGCAGAGAAAGGGTACAAGTTATACAGATTTACAGAAAAAAAATGAACAGTAGGAAATCACTAGTTAATGGATTACATATTGTCATCTTAGAAATAATTGTTCAAGTCACAAAATTAAAGCTTGTAAAGTGGACATTCCATCAATGATACTGCAAACAGTTCTGTTCATTGATCCAATAAAACTCTGAACACAGTATTTTAATTGTAGACATCATTATAGTGGACATTAAATCTCCAGAATTTAAGTTATATCACTAAAACTTTGTTCCCCACTTCTCTTTGTATTCTGCCTTGAAAGCCATCTTTTAATTCTGTGTTTCTGAGTTTGACTATTTTAGATAACACCATGTAAGTCAGATCATACAATATTTGTCTTTCTGTCCAGTTTACTTTATAAACTGTCCTCCAGCTTCATTCATTTTGTTAAAAATCATAAATTTTCCTTTTTCAAGGCTATAAGGATTTAAAAAGTATAAAAAACTATGGAATTTTCTTAAAAGTATTTCTATCAAAGTTGTTTCTTTCTTGAGCTTAACAAGGTAGACTCTAATGCCGTAAAGATTCAAATATTTTATATATATATATATATATATATATATATATATAGTCTTTGAAAGACAACAGCTATTGTGAAAATGATATATAATGCCACATATGCACATATATAACATAGTTATACATAAATCCATGATTATCATTTCATACATTTGCATTATTTATTCATGTGTCGTCATTTAGTTCACTATTTTCATATCTCAGCAATTGCAAATTATGTTGCAAAAACTATGAAAGCACAACAATCACTTCAAGATATCGATTTTATTTTTGTTAGAGAATATGCTTGGAAGAAGTGGGATTGATCAAATGCTTATTTTATTTTTTTTGTTGCTTTTTGAGAAATCTCCAGACTGTTTTTCAAAATGCTTGTACCAGTTTACATTCTCACCAATAGTGTGCAAGGGCTTTCTGTTCTCCATTTTCTTGCTCACATTCATTAGCTTTTGTCCTTTTGATCATAGTCTTATTTACTAGCATGAAGTGATATATTATTGTGGTTTGATTTGCAGTTCCCTGACAATTAATGAGGCCCAGTTTCTGCTTAGAGATCTGCAGTTTTGCTGATGCCTGTATAAGTGACTTGGTGTTTATTATCTTGCAGTTTTCAATATTCTTTCCTTGTTTTGTACTCTTGGAATTTTATTATAGAGATGCTTTTTTGGCCACGCCTGTTTGGGATTTTAAACATCTTCTGTACCTAGATGTCCATATATTTCCCAAGACTTGGCAGTATTTTTGCTATTATTTCATTGAGTAGATTTTCTGTGCCTTTAATCTGTTTTTTGATGTCCTCTTCTATACACTGGAAATTTAGAAGCTTGGTTTTTAAATTGTGTCCTAGAGTTCTTGAATGTTTTATTCATAGTATTTTATTTTTTATTATTACCTGAATGGAATAACTCATCAAACTTGTCTTCAAGTAATTCTGCTTTCTGCTTGATTTATTTAGGTGACTCCACTGAATCTTTTATGTGATATATTGAGCTTTTCATTTCCAAGATCTGGAATTTTTAGAATTTCTATCTTTATAATGTAACTGTTCTTTCATTCCCTCCATTGTCTTCCTTAATTCATTTAATTGTTTATTTGTGTCTTCTTTGAAATGCTTGATCATTGTAAAGGTACATTTTTAGAATTCTTTGGCACTTAAGGAGTTATGAACCTATAGAAGAAACACATGTTGCTTTGTTTTTCATGCTTCTTGTGTTTCAATGTTAAAACTTTTACATCTTTTAGGAAGATTATGTCTTCCATATATGTGAGTTTCTTCTTAGTGAAATTCTTGAGGGCTCAATCTCTAGTCAGAAATCAAACCACAGAATCAACGAATCAAAGAGTTGGTTCTTTGAAAGAATAAATAAAATCGATAAGCCCCTAGCCAACCTTATTAAAAAAAGGGAAGAAAAAGCTCAAATTCATGCAATAAGAAATGAAAAAGGTGAAATAACTACAGACCCAATAGAAATACAGAAGATCATCAACACCTATTTCGAAAACCTGTACTCTCAAAGGTTTGATAACACAGAAGAAATAGACAGATTCTTAGAGACATATGAAGTACCAAAGCTAGATCAAGAGGATGTAAAACTATTGAATAACCCAATATCTGTTAATGAAATTGAAAATGTAATTAAGTCCTTACCTACAAAGAAGAGCCCAGGCCCAGATTGATTCACTGCAGAATTCTACAAGAAATACAAAGAAGACTTAATGCCGACACTCCTCAAACTATTCAATGAAATTGAAAGGGAAGCAATCCTTCCTAAGTCATTCCTGGAAGCAAATATTACTCTAGTACCAAAATCTGAGAAAGACCCAACTAAAAAAGAGAACTATAGACCGATCTCCCTAATGAACACAGATGCAAAAATCCTCAATAAAATATTGGCAAATAGGATGCAGTAAATCATCAAGAAGATTATACATCATGACCAAGTGGGATTCATCCCAGCAATGCAAGGATGGTTCAACATACGTAAATAAATAAATGTAATCCACCATATCAATAAAGCCAAAAGTAAGAATCACATGATCATTTCTATAGATGCAGAAAAAGCCTTTGATAAGGTCCAACATTCACGCATGATAAGAACTTTACAGAAAATTGGAATAGATGGTCTTTACCTCAATATAATAAAGGCCATTTATGACAAACCAACAGCCAGCATCATACTAAATGGCCAAAAATTGTAAGCCTTTACTTTAAAATCAGGCACAAGACAAGGATGTCCTTTATCACCACTCCTATTTAATATAGTACTGGAAGTACTAGCCAGGGCAATTAGGCAAGAGAGAGAAATAAAAGGGGTAAAGATAGGAAAAGAAGAAGTTAAATTATCATTGTTTGCAGATGACATGATATTCTACATAGAAGACCCCCTAAACTCCATTAAAAGACACTTAGATACAATAAATAAATTCAGTAATGTAGCTGGATACAAAATCAATACTCAGAAATCAATAGCATTCCTATACATGAACAACAAAATCACAGAAAGGGAAATAAGAGAAACCACACTCTTCACATTAGCAAGCAAAAAAAATGAAATATTTAGGAATTACTCTTACAAAAGAAGTGAAAGACCTATACAAGGAAAATTATAATACACTGAAAAAAGAATTGGAGGATGATCTCAGAAAATGGAAAAACATCCCTTGCTCATGGATAGGAAGAACAAACATTTTGAAAATGGCCATTCTCCCAAAACTGCTATACAGATTCAGTGCAATCCCAATAAAAATACCATCAACATACCTTATAGATCTAGAGAAATCACTCCTAAAATTCATCTGGAATCAGAAGAGACATAGAATAGCAAAGGCAATTCTAAGCAGCAAAGGCAAGGCAGTAGGCATCACAATCCCTGACTTGAAGTTATACTACAAAGCAACAGTAGTAAAATCAACATGGTATTGGAATCAAAACAGAGCCGAAGATCAATGGAATAGATTAGAAGATACAACCACAACTACAAACACACTCAACCACCTTATCTTTGATAAAGGAGCCAAGCAGGTTCACTGGAAGAATGACAGTCTCTTTAATAAATGGTGCTGGAAAAACTGGCTCTCCATTTGCCGAAAACTAAAGCTAGACCCATGTCTATCACCATGTACTAAATTAAAATCTAAATGGGTCAAAGATCTGAATATTAAACACTTTATTATTGTTAATAAACAATATTAGTGTTTAGAAACACTAAATCTATTGGAAGACAAATTGGGTAGAAACCTTGAAGACATAGGAGTAGGTAGAAAATTCATGAACAGGACTCAAACCGCATGGGAAATACTTCCCAGAATCAATAACTGGGATCACTTCTTATTAAAAAGTTTCTGCATGTCAAAAGAAATCTTCAGCATAGTGAAAAGAAAACCCATAAACTGGGAAAAGATTTTAGTGAACTCTCAGACAAGGGACTCTTGTCTAAAACACATAAAGAATTAAAAAAACTCAGACCCCCAAAATTCAAAGATCCAATCCAAAAATGGGCATCTGAGATGAATACGCACTTCTCAGATGAAGAAATACAAATGGCAAATAAATACATGAAAAAATGTTCATCATCATTGGTCATTAGAGAAATGCAAATTAAAACCACACTGAGATTCCATCTCACTCCAGAAAGAATGGCCAGGATCAAGAAAATCAACAACAACAAATGCTGGAGAGGCTGTGGGGAAAAAAGAACTCTCCTACACTGTTGGTGGGAGTGTAGACTGGTGCAACCTTTGTGGAGGTCCGTCTGGAGATTTCTCAAAAAGCTGGGATTGGAAGTCCCACTTATTCCAGCTATTCCACTTCTAGGCATATTCCCTGAAGAACTGAAAGCATCATTCCACAGTGATATATGTGCACCTATGTTTATAGCAGCACAATTTGTAATCGCCAGATCTTGGAAACAACCCAAGTGTCCATCAACTGAGGAATGGATAAAAAAGTTGTAGTATTTCTATACAATGGAGTATTACTCAAATACTACAAAGCTACAAAGAAGGATCACATTGAGATATTTATCAATAAATGGGCGCAGCTTGAGACCATACTCATAAGTGAAATAAATCAATCTCGCATGTGTGAATACCGAATAGTTTCCCTAATGTAAGTAATGATTCAAATATATAAAAATATGTGGTAACCATGAGTCCCCATTATGTGGCCTTGAAGCCTTATAAAGTTTTCACTTATTAATTGGAAAGGCTTTATTCTGGGCCTCTTGATATGGAAATATTTGAAGCTATAGTATATGAAGTTTTATTCAAATATTTCAAGGAAAAAGACAGACACTATGGTAACTACTATTGAGTCAGGTTATTTGGTGGTGAAGCACTAGGTTGCTGAAACAGTCATGCTTTGACCTGTATTGTTATGTTGTTATGTCCTCTTTTATCTCAATCTCTCCCTTATTCATTAAAAAAATATTTAGTTATTTTTTATGGTTTTTTTTAATTAAGGGGGAAAATTTAAAAAATTAGCAGGATATAAAATAGTAACTTTTTTTGATTTCCTCTTAACTTGTTTTGAAGTCCTGTAATATTCTCACTATCTTGTTTTGACTAATTAGACTCTGTTCCATTCTGTATGATAGTATCAAGTTTGAGGGTATAGGCAACTACTTTGAAGGCAGTAAGATTCACCAAGATGCCCATTCTGGTTTGACTATTGTCTCCTTTGGAAGTCCTGTAATGTTTACAATGCTTAAGTTTTATTGGTCTTGTTCTCTACTGTTTTGTTCAACTTTATAATACGTAATGAGATAGACAATTCTTTTTAAGGAAACAAGAGACATTATGGTAACCATTGTTGATAACCTTGTATTCTGTTTTTACATCATGTGCTATGTCTATCCTTGGTTTTGACTGATAGCTTTGTTTTGCCATATTTGACTTTATTTTCTCCCCCCAAAAAGTAATAAGAACTAAGGAATAATAAAACCCAAAATGTGTAAATTTTGTTGTAAAAAAGAGAAGGAAAAAAAGTCCTCTAAAAGACACAACAGCAAGTGTGTTTAGGGGTGTTAAATAGCTGACCATACCAATGTTTTTGGTTGGATCATTGAACACAACTGTTTGCAGTCTCACTGTTTCAATGTCCACTTTGTATGCTTTGATACTGTGACTTGAGCAACTATCTCTAAGATGATAATATGTAATCTATTAACTGGTGATTTCTTACCGTTTTTTTTTTGTAGTTCTGTATTACTTGTACCCTTACACCACTTTGTTTTGTTTTGTTTTTTCTCTTTTTCCTTTTAAATAAAATTTTTTTAAAAACCCAGTAAAAATGACAACAGAAATACAAATCAAATACTCAAATGTCATAAAAACAAATTGAAATCAATGACTGGAGCCAGCACCTCCCCTCCCTGGTAATGCGGCGGCAGTGTGGCCCACTACAGCCCTTCCAGGGAGAGAACTAGCAGTGTCTCCTGAGATCCATTGTCATGTTGGAACTTAGGACTCTGGGAAGCCAAGCCAGCACCTCCCCTCCCTGGTAAGCAGTGGCAATGTGGCCCACTGCAACCCTTCCAGGGGGAGAACTAGCAGTGTCTCCTGAGATCCACGCCATGTTGGAACTGAGGACTGGGAAGCCAAGCAAGCACCTCCCCTCCCTGGTAAGCAGTGGCAGTGTGGCCCACTGCAGCCCTTCCAGGGGGAGAACTAGCAGTGTCTCCTGAGATCCACGCCATGTTGGAACTTAGGACTCTGGGAAGCCAAGCCAGTACCTTCCTTCTCTGGTATGCAGCGGCAGTGTGGCCCACTGCAGCCCTTCCAGGGGGGGAACCAGCAGTGTCTCCTGAGATCCACGCCATGTTGGAACTGAGGACGCTGTGAAAACAAATGACCATTCTGCCTCCCTGCTTAGCAATAGTGAACCTACTGCTACATGGCCTAGAGTCAAATATCCCACTTCCCCTATCTTCCTTCTTCCCCTCCCCCCCCCACTGCCCATTAGCAAATGGGAACCAGAAATCTGAGCATCTCCTGGGAGGTTGACCACAGCAAATAAGGGGGACTTCCTTCTACCATCTCTTTGAAGGCAAATATTTTTATTATTCTTTTGCTCTTTTCTGATTAATGGTACTGCTCTATTCAATATTCTGTTTTAATAAGTTCTATAGTGTTCTATATTTCATCTCATTTTGATATATGGGATTGAAAGAACAACTATTATAAAGATAACAAAATATACTGTGATACCTATTACTGTTATCCCGGTAACCTGCTGTGAAGTTCTGTACCAATTTCACTATACGATTTTAGTTGGCTTCATTCTGACTTGTTCTGTTGTATACTTTCAAAATAAAAATCAAAAAAAAAAAAAAAGAAATCAATGGCTGTACCACTAATAACAATATAAAAGAAAGGAACAAAATAGAATGAACAAAAAAGTTAAAAATTAATAAAGATAAAATAAAAAGTTAATCACAAAAATGAATGGGGTTAAGTAAAGAGAAAATAGAAGAAGTACCCAGGTTTTTTAAAAAGAAATGAGAAACAGGAGAAGAACAGAGCAAGAGCTAGGTATGCTGGTGCACTCAGGAGGCAGGAGACAAATTCAAGGCCAACTGGGCTACGAAGTGAATTCAAGGCCAGCCTGAAGTTCATAGTGAAATCTGCCTCAAAAAAAAAAAAAAAAAAAAAAAAAAAAAAAAAAAAGAAATAGTAAAAAAGAATGAAAGAAGTGAGATTTAAAAATCTATTTAAAGAATTTAAAAATTGCCCAATTAACATATTATGAAATAGAAAAAAATAGAGAAAGGATGGAAGAAAAAAGAAAAAGAAAATTGTCAAAAATTTCTACCTGTCAAGGTGTTTGGATTGGAAAAGTTTCTTTCTAGGACTTCCATTATTGTAATCTATCGTTTAAGGAGGGGAGGTAGTGAGATACTACCAGCGGACCTGTTGGAGTTGCGCTCTATTCCTGTCTAACAGGCTGGGGCCGGATGAATGCTGAGCCTTGCCTCACGCTTCCCTAGCAGGTCAAGCCAGTGATTGTTGTTGTTTTTGTTTTTGTTTTTTATCCTCAGTCCTGTGTTCACTGTTAATTTTGCGTGTTTGTTTTCCTTCTGTGCATCTGGTGCCATGACTATACTCAGCTAATTAGTGTCCTACTTGGTCCTCTATCCATGTACATGAGGAATGGCAAATGTCCAGCAGAGGCATATTCTTGAGTATGTCAGAAAGCAGAGAAAGCTATCATGAATTCTGTGTAGTATAGGACAGCCTGGTGAACCAAGCAATCCATTGGCCTTGATTCTGGCAATTTTGGACCCTGCCCCCTGAAAAAAATCACACTGGGTGTCTCCCTTCTCTAGGAGGACAGAGCGCCTGACCATGGCACTATCCATAGCTCTGGTTGTTCTCTGCATAAACTTACAAGGTCTGGCACTAATCTCCCCCCTCTTCAGTGTAGTCTCTTGTTGCTAACTTTCATTCAGTCGTTGCAGCAGGGTGATCCCAGATAACCTGAGTGTGATTGGTTTCTCTGGAGTAGCTCAGGCCCAAACACTAAACCTCTTTGCAAGATGGCCACTTGTTTAATCAGTAAGAGATGATGAATGCTGCAGCTGTTTCTTTTTCAAAGCTAGCGTACCATACAGTAGGAGTCACATTTGGATTAACTCTCCACTGGATTTATAGCTTTGTCATGGTTTAGATCTAAAATATCTCCAAAAGTTCGTGTTTAGAAAGTGGCTGGATCATGGGGTCTGTGCTCATCCATGGCTTCATCCACTGATGAGTTCACAGCCTGATGTACCGTTAGGACGGGTGACCTGATTGAAGGTGGGACACGGGTAGGCTGGCCTGGAAGGCTGTATTGTTCCCCAAGCTCCTCTCCTCTCTCTGCTTCCTACCTGCTATGAGGTAAGCAGATGTCCTTCACCACACCCTCCTACCATTCCTTGGAGCCAGTCTACTATGAACTAACCCCACTGGAAACTGTGAACCGAAGTAAACCTCTCCTTTAAATGTCAGATGTTGAGCCGGCATGGTGTCATCCTCCTGTAATCCCAGCACTTGGGAGGCTGAGGCAGGAGAACTGTTTGCAAGTTTGAGACCAGCATGGGATACAAAGTGAGCCCAAGGCCAGCCTGAGCTATGTGGTGAGACCGTCTCAAAAAGACAAAAAAAAAAAAAAAAAAAAAAAAGTTGCAGTGTTGGATATTTGGTCCCAGTGATGGGAAAAAGACTAATACAGCTTGAAATAGATGTGTTTCTCCTGTGACTAGGAGTGTAGTAGCCTATTATTTATTATTGGAGCTACTGGACCTCTCATGGCTTATTTTTCATAATCAGGTTCTTCTCTCCCCAGGAGCTGAAGTTGGCACTGAAGAATACTTCATAGTTTTCTCTGCATTGTCTTTCTGCTGTTCTGCGCCTTTTTTTCTGACTTTTTAATTTTAAAGATAATGAAATTCAACAAAACAAAACAAAGCAAATAAAAATAAAACAGCAAAACTGGTACAGAACTTCAAAGTAGTATAATAGGAAATCAACAGTAGCTACTGTAGTATATCTTGTTATCAGTACAATAGTTGTCCATCCATCAGATACAGCAAAATCAAACCAAAAACAAAACAGATTAACCCAATCAAAACAGAATATTGAATAAAGCAAAATAATTAATCAGAACAAAGCAAAACAGTGAGAACAATATTGGATTTTAAAGGCAAGATAGAAAGAAATCCCCCATATTTCCTATATTGCGTACTGTCATCCTCCCAATAGATGCTCAGACTGCTGGCACCAGGCCTGCAAAATCAATCAAACAATACAAACATTTACTTGCTTTTTGTACCTTAGTTGCTATCAACTTAGTCTGTCTTCCAAACCAGCCAGTTGCACATAGAGCGGGGGGCTTGGGGGGGGTTAATTCTCAGGCTCATGAAAGGTGCCATCTGACTTTTCTCTTTGTGGAACCCGAGCAGCTTGCACGGCTTACCAGAAAGGCTAACTAGTTGGCTGCTTGGTTGGTTCCTCCCAGGCCCAGCATGGCCGGTTCTCAGGAGGCGCTGACTTTTCACTTCTCTGTGCTTTTAGCTTTCCTATTACCTTATGATTCCCAGAGCCCTTCCTCGCTTCTGCTCCTCAGAATACAGCTTCTCCTTTTTAACTCTAAATTCTTCTCCTTCTCCTTCGGAGTCACTCAGATGTATTTCTATTCTATCTTCTCATCTGGAAGTCTCAAAATTATTCTTTTTAATTATCATAAAATGTAATCAAACTAGTTAAGCAAAAAGAAGCTGTTAGGACACTTTTGCACATAGTAGAAATTAATGGTATGGATTTGATGAATATGAAATCAGATTCTCCAAGGAATAACTGTCCGTCACATTCTTTGTGATGGAAGTAACAGTAGTTACCACAGAGTCTCTTTCCTTGAAATATTTGAGTATATCTTCATATACTATAGTATCAAACATAACAAGACAGTGTAAAACCATTCAAGAGAATGAAAATATTACAGAGTACAGAACCAATTAACAGAAAATGAACAATGGTTGCTATATTATCTTCTTGTCTATAAAAATTTTGTTTATAATATCACATATAATAAAATCCAATAAGATACAACATGATAAAACCGATGGAGACAGAAGAACAAAAGCTTGGTAGGACTTCAAAATGAGATGATATTAAATCATGACTAGCTATTATGATGTATTGTTTTCTTCAAAATAGCTGTTCATATTATCACAGACAATAAAATCAAACAACCCAGAATAAAACAATTCCAACTAATCAATGAAAACATTATAAGGCTTCAAAGCAATATATTGGGGAATCATGATTATCACATACTTTTGTGTATTCTTATCATTTCTTATACTAGGGAAATTATTCAGTGTTTATACATGTGAGTTTGATTTATTTCGTTTATGAGTATGGTCTCAAGCCATGCCCATTTGTTTGTAAATATCTCAATGAGATCATTCTCTATAGCTCAGTAGTACTCCATTGTATAAAAATACCACAACTTTTTTATCCATTCCTCAGTTGATGGGCACTTAGGTTGTTTCCAAGATCTGGCTATTACAAATTTTGCTGCTATAAACATGGGTGCACATGTACCACTGTGGCATGATGTTTTCAGTTCTTCAGGGAATATGCCTAGAAGTGGAATAGCTAGAACAAATGGGACTTCCAATCCCAGCTTTTTGAGAAATCTACAGACTGACTTACACAATGGTTGCACCAGTCTATACTTCCTTTTTCCCCACAGCCCCTCCAGCATTTGTTGTTGGTGGTTTTCTTGATCCCGGCCATTCTTTCTGGAGTGAGATGGTATCTCAGTGTGATTTTTAATTTGCATTTCTCTAATGAGTAATGATGATGAACATTTTTTCATGTATTTATTTGCCATTTGTATTTCTCTATCTGAGAACTGTGTATTCATCTCCAATGCCCATTTTTGTATTGGGTCCTGAATTTTGGGGGTCTGATTTTTTTCAATTCTTTATATGTTTTAAACATAAGTCCTTTGTCTGAGGGACAGTTCACTAAGATCTTTTCCCAGTTTGTGGGTTTGCTTTTCACTGTGCTGGAGATTCCTTTTGACATGCAGAAACTTTTTAATAAGATGTGATCCCAGTTGTTGATTCTGGGAAGTATTTCCCCTGTGGTTTGATTCCTGTTCATGAATCCTCTACCTACTCCTACGTCTTCAAGGTTTTTACCTAATTTGTCTTCCAATAGATTTAGTGTTTCTGTTTTAATATTCAAATCTTTGATCCATTTAGATTTTAATTTAGTACATGGTGATAGGCATGGATCTAGTTTTAGTTTTCGGCGTATGGAGAGCCAGTTTTTCCAACACCATTTATTAAAGAGACTGTCATTCTTCCGGTGCATGTTTGGCCCCTTTATCAAAGATAAGGTGGTTGAGTGTATTTGTAGTTGTGGTTGTATCTTCTAATCTATTCCTTTGATCTTCAGCTCTGTTTTTATTCCAGTACCCTGTTGATCTTACTACTGTTGCTTTGTAGTGTAGCTTCAAGTCAGGGATTGTGATGCCTCCTGCCTCCAGCTTTCATTGCATTCCACAGATTCCAGTAAGTTGTATTTGTATTTTTGTTTGTTTGTAGATATTGTTTAATTTCATATTTAATTTCCTCTGTGACCCGCTGATTACTCAAGCATGTATTATTTAGTTTCCATGTGTTTGTGGGATTTTCGCAGTTTCTTTTATCATTAATTTCTAGTTTCATGGTGCTATGATCTGATAACATGCATGGGATAATTTCACCTCTTTTGCATGTATTTCATTATGTTCTATGGGCTAGTATACGGTCTATTTTAGAGAATGTCCCATGTACTGCTGAGCAGAATGTGTATTTGATGTTGGATGGAACACTCTATATATGTCTATCAAGTCCATTTGTTCGCAGGTGTGATTCAGTTCTGTTATTTCTTTGCTGATTTTCTGACTGGTTGATCTGTCCCTTGGTGTCAATGGTGTGTTAAGGTCTCCTGTTATAACTGTGTTATTGCTAATTTGGTTTTTCATTTCTATTAATACTTACTTTATATAACTGGGTGCTGTGGAATTTGGTGCATATATATTTAAGATTGTTATCTCTTCCTCTTAAAGTTTTCCCCTAACCAGTATGTAATGACCTTCTTTATCTCTTGTGATCATTCTCAGTTTGAAGTTCACATTGTCTGCAAACAGAATAGCTACCTCTGCTTCTTTGGGGGTTCCTGTTGCATGAAGTATTGTTTTCCATCCTTTGACATTCAACCTGTGAGCATCCTTTTGGGTTAGATGGGTTTCTTGTAGACAGCATATGGTTGGATGTTGTTTCTTGATCCATTCTGCCAGTCTGTTTCTTTTAATTGGTGCATTGAGACCATTTATGTTAATGATTATAACTTTTATATATTGGTTTATTTTTGACATGTTATCTTTCTGCTGTTGCATCATCTTTCCATTCTGTTTGTCTGCTTTGCTTAGTGGTTTTTTCCTAAGTGTATCTAAACTGTCTTTCAGTATTCTTTGAAAGAATACTGGGGTTGGCTTGGGGATCAAGAAGTTCTTCAGCTGTTCTTTGTCATGGAAGTATTCTATTTCTTCATCAATTTTGAAGGACAATTTTGCAGGGTACATCAGTCTAGTTTGGAAATAATTTTCCTTTAGGATCTGAAATGCTTCACTCCATGCTCTTCTTGACTTTATTGTTTGTGCTTAGAAGTCTGCTGTGACTCTGATAGGTTTTCCTTTATAGGTGATCTGTCTTTTCTCTCTGACAGCTTTTAATATTCTATTCTTATGTTGGATTTCTAGGATGGTGATTATTATATGTCTGTGTGTAGTATTATTTTGGTTATGGCTATTTGGAGTTCTGTATGCTTTATTGATCCTGATGTCAGTTTCCATTCTCATTTTTGAGAAATTTTCATCTATTACTTCTCTACATATCCTCTTGACATCCTATATGTTGTCCCTTTCTTTTTTCATTTATCCCTATCAATCTTATGCTGTTTTTCTTTGCATCATCTTGCAACTGTTGAATTGTTATTTCCTGATTCCTTATTATTTTTAAAAGATCTTTCCTTTCCTGTTCACTAACTGCAATCTTGTCTTTGAGGTCTGAAATTCTATCTTCACTTTCATTGAGGTGGTTTTTACAACTTTTGATGGAATTTTTGATTTCCTGTATATCTCTTTGCATCTGCTTTATGTATTCTGTTTGTTTCTTATATTATTCATCCAGGGATTCTATCTTTTTGTTTAGTTCCTCCAATTTTTTAACTGTGTCTTCTTTAGATATGTTCAACATCTCCTTCATTTATCATTTCTTCTTTTACCTGGGAAATTATTTCTAATTTGAATTCCTTTAAAGCTTCCCACAGTTGCTTCTTTATTTTAGTTGCTATTATTTCAGGTGTATAGCATATATTTTCTTCTATGTACATAGTTCCTAATGTTTCTTGGGATGGGCTGGAGGTTTGAGATTGTATTTGGTCTTTCATTTTGTCAATTTCCTATATTTCCGTGTTTCAAGTGTTATTCCAAGGTTTCCCCTGGGCCTGCTGGAAATCCTCTTCTATGGCCTCAGCTCTTGGGACTCTGGCTGCCCAGTTCCCCAGATTGAGAGAGGGTCACTGGGAGTGGGGCAGGCAGGCCCAAGCCCTGCAGGGCTGGTCAAGTGTGGCAGGAAGCTACGAAGTTCCTTGGTTGGTGGGAGCAATGATCCCAAACTTCCGTGCTTGGGATGGTGTAGAGACACTCACCTCAGGCCGCCCAGTTTCCAGAGTTGAGGGCACAAGCAGTGGAGTATGGCAGGAAGTCGAGAAGTTGGTGCAGGCAGGCCCAAGACCTGCTGAGTTGGTCCATGTGGCAGGAAGCTCTGAAGTTCCCTGGCCGGCAGGGGAAAGATCTTAAAACTCCCAGGGCTCAGGATAGTGTGGGGATGCTCACCCCAGGCCGCCCAGTCTGAAGACCTCCCAATTTTTTTAAAGTCACGATTTTTTCTAATAAATCTAGCTCTTTTCAGGCAGTAGTGGGTCACAATCCTGTGTGTATATAATTGTGTAGAAATGATATGTGAGAATGTGGTATGTGAAAAATATGATATGTGAGAATTTTAAAAATTGAAAGCCCTATGGCCTTATTCATAAATTTTGATTCTAACCCCTCTAAGCATCTGTATTGTTTTTATTCTGTAACAATATACAGGCAATACCCCAGAGGAAAGATAATGGACTGGACATTTTAGAAAAATAATGGACAGAGAAAGTAACATAATACAAGCTGGTGAGGGGGTTCTTTCTATTTTGGAAAAATTTCTTTCTAAAAGATGACAAATGAATAGAAACATGAAAAAATGAGGCAGCCACTTTCCAAGGTACAGGAGAAGCCTACTCCAAGAGTATAAACACAAAGATGTAAATCCAATAGGGATGCTTGGCAAATTTGGGGAATATCAAGATAATATAACTAGAGAAGAGTCGATGTACATGAAAATGGTAGAAAAAAATTTAGAGGTAGCAGGGGCACAAGCTACAGGGTTTAGTATTGAAACAACTTTTGATGTAGCCAAGAAAAAAGTTATTAAATGTTTCAAAGGGACATTGATGAAGAGGAATTAAATAGATGAGTCATGTTAAAGTCAGTAAAAGATCATAGGGTAATGAGTTATAATCACAATATAGCTGCAGAGCTGTTGGAATTGGAGAGCAGACTACAGCATATGAGATGAAAAGATAGGAGATGATACAGTGTTTTTAAAAAATATTTGGACCTGTTATAGGCTTTGTGGTATATAATAGGATTTTTATCACCATTGTCTTAAATTTCTACAATCTTGGAGAGTAAAATTTCATACGTCACCTTTTATACAGTAGGATTCTTGAGACTGAGATTGTACAGTGGTTATTTAATGTCTGCGGAAGTAGACAGTTGAAATAGGATGGTGAATATAGGATGGCGAACATAGGAGGGGAGACGTGTCAGGAACTAAAAGCTGAAAGAGTAGAAAGATCAGCCATATGGACACTGACTTTGCCAAAAATAGTGCACAGTAATGGTGGAGACAGTCACAGAGAAACAGGAGCCAAGATCTTTACAACAGAAAGAATGCAAATCAAGCCTCCAGAGACAACAATAACCAAGTGTGGAAGAGGAAAAATCCTACCCAATGAGCTTCAAAACTGGGTTCTTTGAGGAATAAGGAAAAACAATGATCTAGAAATGACTGAGGTGCAGAGATCTCACATAATTCTTCTGCAGACCTCATGATACCAGGATCCAGGTGGAAAAAACACTGCAACTTTTAGAGAATGCAAGGGAGGTGCTACCTTTGAGGGAGATCTAGCCTCCAGTTAAAGTGAGGTACAAAGAAGTTTCTGAATTACTTCCCATAGGTATGATTACATATTATGTGACATTTAAAATTATCTCAGCCCATTGTGGAATAAATTCTACCTTGCTGAAAATACAATTGACTTTCCTTGCAGTGGACACGAAACCTAAATGAAGTACTTCAAAATGTTTAATACATTACACTGCTAAGCTTCTGACTTCTGAATTAATTGTATCTTCTGTAATGTGTTTCATACTCCAAAAATCATCTTAGCTTATTTTGCAGGCCTCTATTTACACACATGTTGACACTGAATATTTAGGTCTAGTTCCTGTGCATTGTACCCTTGCTTTATGCTGGCACAGATCTCACTCATCCCCTAAGCGGGGTGCCTTTGAGCAAGACTTGAGAACATTTTTACCCAAAGTTGCCTTACTTATTTTGTCTTCTGAGATTTTAAACCTACTCAAATGACACAGCTTAATCATTTAATTGTTTTATATGGTATCTTTCTATAGCCCTTTGAATATTAGTCTTCAATTATTTTATATATATAATATATACATGTATATTATATATATATATATATATACTTTTTTTTTGAATCAGGAATTGAACCTAGGGCCTTATGCTTGCCAAGCAGGTGCTGTACTGCTAAGCTACATCCCTGGCCCTAATTTATATATTTTTTATATTGAAAGAATTTAGTGTTTAAACAAATACAAAAGAAAAAATGTTATAGGAATCGGTTTTATTTTAACAATTCTATAGACACTTTATCAATAAGTACTCTTGTATATGTAAACAAGCTACTGCTGCAAAATCCTGTTTACTTTCCTATGGAGTAACTTCACAGTGTCACATCATAAGCCAGAAAAACAAGGTATATGCTGGTAACTAAAACAACCTGCAAATTCTGTCCTCACAATTTATATACTTTAAAATTGTACAAATATCTTCCAAAAGGGGAAAGAATACATCTAGTGAGGGCCTCCTAGGGTAAATGTTTGCCCGAAGGGACTGCCCCACAATCTGCAAGACTATCCCAGTGAAAGTGAATTAAAAGCTAGGAAAAGAAGTAACATATCTTCAGGTATTTGCCTGTTTAAGTAGTTATTGGCAGATTTGTAATAAAGAAAAGTGTGTAAAGATACAATTCCTATGAACTGAACAGCAGTGCCTGGCTGTGACACCAAAGGAGTTATAAGAATGAAACAGCTATATTAATTATCATTCTCTAACGACAACTCTGCTACTCTGTGAAGTTTCTATTGTGAGTAGAGTGCAGCTTGAAGGCTTTGTTTCAAATTAGAGTCTTAAAGTTTGATAAGTACCTTTAAACAAGAAGTCCCATAGAATGAATATAGCACTCAATGAAGAAGATGTGGTTCTGACTCATCTAGAATTATTTGCGGAAGAATTGCCATTGAAAATGATCCTTTTCCTGAGACTGTCATATTGTAAAATCACACAAGATAACACAAATTTTCCCTACAAATAACAGGATGGGAAAAATCTGATTATAATAATACATTTTATGAGGAAAACATGTTTCTTAAAACTGTGTTTTTAGTTACAGCTATGACTGATTAGAAGGTAAGAACCAAATTTAAAGCCTGTTCATTTCTATAAGCAAAGAGAATGTATATATAATAAGGTGAAATTCTGGTATTTAAAAACTTTTATAGGAAACTGTTTACAAGTGGAAAAACTAGGGTATAGAAATTTAACCATGTTCAGTCTCAAGGCTGAACCTAATATTATAGGTAGAAATTGAATTTAGGGCTCTGCTGCTCAGGCAAATGGGTGATAACTTCCCAAAGAGAAAGATATATTTTGGTGTGTGATATTAAGTTGTTTTTGAAATATGTAATATGAATTTCCTCAAAAATCTTTGGCATTTTTAAGTTCATGGAGGCTGAGGTTTCTATGTATTTTCTCCCCAAAATATGAAGTGGAAGGGGAACTAGCTCTTAAATTAAAAAAGATTAATCTTAATTTTAATATGAGCTGAGTTCATTCTGCCCTGTTATAGAACCAACTGTACAGCGTGTGAGGCCTGAAAAACACAGCACCGGCCTCCAGCCTTCACCAAGCTCCTATTTACTATGCTACTGTGAGACTGATATAACTGGAACTTACACTTCCGCAAAGTACAACATTAAACAAGATGTATCAGTCTAATTTTTCATAAACTCAACTATTTGAAGATGTCAGACTTATTACACTGACACCACATACTGTATGGTCTGAAATAACCCCAAATCCAAGTATTATATTCATCCAGCATGAAAACCTCTTTATACCATGATGTAGACTGTGGAATGTACGTAATCCATGTCGGTATCTTTCCCTGTGTGCATGTTTTTGATCACAAAACTTTTAATCTCTTTAAATTTTCATTTGTGAGAAATCTGGTAAATTTCTGTAGTCTTAATGTAGTAAGTGGTACAGTACATCCCACGTAAAAGTAAAAAAAATTTTCAAGTTTGTTTTTAAAGTGCTCCGTGTACTTTTACATTATAGAAAGTCACTACGACTCATAATAATGTTTAGAAAAGATCAGCAGTTGAAGACAAATGATTTGTTCAAGTATGGAAACAGATTAAGAGATGCAACGGCTCGTTAGGCACATTCGAACACAGATTTTTCAAAAACCCACTAGCAGACATAAGAGGGATGGCAGAGGTACTTAGGAACAGACTAGTATAATAAAGTAACTACTGTATAAACTCAAAGTAGATTTACATGTTTTGGTAACAAGTTTTTGTCCACAGAAACAGGGACAAAAATAAAACAGGTACTCATTTCTTATCAGAAACAAAGTCAAGTTGGTCCAGATACTCAGAAGCTGAATTATAAAACCGTTTTGAGAAATTTCGTGGTTAATAGGTTGCTCCATCCACGTCATCATCATCCTCAGCACCAAACTCATCTCGGTCTTTGAAGTATGAGTTGGTGAAGTCATTTTCCTCTTCGTGCTCTTCTTCATCGCGGTCTCCCTGCACTGGTCGTCATAGTCATCGTCGATAGCCTTCTTTTGCTTTTTTTCTTCGCTTCCTTCATTCTCTTCCTTTTTCTCATCGGATTTTTCACCATCACCGCGCTTTTCCAGTTCCTATTTTTTTCAACACACCGGCGGTACTAACGAGTGAAAGATTTTGTATCTTTTGCGTTTTTGGCTCTTGGCTCTTTGTGCATTTTTTCCCTCCGCATCGTCTCTCTTGGGAGTCTTCTCCAATCTGGTATTCACGCCTCTTTGTACACCTGCATTTATTTTTTTACTGTATCTTTCCATATCTGGCTTTTCTTCAGATTTTTCAATAAAATAAGGCTTTTTATTATTTCTCACAACTCCTGATTCAAACCAGCCTGTAATCTTTACTTTCTCCTGTATTTATAATCTGAATCAGGAGACAGTCGGGGTGGCTTCAGCACCACTTCAGTAACTTCGCCTCCGCCAAACCCAGCAGCCTCAATATTAAAGGCATTGATTGGCAGCTCGGCCTCTTCCTTTCTTCCCAGCCACTGAAACTGCTTACATGACAAGAATGGGCAAATGCTGCTCACTCAGTTTCCAGGTTTGGGTAAAAGCTGCGCAACCCAAGCACCAGCAAGGCAACCAGACGCGCGAGCAACTGCAGACACGCAACCCGCTCCCCGCAGCCTGGGAGGACGCACCCAGCCGGCAGGCCCCGCCCCCGAGGTTAGGCCCCGCCCCGAGGTTAGGCCCCGCCCCCTCGGCAGGCACCTTTTTTTTTGCCCCGCTGGCTGGTGGTCTTAGCGCCTCCCACGCTACTGTGTTCTGGCCTCTGCAGCTGGACCCCTGCGTGGGAAACGTGCTGCCTTCTGAGTTTCCAGGGGACTGCAGAGACAGCTGCGCTGAAGCTCGCCAGCGCCCTCATGCAGACTTTGCTGTCTCTGGTTTTTTTTTTTTTTTTTTTTTTTTTTTTTTTTTTTTTGGCACTAGGAATTGAACTCAGGACCTCACGCTTGCCAAGCAGACTCTGTGTCTTATATCCCCGACCGTCTCTGTATTTTTGAAAGCCAGGTTGCACTAAGATATTATCTGTTTTAATTGTTGCTTCTTTTTTTGATCCCTCTTAAATTTTACACCCGAGGTGACAGTCTCCCTGGATGACTCCTGGCCTGCCTAGTGAGGATGGGATTTAGACTGAAATTATTGAGTTGGCATCTAGAGATTTGAAAAGTTAGTGGGGAAAGTGAATCAACATGAACTCCAGGTAAGTTTATAAGCTTTGCCTAAAACACACACACACAAATTGGGGGATGGTTTCAGAAAGGATTAATAATGAGGTTAGTTTCTTTGGCCAGCAGAGGTAGTTACTGTCATAATGTTTCCAATGAATAAAACAAAATGAAAATATGTGAGCTACTCACTCAAAAAGAAATGTTCCAATTCGTAGTTTGAAACTTGTAGAATTTAAGAAAAGTCCTATAGAGACCACAGTAAATATTCCAGACAGTCTAACGAACTCACCTGTTTTGTAAAAGAAAAAAAAATCATGAAATATTACCATAGGTGTGCAAATACAAAGGCCACCCTACTTGCTTTCGACTAGAAAATATCATCAGTGATCACACTACGATTGCCGTATGTTGCCTCAGATTCACACCCAGCAGTGTCATGAGGTCTGTAATGGACTTACTTGAACGGTTTCACTTCAGGTAATCAGCAGCTCCTGGAGTTCACTAAATTTGTTTTTGTTCTTAGGTGCTTAGGTGTTCTTACTATGGAAGGATCAAAAAGTATAAAAACCTGGTATTTTCTTTAAAAAGTACTTTTATTAGAGTTGTTTCTTTCTTGACCTCAACAAAGTAGTATATTATGCCTTAACATTCAAATAATATGGAGGGTCTGGGGATTTAGCTCAGCGGCATAAGCAACTGCCTTGCAAGCAGGCAGTCATGAATTCAATCCCCGGTACCGATAAAAAGAAAAAAAAAGTGTAAAAAAATAATATGGTAAAGTATAGATGTTACAGTTTTCGAAAGCAACAGCATCCATAATTCCAATGTCAAAACGTTACATATGCTGTTCTGTTCTAAGACAAGTTTTTCACTATGTAGTTCAGGCTGGCCTTGAACTCACTCTGTAGCCTAGGCTTGCCTCGAACTTCTAGCAATCCTCCTGCCTTATCCTCCCTAGTGCTGGGATTACAAGTTTGCATTCCAACACCTGGCACTAGGCATACTTGCTGAATTTCTGTGGAGGCAAGTGATGCAAATTCATCAGGAAAGGTGCAAAAATGAAGAAACAGAGGTGGTCCTTGGAGCTCACAGACTCCTGAACCACATCATATAAATTCTCCTGGGAACTTCCTTTTTCCCATCTTCACTAGGAAGTTAAAGAACCTCCTGTGAATTCATAAGGAGGTTTGGTAACTAGGTATCATCTTACACGCGAACTCCAATTCATTCGTAGGAGTGTGTCAGGACTTGGGCAAATGGGGTTCTGAGGCTGTGTTACAAGATGGTAATATGCTTAATTATCAATATCTGCCATAGTCCTGTGAGAAGACTTTGTGATAAATGGGTAATAATATGACAGATTTTTAAAAAACATAACCTCACTAGTTGTGCAACTCCTATTTTTATTTTTCTTTTGACCTTTGAGTTAGCAAGAAAATTATATTTAACTATATGCAATTAGAATGATAAACTTTCCCACCTCCTTTTGTGACAAATACTAAATTTAATTGTATCATCGTTAATAATGTTTGGGATTTAACTGAAGTGTTCTCCTAATTAATTTCCATAAATAGTCCATAGTTACAGTCATTCCTTGGTATTTACCAGTAACCAGTTCTAACATCGCTTCCCTACCGAAATTTGAAAATGCTGAAATCACTTACATAAAATGGTGTATCACTTGCATATAACCTTCAATATACTCTTGTATGCTTTAAATACTGTATACATTCCTTCTATATACTTAAATTGTCTCTAGGTTATTTATATTACATATGATATAAATGCTATGTAAATAGTTGTTATGTTGTATTTAGAGAACAATAACCAGAATAAAAAAATCTGCATATGTTAAGTACAAATACATTCAATCTTGTTGGTAGATGTTGAATTGGCAAACATAGAGGAGGGTGTACCATATGTGTAAATGATATGGGTCTATTTTGGAAGTAAAACTCTTTATGTATCTTATGAAATAAGCATATTAATTGTTTTTTAAATCTTCTTATAACCAAAGTGATTTTTTCCAGTTGATTGTATAATTCTTTCTCTTGGAAAGACATGTAAAGCACTCAATGTAATTGTAGTTTTGACAAATTATTCTTTCTATTATGATAATAGTGGATGTCCACATCTTGGTACATTGTCATTGTTCTCCGTGATGCACATTACAACTTTTATCTTTTTGATAGATTATTTTTTTAAAATATTGCATCTAGCTAGACTGATTTTAAAAATTGTTACTATGTATTTTACTAGCATGTGGATTCTTAGTTTGAATCTTTTTTTTTGTACTGGGGATCAAACTCATGACCTCGCATTTGCCAGACTGGTGCTTATGCCGCTGAGCTAAACCCCTGGCGTTAGTTCAAATCGTTATATGTCATTTAATTTTAGCATAGACCCCCTTACTTACAAATATAATAGATGAGGTACAGAACTGCAGAGATGACAATTGTGTAATTGACATCATCATAACAAAAGTCAGATGTCCATGACTGAATCACTTTTGAACTGAAAGTTCCAAACAAGAGACTTGCTATAACATCTGTCCAAATGGCTATCATAATATCATCGTCTATGACAGAAAATAGAAAATAGTTAATAGAATTTATTTGCCTTATTTTAAATGACGCATTTCTTTGTCTCTATCTTTAACTCATTATTGAAATAAACATCAGAGTGCCAGTATCTCTTCAGTTCCCCTAGCTATGTACCCCGAAGTAAGATTGAATTATATGCTAAGCTATTTTTGGTTTTTTGAGGTATCTCTATACCATTTTCTCTAATGGCTACACTAATTTACATCCCCACCAACAGTGTACAAGAGTTTCCTGTTTTCCACATATCAACACTTTTTCATTTTGATAAAAGCTATTCTAACAGGTGGAAGAATATCTGAGTGTTTTAGTTTATATTTCCCTAATTATTGTTGATGATTGGTGAGGGTGAGCATTTTTCATCTACCTAAGGATATTTGTATGTCTTTTTTTTTGAGAAATATACATTCAGGTTTGCCCATTTTTAAATTTTAAATGGGAGTTTTGTTTCCAAGATATGTAAACTCAAATGTCTATGAATGGATGGATAGATTAAAAAAATGTGGTCTGTATACACAAGGAATGGTATCTGGTCTTTAAAAGGAAGGAAATTCTATCATTTACAATGTGGATGTATTTAAGGGACATATGCTGGGCAAAATTTTGGCAATACAAACAGAAAAACACTATTGAGATGGTTAAGCTTGATTGTGTTAACCTGATTGGTTTAGGGGTCACCTACAAGACTGACAGAGCACACTTTGGGGTGTGCCTAGGTGGGTCATGTGACCTTGCGCAGTGTATCTGGTCCCTCACTCCTTCCTCTGGTGGTGCTCTCCTGCTCTGCTTTCTTGTCACTACGAACTCTAACCCATTAAGAAATACAATAAATTCTGTACCACTTTCACTGCTTTGTTTTGATTGGCTTTATTCTATTTTGTTGGGGTCTATTTGCTTTAAAATAAAAAATATATTTATATAGTGCTTACTGATAAATAATGTAGGAAATCTTGGCTACTCCAGTAAAAGTCCCAAACTCATAGAAATAATATTCTAGAGCTAATGTAACACACAATGGGAACAGAAAAAGGAATGCCTCTGGGTCCCGCTGGGTAAATCTCCTGTGCTATGCCGCCTTGTTAAACTGAATAATTGGTTCTTTATTGTTGAGCATCTCAGTTGTTTTAAATTCTTCCCAGACAAATAATTTTGCAGTATATGTTTGTTACCACTATTGTTTTTTATGCTTGTCTGATTATTTCCTACATCCTAAAAATGAAACTACTGCTCTAAAAGATAGTTGCTTCTTTATTGTTATTGGTATTTTTAGATACTGCATAATTGTTATGAAGCCTTTCCCAGGAAGCAGGGAGTTTTGCTAGACTGAACAGCTGCAACCAGGCCTACCAGTGGGCAAAGAAGTGCTCACCTGTAGAGAGTGAGAAACAGGAGCAAAATTCAAATCACGAATGGGAGTAAGTCCTGAGCTCAGGAAGCCCCAGGAGCCAAACCCAGTAGGGTAAGCAGAACGCAAAACAAAAGATATTGACAAAACAAAAAAAAGCAACAACCACACCAACAAGAAATAAGGCTGAATTTGGGAAACAAATCCTAAAATGGTTCCCTGAGATGGCAGAACAAAAGGGAAAGTGCCCTTTTATGAGTCTTGTCCATAAACATCTATTGGTAGAGAGGGCAATATCAGCACTGCAGAGGTGATTTGGATTCTTTCTCAACTGGACTCATCGTGATGGCTGAAAGAGAGCCGTAGTTTCTAGACGTTCCAGATAGAAAGATGATTATCTCTGGGGAGAGTTGGAACATGGGAGAATTCCATAAGTGGCCCTCTAGGCTATGTGAGTTTTTAGTGTGGGGTGGCTGTGGTAGAGTTGAGTGTTTCCTATTGCTGAAATAGAGAATAGTGGCTGGCCCTGGTCTCAATAGCACACAGGAATCTTAAATGCTAAGACACTGGTTTGAAGGTTGCTTTCTCCTTTAAGAAAGAAAAATAGTACATAATAAGTAACATGTCTGCTGACTAGATTTGTTAAGCCAAGAAAAATATCCAAGCGAAATCTACTATTACTGTTCTTAAACTCCTTTCACCCAATTTGGATAAGCTAAGAATTCTGTGTACGGTAACTAAGTATTAATTTCCTTATTATGAAATATGCAATAAAAAGTAGCACTGTTATTAAAAGTTCAAAAACCCAGTGGCAAGGAAAATCAATTGACGGTTTGTTTCTTTCAGTAGAATTTTCATTATGAAAGTTATTACCATTATTACTAATAATTATTGCTTACAGCTTTTATTTCTCTGAAACCTAAAAACAAACAAAACTCCACAATGTTCTGTTCTACTGAATATCATCAAAACTACATAATTTGGAAATTGTGCTTGGGTGAATTTCTAGGCCCTAGAATAGGAATTATTGCACACCCACCTTAGGGTGTAATTGTTGGATCAATGAATGGATGAATGAACTTCCACCTCAACACTTTCTTTGCACATTCTCTTTATCCCCTTATATCAAATATCAAAGATGTCCTCTTGATTACAATGCCAATATAATTTCTGATGTAAGTTTCCCCGAAGTTCTGTAGTCAATATATTTTAAATAGAACCTGATAAAATACTGCTCCAGGTTTAGTAGCTAGACATGTATTCTTCAGTCTGGCATGCATGATTTATTTCTTGGTACTTTTCAGTTTCTCTAAGCATCTTGTGTTTGTTTGATACAAGGTCTTCTTACGTAGTTCAGATTGGTCTTGATTTCGCCATGTAGCCCAGGCTGGCCTCAAACTCATGTTAATCCTCCTTCCTCGGCCTCCTAAGTGTTAGGATTATAGGGGTGTGCCATGAAACCCAGTGCCTCTTGAGTTTTTAAGAAACTTTTGAACATTGAAAATTTGTTTTTCACCTTAGTCTTCTTCAACAAGCTCATATCTACAGGAAGTTTTATGATGAAAGCTCTGAGTGCTTTATGGGTCATCTCCCTGGTACTCTGCATTCTGCAAAACACTGTATGTGTGGCTCTTTGGTTTTCTCATGTGCCCAGGGTGGCAAATTTAAAATCCTTAAAGCTGATGTCCCACAGGTGTTCCGAGCTTTCATGGCCCAGATGTATTAACAATGAATTCAGCTTTACAGGTCTCAGAAACTAAAGGTGACTTATTTCCAACTAAGGTAACTGCCAACTACCTGGACCAGTTTATTTTAGGAAGAAATTAGGCAGTTGTTCCCAGTAAGGATATTCTTGGGAAACAATAGTCTTCAATATGGAGACTAGATATAAATATGTAAGGTGGGATAGGTCAAAATGGGGAACAGTGGTATCACTGGATGCTCAACAACAAAGCACTCTCCAGTGTCAAGGAAAACAATTATAGCTAGAATCTCTTCTTCTTAGTGGTCAGAAAACTAATTTGGTATGTTCTACACTTTTGGAGAGAGGGAGTAATAGAAAGACCCTACTTCTACAGAGTTAATGATTTGGCATCCAGACACCAATGGTGAGCCAGACTGTGGCCTGTAGGTAGTTTCTAAATGTGTGTTTCACAAAGAGGCAGGATAAAGGTGGTGAAATGAGATGATACTATGGAAAGCCTTAGAATAACGAATCCATCCAATTAGTGGGATTGTGTATGTTTATGGGTTTCTTGAGAAGGCTATGATGGCTTTTCAAAGATCAGTGGAAATGTCAATGCAACAAGAAGGTAAATAACTTACTGTGATAATAATTTTATTTCATGAGCATTTTGAATGAGTCTTGTGCATTCGCCTTCCCCATGACTCAACATTTTAGAGACTACACATTGAATGATTTTTTTAGGAGAAAGAGGTTTTGATTGGTGAGGGCCACTGAGATGCTTTTAATAGTGCTAGTAATGCTCTATCTTGTCCTGGACATTAACTGTACAGGTGTACGGTTTATAAACACTCTGCTTTTGAGCAGCTTTCAATTCTGTGTTCATAAGCACTGCCTTTTGACCCTATGATGGACACATGAATCATACTTTCTCTCTTCACTGGCTTTGTGCCAGTTGCCTCATGCAAGATAGTCTCAGGGCAAACGGCAGGGAAGCTGCTTCCTCTCACTATTAAAAGATGCACTACCTGGCTTGTCTTCTGAGCTGTTTCCCCACACTTAACAAATACCTTTCTCATTTTCCTTATATAGCATTTTGCTTCAGACCTGGCTTGTGCAGCACTGCCCTCACAAGCATCCTCATGCAAAGCCCTCCCTAAGCCTCACGTCGCTGAGTAAAATAAAAAAAAAAAAAAATGTATGGTAGTACCATATAAAGAGTAAATCACTACATTAGTACTCACTGTTTTATGTCCATAAGCATGATTTATGATAATATATTACAAAATCCATGTCAGCTTTCAGAAAATACAGAATTCTGGATTTAAGAAATTAAGAAATAAAAGGTCCTTACATAAGTTATGGCTTGCCGAATGTTGTCTTCTGACATTAATATCCATAGTGGTGGTACATAAAATCAATGCTATCACAGAGCTTATCACACTTTCTGCATTAATTAAACTGATGAGGCTTCTAGAAAGACCTATGTATGTCAAAGAGGGAGTATTTTTTTAAGTGAGAAAAATATTAAATAATAAAATTGCATTAGAAAGTAGAAAAATACTCTCTGCTTTGTATTTATATTGCATAACTTCTCTTACATGCTTATACTTTAGGTAGGTTTGAAAACTTAAAGGACTTAATAAACTATGAAATATATGTCTACATTATCATTATTAGGTACCAAATTAATTGTGGTGCATTATGTTTATATAAGCCAAATATTTAGTGCTAATTTTCTCCTGTGATGGTACTCTTAAGTGTATGTATTTGTTAGATGTTCTTCCTCTGCCATTAAATGTGCTTGTACTGGCTAAACTATGACTCTGAGAATCTTTAGTATTTTACTAAAAGGAGAGAAATGTTATATGGCAAACGTTCTTTATGTGAACCACCCACTCCATGTCTTTTACGTTTGCTGACAAGAGAGAAGAAAAGTCACAGCAGTCTGGTCCCTTGTGGGCTCAATGGCCTTGATAGTCCAGCTCTTCACTTTCCTGTACCTATATCCATTGCTCTAAGACTCTGCAAAAAAACATCCATCTGCTTGCTTATGAGACAATGAAAGCACAGAATTTTGCTTTCTTTTGCCCAGGCCTCTACCACCATCATGGCAGCATTTCCTGGCCACCCCAAAACAGAAACATGAGCAATACAGAGGAAAGATGATTTTTCCTGTTTGATGCCATCCTGGATCAATTAGTCCCCAGATCTTTATCTGTCAGATGGTTATAGATAGATTTATGAATCTACCCAGAATCAACAGAGTCCAACCCATATCATCAGAACTGCTTCCCAAATTTTTGGATATTTGGGATGATTTTTGTTTTGTTTTGAGACAGGGTCTTACTATGTAGTACAGGCTGACCTTAAACTTGCTTATGTAATCCAGGCTGGCCTCAAACTCATGGCAGTCCTGCCTCAACCTCCAGTATGCTGGGATTATCACACCTAACTCTAAAATTTCTTTAACACGACATTTGCAATTTATTACTCAGCAAAACCTACTGATTGTATAATTGTTTCATTTAAGAAATAGAATTAGCCTAGAAAAAGAATATTAGTAAATAAATAAAAATTTGGGGGACATACGTCAAAGAACAATAAAAACTCAAGACATCGGTTACTATACACATAGTCTTGGACAGATTATTTTTTGAACCTAAATAGCCTCAAAATATAATTGTATGTATAACATACAGATATATAAAGAATATATTTGTATGTACAAAATGTATGTGTATTTGTGAATTTATAAACATATAAATCTTGTTTTGCAAACTCAAGCAACAATGCTGAGAAATGCCTTAAATTTTTTTGAAAGAATCAAAGTGAAAAAAAAAATAAACTCCAGAAAAAAACACAAGATGGCCAAAATTTAGGATATAACAAATAGAATAAACTCCACCATAGCAGGCTAGAAAATCAGTGACATAGCAGATGACAAGATGATAAGTCGCAAGAAAGTTGTAGAATCAGCTCCTTTACATTGTAGCACTCCTCCCTCAAATCTTTGAGCAGACCGTGTTGGTTCTGACAAAACCACAGAGAGATAGAGATGTGGGGTGAAAGAGCACAGAGAGGAAGACGGGAACGGAAGGCTTGGTGAGGATCAGTTACTCCTCCTGTCCTCTCACCTCACTCTCTTAATCTTGTGTTGAGCATGACTTTCCTTTATTCATAGATTTACACTTAGTGTATGATTCATACTGTTTCTACTTGCCTCAAGCAGCTCTTTCTCCTTTAATTTCCCATACAGTGCAAATGAAATTATAAAATTATGTATGTGTGCCACTGTTGTCGCATGTGTACATGGGCATGCACAGATGTGTCCTGTTAATATTCTATTTTAAAGCATTATTTTTAGCCACTGAAACAGTTTTGAAGATTTTTTTTTTCCTTGTGTGAGGCTCTTGAAATATTTTGATTGTCTGGGTTAAACTAACTTGGCACTTTATCTTTCAATATAGATTTATCTCTCCTAAAATATTTTGTACTGCAACCACGTTGCCAGCAATTTTATTGTTTTTACTTTTTAAGCTTTTGCTCTGTAATGTGATAATGACCTCCAAGACATTTTTTCTTTAAACATCATTATCCTAATGAGTGTTTTCAAAGAACAACAAATTTGGGCAAACCAAAATTTAATCAATATTGTAATACTCAGAACTCTTCTGTTGCCTCAAGGTAGAAGCATATAGAATATAAGTATTCTAAGTCATCTTCTGCCCTAGTCCACAATAGAATATAGTGGTCTTCTTGGATACTGGCATTTCCTTCTGTCCTAAGCATCACTTCCAGAATCTCTGCTAAAATTTCAGTCTATAATCTCTTTTTTTAATTTTTAATTTTAATTATATAATCTCTTACTACATAACTTCACACAGTGAAAAGCTACCACACACCAGAGATTTTAAAACTAAGACACATCAATTGCCAAACATGATCTCCTAATATAGAAAAAGAGAAAAGTATACCTACCAAGATCTTTTATGGAAGCTGCAGTTATCATGGGATCTGAACTCATAAGGATACATGAAAATAGTGACAATTGTATGGTGCTCAAATTTAATATATTCAGAGATTTCAGATACCAAAAAATTAACATATAATTAAATGCAAAGCCAGGAATTGTAATTAAAAGTAACTGCAAAAGAATTTTATAACAGAAAAAGCAAATTACTTCTTTGTTCTATTTTAAAAAGCAGATAATCAGGATTGTTACAGATGTAGAACCAAGAAGTACTAACAGCATCCACCAGCAGACACACAAGTGGGGCCATCCTGGCTTCCAACTCTGTTCTCACTAACCCCCTCCTGAACAGAGATGAAGGAGAGCTTAGCAGAGATCACGTGATACACAGACCACTTTCATACTTCTGTTCTTTTCCATTTCATCTTTTTGTCACTTTTCTCAACTCCATGTGCTTGGATTTGGGTAAAAATGTAAACTGTTCAAATAATTTTACTTCTAATGCAGTTTAAGTAATGGTCTTATACTTTCAAAACTTTTTATTTCCTTGAAATGTCAAGTATTTTATCTTAAGGTCTTTCCCTGGCACAGTCCCATCTCTCATGATAAACAAAATCATTGTAGATTGTAAGATAGGATTATAGATGTTTCTGGGGGTTTCCCTCTTAGCTTCTGTTCATTTGCATGTGGGTGTAAGAAGTTTTACACTTTAGGAACTAAATTGAAAACATATTTTTCTCAACAAGATTTTTTTACTAGACTAATGTACCTCCACAATAGCTCTCATATAGTTTATGAGTATTAAATTTATAATTTATATGAAGTTCTGGAAATCAGATTTTTAGAATTTTTCTACATGATTTTGCCATAAGTTTCAGCATGCCAGAGAATTTCCACATGATTTACTCACTAATAAATAGATGAAGCTAAACTTACTACTCTGATATACCATACTTTTTTCATTTTTGTTTTCTGTTTTGGAACAATTTTTTTAAAAACTCCAAACTTAATACATGGTTCATAAATGAATTTTTTAAAGAGAAAAATCAAACAGCAAACAAACAAAAAACAAGAAACAAACCAAACCAAAAAGTAGCAATCTGGGATTTCAAAACAAGATGATGGGAATTTAACAATAGTTGTTATATTGCATATTGTTATCTTCAAAATAATTGCTCAGATTATCAGATACAGGCATGCTCAAAATTGGTCAAACAGTATGAAAATTGTTCCTTTCTATAAACTAATAGAATTACTGGTACAATTATCTGTGCTATCCTGTATATTTGTATGTGTATATATATGTATACAAATGTATATATATGTATACATACACACACACACACACACACACACACACACACGTATTCTTTTCCTTTTCTTCTTCTTTCTCCCATTCCAGTTGTTCTTTCCCTTTGAGCAGTATAGGTAAATGGATGCAACTAGAGGCCATACTCATAAGTGAAATAAATCAGACTTGCATGTATAATACCATATTGTCTCCCTAGTGTAAGAAACTGAAAGAATAAATAACATCCAAAAGTTACAACAGATATAGTGAAAGGGAAAGAAACTGTTTGTTGCTGTTGCACTGCTATTTTGTTTTGTTTTGTTTTGCTTTTGCTTTTGAGACAGGGCCTCACTATGTACTTCAGGCTGACCTCAGATTCCCTATGTACCCCAGGCTGGTCTGGAACTCACTGCAATTCTCCTGCCTCAGAATCCTGAGTGCTGGGAGCATAGACGTGTGCCACCACACTCGGCTTCATAAATGAATTTTACTCCTGAAAAATAATACTTACCTGCCACATTAACTTTTGAAGCATGTATACATCCAAGTCAAATGCAACATTAAACATAATTATTGGTAAGAATATACCAAAAAATAAGTCTGGATCTATCCATTGTATGGCTTCTGAGTATCTTTGGACCTAGTAATACAAAAATATTTTATCCATCCCCGTATTAGCATAGAATACATGCCAAACTCCCCAATCTCTAGCAACAGAGAAAGAAAATTTTAAAAAGATAAAACACAATGTAATAATTGCTGAAGTCTTGACTCTGTTGGAGTTTTACAATTTTCCACCTAATTATTATTGCTAATTGCAGAAGTAAGTTAATGTACTTCTTTTTGCCTATTTTTTTTTTAAGAATAGGAATAAGAAACATATTGACACGGGAACAGGAGAATTTGTACCTAATTTTCAGTACACATGAGAGGTGTTTCCAGTGGGTGGCTTATTATGCACAAAAAATCCACAAAAGAATAAAAGATCATATTAAATTCTGGAAATCACAAATAATTAGACATAGATTATTCAGAAGAAAGTCTACCAGAAATAAAACCTGGAATGTTAATGCAGGTCACAAAAATTAATGAAGTTTACCATAAAATATTTAGTTGATTTTAGCAAATCTTACCACCCCTTCTTTAAGGAAACACTAAGTAGATCTTTTTTGCATTAGATAGTAGGTGAAATCTTTGCATTTTCCATGGGTCTCTTTTTTACTATATGTCTTATGGATGCAGGCACTGACTGTTTATCTTCAAGGGTACATTTATAACACCTGAAATAATAACCTGCTTCTGGTTCTAAAATGAATACATATTGTCTATAATTTAGTGACTAATTTCACTGGCTAATTTTGTTAAGAAACATCAGTCATTTTCCAATAGTTCTCATACCCATGCTGTGACTATGATTGGTAAACTATGGCTCCTGACCCAAATCTAGCCCATTTTTTGTCTTTGTAAATAAAGTTTTATCAGGATACAGCTATGGCACTTCATGTATGCCTCGCTTACAACTGCTTTTAAGCTACAGTGGCAGAGCTGAGCTGTGACGGAGATCATAAGGTCTGCAAAATATAAAATATTTACGTAAGAACTTTTCCACAAACTGACCTATTTAATGAATCATAATAAATTCTATATACTTTTTAGTAAGTATTCTCTCTCTTGTTTACCTGTTTCTAATTGTCCTCAAGTACTTTTTAATACTGTAGCTCCTTGACTATAGTTGGCCTAGCTTTTAACTTCCAAATCCAGGCAAGAGGTTCAATTGATGTTTCTTAATGTATCAGAATTCTCTTACTAGTAAAATCCTGTACTGGCAGCACAAAACTTCCCTGAGATCCTTTCTTGTTAGTCAACTTCTTACTTAAGTTTTGTTTTTTGTTTTTTGACTCTTCTTGAAAGTTCATGGGCAATTCTAACTCAGTATTGTATGAGAACTCTTTCTGATTTGCCTATATACTTTTAGACTAAGGCTCTGTCTTCACTGCATTTGGATTGATCTTGCCTTGCCTTTTCAAGGCTGGCCTGCCTTTCCTCAACATTACAAGCATTGGTCAGATAATAAGGTAGTGAAGGGATGAATACTTCTACAAATTTCTGTAATCCAAATCTGCAAGCATGTTGTTATTAACTACTGTACAAAATATTCATTTATTATACCCACCTCAGCAGATGCAAAACTTAATAGTTCGAGACAGCATCCAAGTAAAAACAGTATCACAGGAAGAGGAATTAGAAAGACTTTCAAATGCATGTTCAAAAATGCTGCAAAACATATGTTGTTACTGAAAAAACGTGAAATACTATACTTACGCAACTTTAATGTTATGATTAGTTAGTACTGATGACAGTGAAATCCTATCATTAATAATGTCATGTTTTCCTATAATTGAGACTTTCTGTCTGTAAGCACACAGTGTAATTGTTAATCTATGAGTTTCCTGCTTTATTTCTCCTTTGATGTATGGTATTTCCTCTCAGTCTTCAGTGAACATTGCTAGCAATCACTGGCTTTTAGATTATTACTGAAATACTTAATATAGCATTTCTGTACACTATACATCAGAGATTATTTAGTTAGAAACCTTGTAATATAAGATTAGTTTAAAAAAGTAATGAAACCTCCTGGTTGAGGAACAATTAGAAAGTACCTATAATTTACCAACCACAAAAACCCAGTTATATATTACTCATTACAAAGCCCACAGTAAATGTTAACTTTATTTACCCTTATCAGTGTAATCAAAGAGCAATAATTAATATAGCACTTTTTTCTATTTCATTTGTTCAACTTCTTTGTAATATAATTCCTTCTCAAGTCAAAGAAAGTAGGAAAGACCCCCCCAAAAAAGTGTTTTCCTTTAGTTCCTTCATTGTTCTTATAAAAGCCAGGCATATGTTTATCACATGGATATGATTCATAGGACTGCCTACCCCAAATGCTTATTTGCTTCAGTTATTTGTTTCTGAAACCCAACCCAGACCTGTTAAGTACAAAGGTATGAGCACTTCGAATCTGATAGAAGCAAAGGGTATGCAAGGCAGATTCTGTCTTTTTCTCCTTAGAGGCAAATTATTCTTTGATTCATTTGATTAAAAATACTGTGATAAAGGAATAAAATTTAACAGTGTTCTAATTTCCTACTACTGCTGCTTTAATTGTGTGTTTGCATTTATTAGACATCCAAGGAACAAAGTCAGAGAGAGACAGAGCGACAGAGACAGAAGACACAGAGACTTACCTCCAATAGTACAAATGAGAGACACTATAAGAATGACTTCAGGGAGGTCATCTGGAGCATTCAAAAACACATGCTCGATGAATGCCCAAAATATGTCAGAAGAATTACTGTGGTCAGCGCTGTGATGGTCCATATTGTTTCTTACAGTCCGTTTGTAACTGTCTCTATATCTTTGCAAAATTCAGAGAGAATCAAAGAAGCATAGTTTTCCTTTCTTCGTGGTTTTCTAAAAAAAAAAAAACCCACATTATTTCTGTAAGTATTCTGGTGATATCTTCTGGTATTTAGAAATTAGAGATGACTGTTTTATGACACTTTCATCTTAAATGAATTGGGCAAAGTAGAATCCCATGTGATAAAGACCAACCAGGAACACCTGTTGCTTTTTTTCACCTGTTATTCTTTTACAGCATTGAGCACAACTCAGTTATTATCCATTGTGCATCTACCTGATTATCCAAAAGAAAGATCTTTCAGCTAAGCATTCACCTCTCACTGATACCACAGGGGACAGGTGGGGACAGGTTAGAGAGCTCTGGGAGTTTGCCTTTATTTTATCTAAGTCTCTGAAAGTGTGTTCTGGCAGCAGCTAAAGAGGGGAAGTAGAGTGAGGGAAGAATATTCTGATCTCTCTTGTATTTGTCCAGACAGAAATGAATAGAAAATGTTGATACCAAGTTGCAACCTTCTAGTATCTCATTTAGAACACCAAAGAGTCAAGTTTTCTCTTTGAAATATTGGCACAGCAGCCAAGAATGAACAATATGGAAACTCAAAACATTTACTTAAGAATTATTAAGTTGTTTTATCTGGTGGTTACTGTTTGAAATAAGACAGGCTTTGATATGGGTTTGAAGCAATTAATAACTGTCACAGTCAGGTAACTCCATACACCTCCCACGGAAAGAAGAGTTTTATATACAAAGACTTTAAATGTCCTTCATGGAATTCTAAGGATTCTCTTGTAACAGTACCCGAACCATTCTTAGTGTTTGCAATTAGCTTCTCATCTGACTGTCTTACTAAGCAAATAGTCGGCTATTGAACTTCCTCTCATACATGCTTTGTTTCAGTGTCATATATATATATATATATATATATATATATATATGTCTATGTGGGTTTTTTGATTGTAAAAACCTGTTGAAAGAGGAAATTAAATAAAAGCATGCTTTTAATGAAACTATTTGAAATACATTATATATGTGAACATTTTTAAAGCAGAAAAAGTCATCCTCATGCATATCATCTGGTGACACATATATTTTTTATTAGTACATGATTGTGATACATAATAGTGATGTTAATTTTTGGAACTGGAAGGTGCATTTAACATACCTTGATCACTTTCAATCACTTTACATCTTTCTCCCCTCTCCATTTTGGTGATCTTCCCTGTCTCCATCACCAAGAATTTATCTTCCCCACCTCCAAGATCTAAATTCTAGTTTCTTATCATTTCTCCTTCTATTCATTCATTCATTCTTTCATTCATTCATTCATTCATTCAAGGTTTCTCATGTAAGAGAAAACAGGCAATGTTTGACTTTCTGTGTCTGGCTTACTTTGCTTAGCATGATAATCTACAACTCCATCCATTTCCCTGCAACTTACAGGATTTCTTATTTATGGCTCAATAATATTCCCTTGTGTTTATAAACAAGGCAGAAATACCATGGCAAAAGGACATGGCAGAGGAAAGCTGCTCACCTCATACTAGTCAGGAAGCAGAGAGAGTAGAAGAGCCAGTCCGGAAGAAGTCAGGGACAAGATATAATCCCCAATGTCACATCCTCATTTCCCAAACCCTTTAGGTCCTACCACATAAATTACTACCACTTTCCATCAAATGCCATCAGATGATGACCTCCCACTCTACTCTCCTCTACTGATTATAAATTAATTTCCTTATAGTCCAATCATCTTCTGAAAGCCCCAATTCTAGACACATTGGACTTTTGCAAGACATTCTAGTCTGAACCATAACAAGCCCTTCACCCAAAGATCACCAGAAATATATCTGTAGTCGACAATGTGTTTATTATTTGGAGCAATGAGGAGAACTATTCACAGTGCAGAGCCATGCTGTGTATCAATAAAAGAATGCTAAAAAGAACTTATTACAAAATCTGGACTTTGGGAGCTGGGGATTTAGCTCAGCGGCATAAGCACCTGCCTTGCAAGCAGGCGGTCGTGAGTTCGATCGCTGGTACCAATAAAAAACGAAAAAAAATCTAGACTTTGAAATAATTTTAGAGATGGTCTAAGGACATAGAGTTCACTGTAGAATGTTTTCAGAAATCAAGAACGATCCTGAGTTGGGTATTTCAATACATCTCATCTATGGGTATAATAGACTAGAACAAAGATAAAGCTATAAATGGGTACAAAAACAACAGTCATTCATTACAGCCAAGAGTGGGCAAGTTTGGTCTTGTATGAGTCAGTGACCTTGTTCTTGTTTTTACCTTGTGGTGATTGAGTGATCTTGTCTAATCCTGATACTTACTCATGGGATTGTGCCCAAGAGAAAAATTTGGGTCCTAGCCATGAAAATCAGGTCAGCTGGTCTAGCACTGACCCCTTATCTGCGAGGATCACACCAGTTCCTGGAGTTGCTTTTTTTCCCCAGAAAGGATATCTAAAGTCCTTAACTTGACTAAACATATCATGAGTTAGAGATAGACCTTGAGAGTTACAAAAGAAAAATAAAATAAAACAAAAACAGGGCAACCCACTAGGGACCCCTTCTGTCTCTCTTCAGACAGAAGCTTTCTTTCTTTCAATAAATATATTCTGCTCTTGGAAGGCCTATATTGTCAGTGTTTGAGGCTCTTTGCTATTGTTATTTATTTGTCTTTTTGTGTTTTTCTAGGAATTTGTTTTGTTTTGTTTTTCTCTCCAATACAGAAACGATAGGTATACATATAGAGACTTACACATGAATAGAACTTCTCCTAAACAGTTTATGAGAATTGATTACATAATGCATGATGCAATGAACAGCTACTTTAAAGAAAAAGAGACATTAAGGTATCCAGTGCTGATTCCGTAGCATCATGCTGTGAAACCCAGCAATACTATTATTCTTTGTTCAGAGTGATTTTAGTCTGTTTTGTGTTGTTTAATTTCAACATACATAAAGGTATAGACAGCTATTTTGATGAGAATGAGAGACATTATGGCAGCCATTGTTGATTCCGTCTTGTCTGGTTTTGAAGACCTAAAATGCCTTTATCATCCTGTTCTGACCAGTTTAATACTACTTTGCTTTGTATGAATTCATTGTGTGTGAAGATATGGACAACTATTTAGAAGAAAACAAGAGACAATATGAAAGACAATGAAGGTCTCCTGTTATCTTGCTTTGAAACCTGTGTCTCTTGCATTGTTTTCTTCTGATCTGCTTTGTTCTGTTTTATGCTTAATTTTACCCTCTTTAAAATAAATTTTTTTTAAAAACCAGATGCCTGTGGCACTTTATTAGTGATTTTACTCTTAACGTTCAAACTAATACTTTCAATGCCACCTTTTTACTTGCCCACTGTTTCTCCAAGATTAAAAACATATTGACAAGATTAAGAATAGGACATACTGACTCAGCCAAAAAAATAAAAAAAGAAAAACTATTTCCTACATTATAGTTACATATTCCTGTATGCTTTCATAAGTTAATATAGTTAAGGCCTTGCTTCTTTTCAGAAGTGTGAGATGCATGTTCCCATAAGCTTTTCCTCATATTTAAAGTGTTTATTTGAAACTTTAATAAGTGTGGGAGGAGGGACATGGTGGCATATGTCTATAATTCAAGTTTGACCCCATCCTGCACAACTCAGCAACTTAGTGAGACCCTGTCTCAAAATAAAAAAGGCCTGGAGATGTAGCTCAGTGTGAAGGCCTTGGGTACAATATCCAGTATTGCAAAACAAAACAAACAAAAAACAAAGCAAAGCAAAACAAAACAAAACACTTTAAGTGTTTTCACTTTCAGTCCCCATAAATGCCTTTCAGAAAATTATATAATGTACCAAGTCCTGATTATTGCTGCAATTCAAAGATATAGATGATCAAATTCAAAACAATTCCTTGATCCTGGCTGTGACTACATAGTAAATATTTAGCTTGGCTTCCCTAATTTCTGCTCTAAATTGTTCTAAATAATCTTTACTCATGAAACTATTCCATCTTAAATTTTCTCATTAATGCTGTATTACTCCAATAGAGAGGAAAGAAGAGTAAAGGAAGAAAGTGTACAAACTTCCCACAATAAATGTAATCATTATGTACTACAAAGATATACTAATTTTTGAAATGTGGTTAAAGCAGCAGCAGTGAGAATAATAAGATTTTCAATGCAGTTAAAACTCTTCATCAATTTGAAGTAACTTTTCACAGTTTTGAATCAGTTTGAGGCGATAGCTCTTTGAGGAAAAAGAATAATCGTTCACCACGTAGGCTCTCTGCATTAACGTGTCCAAAAAATAGCTAATAGACCAAGAATCCTCTTACGTGGAGGCAATTAATGACGACCTTCTCAAAATGGCATGCTGTTAAGGTCAGTGCTGCGTTCGGAGGAGAAAACCTAGCTAGTGTTTGCTTCGCTTTTGCTTGGTAGCCAGCCCACAAGAAGAGGAAAAAGCTCCCACTGGGAGTGACTGAATCCGAATACTGTGGGAACGTTTCTGGGAGAAAAGGCGGAAGAGCTCATGGGAAAAGGTGAACTTCCAGAAATGGAAAGGAAAGGAGCGCTCACCGTTTGGAACCTCAGGAGGATCCCTCAAGGTTTGAGAAAGGCCAAGAACAGCCCTTTCCTTAGCCCACCAACAGCCGAGATCAAGTGCAGTTAGAACAGTTATCGCCTCCAAGTCCCTCCCCTGGTCTGCATCCATTGGTTTTCAGGCTCTTAATCCTCGATTTGATTGGCTGAGAAACTAGAGTTTTTTTTTTTTTTTTTTTTTTTTTTTTTTTTTTTTTTTTTTTGCCCTAGATGCCCAGTTGATTTAAAGCTTTAAGGCTGTTGAAGCTTTATAAAAAATAAATTTTATTTCTAAAAAATAAATTAATCAAGGGTGAAAAGAAGCCCCCAGAGACTGTGTTGCTTATGTTAATGTTAAACTTTGGAACAGTGAAAACTTTTCTTACAATTCTAGTGGAAGAGCGAAGTTCCTAGACAAAATAGGGCAGTAAAGATTTTGAAATACGTGGATACTGGTGGCTGAAGAAAGGGAGGGTAATACCGGAGGAGCCAGTGTGAGAGTAGGAGTGATAATACAGTCATTTTTTTTCTAAACACACAGTGTATTGTGATTGAAATTAGCAGTGTCACTCCGTGGAGCCAAATTTTGTATTCCTACTCTCATAACATAGTCTGGGGAAAGTTTTGCTATGACTTTGAAGCCTAGATAATTCCTTGGCATGTAAGGTACCTCTTTAAACTTTCACGTGAAGTTTTTGTGGAACTGTTTGATGATTCCAAGAAGGGATGAACAATTTGGGTGCAGTGGTTCAGGCCTGTAATCTTGAAAGGCTAAGGCAGAGGAGATTGAAAGGTTGACTCTGTTACAAAATTTTAAAACAGCCGGGTGTGGTGGCTCATGCCTGTAATCCCAGCACTCAGGAGCCAGAGGCAGGAGGATCACTGCGAGTTCGAGACCAGCCTAGGCTACAAAGTGAGTTCAAGGCCAGCCTGAACTGCACAGCTAGACCCTGTCTCAAAAAAAAAAATTTTTTTTTGAACATTTTTTTTTCTTAAGGCCTGGGGATCTAACTCAGTGGTAGAGCACTTGTCTAGCACGCCCAAGACTGTGTTCAGTTTTAATCTTTGCTGTCAGAAATGTTTGCATAGTCACGTGATAGAAACAAAACAATACCTACTGTTGGAGGAAATAATCTTCCAATATTAACACTGTAAATTTTGGCAAACAGCGAAGTAAAGGGGTTAAAAAATGATAAAAGTAACCAGATGTTTTAACAAAATAAAAGTTGAAATTGTTTCTGAGTAATTTATTTAGATGAAAATGTGAGGATTTCAAGGGAGCTGGGCATGTAATTTCAGCTACTCAAGAGGTTGATGTAGTTGTTGGAGATTTAGCTCAGCGGCATAAGTGCCTGCCTGGCGAGCGCAAAGTCATGAGTTCGATCCCTGGTACCACACATACATACAAAAAGAGGCTAATGTAAGAGGACTGCTGTCCTGGGCAACTTAATAAGACTGTCTAAAAATAAAGTAAAAAGTAGTCTAGCCATATGAATCTTAGTAGAAGGTCTTGGGCTCTAGCTAAGAGTTTCTAAAATTGTTTTGTCTGTAAAAATAACTTAGTTTTGTTGAACTTTATTGTTTTCTGGTCTCTGATTATACTATAATCTTTTTGTGTCCTTCCTTTGGCTAACTTTGTGTTTAGTTTGTGCTTTTTCTAGTTTTTTGAGATGTAAAGATAGGTTAAGATCCAGATCTGGTGATACATGCCTATAATCCCAGCATTTGCGAGGCTGAAGCAGGAGTATTTTCAGGAGTTCAAGGCTAGTGATTTCAAGCTCAAGCTGAGCTGTAGTGTGCGACCTTGTCTCAAAAATAAACAAACAAAAGATAGTTTAGATCTAAACTTTATTTTTTTTTTTTCTGGTACTGGGGATCGAACTCAGGATCTCACGCTTGCCAGGCAGGCGCTTATGCCTCTGAGCTAAATGCCTGGTCCTAAGATCTAAACTTTAAATGTGCATATTTATATATGGTCATATAATTATCTCTAACTGCTTATACTATGTCCCGTAAATTTTGGTATTGTCTTTACATATTAAATCATAAAACCTGCCTTGGGATTTTGTTTTGTTTTGGTTTTGTTTCCTTTTTGAGATCTTCTTTGATTTGATCTTCATGTTTTTAATTTCTGTAGTTGGGAAGTTTTGAATTTTCTATTATAAATTTATACTTTCACACCATTGTGGTAGAAATACATACTTTATATGATCTAGAACTTTCTAAATTTGTTAAGATACTTTTTGTGGCCTAACACATAATTTATCCTGGAGAATTTTTTGTGCACTTGAATATTTATTCTGCTACTTTTTGATGAAATATTCTCTGTAGGTCTGTTAGGTACACTAAGTCTATGGTATTGTTCAGTTATGCTATTTTATTGCTGACTTGCCAGCAGGATGATCTGCTATTGAAAGTGGAGTATTGATGTCCCTTAATATTACTGTGCTAATCTCTGCCTCTCTGTTCAGATCTGTTGGTGTTCATTTTTTATATTTAGGTTCTCCCATGTTGGCTACATACATGTTAAAATTATTACATCCCATCGATGAACTGACCCCTTTATTATTATTTAATGATCTTCTTTGTCTCTCTTGGTAGTTTCTCACTAAAGTCAGTTTCATCTTTTATAAGTAGAGTTATTCCTATTATCCTTTGCTTTCCCTTTACATTAAATATCTTTTTTCATTTCATTTTTAGACTTTATTATTCTTATATCTAAAAGAAGTCTCTTGTTAGAATTGCTACTGGATGGTACTGAGATTGTCCCATAAAGAGAAGATATAAACCTCTACTCAGGCTGCGTAGGTTCTTGACTCTGGTCACTGAAAAAGAGCTTCAGGATACATCAGTGTGAGGCATAAACTGATTTACTTCGTCAGAGTTAGAAAGGAAAGGAAAAAAGGGAAAGGACGCCAGCTATAGAAACTGGAAACCCTTGCACTGTGATGCAAGGATTCAGACCAGACTGCTCTCAAAAGAATGAAGCCAACTTTTAAGGATTAGCAGGGGGAAGCCAGGGCCTGGTTGATCATTATTTCAGTTCATAATTTTGGAGACATTCAATTCCCATGAGATTACTTTTCTTGGTTGGGAAGTGACCTCTTTACATTGAGTTCTGCTTTTCTTGGAATCTGAGATGACTGTGGGTTTGGAGATTTTAGGGCACTACTGGGCCAGAGGTGGGGGACATCACTGGGGGTGAGTTCTGAACTGACTGTTTTAAAATCTACTAGACAATTGGATTTTTGCAAATCCGAATCCCAATAGTTTAGTCTCTCTTACCTTGGTGTTCTCCTATCTTGAAGAGTGTAAGACCAAGATTTTAGGGTCATAAGAAAGGGGAGAGAAAAAGCTTATTGTCTCTTTTCACTGTTCTGTCCTATCTAAAGAAGTATATAATTGATCTTGCTTTATGCATTCATCTACTCATAATTGTCATAGTTCCCTTTAATTCTTTAGTCATGACTTTCTTTAGAGCACTTTGGTGGGGTCAGAGTAAATCTTTAAAGTTATATATATTGTGTTCTATTTCCCACAAGAAATGAGTCAGGGGCTGGGCTTTCACTTTCACAGAATTTTCTGCCCTTTAAAACAAACATTAATGCCATTCGTTGACTTGGAAGTTTCTGGGTGTGTAATGCTTCCTTATTCTTTATGAAATCTCCTTCCGGTGGTTGCAAAAACTAGAGATAATAGATTCTTAGTATCAACTTTATTATTCTTTTAGAAACTAAGGTTGCTTTACTTTATTAACTAAGAAAGTAGCTCACTGCTGGGGAATGGGACTTTGAGAATTAATATAGATAAATGTTTTTACTTAGGGATGAAAAATAAGAAAAGTCGCCAACACCTATAATGTTGGAACGTTGGAAGAACGTTGGAAAGACAAATATTGGTTTATAAGGCTGGGCCGTACTTGACCAAATATAACCTTGGGACTTTTGTTCTTCAAACAGAAGGTAGGGGAGAAGTGATACGTAACGAAGATTCATTTGTATGTGAAAATAAAAGCATGCTCATTTCCCAGAATGTCTCTTTTGTGCCAAGTGTGTAAGTTATATGATAACTCAGAACAACAGGCAGATACAGTATGGCAAAAAACTTTTTCATAGAAACATCTTAACAGAATTGACCTACTCCAGGAAGTTATTTCAAGGCAGGCACAACGAACTTTTTCGGAATGAATAAGAGAAATCTAAGCAAGTTTTTAATTTCTCTGTGGGAGTTCAGCTAGAACATAAAACTACTTTGACTATTCCTGAGGATTTTTGTCAATAAATCTATGGACTTTCCACTCCACTTCATTTTCCAGCTCTTGATACTTCCCATCTGTGCACTAGAATCAGGTAAGTTTTAAGCCTTCACTTTTTCTCTCAAGTTCTTTGGCTGGAAATCAATGGCCAATAAATATCAGGCTGTAAACTATTTTCTTTCATAAATTTAGGTAAAGAGGTAGTGTTTCTGGGTTAGTATGTTAATCATCTAACGATCCAATCATATGGCTTATAAATAGTTTCATGTGAGTGTATTTGAAAGAATGACTTCTTAAATAGAGAAAATAAGCTGGGCATGGTGGCACATGCCTATAATCCCAGTACTCAAGAGGCTGAGGCAAGAGAATGGTTGCAAGTTTGAGACCAGCCTGGGCCACAAAGTAAGCTCAAGACCATCCTGAACTGCATAGCAAAACCCTGTCTCAAAAAAAAAAAAAAAAAACCAAAAGAAGAAGAAGAAAGAAAATAGAGAATAATAGAAAGATAAGTATCATCTGACAGAGTCATAGGAGGCCCCCAAATTTAAATAGATTAAATTTGCCCTTCTTTATTTTTATTATTTCAAGTTTCCCAAGAAAATAAGGTATCAAATTGCTGCTCTGGTTTTCTGTTTGTCTCTTGTGTCAGTTTTGATAAGCTGTTCTTTCTAATAATTTTCAAAGACATGCATATAATTGGTATGATGTTTTCTTAATGTCCACAACAACCATGTAATGAAGGTCCCCTTTTAACCATAATGCTGATAACTGTGTTTTCATTCTTTGTTTTTTTAGTCTATCTTGTTTGAAGTGTTTACTAATATTAAAAAAAATTTCCTGGATTTGTTGTTTTCTTTCTTTCTTTCTTTTTTTGCTCTTTAATTTTTTTCTACTTTTTATTTCCTAGTGATTGACTAACACGGACACTTTGATGATTAATTTTATGCCTTTCTTCTAAAGCCTGGATTAAGAAAAGAATTTCCCCCTGTTCGCTGTTTACCTGCATAGAACACCTTCTGATGTATCATATCTTTGTGAATATTCAGTTCAAATTATTATCTGAGCCCTTAGGACAGCTTAGTGGTAGAGTGGTTGCCAGGTAGACAGGAGACCATAAGATTCAATCGCAAGCACCAAAGAAGGAAAAAATTTTAATTGATCTACCACTATTTTTAAAACAAGGGCCTCTCTAGAGCCTTCAGTCATGAGACTGATGCAAATTTGTCTTCTCTGCACTAAAAGACTGAGAATTCCTTTTAACGTTTCTACAACCTTGGGCTTGCCAGGCAGGTACTTATGCCACTGAGCTAAATCCCTTGAAAAATTTGACTCAGTTTGTTGGTTTCTTTGCTTGTAAAGTCTCAGAAACTACTATGTCTGAGCTTCCTCAAAGCATCAGTTTTATCCTCACAACTTCCAAGAACTCTACTAATTTTTCATCTCATGGCAGAAGAGGTGTACTCAAGTCTAAAACTGGATTCTTGTCCAAGATTTCAAAGTATTCCTAAGAAAAGAGTGCTCACAGCTTTATACTGTGAATTCACCATTCCTTCCAGAACTTTTAACTCTATTGAGGCCCTCCTGGAGGTTTTTATCTTCTAAGAAGTTTAGAACTAGAAGAATTCTAATCTGCTTTCCTGAGGGTTTGAGTTAGTTTTTTAGCTTCTACTTGTGTACAAATTTGCAACTCAGCGAAGTTCTTAAAGAGCAAAATTGATAGCTATCTGATGTGCCACAAAGCCCTCCATTTGTCATTGTAGTCACTCCAGCCTTGCAAGAAACTAACCTTTTAACAACTACTAGGTTCTTTGATTTGTACCTTTTAACTCACAGAAAATGACAATCCCATATTATTAATCCTGACCTGTAGCACCTCTGGAAAACTCTACGCTCTTTGAAATTCTATTCCCTATAATTTTTCTTGGTCTGCATTTGACTGATGTCTTAAATAAATTATTATGGAATGAACTTGATTTTCCTAGATTTCAGTAGAAATGTTAACCTCTTTTAATTAACTCCAACCTATCTAGAAATGATAATTTTGAGAATATACTTTTAATTTTTCTTTGTGTATTGTGACACTTTGAAAACATATACACATGTGTGCACACACATGTGCATGTGTGTGTGTGCATATACATGCACACACAATTGCTTCATATATAAATGTCCCAAAGTCTCTTTTTTGGAATAGAAGGAAAATAAAACATTTGATTATTATTTGATATTTCTAGTAGAGAAATATCTTAGTCAAATGCCTTTTTCAGCACCATGTAGTGTCAATGGAAGTTATTAGCATTGTTTTTTCTCAACCAACACAAAGTCATGGCTTTCTGTCAGTCTTAACCCTGTAACAGAATACTGAGAATATCAGTGATTGTGAAGATTCATGATGATTTTGTGCTCTTAATCTTTGGATTCAGTGCTCATGATCACTATACTCATAGTTTAGATCATGGCATTCTTACATTGTGACCTACTAATTAAAAAGAATTTTTTAAACTAACAATATGTGTTATTCAGTTTCCCAGCAGTGTGACAGAATACCTGAGAAGAAAAACCTTATAGGAGGAAAGGTTTATTTTAGCTCACATTTCAGAGGCTTCACTGCATGATTATCTGACATCATTGTGTTTAGACCTCTAGTGAGTCTGAAGCATGGTGGTAGAGTGTGTGGCAGAGAAAAGTTGTTCATTTTATGGTAACCAGGAAGCACAGAGTCAGAAAGCCCTAGAAAAGATGAAACTTTCAAAATCATTTTTTGGAAGGAAACTTTCAGAGCTGTGAAGGAGGTAGCCTGCCAGTACTGTCTTCCTTTCTGCTTCCTCATTGCTGTGCAATGAGCAGCTTTTGTCTAACACACCCTTCTGTCATGATGTTTCAGTCTAATCTCAGACCTGATGGAACCAGCTGTCTATGAGCTGAAGCTCTGAAAGTGTGAGCCAAAATAAATCTTTCCTCCTCTAAATTATTATTCTCAGGTCTTTTGTCACAGCAGGATATAGCTGACTAACAGAAAATGCATATTGAGAGGCATGGTCATTGCTGTAACGTAATTGATGATGTAGTTTAGAAGGATTTAGAACTGGTTTGCAGGAATAATGTAGAAATATGTGGGGATGCATTCTAGAAAAGATCTATAATCTTATTTGTATGGTTTAATGGACAAGTCTGGCCTGAGCTCGGAAAACCAGAATGCTGACATATGTACAATAAGGACAGTAAAAACTATGTTAATGACATTTCCCATGAGAAAGAAAACTGTACTTGGGAATAGAAATAGAAGTCATTTGTGTTACATTCTGAAAACTAAAGTATTTGTATTTTCTCCATACCTGAGACTCTGTGGGAAGCTGGGTCTTTAAATGATGAATTAATTCACCTGGCAGAGGAAATTTCAGGGTAGCACAGCATTCAGACTGTGGCATGGGGAACACCAGAAGCTTTGGTCAGATTCAAAGTGAAAACCAGAAGCAACTCCCCTCCCTGGTAAGTGACTGCAGTGTAGCAGACTGTGGCCCTTGCAGGGGGAGAACCACTAGTGTCTCCTGAGATCTGCGCCATGTTAGAACTTAGGACCCTGGGAAGCCCAGCAAGCACCTCCCCTCCCTGGTAAGTGGCTGTGGTGTGGCACACTGCGGCCCTTCCAGGGGGAGAACCACCAGTGTCTCCTGAGATCCGCACCATGTTGGAATTTAGGACACTGGGAAACCAAGCAACCAGCCTGCCTCCCTGCTAAGCAATAGTGAACCTACTGATGCACGGCCTAGAGTCAAACATCCCACTTCCCCTACCCCCCTTCTCTTGTGTGTGTGTGTGTGTGTGTGTGTGTGTGTGTGTGTGTCCCGTTAGCAAATAGGAACCAGAAATCTGAGCATCTCCTGGGAAGTTGACCATAGCAAATAAGGGGGACTTCCTTCTACCAATACTTTGAAGGCAAGTATTTTTATTACTGTTTTGCTCTATTCTGATTAATGGTACTGCTCTATTCAATATTCTGTAAAAAAGACAAAAACTAAAAAAAAAGAAATAAAATATAAAAAAAGAAAATAGAAAAAAACAGAAAGAAAAAAAAAAGTGAAAACTAGATATAAAAATGGAGCAGAAAGATTTGAAAACCTTGCAGTTTGACCAGGTTAAAAAAAGCTGCTGTAAAATTGGGATTAAAGAAGATATGATTACTGAAGAGATGAGTGTCATTGAAAAGAAAGCAAGTATTTTGCACCAGGAAAATAGGAAAGATTCCTTTAAGATATCAAGGGAATTGCTCACTCCTTACCCATGCATCTCAGGATTAATGCGATAAAAGTGTACTCTTTTAAAAAGACTTTGTTTTAAGGACAGATCATCAGGGTGCCCTGCTCTCACAGGGCAGCTTAGGAACTTGTTTCCCCAGCATGCACTTCACCATGCTCAGCCATGCAGGCACTTAGCAGCTGTGGTCAAAGTTGCAGAAGACCTTTGCACCACCTATGCAGTGCTTATTTTGCAAACATGCCAAATGTAAGAACTACAGAAGTAAAGAGGTTTCTACCAAAAATTCAAAGGAAAACCTAGTGGTCAGACAATGTCTAACAGGGTCAGAGTCCCTTGAAAGACAGCACTGAACTGTGAGAATGAAGCCCAGGCTGAGATAAAGACCCCAGGAAGGCAACTATATAAAAAACATGAACTATCTGCCAAAAACAGTGAGCAGAACCAGTTTAAAAGGGTAATCATGTGGGCTGCAACCAACAAAGCCCTGATGAGGGTCTTCACAAGTTCTCTGGAGCTCGCACCGTGTCAGCATATGCTCTAGATACCATGTGTGGAGCTGCAGGGCTTAACGTTTTCTATGCTGAGGTTTGTCTTACTTTTTGTCTAATCCCTCCTTTTTGTGTTCCCATTCCTCCCTTTAGGAGTGGGAATGTGTACCTTATGTGAGCACTGAATGTTGAAAGGATGTAAGGGGTTTTTCAGTTTTTGTTTTTGAAATAAGGGCCCACAGCTAAGCGTTTGCCTTGTGGCTCAGAAGAGACTGTAGAATTGGACTTCTGAGCAATGCTGGAACTTTTGAGACTTTGGGGAAGAAATTAGTAACACTGGTTATATCACATTAGGCAAAATTATTACCTTGTTATTGTGTTTATTTGGAGATTCAGTATGGATTAAGGAAATATGATTAAGTGTTAACAGGGATGATTTATGGTGGTTAATTTTTTTAATTTAAAGAGAAAAAAGAAAGGACATAAAAAACAAAGCAGTAAAAGGGTACAAGTAATACAGAATTTCAAGAAAAAAATATACAGTAAGAAATCACTACTTAATAGGTTACATATTGTCTTCCTAGAAACAGTTGTCCAAATTATAAAATTAAAGCATATAAAGTGGACATTCATACAGTGACATTGTAGACAGTTCCATTCAATGATCCAACAAAAGCTCAGTAATATGGTTTTCCATCCTACACACTCAAACATGCCTGCAGTTATATCCCTTAGTTCACCTTCCTTTCCTCTCTTTTTTACAATAACAATTAGACTTTTTGGGTTTTATTACTCCCACAGTTCTTATTACTTTTTTTTGAAGAGAATAAAACCAAACGTGACTAAGCAAAACAGAGTCAGTTAGAACAGAAGGGTGGGCATAGTACATGATGCAAAAATAGAATACCAGGTGATCAAAAGTGGTTACCATTGTGCCTCCTGCTATTTTTAAATTGGGTTGTCAATATCATCAGGTATAATAGAATTGTTCAAAACAGTACAGAACAAGACCAATAAAACCTACACTGGAGACCTTACAGGACTTCAAAAAAAGATAATAGTCAAACCATAATGGGCATCATAGTATATCTTATTGCCTTCAAAGTGATTGCCTATACCCTCAAACTTGATACTATCAAACAAAATAGAATATAGAATAATCAGACAAAACAAGATGGGGAGAGCAATACTGGGGTTCAAATCAGGTTAATAGGAAAACAAAAAAGTTACTATAATATGCCCCGCTATTTTTTTATTTAGTTTTCCCTTAATTAAAAAAAATGAGAGAAAATAGTTTAATTTTTAAAAAGGGGGGAGATTGAGATAAAAGAGGACATTGTAACAGAACAACGCAGGTCAGAACTGAACAATTTAAGCATCATTGTGTTTCACCATCAGATAATCTAACATAATAGTAGTCGCCATAGTACCTATTTCCTTGAATTATTTGAGTGTAACTTCGTATGTTATAGCATCAAGCATATCAAGACAGTGTGAAGCCATTCAAGAGAATGAAAGAATTACAGGGTATTTAGAACCAGCTAATAGAAAATGAACAATGGTTTCTATATTATCTGTTTGCCTATAAATTTTTTTGTTTATACTATCACATATAGTGAAATATAGTAAGATACAACAAGTTAAAACCAGTGGAAACAGATGTACCATACCTTGATAGGACTTCAAAACAAGATGATATTAAATCAGCACTAGCTTTTATGTTGTGCTGTTTTCTTCAAAATAGCTGTTCGTACTATCACAGATACTAAAATCGAACAACCCAGGTTAAAACCATTGCAATTAATGAGTGAAAACATTATATGGCTTCAAACCAATATGATTGGGAATCACGATTACCACATACTTTTGTGTATTCTTATCATTTCTTACACTAGGGAAACTGTTCGGTATTTATACATGTGAGTTTGATTTATTTCATTTATGAGTATGGTCTCAAGCTGTGTCCATTTATTTATAAATGTCTCAATGTGACCATTCTTTATAGCTGAGTAGTACTCCATTGTATAAAAATACCATAACTTTTTTAGCCATTCCTCAGTTGATGGACACTTAGGTTGTTTCCAAGATCTGGCTACTACAAATTGTGCTGCTATAAACATGAGTGCACATATATCACTGTGGTATGATGCTTTCAGTTCTTCTGAGAATATACCTAGAAGTAGAATAGTTGGGTCAAATGGGACTTCCAATCCCAGCTTTTTGAGGAACCTCCAGACTGATCTCTACAGTGGTTGCTCCAGTCTGCACTCCCACCAACAGTGCAGAAAAGTTCCTTTTTCCTCGCAGCCTGTCCAGCATTGGTGGTTGGTAGTTTTCTTTATCCTGGCCATTCTTTCTGGAGTAAGATGGAATCTCAGTGTGGTTTTAATTTGCCTTTCCCTAATGATTAGTAATGATGAACATATTTTCATGTATTTATTTTCCATTTGTATTTATTCATCCAAGAACTGTCTATTCATCTTGGATACCCATTTTTGTAATGGGTCTTTGAATTTTGGGGCTCTGATTTTTAAAAAATTCTTTATATTTCTAGACAGAAGTCCTTTGTCTGAGGGACAGTTCACTAAGATTTTTTTCCCAGTTTGTGGGTTTTCTTTTCACTATGCTGGAGATTTCTTTTGACGTGCAGAAACATTTTAATAAGAGGTGATCCCAGTTATTGACTCTGGGAAGTATTTCCCGTGCGGTTTGATTCCTGTTAATGAATTCTCTACCTACTCCTATGTCTTCAAGGTTTTTACCCAATTTGTCTTCCAATAGATTTAGTGTTTCTGTTTTAATATTTAGATCTTTGATCCATTCAGATTTTATTTTAGTACATGGTGATAGGCATGGGGCTAGTTTTAGTTTCTGGCATATGGAGAGCCAGTTTTTCCAACACCATTTATTAAAGAGACTGTCATTCTTCCAGTGAACATGTTTGGCCCCTATATCGAAGATAAGGTGGTTGAGTGTGTTTGTAGTTGTGGTTGTATCTTCTAATCTATTCCACTGATCTTTGGCTCTGTTTTGGTTCCAGTACCATGTTGATTTTACTATGGTTGCTTTGTAGTATAACTTCAAGTCAGGGATTGTGATACCTCCTGCCTTGCCTTTGCTGCTTAGAAATGTCCTTGCTATTCTAGGTCTCTTCTCACTCCAGATGAATTTTAGGAGTGATTTCTTGAGTTCTATGAGGTACGTTAATGGTATTTTTATCGGGATTGCATTGAATCTGTATAAAAGTTTTGGGAGGATGGCCATTTTCACAATATTTATTCTTCTTATCCATGAGCAAGGGATGTTTTTCCATTTTCTGAGATCATCTTCAATTTCTTTTTTCAGTGTATTATAATTTTCCTTGTATAGGTCTTTCACTTCTTTCATGAGAGTAATTCCTAAATATTTCATTTTTTTTGGTTGCTAGTGTGAAGGGTGTGGCTTCTCTTATTTCTCTCTCTGTGACTTTGTTGTTAGTGTATAGGAATGCTATTGATTTTTGAGTATTGATTTTGTATCCAGCTACATTACTGAATTTATTTATTATATCTAAGAGTCTTTCAATGGAGTCTTGGGGATCATCTATATAGAATATCTTGTCATCTACAAATAATATCTTGTCATCTTCTTTTCCTATCTTTATGCCTTTTATTTCTCTCTCGTCTAATTTCTCTGGCTAGTATTTCTAGTACTATATTAAATAGGAGCAGTGATAAGGGACATCCTTGTTTTGTGCCTGATTTTAAAGTAAAGACCTTCAGTTTTTGGCCATTTAGTATGATATTGGCTGTTGGTTTGTCATAGATGGCCTTTATCATAATGAGGTAAAGACCATCTATTCCAATTTTCTGCAAGGTTCTTATCATAAATGAATGTTGGACCTTATCAAAAGCTTTTTCTGCATCTATAGAAATGATCATGTGATTCTTACTTTTGGCTCTATTGATATGATGTACTACATTTATTGATTTACGTATATTGAACCGTCCCTGCATGCCTGGGATGAATCCCACTTGGTCATGGTGTATGATCTTCTTGATGATTTGCTGCATCCTATTTGCCAATATTTTATTGAAGATTTTTGCATCTGTGTTCATTAGGGAGATTGGTCTGTAGTTCTCTTTTTCAGTTGGGTCCTTCTCAGATTTTGGTACTAGAGTAATATTTGCTTCTAGGAACGATTTATTGAAGAATTTGAGGAGTGTTGGCATTAGATCTTCTTTGTATTTCTTGTAGAATTCTGCAGTGAATCCGTCTGGGCCTGGGCCCTTCTTTGTAGGTAAAGATTTAATTATGTTTTTTATTTCATTAATAGAAATTGGGTTATTCAGCAGTTTTACATCTTCATAATCTAGCTTTTGTACTTTGTATGTCTAGGGATCTGTCTGTTTCCTCTGTGTTATCAAACCTTTGAGAGTAGAGGTTTTTGAAATAGGTGTTGATGATTTTCTGTATTTCTATAGGGTCTGTAGTGGTTTCTCCTCTTTCATTCCTTATTGCATGAATTTAAGCTTTTTCTTCCCCTTTTTAAATAAGGTTGGCTAGGGGCTTGTCAATTTTATTTATTCTTTCAAAGAACCAACTCTTTGAGTCATTGATTTTTTGGATTTTTTTTTAGTCTCTATTGCATTGACTTCTGCTCTGATTTTTGTAATTTCTTCTCTTCTTTTGGCTTTGGGCTTGACTTGCTCTTCTTTTTCTAGATGTTTGAGGTGTAATATCAGGTTATTTATTTGTATTCGTTCTGTTTTCCTGATGTGTGAATTCAGTGCAATAAATTTTCCTCTGAGGACAGCTTTCATTGCATCCCACAGATTCCGATAAGTTGTATTTGTGTTTTCATTTTCTTGTAGGTATTGTTTAATTTCTTCTTTAATTTCCTCTGTGTCCCACTGATTACTCAAGAGTGTGTTATTCAGTTTCCATGTGTTTGTGGGAATTTTACAGTATCTTTTATCATTAATTCTAATTTCATAACGCTATGGTCCGATAGCATGCAAGGGGTAATTGCAACCCTTTTGCATTTATTTAAATGTTTTGTGAATTAATAAATGGTCTATTTTAGAGAATGACCCATGCACTGCTGAGAAGAATGTGTATTCTGTTGTTGTTTTGTGGAATACTCTGTATATGTCTATTAAGTCCATTTGTTCACAGGTGCGATTCAGTTCTTTTATTTCTTTGCTGATTTTCTGTCTGGTTGATCTGTCCATTGGTGTCAATGGTGTGTTAAGATTTCCTATTAGAATTGTGTTACTGTTAATTTGGTTTTTCATTTCTGTTAGTACTTATTTTATATAACTGGGTGCTCTGGTATTTGGTGCATATATATTTAAGATAGTTATCTCTTCCTCTTGGAGTTCTCCCCTAACCAGTATGTAGTGACCTTCTTTATCCCTTCGGATCATATTGGCTTGAAGTTCACATTGTCTGCAAACAGCATAACCACCCCTGCTTTTTTGGGGGGGTTCCTGTTGCATGAAGTATTGTTTTCCATCCTTTGACTTTCATTCTGTGGGTATCCTTTTGGGTTAGATGGGTTTCTTGTAGACAATATATGGTTGGATTCTGTTTCTTGATCCATTCTGCCAGTCCGTTTCTTTTAATTGGTGCATTGAGATCACTTACATTAATGATTATAATTGTTATATATTGGTTTATTGTTGACATGTTATCTTTCTGCTGTTGCATCTTTATCTTTCTGTTCTGTTTAATTGTCTGCTTTGTTTAGTGGGTTCTTCCTAAATGTATCTAGGCTGTCTTTCAGTATTCTTTGCAGGGTTAGCTTGGTGATCATGTAGTTTTTCAGCTGTTCTTTGCCATGGAAGTATCTTATTTCTCTATCCATTTTGAAGGGCAGTTTTTCAGGGTACATCAGTCTACGTTGGAAATCCTTTTCCTTTAGGATCTGAAATACTTTACTCCATGCTCTTCTTGCCTTTATTGTTTGTGTTGAGAATTCTGCTGTGATTCTGATAGGTTTTCCTATATAGGTGATCTGTCTTTTCTCTCTGACAGCTTTTAATATTCTATTCTTTTGTTCAATTTCTGGGATGGCCATTATTATGTGTCTGGGTGTAGTTTTATTTTGGTTATGGCTATTTGGAGTTCTATATGCTTCATTGATCTTGATATCAGTTTCCAATTTCATGTTTGGTAAATTTTCAGCTATTACTTCTCTAAATATCCTCTTGACATCCTTTATATTGTCCCCTTCTTTTTCATTTATCCCTATCAACCTTATGTTGTTCCTCTTTGCGTCATCTTGCGGGTGTTGAATTGTTGTCTTTAAAAGATCTTTCCTTTCCTGTTCACTGGCTGCAATCTTATCTTTGATGTCTGAAATTCTATCTTCACATTCATTGAGGTGGTTTTTACAACTTTTGATGGAGTTTTTGATTTCCTGTATATCTCTTTGCATCTGCTTTATGTATTCTGTTTGTTTCTTATGTTGTTCATCCAGGGATTCTATTTTTTTGTTTAGTTCCTCCAATTTTTTAACTGTGTCTTCTTTAGATATGTTCAGCATCTCCTTCATTTCTTCTTTTACCTGAGAGATTATTTCTAGTTTGAATTCCTTTAAGGCTTCCCAGAGTTGCTTCTTCATTTCAGTTACTATTATTTCAGGTATTTCAGGTATGTGGCATATATTTTCTTCTATGCACATGGCTCCTAGACTTTCTTGGGATGGGCTGGATGGTTGAGATTGCATTTTGGTCTTTCGTTTTGTCATTTTCCTATATTTTCAAGCTTCAAGTGTTGTTCCAAGTGAGGGAGAGAGTTCTGCCAGGCTGGGACAGGATTCCCTGCCCCATCCTGACTCCTGGATCTGTACAGGAAGCCATGGCCTGGCCCCCAGGCAAGGAAGAGGGTTCTGCAAGGCTGGGGCAGGGTTCTCTGCCTCCGCTGGACTTACTGGTCCTGATAGAAAGCCTATAGTGGTTAATCTTAATTGCCAGCTTGACTGGATTGAGAAATTCCTAGATGTGCCTGTGAAAGTGTATCCAGAGACAGCTGTCGTGTGTAGCAGCAAATTTAAACTTGTCTTATACATGGGTTGCACCATCCAATAGGATAGGGTCCCAGGTGGAACATAAGGTGAAGAAGGAGAAAACGCACCATCATGGCTCTGTCTTTCTGCTTCCTGCTGCAATGAGGCCATCTTTTCTCCATCACACCCTTTCTGCCTTGATGTCGTGCCTCTCCTTAGCCCAGAAACAGCAGAGCTAAGTGAACAAAGAATGAAACCTCTGAAACATGAGCCAAGATAAATCTTCTCCCAAGTTAATGCTCTCATGCATGTTTTCATGGAGGCAAAAAAGTTACTATACCATGTTGATCTCATGTTTGTGTTTCAATTTTTGCATCCTCATGATATTTCTTGATACAGTAATTTATACAGGAAATAATTTTACAAACTATATTTCAACAAGGAAGAAGATAGGAGAGTACATTTTGTAGTAGGTAAGAGAGGCAAATAAAAGGCCAATGATAAGACAGGTAAGTGTTATGATCTGAGCAACCAGATCTGAATAAAAATATATTAATACTGGATTTTATTTTCAGAACCTGCACATGGGATAAAGTATAAAAAGAACGAGACTGCCATATTGGGAGAAAATGTGACTATTTTCTGCAATTTGACAACGCCAGCAAATGTTGTGCAAATTACCTGGCAAAAGATCCAAAACTCTTTGCCCCAAAATATTGGGACTTACAGCAGTAAATATGGAGAAAAGATTCTTCCACCATACATAGACCGGCTGCAATGTAAAGTCATGGAACCAAATTCCTCATTCCTGACTATCCAAGAAGTGACACTTGAAGATGAAGCTTGCTACAAATGTCTCTTTAATATGTTTCCGCATGGCAGTCATGGAGGGCAAATCTGCCTTAACATTATAAGTATATGAATGTTTTCTATAGTATAAATTACTGGGACAGAATTCATGGGGTTGTGATACTTTGTTGGTGTCCAGAAAAAGAATTTTAAAGGATGAGAGAACAGTAGAAAGTATCCAGGCCAAGTCTTTTATTATCCAGAAAAAAAGAAAAAGGAAAAGAAACCTAGTGACGGTCATGTGACTTGCCTATTTTTACACAGTACAGGATTTTCTCCCTCTCATTTAACTTTATGCTGCATTGCGCTGGCTTTCCTTGAGTGGATAAAATTTAGGAAGAGAATATTTTCTCACTGGAGAGCTGAGAAAACAGAAGAAAGAGAAAGAGACAGTAGAAAAAGAGGAAGAGGAAAGATGGATTTTAAGAAAATAAGAAAATGATTCCCATTCTTCAGAAAAAACCACAATATTACAGTGCCAATAAAAAAATGGCATAAAATTCCCTTACCATGTTGCTATACATTTGAAGTATTAGAGTTTGAATAAGGTAGTTTTAAGATTGAATGAAAGTTGAGACATCAATTATTCCTTTCACAATTATTTCTGTCAGTGATATATAGAATAGTATTGTCAGATTTCATAAAATACAAAAAGTACCCTTCTCAGGGTACGTTTTCAACATTTCGACATCACATAACAATTTGGGGAAGTCTGATTTTTAACAACATAGGAATGTGGTATAACACACTTTTAATTCTCTCTCTCTCTCTCTCTCTCTCTCTCTCTCTCTCTCCCCCCCCCCCGCTCCTGCCCCCAGCTGTGTCTGAATTAACTGAACTTCAATTTAACCCTGACTCTGAAGGTTTTCTTAGACTTACGTATTCGGCTGTGGGAAAACCTGCTCCTCGAATCTCTATCTTTCCCTCACAAGTCCTAATTAACCCTCCTGAAGAATGCCTTGCTCAGAACCCAAATGGCACAGTTACTGTCACTAAAATGTACACCATCTCTTTGGAAACTGTGAAGTTCTTGGGACTCCAACACCTGATTGTGAACATGGATCATCCTTTAAAGAATGAAGACAAGATTGTTCCTCTCTCAGTAAAGCAAGAATGTAAGTAGAAGGGATACCTTGTAAAGTTGAAATATTTGTCTTTCTTTAAAATTCTCTATCACAGGTGTTGAATAAATCATGTATTTTTGAAAATGTAAATCAGTTTAATATACATTCATGGTTAAAAGAATAAAATAATGAAACCTGCTCAGAATACTCTACTGTATATTTTACGTGATCAGCTTGATGTTCAGTAGACTGAATTTGTGTTGTCATCAATAAAAAGTGTGCTCATTTACTTTACTCTCATCTTTCCCTCCATTTATGTCTTCCTTTCTTTCTTTCTTTCTTTCTTTCTTTCTTTCTTTCTTTCTTTCTTTCTTTCTTTCTTTTTTCTTTCTTTCCTGTCTTTTTGAGACAGTGTTTCTCTATGCAGTTCAGGCTGGCCTTGAGCTCACTTTATAGCTGAGGCTGGTCTCAAACTCACAATGATCCTCCTGCCTCAGCCTCCTAAGTGCTGGGATTATAGGCATGAGCCACCACACCTGGCCCATTTATGTCTTTCTAATTTAGGATTTTGTTGCTTATCTAAGCAACCTTACAGATAAACCTGTTTCTTGTTTTGTACACCACACTGAATCTTCTTAACTATTTCTTGTTTTCCTTCTTTTTAACTTCTTCATTGATCTCCTACTTCATAACCACAATTAAACAGGATAGGATTTTCCTATAGTGTAATTGTAAAAGTATACAAATAATTTTTTTCATAGTCTACCTAATGATCTTTTCTAGCTAGAATATTTAGCCTCTGTTTATTATAGTGATAATTTGGGGTTTTAATCTATGACATTATTGTTTATTTTCTATTGTCTTCTTTTGTTTTATTAAAATTTATTTTAAAGACAATAAAACCAAATAAAACGGAATAAAGCCAATCAAAACAAAACAGTGAAAGTGATACAGGATTTTAGAATGGGATAAAAGGAAATCAATAGTGCCTACATACCACCAGACATAATAAAATCAAACAAAACAGAACAGAATAAAACCAATCAAAGCATAACACTGAATTAAAAAACAATAAAATGGAATAAAATAAAACAGAACAATATTGGATTTCAATATTGGAGAAGGAAATTCCCCATAGTGGCATACTGTATATTGTTATCCGCTAAATAGATGCTTAGACTACTGGTGTTAGGCCTGCAAAGTCAATCAGACAATACAAGCATTGAGTTGTTTTTGTACCTCAGTTGCTATCAACTCACCTGGTGTTCCTCCAAATCAGCTGGTTGCTTATGGTGGGGAGGAAGTCCATGCACCTGCTGGCTCCCTGAAAGGGTGTTATTCTTGATACATTGTACCAAATTGAGAAGTTTAGAAGTTTAACTAAGAGACTCATCAGGGAGCCAAGATCCTTACTTTGTAAATTTTCTCATCCTGTGCAAAAGGAAGGTGCAGAGATTTTGTGAGTGCTACACCCACCCTGAAGGGGGCTGTGGCCTGTGTACATGTAGGGAGGAAAAGAGACTTGCTCTTTCTCCTTTTGCTGTGGTTGCTGCCTTGAAGTGTTCCATGCCACCCTGCCTTGGAGCCAGCTAACTATGGACTGAAACTTCCACAAACCCTGAGCTAGATAAACTTTTCCTTCCTTCATTTTGGGTGTTGAGTGGTTTTGTCCCAGCAACAAGATAAAGGTTTCTTGTTTCTCCTTTATATTTTCCTGATTTCTGTTAGGCTATTTAATTTCTGTCATTTTCCCCATCAATTGTTTTGATAACAATACATTCATTTATTCTTCCTTTAGTCACTGACTTGGAGATTATTAGATAAATCCTGATTTATGAGAGTCTAATCTAATTTAGGACTTTTATCATTTCCCAACAATGCAATGAGTTTATATCACCTTTCTCTTTGAAAGAGAAATTGTTTGTGCATTTAATTCATTATATATAATTAAATATTAAAGATATACTATAAATGTTATTAATATCCATTTACATTTATCATTTCTGTTGCTTTTTACTTCTTTGCCTGAGTTCATAATTTTCTATGGAATAATTTTTATTCTGCCTAAAGAATTCTCTTCTGCTTCTAGTGAAAGATTACAGATACCAAATTCTTTCAAGTTTTAGTCAAAGAATACCTTTATTTTCAAAAACATTTTCAAAAAGCTTTAATTGCAATTTAATAGGATTGTTTTCTGCATCAGTGTGACAAAGTCATTTTAATGGTTTTCTACTTTCTTTTTAAAATATATTTCTTAGTTTTGTTGCTGCTTTTCTGAAAGAAATGTATCTCTCCCGCTCTCAACCCTGGATTCTTATGTTTTCCCCATCCTATTTTTTTTTACCAGTTTTATTATTATGTTCCTTAACATTGTGTTCTTTTTATTTATGTTGCTTGGAGTTTCCTAGACTTCTTGATTCTAGATTACTATGATCATTTTTAGAAATTTTCAATTCCTATCTTCAAATTTTACTGCTGTCCAATTCTCTTATCTCTTTCAAAGACTCTAAAAGTATTTTAGATGAAAAGAATTATTAAATTAGATGTATTAATATCCAGACCTCTTCTTTTTCTCATAGTTTTAAATCATTTTTACTTTTTTATGTATCTTTTTTTACTGCATACTGAATCTTGTACTTGAAAAATTGTGAACATAATTAAGGGTCTGGGTTTTGGGGGGATAACAATATTGACATGTAGTTCACAAGTTGCATACAATTCACCAATGTAAAGTAGAAACTAAACATATTTATAAAGTTCACACAACCATTAGGAAATCAACTATAGAACATTTTTATTTTCCCCCAAAATATATATTTTTTAGATGAAACTTTTTATTGACAAAAAAATCATATAACATATATGAAAGCATACAACTCAGTGGCTGCTAATGTTCTCACAGTCATATGCAATGATCACCACTATCTAATTACAAAACATTTCTATCACCACAATGAAAAGCTACATGCCTCTGGTCAGTCACAAATTTCAGTAAACAGAAATGAATGATTTTCTCATTTTCTATTAATTATTAGTCTACTTTCTTTTTCTTTTGTTTTGTTTTCTAAGACAAGGTCTCACTATGTCCTTCAGGCTGACCTCAAATTCATGGTGGTCTTCCAGGCTCAACGTCCCTAGTACTTGAAATGCAGGCCTGCACCACCACACTTGGAAATCTACTTTCTATTTTTATGGATTTAGTTATTCTGGTTGCATCATGTAAATAGAATAATAATATAAATGACCTTTGTTTGTAGCTTCCTTCATATAATATGTTTTCAAGATTCATTCAGATTTAGCGTGCTTTCAGCACTTCATTTTCTTATATATGGGTACAAAATATCCTATTGTATGAATGGATCTAGATATAGACTAAAAACAGCCTCATTAATCTCTGAATTAAATATTCTCTGGCATCAAAAAATAATGGTCTGAATGATGACTAACACAAAATGAGACCATTGTAAAATAGCAAAATAGATCTGCAAAAGTTGCCCTTCCAATGTCAGTCTCCCCAAGCTAGCACAACTGAGTTTGCATAGAGATCCTAATCCAGTGCTGTAGAATTAGAAGAAGGAGTGATTCCCGGGGGCTCCGACAATCATGCTCCCAGGCCCCATATTACTCTTGTGTGTGACTGACAGTTGCGCACTTTTATGATAACCATGCTTCTTCCCTTCAGACTTCTAGAGTATTTCTTCATTGTCTTGGACCATCCATTGTTGCTAATAAGAAGCAAATGTCAATCTGATAATTTTAATAGTAGATATTAATGTGTTTTTCTCTTTGTAACACATAACTTTACCTTAGTTCTATTTCTTCTTTTGTTTGTTTAATCATTTTGTCCCTTAAATGGGCATTTGTTGATTTCATTTGATCATGAGACTCACGTCCTTCGATTTGGAATATTTTCTGATTTTTGGAGAATATTCCTTTTGTTCGTCTGTTTCTCTTTTTATAAAATATTTTATAAAATATTTGGACCCAATATTTTTTCTTCATTTCTAATATTCATATCTCTTTTATTTTAAAGCAAAAAAAGAATTAAAATGATGGTACAGAATATCAAAGCAAAATAATGAGATTAACAATTGTTAATATATTGTATGCTGCTGTGGTCAAAGTAGTTGCTCAAATCACATCGGTATAAAAAATGACCAAATGATGAAAGCATAAACCATTTTTTTTGATGAACCAGGTTAGTAGTATAATTGTCTATTTTGAATATATACATGTAGAGTCTCCTATATACATATGTATATATACATATATATGTGTGTATATATATATGTATGTGTATGTGTGTGTGTATATATATATATTCTTTTTTCTTCTTTCCTTTCTCCTTCCCCCCAGCCCATTGTCCTTTCCTTCCGAGCAGACTCCTCCCTCTCACTTTTACAATATCTATTTTACATTTTGGATCTTATTTACTCTTTCAGTTTTTTACACTACGGAGACAATAAAATCTTTTCTTTTTATGAAGAAAGATTTTGTAAAAAATATTTTCAAATTCTTTTGTTGAATTTTCCTTGTTTTGACTACCACATTTTAAATTTAAAACTGCTTTGCAATTTAAACTTAAAATGGACTTTTTTCATAGCTGTCTCTATTTTACTAAAATATGTCTAGGAATAATAATTTAGAAACAATATGATTATCTTCATTTGTTAGTTATCTCCCCTTCCCCCATTTTTGTACTATGTTTCTTTTACTCAGGCTTCTCATTTGCATTATGATCTTTCTTTAGTGTCTGGTGGGTCTTTCCTGAGGTGTTTGGAAATCTGCAGTTTGTGGTGAGGTAGGTTTTTGTTTGCAGACAGCAGGCAGCAAATACACAGAAAAACCTAAAGACCAAAACGTGAAAGAACTCTGATCTTTACTGCTAGTTGTCCCTAATCATTCCTGTAGCTACCCTCCACATATTTTGGCTGAGGAGTAAGCACCTGGCTGTCCAAAGTTGTGCTTTAAAATACGGAACTGAAGGCTTTTCATCACAACCTTAGTTCCCCTCATTTGCCCTCAGTTTCCTCGGAGATTCTGAGAACACTTTCTCTGCAGGTGGAATCTCCTTTGTGCATGCGTGGGCTGCGGGTCCTTTACTCCTGCACATTCATAACTCTTTCCTTTGTCCCCTTTACTTCTCTTTTAAGTTTTTTTCTTTGTGGTTTCTCATCATTGAAAGTCACTCTTCAGTATTGTTTTACATTTGAATCTTTTATTTGTATTACTATAATTTTAATGGAGTCAAGAAGATTAAACATAAATATTTGTGCTGTCTTTTTTGCAGTTTTTTAATTTTATGAAACAATAATATAAAATTTCATAACAAAATAACAAGAGAGTTGGGGATTTAGTTCAGTGGCATAAGCACCTGCCTGACAAGTGCAAAGTTGTGAGTTTGATCCCCAGTACAAAATAATAATAACAAGAAATACCCTGTGTTTAATTATCTTCAAAGTAGTTATTTGAAGTACAAACCATAGACAAAAGATTCTCTTTTACAAAGAGGAAACAATAGCATAAAACTTTCTTTTCAGTGAACTAAGGGAAGTCAGTAGGATAATGTAAGGAATTTTAGCATATGTGCTAAAATACTTTTGAAGAAGTGAAATAGGTAATTTGGGAATTATTTGAACTTATCCTTACTTCATATTTATATATTTTCTATTTTGCTCCATATTTGCATATATAGAATTTGTCGCATAAGAGACACCATGTGACAGTTGAGTTTGTATATGACTTACTTCACTAAGCATTATGTTCACAAATTATATCCATTTCCTATGAATGCCTCAAAATTCTTATGGCAAAATAGTACTCCATTGTGTGCAAATACTACGTTTTCTTTATCTATTCATCTGTTGGTGGACATATGTGCTGTTTCCAAGACCTAGCAATTATAAATTTTGCTGTTATAAACATGGGTATGCAAGTATCCTTGAAATACTATAATTTTAACTCTCTTTTAGGAAGATAACTAGAAGAGGAAAGCTGAATCAAATGGAACTTTTATTTATAGTTTTTTAAGGAATTTCCACACTAATTACCATAGATTGTATTAACGTACATTCCCACCAACAATTATCAGGTTCTGTAGATCTCTGATCTCCCAAATGAGTGTATGGCGGAGGTTAAATAAAAAGAGACAAATTGTATGATTTTTAGGGTTCCAGGAGGGTCAAAACCCTTTAATTAAGCTCGAGATTTTGAGGGTAAAGACAAAGGATTCTCTGGATCAGTCCACTTATATTAGAACCAAGGACAAAGGGTGGAGAGACTAGGAAAGTGCAGGCAATGAGCAGGACCTTGGGAGTCACATCAAAGATGTCTCCAAGTCATGAGTCAAGTCAATTTAGTAGGACTGTCTTATAAAGACATAGTAGAAGTGAGACTGTAGGAGTGATCTTTGCAGCTGCAGTCTCTACCTTGTTAATTGGGGTTGGAGCCAGACTGTCCGCAGCTGTGGCCTTATCTTGCCCTTTGAGGTATCTCTGGCCTCCACTACAGGCCTCAGCCAGGACCAGTGATTCAGAGGTTCACTTACTATGAATCAGCTCCCATCGACAGGCAAGGGGCTGAGGCCTAGGACGGATTCACAGATAAACATAACCAATTAGTAAAATTTACACCCTGCTCAGAGCTGCTTCATAGTGGTCTCAAATAGACAATGAAGAAGAGTTCCTTTTTCTTCACACCTTTGTCAGCACTTATGTCTCTCTTGAAGTTAATCAGCCTTTTCTTGATATATTTCCTCAGCTCATGAAATTAGAATATGCCAATTAAATAGCACATGTGTCTCTCATCCATCTCTTGGATAGATTATATGGTGAATTTCATTTATTAAAATATGTGTTAATTTAGAAGATTGACCTTGTTTAGTTTTAAAGAAATTAACCCCTAATTCTTTGGGGATCATACAAACTTTTTCTTTTTCCTTTTGCTCATGTTTTGCTGTTGTTGGCTTCAGGGATGTGATATCTTAGCATTAAATTCTTCACATTCAGTCTCCTCTGCCTATTTAGAATGGCTGTTATTCCATGCATATCATGAAAACAAAATCAGTAAAAACTAGACAAAATAATGCATAGGCAGTTAAAAGTAAGGGGCACAAAATCCTTGAATTAACACACATGCACTTTCCTAATAGCATTTGAGTAAAGAAGATTTCTCTTTTTCTTCAATGATAATGAAAAACTCAAAGCAGCAAATTTAAAAGGGGGAAAAGTTATTATGATCATGACATTAAGTACGTACATATTTAGGGACATTAGGAGAAGGAGAACCCAAAACCAAAAAAAAAAAGCCTATGACAAGAACAATGATGGGCATTTGGACTGTGTCTAAGATCTAGTTATTACAAATTGTGCCACTATGAACGTGAGTGTGCCTGTATTGCTGTGGTGTGATGTTCTTCTTTTGGGAAGATGTCAAGAAAAGGAATAGCTGGATCAAATGGAACCTCTAGTCCTAGTTTCTTGAGGAATCACACTGATTTCCACAGGGGTTGTCCCAGTCTACACTTGCACAGCCATGGAGAAGTGTTCTTTTTTTCTCCACACCCCCACCAGCACTTGTTATTGGTTAATTTCTTGATTCTTTCTGGAGTGAAATGGAATCTCAGCATTGCTTTAATTTGCATCTCTCAAATGACCAGTGATGTTGAACATTTGTCATGTATTTCTTTGGTACATCTACCAAGGATTTAGTTCAGTGGCATAAGCACCTGCCTGGCAAATGCAAAGTCATGAGTTTGATTCCCCCAACCAAAAAATAAAGTTTATTTAGTGCTTCTGCTTCTTCATTCGAGATGTGTTATTTATACAATAGAGTACTACTCAATCATTTCAAAGCATAGACTTGACACATTTACAGGTAAATGGATGCCCTTTGAAACCATACTCAAGTGAAATAAATCAAACACACATGTGTACGTGTCACATTCTTTCTCTGGTGTGAGAAACAGGAATTGTAAAAAAGAACCACAATGTATACTAGATGTTAGGAAAGAGAAAGAAAATGCTCATTTGGGCGGAGGAACTAGGAAAAGGAAGGAGAAAGGGATGGGAAAAGCAAAAAAAGAGAGAGAAAAGGAGGAAACAGTGGAAATAAGGCTTTTGTAAATAAGGGGAAGAAGGAATAAAGGGAGAAGAGGGAAATGGGAGAAAAAAGAGGAATTAAGTTATATCATGTATAGGAACAAAGTTCCTCTGATGAATGTGATCATTATATATATATATATATTTAAAATGTACCAATTAATTAAAAGAACTAAAAATTGAAAACACAATATTTTACTCATTTAATGTAAGTGTAGATTTTAAGGACCAACACGAAGTATACATATTCTTTTTCCTATTATATATAGCAATTATTATGTATAGCAATAATCACTGACAGTCATAAAGATGACTTTGTGTTATATTTAAGTTACAACCAACCAATAATATAAATTATATCCAGAAATCTATACATGATAGAGGTGTCTGTAATAAAATGTAAGCAAACTGGTCAAAATATCTACTTTTGAAATTGTTGTTGTTAAAGCTTTTGCACTGTTTTTTATAAATGCAGACTCTGGAATTAGAATTGAACTTGTTTTCATTTGTCACCTAGTCACTTTGTATCTTTATGTGATTCTTCTTAATATCACAGAGACTCCATTTCCCCATCTTTGCCTAATAACTGTACTCATCCAGGTAATACAAGTAACCTTTATAAAGTGCTCATCACAATAATTTTAAATATTTATTATAAATTTATTTTCTGATGTTTTTATAGACTTTTTGTGAATCATTCTAGTAGCATAATTGACTGCATTATATTTTGTTAATCATTTTCTGAATATTAAAGTGATTATATTGTTTTCCTATTCCTAAGAATAAGATTATATTAAAAATTAAATGTCAATCTTTGAATATCATACAGTATTTCAAATATACAGGTATTAGTATATTTTATCATTACACGGAATATAGCACATTGTCTTATAAATTTGTATGTCAATAAAATATTGATAAATCAAAAATGCATCGCAAATTACAGATATGATGTGGTGTAGTACTATGCATAAGAAAACAGCATCATGAGGAGAACATGTTTCTTGTTTGTGTTTTTCAGGTTCTTCTAGTCCAACAGTGATAATCATTGTACTCACTTCTTTATGTTTTGTGCTTACCATCATTATCATCATTCTTTGTGTTCAAAGAAAGAAAAGGTAAGTTATATTACTACCTGCTAGTGATAAATAAGGTGAGTTAAAAAAAGAAACCAGCAAGCTTCAAGTTTTAAAAAACTCGAAGAGCTCTGGCAAAATCCATCATGAAAAAAGCCATGATAGAAAACCCTTTCCATATGACTGGTACTTCCTTCAGTCAAGTCTATGCTGTTGTTCAAATAATATTTAAGATTGCAATAGTCATTCATGCTTATGAGTTTTAAGATTCTTTAGAGAGAACAGGATTTTATAGGATACAGTGTGTATCCCCCCAGGCCACTAGTGAGAAGGAATCCACTTACTGTGTGGTAGAAAAGACTGAGTCTAGAAGTCTGAGATGATTCTACCTGCCTAAACCATGATGAAGTAAAAGTGATGTTACTCTACAGGATTAATGAAATATCCATTCACCAAATACAACTTGAGTACCTCTATGTTGATAGACGCAATAAAAACAGATTAATTTCTTGCCTTCAAGACCTTACATTCTGATGCAAAGAAACAAACAATGGACTAATAATTGGAAATAAGAAAACATCAGGCAGTTAAGTACTTTCCAGAAAATAGAGTAGAATGAAAGAGACCATGGGACTAGTGTCGGCTCCATGGTGTCTATGGGTAGGTGTTATATAAACTTATAGTTGAGTAAAAATAAAATTCAAGTGTGAGCAAATTCTTGGTGCAGAGGGTTCAAGACAAGAAGAAATATTTAGTTCAGTTTCCAATATGGGGATGAGCTTTGAATGTTCCAAGAATGGAGAAGGCCAACTGGCTAGGCCAACGCTTTGAAAATTGGAGGTGAGTGCCAAACAGGGAAGATCCACAGGCCTGGAAGACATTTGGGTCTTTTATTGTCTGCGGTATCAACCCATAAAGATGTATTTACAAAAGGGACCCCACAAATCTGATTTATACTTTAGAAAACTCTCTAATTAGACTACGGACAAAGTTTCTTAGAACTCAATAATAACCACAGCTGACCTTGCTCAACAGTCTTCAAAAAGACAAGGAAGGGAGAGATGTCAAAGACTACCTGGGCACCTCTCTTTGAATGCAGAACAATTGCTGCAACACTAATTAAACATTAATTGAGTCTTATTTCCTTATACTGATATGTACAGTCAGCTGTGCTATTCTCTTCTCACTTCAATTGGCTCTAAGTGACACAAATAAGGCTGGCCAAGGTGCTGATACATAATCCCAGAGGCCAACCTGATAGTGTCCTGTTTCCTCAAATAGTGCTCTCTGTAAAGGACTGATCACAATGGGATGGATGTCAGAGTCACTCTGCCCCAGGAATGTCAGCAGAATACGAACCTCAAAGTAAGAGGCTATGACTCCCCAAGATACAAAAGTTTACATATTGGAAACTGAAGCACGGCCTTCTAAAATAATTCAAATGCTACCTTAATTAAATTATGCAGACTTCTGCGTATCTTTCTCTCTGCATTTGGCTAATCAGCTCAAGTTACTCACACAGTTCCCATTATCCTCCCTGTCATCACGCTTGAACCACTTCCTTCTTTATAAGGTAATAAATTCTGGGAGAGGCCTTGGATCAAGGCCTTTGCCCATATATCCTCACTTGAATGGGACTTAGGACCACTTGGCTGCCCATCACTTTGAATATGTTTTAGTGTCTTTACTCTAGTGGTGGGCTGCATTGGAGGTGGTAGATTGGAATTAACTTGCTGGAATTCCAGTAATGTTTCTATGGGATTATAAATAATATTTTATGGATTACGAGGCAAACTAAAAAAATTATAGATCACAATATGCAGATTTATATTATAATATTGAGATTTCAATACAAATAAGGAAATTTTTAGAGACAGTGTTATAGTCATCAAAATAAAGGTGATGGCCAGGTAGAAAAGAGTAGTAGAAATGTGGGTGGAAGGACCGTGGGTAAAGTTAGATGACAAGGTATGCTAGTGGATCAGATGTGGGAAAAGAGTGAAATGGAAGAATTACCTTCACTGGTGCAAATTTTCTGGCATTGAAGAAAACTTATACAAATATGAGAAAGGATATGGGAAGCATAAGCTTTGGAAAGAGGATTAAGAATTCTATTTTGAACATGTTCATTTTAAAGTACCTGTTTTTCACTGAAGGGTGCTAGGGTTTGTGTCTGGATGTTCCCCCAAAGCCTCATGTGATCATGGGGGAGTGGCCTTTTGAAGGCAGCTGAATCGAGTGTTTGTGATTGGTTCGTTGTCTAGCACTGGGATTGGCAGTGTGAGTGCTGCACCCACTCAGGAGTGGGTAGCTGGCATACAGTGTAAGGCTCCTCCCTTTTGCCCTTTTGCTCCTGTTGCCTTTGGTACCTGCCGCTACCATAAATGGCGCCCCTACGCCATGCCAGCCTGCCTTGGAGCCAGCTGATTACAGACTGAAATCTCCACAAACTGTGAGCTAAATAAACCTTTGCTCCCTCCATTTTGGGCATTCGGTATTTTACCTCAGCAATAAGAAAAAAGTAACCAACACAAAGGGAATATGTTAGGTATTTACATATATAAATCTGGAATTATGGAACAGATAAGGATTAGCAGTCCTTTGGGGGAGTATAGTGAATATATTCTTCAAAGGAACAAATCATAATTTCTTACTCTCACTACTAAGGATATAAATAATGTGCAAATCTATAATTGGGGCATTTTTATACAGAAGCAAACTTTTGAGAAGAAATCTTCATCAATTTCTCAAAAAAACTTTGAACCTGCATCTCCCAATTTTTATTCACAGCATACTCTTGCAATGTCCTGCCATGAGGGGAAGTGTCTGTGCTGACCAATGTCATTGTCCCTTGAGGTCAGAGACTGTGTCTCAACTATCATCTCTGAAGCAATCCCAAGGACCGCTTAGTGAGCCCTTGTCATTGAGCACATAGGTGTGTGATTTTTTTTTTCTGGTGTCACTATGTAGTCTTCAAATTTAAAAGAACTTTTCAAATTAAATCATGCATTTGGTAGCAGTAATGATCATTTTAGAAATAAGTGGAAAGAAAGCCCTAAGTATGTAATCTAACTCAGAGTGGCCACCCCTCCTCTAATCCTAGCACTCAGGAGGCTGAGGCTGGTGGATTGCTGTGAGTTTTAGACAGCCTGTCTAAAACTGCATAGTGCATAGTGAAACCTTGTGTCAAAAATAAAGTAATATAATTCCGTGAGGTAGTAGATTCAAGTGGGATTATAGTACTTTTTAACAGATGATACATTCTTAATAGTATTTGGAAAATAATTCTTAATAACATAAATACAAATTATTTTAAATATTTTCTATAAAATGTTTTTCTCATTGAACCTTCACAGTTCTGTGTGTATTTTATATTAAATTTATCTTTTCTCAAACTTGCAACATTTCAAGCCCTCAGTAGCCACAGAAGTGAATGCATATGGTATTAATTCAAAGATTTGGGGAAAAACAATTCCGTAATGGAGGATGTCTCTCTTTCTGGAATGTAGATAGTCATTGATGACCATTGCCTAGATATATTCATTAGAAGTGGAAAAGAGTGATACTCAAATTGTTTTCAATTTCATTCAGTTGCTGATTATTTATATGAAGAGAATCTTCCCCTCATCAATTATTTGCATTACAATTCAATTACACTGAAGTGACTTTGGAAATTAAAATGTACACTGAATACTCCATTCTTTACTTGTTTTTGCATTTGATTAATTATTTGCTTTTGTTTTTATTTTTTTCTATGCTAGGGATGGAGAACCCAGGGGCTCACACATTGTAGGCAGAGTGTTCTATCGGAGTTACCTCTGACTCTATGGTTTTAAAGTAAGAGAGCAGATCTCTTGCATCCTCTAAAGATGATGAATGAGGTGCTGTTTTAAAATATTTTTTTCCTCTGGAATTTAAAATGTTCAATCTTTTGCAGTTTTTTCTTATGTGTTTTCAAATTCTATTGAAATAATTCCACTATATACCAGTGAGTATACATTCAAGTGAAATGATACTGTGACAGCAGCATCAGCAAACAGACAACAGCAAAACGGCCAATGGACAAGTAACATTTACAGTGTGGACGGAGTGGGCAAAAGATGAGCTGTCATAGGCAGGACAGAGTGAGATGTCACAAGGTGGCTTCAGGCTTCTTAGAGTGGCATGCAAATTTTGAATTGTTTATTTCTAGATTTTTATTCCCCTCTCTCATATTAATTTTAAATTTCTCTTTAAAACTTAAAAAATTAATCAACATACATGAAGGAATGGACAGCTATTTTGAGGAGAATGAGAGACATTATGGCAGCCACTGTTGACTTCCCTATTGTCTGGTCTTGAAGACCTAAAATGCTTTCATCACTCTGTTCGGATCAGTTTTATACTATTTTGTTTTGTATGAATTCATTGTATGTGAAGATATGGACAACTATTTGGAAGAAAACAACAGACAATATAATAGACAGTGAAGATCTCCGGTTGTCTTGCTTTGAAATCTGTGTCTCTTACATTGTTTTCTTCTGATCTGTTTTGTTATGTTTAATTTTACCCTCTTTAAAAATAAAATTTTTAAAAATTTTTTAAAACTTAAAATTTAAAAATTTTTTAATTGATATATAAAAACTTTATGGAATCCCATGTTGTTTTTATACATGTATACACTATATAATGTAAATCATATTAATCATATCCATCTCCTCAAAGACTTATCATTTCTTTATGGTGAAACTGTTCAAAAATCCCTTTTGCTAGTTCTTATGGTTTGTGTCTAGATGTCCCCCACAGTCTCATGCAGTCATGGGGGGTAGGTAGCTGAATCTAGAATGTATGGTGCTAGGATTAAGGGTATGTGATTAGTTAATCAGCCCACTGATTGGTTTGGGATAAGTCTGACTAGAATTAAGAGTGAGAGTCCTAGGGTGGGTAGCCTGCATACACTATAAGGGGCAGAAAGAAGCTTATCCCCTCTTTCTTGTTATTTTTGCTTCCTTGTGGACACCATGAATTGTTCTCTGAGATGCCCCTCTGACAAGCCATCCTGCCTCAGAGCCAGCCAAGTATGGACTGAAACCTCCACAAACTGTGAGCAAAATAAACCTCTCTTCCCTGAACTTTGGACTAGGGTATTTCATCCCAGAAAGGAGAAAAGTAATGAAGACGTTGGTCTTTTGAAGTATATAATGCATCATTTTTTATCTATAGTCACTCAACTGTCAAAACAAAAGTTCTTACTACTATCTAACTGTAAGCTGATGCTCATCAATCAGTCTTTCCTCATTCTTTCCTTCCCAATTCTCTCCCCAGCCTCTAGTAACCACCATTCTACTTACAATGTCTACGCACGAACTTCTTTAGACTTACCATCTGGGTGAGATATATGGTACATGTCCGTCTGTGTCTGGCTCATTTGGCTTAACATAACGACCTCCAGTTCCAACCACATTATTGGGAACTATAAGATTCCATTTTTATGGTTAAGTAGTATTCCATTTTTGGACCATACAGTGTATTTTTTGCCCACTTAACAGCTGGCTGATGCTTAGGTTGTTTCCATCTCTTAGCTATTTAGTACTGCAGTGAATGTGGGAGTGCAGATGTCTCTTTTTTTCATTTCATTTGAAAATATACCCACTAGTGGCATAACTGGACATATTGTAGCTCTGTTTAATTTTCTGAGCAGAACCTTTATAGTTTTCCATAATGGTTGTACTAATTTACATTCCTACCAAAACCATGCATGCATTACCTTTTCTCCACATCTTTGCCAACCCTTGTTATCTTTTGTATTTGGATAATAGACATTCTTACTTGAATCGAGGTGATATCTCATTTGGTTTTGATTCGTGTTTTCCTGATGGTTAGTGGTGATGACCATTTTTTCATATACTTGTTAGTCATTGTGGATCTTAATTGTCTACAATTTTAAACAGATTGTTTAAAAATGTATCAAAATTTATTCTGAATATTAACCTCTTATTTGATATCATTTATCCATTTTCATATCCTGTGCTTCTAGAATCTTGTACAAAAATTTCAGGTCTGCTTCAAAATTCTGAGAATGTTCCCTGTTTTTCCTCTAGTAGTTTCATAACGTCAAGTCTCACAATCATTAGTCCATTTTGAGTAGATTTTTGTAACTGGTGTGAAATGGGGATCTAGTATCATTGTCCTGCCTGTAATATACAACTTGCCCTCCACTGTTTCTGGAAGGACTATCCTTTTTGAAAGATGTCCTTAGCACTTTTATTGAAAATCAAGTGGTTATATATATGCAGGTTTATCATCTCTACTCTGTTCCATTGGTCTATGTGGCCGTTTAACTTACTACACCTTTATAGTATATTTTGCAGTCAAGAAGTATAATATTTCCTGCTTTGTCTTTTTGTTCAAAATGGTTTTGGCTATTTGGTGTTGTTTATGGCTCAATACAAATTTTAGAATTGTTTTTCCTCGTTCTTTGGAGAATGTCATTGGTATTTTGATAGAAATTGCATTGAATCTGCACATCACTTTGGCTAGTATGAACATTTTAATAATATTTCAATCAATGAATGTGGTATAATTTTCTTCTTCCACTTATCAGTGTTTCATGATTTTCATTGTAGAGATCTTTGGGAACATTGATATCTTATTAGTGTAATTTGCATCTTGCCACACATGTGCTCTCCATTTATTCAAGTCTTTCAGAGCATCTTTAGGGAAGTTGTAAAAATGTCTTTCTGTAGGTTTGTGTAATTTTTGTTGAGCTAATTCCTTGGTACTTTTCATTTTTCACCATAATGAATAATATCTTTTTGTTTTCAAATGAAATCTGACTGGTTGTTAGTGGTTTAGGAATATTTCTGAATTTTGAAAGTTTACTTGTATTTGAAAACCATGCTAAACTCTGTATTTCAAAATTTTCTTCAGATTATGACTGTTTTCCATGCAGATGCTCATCTCTCTTACAAATAACAGTGGCTTGACTTTCTCCTTTACATCCCTTTTGAAATATTAACAGAAATAACAATGGTCTTTTGCTTATTTTGAATTTAAAGACAATGTTTAAAAATTCTCTAAATATTACAGTTGATGGAATTTGGACATTAAGCATACTACCAAAGGTAGTAAATGTTTATTATTTCTGTTTTCTTTGGTTTAGTAATAGGTTGTTAAATTATGAAGTAATTTTTCTATTGAAATAGTCATTTGTATTTTCCATAGTAGTTAGTATAAGAAAATATATTGACAGATTTTTTAAATGCTAAACCAGTCTAGAATTTTTCTGTTATATATTTGTAAGTAAAATTAGATAATAATTTAATTTTGGGGGGTATTATCCTTTCCTGGCTTTGAAATTAATGAACATAAGTTTCTTTTTTTTTTTTAATTTTATTTAAGGAGAAAAGAAAAAAAAGCAGAGAAAGGGTACAAGTTATACAGATTTGCAGAAAAAAATGAACAGTAGGAAATCACTAGTTAATGGATTACATATTGTCATCTTAGAAATAATTGTTCAAGTCACAAAATTAAAGCTTGTAAAGTGGACATTCCATCAATGATACTGCAAACAGTTCTGTTCAATGATCCAATAAAACTCTGTGATATCATATTCTATCTTATACATTTAAATATACATGCAGTTATATAGTTTAGAGCACTTTCTTTTCCTCTCTTTTGTACAATGACTATTACACATTTTGGGTTTCATTGCTCTCACGGTTCTTATTACTTTTTTGGAAGAGAGTAAAACCAAATGTGACATAACAGAACAGAATCGGTCAAGTCAAAAGGGTGGACATAATAGATAATGTGAAAACATAATACAAGGTGATCAACAATGGTTACCATAATGCCTCCTGCTATCTCTAATAGTATTGCCTATACCATTAGTTATAATACAATTGAACAAAACAGTAAAGAACAAAAGCAACAAAACCAAAACATTGGAGACATTGTAGGTCTTCAAAAGTAGATAAAAGTCAACGAGAATGGGCGTTATAATGAATCTCATTATCTTCACAGCTGATGCCTAAACTTTCGAACTTGATACTATCCAGCAAAACAGAATAGGGGAACATCAGTTAAAAACCAGATGGTGAGAGTAATACAGGGCTTTAAATCGAGGTGATGGAAAGTCAAAGTGGGTTACTATAATATATCCTGCTATTTTTTTCCTTTAATTAAAAGGATAAAAATTTTAAAAAAGTATTAAAAAAGTAAATAATGGAGTGGAGATTGAGATAAAAGAGGGCATAACAACAAAACAGCACAGATCAAAACATAACCATTTAAGCAGAATAGTGTTTCACCACCAGATAATCCTGACCTAAAAGTAGTTACCATATTGTCTCTTTCCTTGAAATCCTTGAGTATAACTTCGTATACTGTAGCATTAAGTATATCAAAACAATGTAAAACCATTTAAGAGAATGACAGCATTACAAAGTATTTAGAATCGACTAACAGAAAATGAATAATGGTTTCTGTATAACCTCCTTGTCTTTAAAAGGTTTTTGCTTATACTATCGTACATAATAAAATCCAGTAAGATACAACCTATTTAGACCATTGGAGACAGAAGGACAAAAGCTAGATGAGACTTTAAAACAAGATGATACTAAATCAGTATTACCTATTAAGATGTCATTTTCTCCAAAATAGCTGTTCCTATCATCCAATCTTCTCTGCCTCATTTCTGTTGAGCTCTTTTTCTGTCAGTAGCTGTCAGTTTGTCTTCTTCACTTTGTTCTCTGCTCCATTAGTTGTGGCCTCCACTATTTCTGGATTCTTTGTATTTTTCTTTTTTAGAATATCCTGCAATACTCTCTGTAGAGTTGAATTGGTGGTTGCAAATTCCTCCAGTTCCTCTTTATCCTGGAAGCACCTTGTTTTTCCATCAATTTCCAGGGACAGTTGTGCAGGATATCTCAATCTTGGCTGGAGATTATTATCTTTCAAAGCTTGAATTATTTCCCCCCACGCTCTTCGTGATTTGATGGTTTGTGCAGAGAAATCTGCTGTAATTCTGATGGGTGCTCCCTTGTAAGAGGTCTGTTTCTTGTCTCTGACAGCTTTTAATATTCTGTCCTTGTATTGAATTTCTGGAATTTTTATTATTATATGCCTTGGTGTTGCTCTGTTTGGGTTGTAGGTAGCTGGGGTCCTGTATGCCTCATACATCTGAGTATCTTTACCTTTTGCTAAATTAGGAAAATTCTCCTGGATTATTTCTGTGAGTAGCTTTTGTAGTTCATTTGTTTGTGTCCCTACTTCTTCTTTTATGTTCTTAATCCTTAAGTTATGGATCCTCTTATCATCTTCTTGTCTTTGTATTATTGCTGTTTGTTTCTTTGTTATTTTTAAGAAGTTTTTCATTTCATTCTCCCATATTACAAGTCTGCCCTCCAGTTCAGATAGTCTGTCCTTAGTTTCTTTCAAGCTGTTATGCCAGTCTTCGATAGACTTCTTAGTTTCTTGGTAGTCCCTTTGAACCTGCTTCACGTATTCTATGCTTTCCCTGTTTTCTCCATCAAACAATTCTCCCCTCTTTTTCTGTTCTTCCATTCCACCATCTGTTTTTTCTTGGGTGGGGCTTAGCATTTCTCTAACTATTTTGCATACTTCTAGCTTCAGGTCGTTGATAACTTCATTCCTGAATTGGTCTATGAGGCTCTCTATATGGTGCTTTATGTGTATTGGTGCGGTGTCCGCTATTGCCTGTTTCTCAGAATTGGGGGCCAAGGAGCCTTTCTTGTTGCTGCCTCTTCCCATATTCTCTGTTCTTTATATACGCAAGCTTATATGAGAGGCCCAGCTTCTCTCCCTGTCAGCCACAGCCTGATCAAATTGCGCCGGTTAAGTGTTCCCACTCACCGCTGCGCACCAGGCAGCCTACACGGGGGCCCGCCCCTCCCGGCCTCCGTCAGGCTCTGGGATCTGGGTTGGGCCAGCCTACGGGGTCCGCCGGCAGCGTCACGCAGGCCAGGCACTTTTCACCAATCCCGCCCGAGAGGGGAATGTGTGGCTGGAGTCGCCACCGCGCCCTGCTCCCGCAGGACTGCTCCGGCCTAGAAAGTCCGCTGGAGTCAAACTGTGGTGGAGTGTCAGTTTCTCTCACTCACCTCGCCACAAGTCAGAACATGCCTCCCTGCCCGTCCTGTTTTCGACTCCGTTTGCAGACTCCCGTTCTCAGAGTTTCCGCGCGTCTCTCTCCTTGCCGAGCCGATGTAGAGGCAGCCAGCCGCCGCACGGTGGGAAACCCAAATCGCGGCTTCCAATGGTGCAGGGTCCAGCCTCAGCAGCGAGACTTTTCTGTTCCTGTTTTAGCACCAGGACTGCATTCCAAGTTGGTTTCTCTCAGCTGAGTTCGTTCCTGAGTCAGCAGAGCATAACTCCACCTGCTTATGTCTCTTTAGTCCGCACCATACCTGGCTTCTGAGCCTAGTTTTTCAGAGAGCCTCCGGTAGTTGCTGTTATCTGTCCGCCATGTTCTCCCAGAAGTCCGAAATTAATGAACATAAGTTTCAAAGAAAGAAATAAATTATTATGTATTTCTCCTTTTGGGGACAAACATTTAAGAGTGATTTCTATTCTTTATCATCTTCAAAGTTGTGCTTTATTTTGCATAGGAAACTTAATTTCAACTGAACTGCTTTTAAAGTTATTAATCTATTGATTTTCAAAAATTTTAGGACCAACTTGTCACCTTCAGAAATCTATTTATTTTGTATGTTTTCAAACTTTTGTTATATTTATAGCATTGTCTTGTTATTTTTACTGCTATATCAGTATTTGCCCTTAGTTTTCAATCCATATCATGTTTATTTCTATCTTCTATCAAGGTAGTGAATTGTGCCACACATTTGTAGAACTGACCTCTAGAAAAAAAGATACATTTTTTCAATTTCTATTCATTTTTATTGATACCTGCTGTTAGTTTCCTTGTACTCTTCTGTCTCATGTTGTTGAAACCGCTGCTTCTTTTGCTCGGCATCAATACCTGATAATAAACCATGTAATATATTAATTTTGAGTGCTCCTTTACACCTGTCCAAGAAGTTTAAATACCACTTGTTCTTTTTTCTGAAAAGCATTATTCAAACTAAGCAAATTTTTTCTTTTATAAAGAATTTTAAAGCTCTCACTTAGTTTCATGATGGCAGGGATTTTTCCGCCTCTTTTGTTCATTCTCTTGTGCCCCAAATCTCTAGCTTTTGAGTTTTTAATTTTTTGAATATTATTTTCTTTTTTGTAATTTTCCCTATCCAGTCATTCATTAAACTGTTATTTTGCTAGTTTAAAAGAGTAACATGGGGCTGGGGATTTAGCTCAGCGGCATAAGCGCCTGCCTTGCAAGCAGGCAGTCGTGAGTTTGATCCCTGGTACCGATAAAAATGAAAAAGACAAAAAAAAAAAAAAAAGAGTAATGTGTATGGTTATTATTCTACTGTTTTCCCCTAATTTACTAAATACGATTTTCAAATTTTAACAAATCAAGAAACAGTAAAAAGGGCCAGGGGTTTAGCTCAGCAGTGTAAGTACCTGCCTGGCAAGCATGAGGTCACGAGTTCAATCCCCAGGACAAAAAAAAGAAAGAAAGAAAGAAAAAGAAACACTAAAGTTTAGGGGCCTAAGAAGAGAAAAGTCAGACAGCACCTCCCAAGAATCAGCCACACTAGGACTAGGAGGAGCCCACCAACAAGCCAGCTATCCAGCCTTTGTAGTAAGCCATGCAAGCCACGGGAGGCTCAGGAAGAGAAAAGCACCTCATCTCTGGTCAGCCTACAGGGGCATGGGTTGCAAATCACCAGCCCTACACCCTACGCCTCAAGCAACGGGCTGGTTCAGAGGACAGGCTGAGTTGATAGCAACTGAGGTACAAAAAGCAACTGAATGCTTGTATTGTTTGATTGACTTTGCAGGCCTGGGGCCAGCCAGTCTGAGCATCTATAGGGAGCATAACAGTATGCAATACAGCAAATATGGGACATTTCCCTCTATCTTGTTTTTGAAATCCAATTGTTTTGCTTTATTTAATATGCTGTTTTGATTGGTTTTATTCTGATTTGTTTTGGTTTGATTTTGCTATATCTGATGGAATGGGCAACCATTGTGGAAGATAACAAGATATACTATGGTAGCCATTGTTTTCCTATTATCCTGCTTTGAAGTTCTGTACCAACTTCACTGCTTTGTTTTGATTGGATTTATTGTTTTGTTTTGTTGGGTTTTATTATCTTTAAAATAAATACATAAATAGTTAAATATTATCTACCCATTTAGAAAGATATAGAGAAAACTTAAACCAGTAGGAAAATACATGGCAAAAATCAAAGGTAATCTAGTAAAATGCTGTACATATGCTTATGAAAAGACATGTATTATAACATGTTTACAACATTACTATCAAAAATAATTTCAATTTGGAAAGTAAATGCCTATTAAGGGGAGGGAGATGGAAGGGGATGACTAAAGGAATTAAGATGTGTTACACACATGTTCCAACACCGTGCCTGCAATGTAAACGTTATGAACTGCAAATATGTACTGATAAAGAAAATAATCTGAAAAAAAGAATACCTAAATAGTTGTGATACATAATATTTGTAAAATAGAGCTCCTACAGTGAGAATAAGTACAACTCCTATATGTACAGAGACATAGATGAATTTTTTAAATCTACAGTTGGGTGAAAGAATCCAGACGCAAGTGAAGGCAGTTACATCCAACTTAAAAACAGATGAGCTTAGTCTGTGAAATGAGAGTGGGGAGTGTGTCCCTCACCCTAAATACGTATAGCAGTGTGCGCAGGAGGCAGCGCTACGGATCAGAGCCTCGCACTGCGCCTTGAAAGAAGGGTGCGGTGAAACATACGAGGCTTTCGGAGGTGAGCCTTCATTCACTGTCTTTTTTCTTTTGTTTAAGATCCAAGAACTCTGGAGCCCGAATTTTTTTTTAAAAATCCTCATTAATGCAAGCTGAAGAAAACTCCTCAGTAAGGAGAAAAACCAACCACCTCATGAACGAAGTCATTACAAAATTGATTTCTTGAATATATAATTTCGAATTCAAAATAATAAATGTCAGATTTTTTAATCTAGAAAAACGTCCCTTAGTTAAATTCAACTTGAAAGCATTTTGTACGTCTGCTGGGAAACACGCTTATCTTTGAATGCGCATCCTTTCCACCTCCGGCCCATTTCTTTTCTCAGGACAGGTAAAGGAAAATGAAGCGTGACTCGCACGCAATTTGCGTATCCCAGAGTCTAAGAGCATCACTGACGATGCACAGCAGAACGCCTGGCTTCCAGGCAGCGGAACAGGAGGCGGCGGCGGGCGGCCGGTGACCTGCGGACAGCCGGCCCGCCACGCCACGCAGCTGGGTCTCCTCCAGCACCACGCTCTCCGCAACCCCGCGGTGCCTGCTCCCGGGAGCACGCAGAGGGGGCGGGGCGGGGCGTGGGGCGGGGCGTGGGGCGGGGCGTGCGGGCTGGGTGGGTGCGAAGCCCCGCCCCCGCGGGGGTCTGGCCGGAGCTGGGCCCGCGGCGACCTTCGTGGTTCACAGCTTTCCTCTAGGCAGTTTTCCGTGCAGGGAAGCGGAGCTCCTGAAGAGTAGTTTCTACTTCTCCCGGTTCTCCACCTGGCTCTGCCCGGCTCCCTGGAGGAAGGATGCCCGCGGGCGGGGGCTCGTAGCGCTGTTGCCCCGCGGCCCTGGATCTGGGTCAGGAGGTCATGGGGCTCCAGGTGGCTTCTTCTGCTGGCTTCAGCTTCCAGGTGAGAGTCCCACCCTGGTAAATACCCCCAGGAGGCGGAGTGGAACTTGGAGCGCGTGCCTTTGCGCTGGCTGCCTTGGGAGAACCCCTCCTCTGGAGCAGCTCAGCCTGCTGTCCCCTCGTGGCCTGGTGGTGGGGACAGTGAAGGATCCCTCAGGGCTGCAGAAACTGTGCCCATCCTGATTCATCAGAGGGGTGTCTCAGGATCTCCAGAGAGAAGGCACATGGTTTATTCAGGATCTGTTTACATTGGGGGAAAAAATCAAGCATACATCCTATTGGCATAATTAGATAAAAATCCAAATACAGTTAAAGCCTCTAGATGCTATTTTTACCTACAACTGACTGGAAAGCCCACACAACCAGTCACTATATTTCGTTTTCTTAGCAAAGGAAAAAGGTGATCTGTGAGGTAGTGTCTGATGCTGACGAGCTGGATGCCCTTAACCCTCACTAACAAGGAATTTCTACCCCATTTTGCAAATTACACAATGTGCTGAGAGGGCAATCTTTTCCAAGCCCATGTGGCTACATGTGGTGGGATCAGGATTTCAATTTAGAAACTTTCAGAGAAAGAGGTTTATATACCTGCCAGTTAGGCAATTGTTGGATAAGACCCAGATTTTTGTCAACCTTGGTCTTCTTGGCAAGCATTATAAGTGGATTTCTATTTCTTTTTCTTTTGCATGATTGACTCTTTGTTTCTGTATTAATTTTTTAACTGTTGTCTTAGTTACTTTATGCTCATTGCTGAGACAAAATACCTAAAGCCCAAGTTGGGAAAGGAAAGGTTTATTTCTTACAGTTTTTGGAGGTTTCAGTCCAACTAAGTTGGCTCCAAGACAGGCTGGCATGGCTGGGCTGCAGTTCATGGCAGCTGCAAACAGCAAACAGGAACTAGCAAAGAGCAAGACACACCTTCTTCCTGCCATTACATCACATCCTGGCTCCATCCCTATGTGGGTGGAGCACTGACACCATCAATCCAATGAACCATCACAAATGAACAATGCAAACTCATGAGGCCTGGGGGAACACACACATAAACCATGACAACTGTCTAATGCATTTTTGTATTTGTTAAATCCAGGGCACTGTACTAAGTCCTTCAAGTGCTGACATCATCTCCCCTCACATCCCTGTTGGATAAGAGCAGCGAATTGGTGCTTATTTGTGTCAGAAACCAGTCTAGAAGTGATCAAAGTGCTTGGAACCAGATGAGTTTTCGAATTTTTTTTTTCTTTTGGAATATTTTCATAGACAAAGTAAAATATCTTGGGAATGAAACCCAAGTATTAAGATGAAATTCATTCATGTAGACCATTTACACATCACCTGGAGATAATTTCATATTATTTTATTTTATTTAAAGAAGGACTAAACAAAACAGAAAATGGGTAGAAACAATACATACTTTCAAAGAAAAAAATAAACAGTAAGAAATCACTAGTTGATGATTACAGATTGTCCTCTTATAAATAGTTATCCAAGATACTAAAGTGGAGCATATAAAGTGGGGATTCAAACAATGAGATTGCAACCAATTCTGTTCAACTATACAACAAAAACTTAGTAATATGGCTATCAATCCTATATACTTAAACAGACATACAGTTATCCATATCTTCAATTATGTTGAGATTGAACAAACCCACGCAGGCTAATATCACTCTGAACAAAGAATAATAATATTGCTGGGTGTCACATTACGACACTCCAGGATCAGCACTGGGTACTTCAGTGTCTCTTTTTCTTCAAAGTATCTCTGCATTTCATCGTGTGTCATAAAATCAGTTCTCATAAACTGTTTATAGATTCTACACATGCATGAGTCTTAACATGTATTTCTATCCTTTCTATATTAGAGACAGAAACAAAACAAAGCAAGACAAAACAAAACATATTCCTATAAACACACGAAATAAAAAAAACATATAAGACCATTGTACAGAGTTCCGCCATAGTTCCTGTGTTGTCTCTTGTTATCGACAAATAGAATTGGCTATATCATTAGACATAGTATACTTGAATATGTCAGTGCATAACAGTATTCATAAAAAACACATCTTTATATAAAGTATAGAACTTCAAAAACTGGCAGTTATCAAACCAGAATGTGTATCATAGAGTCTTGTCATCTTCAGTGTAGTTGCCTATTCTCTCAGACTTGATACTATCAATCATATCAGTTTTGAATAAAATCTTCTCTGGCTCATTTGTGTTGTGCTCTTTTTTTGCCATCATTTGCTTCTTCATTCAGTTTTCTGCTCCATTCATTGAGGCTTCTTTGCCACTGTTCCTGGAATCCTAGTACTTTTCTCTCTCTCTAGAATGCCCTGCAGTATTCTCTGTAGAGTTGGATTGGTGGTTGCGAATTTCCCAAGTTCCTCTTTGTCTTGGAAGCATCTTGTTTCTCCATTAATTTTTAGAGACAGTTTAGCAGAGTATATCAATCTAGGGTGGAGGTTATTTTCTTTCAGGGCTTGGAATATTTCGCTCCAGGATCTTCTTGACTTGATGGTTTGTGTTGAGAAGCCTGCCATTATTCTGATGGGCCTTCCTCTATAAGTTATCTGTTTCTTGTCTCTGACAGCTTTTAATATTGTTCTTATATTGAATTTCTGGGTTCTTGATTATTATACGCCTGGGTGAAGCTCTGTTTTGGTTGCAGGTGGCTGGAGTTCTGTATGCCTCATACATCAGAATATCATTTCCTTTTCCTATGTTTGGGAAGTTTTCCTTAATTATTTCTGTGAATAACCTTTGTAGTTCCTTTGTTTGTACCCCAGATTCTTCATTCACATTCTTTATTCTCAAGTTATAGATCCTCTTGTCATCTTCTAGCCTTTGTATTGTTACAGCTTGTTTCCTTGTTATTTTTAAAAAGTTTTCCCTTTCATAATCCCACATTGCAAAACTGTCCTCCAGTTTGGATAATCTATCCTTAGTTTCTTTCAAGCTGATTTGCCATCTTTCCATAGGGTTTTTAATTTCTTAGTAATCTCTTTGAATCTGCTTCATGTATTCTATATTTTCTTTATATTCTTCATCAAATGGTTCTCTCCTTTGTTTGAGTTCCTCCCTTCTTCCGTCTGTGTCTGCTTGAGGGGTGCTTAGTAGCTCTTTTATTAATCTTCTTATATCTTGCTTTACTTGGCTAAATATTTCACTTTTGAACTCATCTATGAAGTTCCAAATATATCTCTTTATGTCCACTGGTGCCATGTCTGATATTGCATGTTTGTTGTTCTCTTGCTCCTTTGTATTTATCTGTCTTGGGTCAATGTTCTCAGGGTTCGGACCTGGGGACTTTTTGTTGTTGCTTCCTCTTCCCATCTTTTTTGCTTCTTCCAGGAGGCCCCAGTTTCTTTCTTTGTTGGTTACAATTCTTCTGTAGCATGCTGGATAGATGACCCTTTCCACTGCCCATGTGGTTTTGAGTTACAGACAGGGACAGTGTATACTGGCCCCCCACCCTCCACATCAGTCAAGCTGCTGTGGCCTGCACTGTATTACTATGCACCACTTCCCCTCTGGTCAATTAAGCTGCTGTGGCCTGCACTGAATTTCTTTGTGGCACCTCTCCTCCAGCTCAATCAAATTTCTGAGGCTTCACTGGGTTAGTGTGGTTAGTGTGTGCCACCCCTATAGGGACTTGATTTTGGATAACCTATTGAGTCTCAGCCAGGTCACGTGACCCAGGCCTAGCTCACTCCACCAATCCCATTGGGCAAGGGAACAACTGACTGAAGTCACTGCTGCCCCTTGTACTTGCCAGTCCTGCCCAATCCCAGAATGTCATCTGTCGGAGTCTCCCTTCTGTGGAATGGCTCCACTCCCATCACTCATCACCAGTTGATGTAGGCACCCTACCAACTCAGCTCTCTGACCCCCGAACTCAATGTAACTGTGCCTCTAGTGAGTTGAAGTGGTAGGACCTTGGACGACTCGGCAAGTCACCCACTGCAGCAGGAACACTGAATCTTTAGCTTTTCCAATAATAGCACCAAAACTGTATGTTTGGTTGGTTCTTCTCACCTTAATTTCTTCTTGGGATGAGAGAATTCATCTCCCTCTGTTTTGGCTCCCCACTCTGTATTATGTTGAATTCTAAGTTGACTATCTCAGGGAGCCTCTGTAGCCAGCTGTTATCTGTCCGCCATCTTTGCTCCTGTCACGATAATTTCATATTCTTAGTGCTTTACTACTGCCACCCTTCATATGAGGTCAGGTATGACATTTTCCACTGTAATTTCACTCTCAAAAATTCTGCATTTTGTGGCTATGAATTTCAGATTTCCTACTTGTACTTCATTCAGTGTCTTAAACTATGAATTTGATACAGTTATTCGCTTCTAATTTCAGAAAGGTAAATAATATCTTACTTCACACATCTAGTATTTGTTTTAAACAAAACTCAGTTCAATCAGTTTGCCCTCCAGGAATCAATAGCTCCTAGGTCACCTCCCTGAAAAATGTGAATCCTCTGATTTTTCAGCATTGTAGTATTTTCAGTTCTGCATGGACTAGATGGAAAAACTGTGTAAAATAAAATGTTTGTGTTTAATGGTGAGGCTTTCCTTCTGATTCCTTTGGCTTACATTGCTTTGTTTCTTGATACTGCTGGCTCTAACTTTCCTATATAATAAGATAGGATGGAACTGTCTCAGTAAGACTTGGAAAATTTCAAATAGCATCTTGCCTGCTTCAACACTAAAGCCTTTGTTACACCTGGGCAGTGTACTAAGAGGTGCAAGTGGATGAGAGAAGAGGCTTGGTGAGCAGGGGTGGTGTAGCCTCTGTCTTTTCAGACAGCAGCCTTTTTGACTTCCTAAAGGGCAATGACTTTGTCATTGGCCTTAGAACTATGAAGACAAGAAAAGTCACAAGTTGATCATTGCATGCTCACAGTATGCTTAGTATCAAATAATAAAAATATAAGTACAAGCTGTAATTAGTCCTAATGTTATATTGAGAGGATGTAACTTTAATTCCCTGTAGTGTTTATGAATGTAAGAAGCAAACAGCTTATGCCACACACATGAATATCAGTGTGCATTGTGATGACACTTAATGAAATCCAGGGGGAAGGACTAAGTGATTAGGCATCTTTGGCTGAAGACAAGAGGGTACTAACATGAGGGATGGCACTTGATATGGGTCATTGGAAAGTGAGACCTCATCCCTTCTAGCATATTTGTCCCAAAAGATCTAGAGGAACACTGAGTCAGAGACTGTGATGGAGAGTCTACACTGGGCACTAGAGAAGAACCAAGCTTTTGCCTAGACCATGACAGCTGAATTGTCTCCATACACATAACCACCTGCAGTGTACAATAAGGCCCCAGAGGAGCTGAGACAAGGCTGAATCCTGATTCCAAGGTTCCTTATCTCACTGATCTTGCTAGACAGGACCATGGGACTTTTCTCCTTATAGATATACCCTAAGGGAGATGACTGTCAATACTTAAACTAAGTAAACCTGTACTCCCTTGAACATGAAGGTACTTGGTTAGTAATGTTTCTTACATGAAAAACCAGGCTTACATTGTGAGATCAGTGTTTGTTAAACATCAGTTGGCCTGAACTGGTTTGGTACGTCTTTTGTAACCTTTTCCTTATTAAGTTTCAGGTCATAACTGTTATTCAAGGGATTTTTACAAAAGAGTGTTTGTTAACCAGAACTAAAAAGTGCATACAGTGAGCTGGAAAGAAGATGTTAAGATCAAGATTTTCCCACAGGACAGGAAAAAGAAAGAGAAATCCTTGTGGCAAATGAAGATATTCAGATGCTCAAAGATTCTGCCTTTACTCTCTGATCCTAAGGCCACAATAGAAGAATGTCATAAGAAAATAGAAATCAGCCCACCTAGCTTCCTGAAAAACTGGAGGAGGCTTGGGAGGTCCCAGTGGCCTGAGTGGACCATACCTAGTGACCTTCTTTCAATCTGGGGAGGTGAGAGTGCATGAGGTGAGTTCCAACACACCCAGGGAAACTTTGAAACATCGCTTGAAACCTGGAAATACAAGCAAATGACAAAACAAAAGACCAAAGTGCAATCTCAAACCTCCAGCCCATCCCAAGAAAGCCTAGGAGACATGAACACAGAAGAAAATATAAGCCATACACCTGAAATACCTGAAATGATATTGACTGAAATAAATAAACAACTCTGGGAAGCTATAAAAGAATTCAAATCAGAAATAATATCCCAGGTAAAAGAAGAAATGATAAATGTAATGAAAGAAATGCTAAACACATTTTAAAAAGACATAGTTTAAAAATTAGAGGAACAATGCAAAAAGATGGAAACTGTGAATGAACAACATAAGAAACAAACAGAATGCATGAAGCAGATTCAAAGAGATATACAAGAAATCAAAAGTTCCAGTGAAAGTTGGCAAAACCACCTCAATGAAAGTGAAGATAGAATTTCAGACCTCAAAGACAAGATTGCAGCTAGTGAACAGGGAAGGAAAGATCTTTTAAAAATAACAAGGAATCAGGAAATAACCATTCAACAGTTGCAAGATGATGCAAAGAAAAACAACGTAAGATTGATAGGAATAAGTGAAAAAGAAGAGGACAACACAAATCATATCAAGAAGCTGTTTATAGAAGTAATAGCTGAAAATTTCCCAAACATGAGACGGAAACTGACATCAGGATCAGCAAAGCATATAGAACTCCAAATAGCCATAACCAAAATAAAACTACACACAGACATATAATAATCAACATCCCAGAAATCCAACATAAGAACAGAATATTAAAAGCTGCTAGAGAGAAGAGACAGATTACCTATAAAGGAAAACCTATCAGAGTCACATAAGACTTCTCAACACAAGCGATGAAGTCAAGAAGAGCATAGAGTGAACTATTTCAGATCATAAAGGAAAATAACTTCCAACCCAGACTGTTGTACCCTGAAAAACTGTCCTTCAAAATGGATGGAGAAATAAGATACTTCCACAACAAAGAACAGCTGAAGAATTTCATGATCATCAAATCAACCTTGCAAAGAATACCAAAAGACATAGGAAAAATCACTAAGCAAAGCAGACAATTAAACAGAGTAGAAAGGTAAAGAAGCAACAGCAGAAAGATAACATGTCAAAAATAAACCAATACATAACAGTTATAACCATTAATGTAAATGGACCCAATGCACCAATTAAAATGAACAGACTGGCAGAATGGATCAAAAACAACATCCAATTATATGCTGTCTACAAGAAACCCATACACCCAAAAGGAAACTCATAGACTGAAAGTCAAAGGATGGAAAAAAATACTTCATGCAACAGGAACCCCCAAAAAAGCAGGCATAGCTATTCTGTTTGCAGACAATGTGAACTTCAAACCAAGAATGATACAAAGAGATAAATAAGGCCACAACATACTAGTTAAGGGAAAACTTCAAGAGGAGAAGATAACAATCTTAAATATATATGCACCAAATTTGAGAGCTCCCAGCTATATAAAACAAGTTTTAACAGAAATGAAAAATCAAAACTACAATAACACAATTATAATAGGAGACCTTAATACACCATTGACACAAAGGGACAGATCAACCAGACAGAAAATCAGCAAAGAAATAACAGAACTCAATCACACCTGTGAACAAATAGACTTGATAGACATATACAGAGTGTTCCACCCAACAATATCAGAATACACATTCTTCTCAGCAGTACATGGAACATTCTCTAAAATAGACCATTTAATAATCCCCAGAACATACTGAAGTAAATGCAAAAGAATTGAAATTATCCCATGTATGTTATCAGATGATAGTGTCATGAAACTAGAAATTAATGACAAAAGATACTACAAAACCCCACAAACACATGGAAATTGAATAATACACTCAAGAGGAATCAGTGAGTCACAGAGGAAATTAAATATGAAATAAAATAATATCTAAAAACAAACAAAAATACAAATACAGCTTACTGGAATCTGGGGGATGCAGTGAAAACGAGGAAAAGTTATGGCAGTGAATTCCCACATCAGGAAAACAGAATGAACACAAATAAACAACATGATGTGACACTTCAAACATCTAAAAAAAGAAGAGCAAGTCAATCCCAAAGCCAAAAGAAGGGAGGAAATTATAAAGATCAGAGCAGAAATTAATGCAATAGAAACTAAGAAAACAATCTAAAGAATCAATGAATCAAAGAGTTGGTTCTTTGAAAGAATACATAAAATTGATAAGCCCCTAGACAATCTTATTTTAAAAGGGAAAGAAAAAACTCAAATTCAGGAATAAAGAATGAAAAGGGTGAAATCACTACAGACTCTGTGGAAATACGGAAGATTATCAACACCTATTTTGGGAACTTCTCTCATAGGTTTGATAACATAGAAGAAATAGACAGATTCCTAGAAACATATGAAATACCAAAGCTGGATCAAGAAGATGTAAAAATGCTGAGTAACCCAATTTATATTAATGAAACTGAAAATTTAATTAAATCCTTACCAACAAAAAAGAGTCCAAGCCCAGATGTCTTCATTGTGGAATTCTACAAGAAATACAAAGAGGTCTTAATGCCGACACTCCTCAAACTCTTCAATAAAATTGAAAGGGAGTAATTCTTCCTAACTCATTCCTGGAAGCAAATATTACTTTATTACCTAAACCTGAGAAAGACCCAACTAAAAAAGAGAACTACGGGCCAATCTCCCAAATGAACATAGATGCAAAAATTCTCAATAAAGTATTGGCAAATAGAATGCAGCAAATCATCAAGAAGATTATACACTACAACCAAGTGAGATTCATCCCAGGAATGCAGGGATGGTTCAACATACACAAATCAATAAATGCAATCCACCATATCAATAGAGACAAAAATAAGAATCATGTGATCATTTTTATAGATTCAGAAAATGCTTTTATAAGGTCCAACACTTATTCATGATAAAAACCTTACAAAAAATTGGAATAGATGGTCTTTACCTCAATATAATAAAGGCCATCTATGACAACCAACAGCCAGCATCATATTAAATGGCCCAAACCTGAAAGTGTTTACTTTAAAATCAGGCACAAGACAAGGATGTCCATTATCACCACTTCTATTTAACATAGTACTGGAAATACTAGCTAGAGCAACTAGACAAGAGGGAGAAAAAAAAGGAGTAAGGATAGGAAAAGGGGAAATTAAATTATCATTATTTGCAGATGACATGATAGTCTTCATAAAAGACCCCCAAAACTCTATTGAAAGGCTCCTGGATATAATAAATAAATTCAAGGATCCTGGAAGATGGTGGACTGATAGGTAGCAGGGTAGAGAGCCTCTCTGAGAAAAACAACTCAGACACTAGAATTTAATACCATGGAGAAGACCAGATGAAAGGAGAGGGATTCTCACAACCCAGGAAGAAACTGAGGCAAAAGTAAAAGAAAAGAAGAGAAGAAAGAAGAAAGAAAGAAAGAAAGAAAGAAAGAAAGAAAGAAAGAAAAAACGTGGACAAAAGGCTGGAACCAGACACACTCTCACTGGAGCCAGTCCCACACTGTGCTGGGCTGCCTTGGAGTCAGATGACTCATGGTCATGCTGAAGTTGTGGTAGCACCAAAATCGGGGGTTGGTGAGCCCAAGGGTCTTGGTGGGAGGATGCAGCACAATGGAGAGTGGAACCAATGTGGAGATCTACATTCACCCGTGGTAAGTGCTAGGAATTAAGTCCTGTGGAGCAGGTGACTGGCTGGACAATATATTGGAGCTGGGCAGGTCAGGCCTGAACCTGGAACTGTAGTGGCATCAGTCATCCACTCCTGGATCAAAGAGGACAAGTGGAATCATCTTGGGCTGGGTCACACCCCCTGGTTGGGACCCAATAGCCAGGGACAAAACTGTCCTGAACCTGTGACATCTGTACAACACAGACTAATGTGCTAAAGGCACTCACTGGTTGACTGGCTGAGAGGAGAGGGGCCAGCCCACATCATCCCTGCATGAACCTCACAGATCAACAGTAAACTGGAGAGGGCAGCAATCCCCTAGCCAGCACGCTTCAAAAAATTCATAAGCAATACAGAAAGGGCCTGAGACCTCCACCATACACCTGTCTGAAAGAAAAGAGAAAGAAACAAGAAAAAGCCTCCAACTGCTGACCCAGGGAAAATAAGTCAGGAGAAATAAATACAGAAGAGATCGAGGGCACCGACGTGCAATATTGGACACAGCATCAGCGGGCATAAAGAAATACCTTATACCTTTGTGATCTCATAGATGAACTTAAAACTGAAATTCTAATCAAGTGAGGCAAGACATAAAAAGATTAATAAAAGAAAGGTGCTAAGCACCTCTCAAGAAGACACAGATGGAAGAATGGAGGAACCCAGAAAAAGGAAAGAAACTTTTGATGAAGAATGTAAATAAAATCTAGAATACGTGAAACAGATCCAAAGAGATTACCAGGAAATTAAAAACTCTATTGAAAGCTGGCAAAATTCCTTGATAGAAACTAAAGTTAGACTTTCAAAACTTGAAGATAGATTTGTAATGTGTGATCATGAAAGGAAAGATCTTGTAAAAATAACAAGGGACCAGGCTTGTTATTTACAAGGCTAGAAGATGACAAGAGGATCTATAACTTAAGAATAAAAAATGTGAGCAAAGAAGCAGGAGTAAACACAAGTGAAATACAAAGTCTATTCACAGAAATATTTAAGGAAAACTTCCCAAGCACAGGAAAAGGAAATGATATCCAGAAACATGAGGCATATAGAATGCCAGCTAGCTACAACCCAGACAGATCTATACCCACACATATAATAAAGATCCCAGAAATTCATCACAAGAACAGAATATTAAAAGCAGTCAGAGAAAAGAAACAGATCACCTATAAAGGAAAACCCATCAAAATCATGACAGACTTCTCGACACAAACTATCAAATCAAGAAGAACTTGGAGTGAAGTATTCCAAACCCTGAAAGAAAATAACCTCCAACCCAGAGTTATGTACTCTGAAAAACTGTCTCACAAAATTAATGGAGAAACAAGATGCTTCCATGACAAAGCAGAACTGTGGGAGTTCGTGACCACCAATCCAACCCTACAAGAAATACTGAAGGACATTTTAGAGAGAGAAAAAAAATCACCAGGATTCTAGCAATAGTGGCAGAGAAGCCTCAATGAATGGAGCAGACAGTGGAATGAAGGAGAAAAGTAGACAACCAACAGCAGGAAAATAGCATAGCAGAGATGAGGCAGAGAAGACTGGCTATAATCTCTAACACAGATGGCCTTGATACACTAACAAAAAGAAACACAGGTAGAATAGATCAGGAGATAGGGTCCATCGAGATGCTCTAAATAGGAAATATAATCTACCTGAAAGAGGGTTAATGAACCAAAAGTCAAAGATGAGAAAACAATGCTCTATATGATAGGGAACCAGAAAGAAATAGGGACAGCTCGTCCAGCAGCTACAGAGAGGTTGGAAAGTCATGACACTTTTGTGCAGTGGAGAACTACTCGGCTAAAAGGAAGGAAAACCTTGAGGCTTTAGTAGGTAAAGGAATACAGCTTAAGATGAAGCTCATGGGTAACAAGGTCCAGAGCAACTTAGGTAGATAGCAGATTGCCCCCCTAATCAAAAAACTAAAGGAGTTAGTGGGACCCAAAATGTACAAAGCACCCTGAGAAAGGGAAAGGGGAGGAACTGTCTAAAAAAGGAAGGCAGAGGACATTTTTAATAGTCTATCAGAATTTAAAAGCCACATTAGTCTTATCACTCTGTTTAGTTTGATTTTATTCCAGTCTGCCTGCTTGTACTAGATTTGAGGGCACAAACAGCTATCGCCAAAATAGCAGGATATACTATCCTTAATTTCCTGTTAACTTGACCTGAATCCCTGTATTACTTACACTGTCTTACTATGACTGATCTTATTTGAATATGGTTTGTTAGATCACTGTTTTGTCTTGACTGATTTTGTTCAATCTTGGTATGCTTGATAGTATCAAGTCTAAGAGCAGAGATAACTACTCTGAAGATGACAAGATGCAACAGGATACCCATTCAGGTTTGATTATTAACTGCTTTTGAAGTCCTATGTCTCCAATGTTTTGTGTTTATTAATATTTCTATGTAGTGCTATATTCAAATATATTATGCCTGATGATATAGACAATTCTATTGAAAATAACAAGAGACATCATAGTAACTAATACTGTAGATCACCTAGTATTGTGGTTTTATATGTCTTTTTAGTTTCATGTTTTTCTAGGAATTTGTTTTGTTGTCTTGTTTTGATTTGTTTTTCCCTCTAATGCAGAAAGGATAGGTATACATGTAGAGATTCACACATGTGTAGAATTTCTAAACAGTTTACAAGAATAGATTATATAATGCATGATGTAACGAACCGATGCTCTGAAGAAAATGAGACACTAAGATACCCAGTGCTAATTCTGTAGTGTCATGATATAAAATCTAGCAATACTATTATTCTCTGTGTACAGTGATACTAGTCTGTTTTCTTTTGTTTAATTTCAACATACATAAATATATGGACAGCTATTTTGAAGAGAATGAGAGATATTATGGCAGCCATTGTTGACCTCCCTATTGTCTGGTCTTGAAGACCTAAAATGCCTTCATCATCCTGTTCTGATTAGTTTAGTACTATTTTGTTTGATATGAATTCACTGTGTGTGAAGTTATGGACAACAATTTGGAAGAAAACAAGAGACAATATGATAGACAATGAAGATCTCCAGTGGTCTTGCTTTGAAATCTGTGTTTCTTAAGTTGTTTTCTTAGGGTCTGCTTTGTTCTGTTTTTGTTATGTTTAATTTTACCCTCTTTAAAATAAAAATAAATAAATAAATTCAGTAATGTAGCTGGATACAAAGTCAGCACTCAAAAATCAATAGCATTCCTATATACTAACAACAAAATCGAGAGAGAGAGAAATAAGAGAAGCCTTATTTCACTCTTCACACTAGCATCCAAAAAATGAAATATTTAGAAATTAATCTAACAAAAGAAGTAAAAGATCTATTCAGGGAAAATTATAATACCTTGAAAAAAGAAATTGACAAGGATCTCAGAAAATGGAAATACATCCCTTGTTCATGGATAGGAAGAATAAATATTGTGAAAATGGCCATTCTCCCAAAACTGTTATACAGATTCAATGCAATCCCAATCAAAATACCTCTACCATAGCTCATAGATCTAGAGAAATCACTCCTAAAATTCATCTGGAACTAGAAGAGACCTAGAATAGCAAAGGCAATTCTAAGCAGCAAAGGCAAGGCAGGAGACAGCACAATCCTTGACTTGAAGTTATACTACAAAGCTACTGTAATAAACTCAACATGGTACTGGAATAAAAACAGACCTGAAGATCAATGGGATAGATTAGAAGATACAACTACAAATACAAACACACTCAGCCACCTTATCTTTGATAAAGGGGCCAAACATGTTCACTGGAAGAACAATAGTCTCTTTAATAAATGGTGCTGGAAGGGGCTGGGGATTTAGCTCAGTGGCATAAGCACCTGCCTTGCAAGCAGGCAGTCGTGAGTTCAATCCCCGGTATCGATAAAAAGGAAAAAGACAATAAATAAAATAAAATAAATGGTGCTGGAAAAATTGGCTCTCCATATGCCGAAAACTAAAACTAGACCCATGCTTATCACCATAAACTAAAGTCAAAATGGATCAAAGATCTAAATATTAAAACAGAAAAACTAAATCTATTGGAAGAAAAAGTAGGTAAAAATCTTGAAGACACAGGGGTAGGTAGAGAATTAATGAACAAGAATCAAACCGCATGGAAAATACTTCCCAGAATCAATAACTGGGATCACGTCTTATTAAACAGTTTCTGCATGTTGAAAGAAATCTCAAGCATAGTGAAAAGAAGACCCACAAACTGGGAAGAAATCTTAGTGAACTGTCCCTCAGACAAAGGACTTCTGTCTAGAAATATAAAGAATTTTAAAAAATCAGACCCCCAAAATTCAAAGACCCAATACAAAAATGGGTATCCAAGATGAATACACAGTTCTCGGATGAATAAATACAAATGGAAAATAAATACATGAAAATATGTTCATCATTACTAATCATTAGGGAAAGGCAAATTAAAACCACACTGAGATTCCATCTTACTCCAGAAAGAATGGCCAGGATAAAGAAAACTACCAACCACAAATGCTGGACAGGCTGTGGGAAAAAAGGAACTCTTCTGCACTATTGGTGGGAGTGCAGACTGGTGCAACCACTGTGGAGATCAGTCTGGAGGTTCCTCAAAAAGCTGGGATTGGAAGTCCCATTTGACCCAGCTATTCTACTTCTAGGTATATTCTCAGAAGAACTGAAAACATCATACCACAGTGATATATGTGCACCCCTGTTTATAGTAGCACAATTTGTAATAGTCAGATCTTGGAAACAACCTAAGTGCCCATCAACTGAGGAATGGATAAAAAAGATGTGGTATTTTTATACAATGGAATACTACCCAGCTATAAAGAATGATCACACTCAGATATTTATAAGTAAATGGATGCAACTTGAGACCATACTCATAAGTGAAATAAATCAAAGTCACATATATAAATACTATGTAGTCTCCCTAGTATAAGAGATGGTAAGAGTATATAAAATTTTATGGTAATCATGGTTCCCCATTACATAGCTTTGAAATCTTATAATGTTTTCATTTATTGGTTGGAATGGTTTTATTCTGGTTTATTTTAGTTTTATTATGTGTGATGGAGCAGCTACTTTGCAGAAAGCAAGACATTATGGCTGCCTTGCTGATTTAATATCATCTTGCCTCGAAGTGCTAACATACTTTTTTCTTCTGTTTCCACTTGTTCTATTATGTTGGGTTTTATCGGATTTTAATATATGTGATAGTATGAACAAATTTTTATGGAAAATGGGATTATATAGTAGCCTTTGTTCGTTTTCCATTATTTGGTTTTGAATGTCCTGTAATATTTCATTCTCTTGAATGGTTTTATAGTATTTTGTTATGTTTGATACTATTATGTGTGAAGGTATGCTCAACTGTTTCAAAGAAAAAAGACATTATGGTAGCTACTCTTAATATCTGGTTGTCTTGTTGTGAAGTGCTGTGTTGCTTACATTGTTCTGTTGATTTACTTTGTTCTTTTTGTTTTATTCTCTTTAAAATAAAAAAAGAAAGAAAACAGAAATCCCACAGAAATTTCAGAGCAATCATAAAGTTTAGAATACTGGGGAAAATGAACTCCATAGCAGAGAAGTCACTATCTAAGAATGGCAAAAACGAAGCTTAGTTAAGGCAACTTGAGAATGAGGTGGTGAGTTTCCCTCAGATGGAGGTTCCCACCATCCTTCACTGTACTCCTGGCCCTCCACCAAGGCCATTTAAAGTGGTGGTGTGCAATAATTTAGAAATGAGCTTCAAGTTACAGTGTCAGAAGCCAGGACTAAGCAAAGCTCTTAACAACATATACATGTGGAATGGAAACTCATGCTGGGTCTGCTATGCCAACAGATTGAAGCAAGGAGAAAGTGATCAAGATACCCTGGTAAAACAGCGGAATTTGGTGGATACCGAGGTTCTTGCTGGGCTATAGGAAAAACAGACACAGTCAAATTAGAGAGTGTCTGCTGCTAAACAAACAGTCAATGTCCCAACTCTGAGAACTTAGTGTAGTGTGAGAACAGTGGATTCAAAACTGTCAGTCATGTTTTCACATAGATTTCCTTTTTCTCAGTGACAAGAATGAGTGAATAGAATGGCAGACTGAGATATGTGATGCCTGACAGAAAGCCAGTGTGTTTGGGAGAGGGAGAGTGTCCAGAGGCCCTGGGCATGTGGTGGGCTGCAGTTTGAAAGAGGTCATCTTCTCTCAAGTCTGATAGTAGGTCGAAGACTTCAGACAAGGTCTAGGAGGCATAGGATAGGGGACAAAGGGAGGTTAAATCCCCTTAGATGCAGGGGAAGAGGCTCAAACTGGCTTAGAGCACCAACAGTTCTAACAAATCTAAGCAAAAGGTCTTTGAGAGGAAAAAGATCACTTACACCAACATGCCTGAAAACAGGCTTGTAAAAAGAGATCCAAATAAAAACCATGGGAAAGGCATTTATGTAAGGGAATGGCTTAAGCAAAAAAGGCAAGGCAGGAAATTGGGTGGTGCCTTGGAAGTGGGCCAGCCTGGCTGTCAAGGAGGAGATGTGTAGATAAGCAGCAGAAGATGAATTCACAGGAAAAGAAATACCAGGTTGGAGATTCTGAATTATTTTATCAATAAAGCAAGGCAGTACAGGAGGTTTTTATGGGCTGACATCTTGTACAAAGACAAATTTAAGGAAAATTAACTTGTCTAAAGTGTAAATGTATACATAAACTAGCTAGTCAATTTAATGGCAGGTGTGCATCTGCCTTATCCACAGTTGTCTCCAAAGCATCTAGCAGAGTGCCTTGCATGAAATCAAACTCCATAGAGATGGTCTATGATTGAGTAAACAAATGAAGCATTAATAGAAGGCCAGGTAGAAGAACTGCCCAAATAGCTGGTATTACAAGCTGAGGGTCGGGCAGTGAAGACCAGGAACAGCGCTGCGTGTGGATGCACTGGCTGTGTAGTGATTAAGTACTTGTAACTAGTGAGAGAGAGAATAAGAAGTCCAGGATGATTTGAGTACCTGGGACAGAAAAGTCTAGAAGTGAAGATGCTCTGGGCAAAATGGTAAGTTTGGTAGCATTCATAAACGCATTCATTCACTCCTTTGCTTTTATTCATTCAACTGATAACATTTGGGACAGAAGGAAAGCATAAAGGCACTTGCAGGGAAGAGCTCAGGCCACCGAGGCACTGAAAGCATGGGAGATGGAGCACTGAGTGCGAGCAGAGTGACCCACACTGAGGACACATGCAGGGGCACAGCAGTAGATGCGGGCAGCTGGGAGCCAAGACTCAAGTGCAATGTCGATAGGAGATACTTTTTAATCAGTAAAGGTTCTAGATAATTACATGGTAGCTGTCAGACACTGTTTGGCTCTGTGGAAATTTAATTAAATAAATGTTGATCAAATATCCATTTCAAAATGCATTTAGCATGTTTTTCTAGGGCAATGAAGTAGAGAGTACTGTGTGAATAAGAGCTTGATAATCCTTTTACAGTGGTGATTTGGTCATAGGCAGTAACAACTCATTTCATAATTTGTATTTGTCTGTTTAACTCTTAAAACTGATAGCCTCTTATACATAGAGGTGGGAAAGTTTGTAGCGTTTATATTTATGAGCTTTGGAGTTTAAATCTTGGCTGGATTTAAATCTTGGCTATGTTGCTTCTGCCTATCTGACTTTGGGAATGTTCTCTGCTTCATATTCTTCATTTTGGAAACAATAATAATTATAGTGCTTCTTTAATAAGTCCGTACGAAATATTAAAAGAAATACTTTAACCGTTGTTCTGTTATAATGTCCTCTTTTATCTCAATCTCCCCCCCCCCTTTTTTAAATTAATCTATTTTCTCTCTTTTTTAATTAAGGGAAAACTAAATTAAAAAATAGCGAGACATATTATAGTAACTTTTTTGTTTTCCTATTAACCTGATTTGAACCCCAGAATTGCTCTCCCCATCTTGTCCTGTCTGATTATTGTATATTCTATTTTGTTTGATAGTATCAAGTTTGAGGGTATAGGCAACCACTTTGAAGGCAATAAGATATACTATGATGCCCATTATGGTTTGACTATTATCTTTTTTTGAAGTCCTATAAGGTCTCCAGTGTAGGTTTTATTGGTCTTGTTCTGTACTGTTTTGAACAATTCTATTATATCTGATGATATTGACAACCCAATTTAAAAATAGCAGGAGGCACAATGGTAACCACTTTTGATCACCTGGTATTCTATTTTTGCATCATGTATTATGCCCACCCTTCTGTTCTAACTGACTCTGTTTTGCTTAGTCACGTTTGGTTTTATTCTCTTCAAAAAAAAGTAATAAGAACTGTGGGAGTAATAAAACCCAAAAAGTATCATTGTTATTGTGAAAAAGAGAGGAAAGGAAGGTGGACTAAGGGATATAACCACAGGTATGTTTGAGTGTGTAGGATGGAAAACCGTATTACTGAGCTTTTGTTGGATCATTGAATGGAACTGTCTCCAATATCACTGTATAAATGCCCACTTTATATGCTTTAATTTTATAATTTGGACAACTGTTTCTAGGAAGACAATATGTAACCTATTAACTAGCGATTTCTTACTGTATATTTTTTTCTTGAAATTCTGTATTACTTATATCCTTGTACTGCTTTGTTTTTTATGTCCTTTCTTTTTTCTCTTTAAATACAAAAAAAAAGGAATAGTCTATTAAATACATACATACTCAATAAATGCTAATTGTCTCCATTAGTAATTGAACCACCTTACAGGAGCTATAAGTTGGAGTATAATTTTGATATATTACCTGGTATGTGTTTTGATTCCTGCCATCTATTTTTTGTTCCTGATCTTTAAATCGTATAGTTAAGTACCTACCATCTCAACAGAGAAATACTATTCAGAAAAGCAGAAAATAAGTTTCAGGAGCCAGACTTTTATAGTATAAGCTGAATCATGAATTCCAAAAGGCTAAATGCTAAGGCACCAAAGACAGAAAATTCTTGCTAAAAAGAGTTCCCTGGAAGAATTCAAGATACTAGAGAAAGTAGCTTTTCTGGTCCAAGAGGAGATAAATGTTTTCCAGAATAGGAAAGCAAAGATGAACTGTTTCATGTCTGTGGTAGATACCAGTTGCATTCTGAAAAAGAAACGTTCTGCTTGGCCCACAGAAGTAGAAAGCTGAGGTAAAATAGGAGAGTGGAAAATAGAACCTGCAAATAGGTGTTGAGACCAAGAAGAGAAAGTAAGTATCTGTGCCTTATTTCATTGGGATTGGGTGGGTTGTGGGAAGTGCATGCCTGTCCACCATGACAAAGGAACAGTAAAATATAGGTAGATATGTATATACACATCTTGTCAGAACTTTGTGGAATTTCACTTTGAACACCACAAGGAGAAGCCAAGACTACATCTAGAACACAAGAGTATACCATCTTTCCTTGTAAGCACAACCCACTGATCATGATGGTTGAAGGGAACACAGCCATCTTAATAAAGGCCAGCAGGACACATGGGTGTACAATATTAGTAACTGTCCCACAGCTTGGCATCACGGAAGTTTCCAAAAGCTAGGTTAAATGTCAGAGACTGGGCATTCATGGAGTGTTGGGATGGAAGGAGACTGAAATGACAGATGATGCGACATTGAAATTAAATTTCTACCTCTGTTTGGAACACAATGGCAACATGATACTAAAATGAAGTGTAACTAAGGAAAAGTACAGAGAAACTTACATTTCTTATATGTCTTTGTTATAGAGAAATGGAAAAAATGTGTCTTCCCTAGAATGACATACATGTAGACAAAGTGAAGAGATCCATGAGGCAATGAGAGAACAGTTCAGCTAAGTACTATATGTATTTTGCCTTCATTTCATAACAAGATGATGCTGAAAACATTCCCTTAAATGGCACTATTGCTTGTAAGAAGAAAAAGAATTTCTGTATAGACACATAGAAATGAAACAGCAAAGGGAAAAAATCAAAGCCAAAACTGTTTTTTTTTTAATTGTGCAAATCATATAGACTTTGCAGGGAAATGTACCTCAACAAAGCTCAAGGAGTCATGTATTTCTTGAGTTTTCCCCTTGAGTTACATTCTTAATATTAACAGATGTGAACTGTTTAGGAAGGGATGCTCTCTGCCATTTATATTCCCTGGGTGCTCTATATTATTTAAGGTGGTTTATTTCCCCAATGGTCTTTGAGATCTTTTCCTTAATAGTTGTGGCTTTAGAGACAAGGCCTCAAATTTCAAGGAGTATTTTGCTGTTATGAAAGAGCCATACCATGACTGTTGCCTCCACAAAACCAAAATTCTCTGGTGCCTAAAAATTTAACTGCCCCGTCCCATGAAGTAGCAATTAGATGGAAGCTGCCTTGGCTTTGTCCACATGCAAACTGCATTTCTGTATTTTGCTTTCTGTCTTCAGTTGGGAGCAGTTGGGAGTGTTGGGAGCCATTGAGACTGGAAATTGAACACACTGTGCAGGGCTGCGCCATGGCAGGGCATGGCCAACCTGAGAACAAAGAGACACTTCATAGGGCAAGGTAAGGGCAGAGTTGAGGACACCTGGCCCCATCCCTAATTAACAAGATAGAGATTGCATGTGCAGGCATTTCATTCCTGCAGTGAAAGTCAATCTGGAGACTTAGGATTTGCTCCTAAGACACTTCTCCTAAATTAGCCTAAGATAGTTCTCCTAAATTAACAGTCCGTTACTTGGGAAAGTCCTTGAACCACTTCCAAGATCCTGCTCAGTTTCCTGCATTTTCCACTCCAATCCCTTCCTTGTTTGAAGGACTAAATATGGGCTGCCCAGAGACATTCCTTGTCTTAAGCCCCCAGAGTCTCAACTCTGCTAGAGGGTTTTGACCCTCTTAGAGCCCTAAAATCATACCACTTGTCTCATTTATTTAAGCCTTCAGTGTACACTCATTTGGGAGATTAGGGATCTTGGCCAGATCCCGATACAGGATACCCTTCTGTCATCTATCTAGCTACAGCCTGCTATGGGGCACGGCAGCAGGGGTGTTGTGCAGAGCACAAGGTAAAAGACACTGACACCCCCTCACACCCGGCCCAGAATCCAGCCAAAGCAGAGTCTATGGTGGCTGCTGCTGTTTATGCTGTGCTGGTTCCATTTGCATGAATTGCTGAAGCATGTAATTTGGTTGAAGAGTAGGAGTGCTTCTTCCTCTTTCCACATTTTCTGTGTTTTCGATGCAGAATAACAATTTGATATTTAGAACCTGTTTCCATAGATGAGCCGGACTGAGCAACACATCCTCTGCAAATTAAAATGTAATGTCACTTTTCCCACTCACCAAATTTAAAAATTTAAAAATAAGAATTCCCTGCCTTTATAAGGATAAGGGCATTCTTAGGGGTGCATCAGTGGATAGAGTCTCTTTGGAAGATAATCTTGCAGTAAGCTTTAAAATATGGTTTGCTGTCATTTTTTTAGAAAAACAGAAAATTATGAAATATATAGGATATATGGATTTACTTTACTGTGCCCCTCATCACCACCCCACCACAAATGTGCCTGTGTCATCTATCTGCTGAATTTTCTAGTTTTTCCTGCTCTGTTCTGTGAGAGATCACTGCTCCCTTTCTGCTGGCCTTTTATGAAAAATCACTTTCACTTTGACTTTGCCCAGCAACAAGAAAGGGCCTTGCTAGGACAGGTGGACAGGCGGCTGCCTGCCCACAGCCCTGGTTCACAGCGTCTATCACAGGATTCACTGACAGACGGCCAAAATGGGAATGAGTCCACGAAGCAGCAAAGAATTGTAGATGTTCCTCTGAAATACTTCCATAGTCCAGGAGAGGAAAATAGCAAAGAAATTATCCAAAAGTTGAGCACTTGTCTTGATTTCCTGTCTACTCTGCATTCTACAACAACAGCTTTTTTTCAAATCTTTGCCCTGCAAATTTCAACAGTTTGCATCATTAAGTCTCCAGTGCACACTCTTCAGCCTTCCGTTGCAGACCCGTGAGCCTCCTGAAATGGACTTTAAAGGAACACTGCAGGGAGCTCCAGGCCTTGGACTGAATCCTTCTGTCTTCAGTGCACAAGACCCTCTGTACTCTTCCTCATCCAACTCTGTGGGTGACCATTGTAATGCAGCCTTATAAATTTTTATACATTTGTATATCTTGTGTTATATCTGTTTCTCTAGTAAAACAGAGACTGATGCATCAGGTATGCTTGTGAGAGTTTTTCTGCAGATGATTATCATGTAGATTAGGGAACTAAAGGAGGAAGACGCACCCTAAATGTGGGTACCATCATGCAACAGATTTGCAGCCCAGATGGAACAAAAGCAAAAGGAGGAGGAAGTGTACCAGCACTTGGTTTGCACACTCAGCTGCACTAGCTTGGGTGGAACTTCAGCTGCTCCCCCTACCCTGGGACCTCTTATGCCAGCTTCTTTGGCCTTTTAGGGTGGACTTCCACCAGTGGCTCTGCAGGGAGTTATAGAGAGCCCTTTCCAGACAGGCCCTCAGACATTAACTGGTGTTGGATCCTTGATCCATGTTGCTTGTGAAGATCTCAAACTCATGGACTGAGCAAATACTAGACTTTGTGATTCTTCAGAACTCATACAGCCACCATTGAACCATTCAGATCCTATAAGCCAATAAATAAATATCTTTTTATAATTACAAAATTATAATTATATGTAAATATGTAGATCTGTTTTATTATAGGACCTTAATATAGACTTACTGAAAATACATAGTAACAAATAGAAAAATAATAATTACCAAGCATTAATAATTACCAAGATATCTAATCTATAACTCAAAAATAGTGATGAGAGGAGTCAAAGAAACAAATGTAATATTTCTTCTTGTAATAAAATAATAAGTGAGCATGTGAGTTCATATAGTGACCTCCTGGTTTGTGAACTTATTTGTTTCACAATTTGAGGGGGACGATGGCCCTGTTTGTGTTAGTGTGGGGACAGGGGCCCTAGTTGTGCTTAGCCCTCTGATGTGGAATTTGCAAATGGAAGCAAAATTTTGCAGAATTCTTTCCTTTGTAAACTGAATTATTTGCAGACAGATGCATTTGTGAACTGAGGCATTACTCTATTAAGTCAGGGATAACTGATAAACATTACATTCCTTTTCATTAAATTTCATCCAACAAATATGAAATAAAAACTGATACTCTCCCAATATTATGAATAAAGAAGTAAATAAGAAAGTTTAAGCCAGGGATTTAGCTCAATGGCATAAGCGCTTGCCTGACAAGCATGAGCTCGCAAGTTCGATCCCCCATACAAAAAAAAGAGAAGTTTAATATATAACCTGTGTTTACAAGGAGATGAATATTTTTGTAGTTTTAAGCCGTTGGTGTGTGAGGTTATATCTTTCTCAACTCTCTTCCCCTATCTACATTTTACATAATTTCATACTTGCTTAACTCTTCTCAAACTCATTCATGGAAAATGATCTTGTCTTCTAAATTAGAGAAAGATAGAGAATTTCTAGATATGCTGAGGAGAATTTGCATGTATCCTGACCCTTATGTTACCTGCTTGTTTGCTATCCTAGGTATAAATAGTACTTGCTCACTGAGCAATTTCAAATATATGCTGGCAAGAAACAGACCTGAGGATCAATGGACCAGATTAGAAGATGCAAGCACAACTACAGAGACACTCAGCCACTTGATATTTGACAAAGGGGCTAAACAGGAAGAAGGATAGCCTCTTTAATAAATGATGCTGGAAAAATTGGCTCTCCACATGCTGAAGACTGAAACTAGATCCATGCCTATCATCATGCACAAAACTAAAGTCTAAATGTATCAAAGACCTAACTATTAAAGCAGAAACACTAAATCTACTGGGAGACGAGGTAGGTAGAAATCTTGGAGACATAGGGATAGGCAGAGAATTCATAAACAAAATGCAAACATGGAAAACACTTCAAAAAATCAACAACTGGGATCTCATATTATTGAAAAGTGTTTGCACTTCAAAAGAAATCACCAACAGAGTAAAAGAAAACCCACAGAATTGGAAAGAATTTTAGCCAGCAACTCCTCAGACAAAGAAATTATATCCAGTACATATAAAGAATTGAAAAACATCAAGCCCCCCAAATTCAAAGACCCTCTCCAAAAATGGGCATCTGAGATGAACACACAGTTCTCACATGAAGGTATACAAATGGCAAATAAACACATGAAGAAATGTTCACCATCACTGCTCATTCGAGAAAAATTAAAACAGCGTTGAGATTTCATCTCACTCCAGAAAGATAGCTGCCATCAAGAAATCAACTGACAACAAATGTTGGTGAGACTGCGAGGAAAAAGGAGCACTGCTCCACTGTGGTGGGAGTGTAGACTGGTGCAGCCACTATGGAAATCAGTATGGAGAATTCTCAGAAGACTAGGATTGGAAGTTCCATTCAATCCAGCTATTCCCCTCCCGAGTATTTTCCCAGAAAAACTGAAAAGGTCATATCACAGTGATATATGTGCACCCATGTTCATAGCAGCACAATTTGTAATAGCTAAATCTTGGGAACAAGATGCCCATCAACTGCAGAGTGAATGAAAAGATATGGTATTTTTATACAATGGAGTATTACTCAGCTATATAAAAGGATGATCTTGAGGCCTTCATAGACAGATGGAGACAACTTGAGACTATCCTCATTAGTGAAATGAGTCATATTTACAAATATCACATTGTGTCTCTAGTGTAAAAAGTAAAAAGAACTGTAAGAGTTACAAAACCCCAAATATGTAATTGTTATTGTAAAAAAGAGGGGAAAAGAAAGTGCTCTAAAGTATATAACTGCATGTATGTTCAAGTGTGTAGTAACCATGTTACTAAGTTTTTGTTGGATAGTTGAACAGAACGGTTTGCCATCTTGCTGTTTGAATGTCCACGTTGTATGCTTTACTTTTGTAACTTGAACAATGATTTCTAAGAAGACAATATGTAATTTATCAACTAGTGATTTCTTACTGGGTTTTATTTTTGAAATTCTGTATTACTCCCCTTTTTTCTGTTTTTCTCTTTAAATAAAATTTTTAAAAGAGGACTAGGGAAGAGTAAAACAAGTGAAATTTAATGTAGAGCATAATTGCTAATATTTTTCTTTGACAATGTCAGATTCTGTATTGTACGACATGTAGTCTTTTTTTTTTTTGTAACAGGAATCAAATGCGGGACCTTTCCTTGCCAGGCAGGCATTTGTGCTGCTGAGCTATATCCCTGGTCTTGACATCTAGTCTTAGAATCATGTGCAGTCTACAAGCACACATGTCCATGATGTTCAGGCTTTACATCATGCATTCATTTATTTGAGGTAGAATAGAAAAAACCTAAAAGATATGTAGAAAATAGAAAAGAAAAGGGGCTGCAATTTTAGGACACAAATCTAATTTTATATATATATATATATAACTTCTTTTCAGAAGATACAATAATCCTGGGTCTTTACTTTTTAAACTACAGAAGTGTTGACCATTTTTTTTTCCCATTCAAACAGGCCTTTTTTGCCTTTGAACACACCACCTCTTTTCACCTATGATTTATGAATAAATGACCATTGCAATTCTTATTCTTTTTCAGGTCATCAAAATGCACTTGAATAAATAGTTTAAGATTGGATGGGATCATGATTGCCTGTTTATACTGAAAAGATATAAAAAGTTTACCTGTATAGTAAGTCTTTCCCCATGAGTGGCTGTGCCCTGTAAGTGGACCGTTACCCTTTTCCACAGAGAAAGCTGTCTTTGATCGTAAATTGAGCCCCTCTTTCCATTGATTCACTATACAGATTCAGCTATAGAAATTTAATTTTTTTTGCTCATACAGAATAAATGTCAATCACAATTCTTTACTTTTATTTGCAGATTGATTTAATAGTCATTTGAAAAAAGTTTAACATGTGGTTCAATTACTGTCAATAATTTAGTTCTTAGAACCATGTTTCTTGAAATTGAATGTAAGTTATATTTATCAAAATACAGAATATTTTTAAAGCAAAAATTAGGACTTGGAGCTTTCTAAATCTTGGCAACTTTTCTTATATCTGTTGATAACAATAATTCTCATTTTCCTTCTCTTTTTCTTTAATTAACAAAGATTATTTGTATGCTAGTCGTAAGATTAGTTCAGGTTTTTCTTGGCGCCTCTTACTGTTGTGTTAATATCAAATGCATTGTTTTGTATCTATCACACTGATTAGGAAAGTGCTACCTAGGTCAACTTTAGAGACTGTACAGCACTTGCTGAAGCACTTAAAATCTACCAGCTTTATTGGTCTCTATAGATGAACAGTTTCTAGATACCTTTTCAGTATAAATAGGCAATCATGATCCCATCCAAAATCTTAAACTATTTATTCAAGTGCATTTTGATGACTTGGAAAAGAATAAGAATTACAATGGTCATTTATTCATAAATCACTCTTATCATTAATTGAGGGTGGGTAGTAGATGTTTCAGTAACTTGTGGTAAAACAAACTGTCTAAAACTTACTTGTATACAATCACTACTAACTCACATGATTACCCATTTTCTACATCAGAGAATGGCTAATGTGGAAAGATTTACACAGTGGGAATAATTTGAACATGAGGAGGCTTTTAAAAATATTACCCTTTAAAATTATTTCTTTGTGGTGTGTGTGTGTGTGTGTGTGTGTGTGTGTGTGTGTATAACATTACATAATGATGTCTTATTATTCATACTCAGTGAAATGATCACTATAGTCAAATAAATTAACACATCAATAACTTCACATTGTTTCTTTCTGTGTTTGTGCACTGAAAGCCCCAAAAATCTCCTGTTTTATGAAATAATCAGGATACAGTACACTATTGCTAATTATGGCCTTTTTGCTTTACATTGTACCGCAAGATGTAGTCATCCTATGGAACTACAGTATTGTATCCGTTTCTGTTGTCCTTGGTGCCAGGAAATCACTGTTGTATTTGTTTTGAGACATTGGTCTTTAAAAAAATCTAGATATAAGTGAAATGTTGCAGTATTTTCCTTTGGTGGCTTATTTTGTTCTGCATAATGTCCTTCAGATTTGTTGCAAATTTTAAGGTCTTTTTCTTTTTTAAGGTTGAATAATAGATTTTTGTCCACATGTATTACACATGTACTTCCCAATTTCTTTATCCATTCAGTCATCACCAGATGCTTAGGTCATTGCCACTTAGACTGGCCTTTGTATATAATACTGCAATGAAATTGGGAGCATAGATATTTCTACTAGGAGCTGGTTTATTTCCCTTGGGCATAATCTAGGAGAGTGATTACTAAATCTTATGGTAGTATTTTCACTTTTCTTGAGGAACTTCCATGCAGTTTTCCATAATGGCTGTACACATTTGTAATCCAATCATCACTGTAAAAGGATTCCCTTTTCTCCACACCCTTCCCAACACTTACTTATTGTAGAAGGGCAAGTGGATGGCTCTCTTTGAATGCAGAACTACTACCTCCTCATTATTTACCATTATTTAAACTGGGCCCTGTCTCCATGTACTGATATGCATAGAGCTAGCTATGCTATCTCCTCCATTCAACTGGCTCTAAGTGATACAAATAAGGCCAGACAAAGTACCCATAAGTAATTTTTTTTAAGAAAACAATTTTTTTTATTTAAGGAGAAAAGAAAAAAAAACAGTGAAAGGGTACAAGTTATACAGATTTACAGAAGAAAAAAATGAACAGTAGGAAATCATTAGTTAATGGATTACATATTGCCATCTTAGAAATAATTGTTCACGTCACAAAATTAAAGCTTGTAGAGTAGACATTCCAACAATGATACTGCAAACAGTTCTGTTCAATGATCCAATAAAACCCTGTGATATCATTTTCTATCTTATACACTTAAATATATATGCAGTTATATAGTTTAGAGCACTTTCTTTTCCTCTCTTTTGTACAATGACTATTACACATTTTGGGTTTCATTGCTCCCACGGTTCTTATTACTTTTTTGGAAGAGAGTAAAACCAAATGTGACATAACAGAACAGAATCGGTCAAGTCAAAAGGGTGGACATAATAGATAATGTAAAAACATAATACAAGGTGATCAACAATGGTTACCATAATGCCTCCCGCTATCTCTAATGGAATTGCCTATATCATTAGTTATAATACAATTGAACAAAACAGTAAAGAACAAAACCGACAAAACCAAAACATTGGAGACATTGTAGTTCTTCAAAAGTAGATAAAAGTCAACAAGAATGGGCGTTATAATGAATCTCATTATCTTCACAGCTGATGCCTAAACTTTCGAACCTGATACTATCCAGCAAAACAGAATAGGGGAACATCAGTCAAAAACAAGATGGTGAGAGTAATAGAGGGCTTCAAATCGAGATAATAGAAAATCAAAGTGGGTTACTATAATATATCCTGCTATTTTTTTCCTTTAATTAAATGGATAAAAATAAAAAAGTAAATAATGGAGTGGAGATTGAGATAAAAGAGGGCATAACAGCGAAATAGCGCAGATCAAAACATAACCATTTAACCGGAATAGTGTTTCACCACCAGATAATCCCGACCTAAAAGTAGTTACCATATTGTCTCTTTCCTTGAAATCCTTGAGTACAACTTCGTATACTGTAGCATTAAGTATGTCAAAACAATGTAAAACCATTTAAGAGAATGACAGCATTACAGAGTATTTAGAATCGACTAACAGAAAATGAACAATGGTTTCTGTATAACCTCCTTGTCTTTAAAAGGTTTTTGCTTATACTATTGTAGATAATAAAATCCAATAAGATACAACCTATTTAGACCATTGGAGACAGAGGAACAAAAGCTAGATGAGACTTCAAAACAAGATGATACTAAATCAGTATTACCTATTAAGATGTCATTTTCTCCAAAATAGCTATTCCTATCATCCAATCTTCTCTGCCTCATTTCTGTTGAGCTCTTTTTCTGTCAGTAGCTGTCAGTTTGTCTTCTTCATTTTGTTCTCTACTCCATTCGTTGTGGCCTCCCCGACACTATTTCTGGATTCTTTGTATTTTTCTTTTTTAGAATATCCTGCAATACTCTCTGTAGAGTTGAAATGGTGGTTGCAAATTCCCCCAGTTCCTCTTTATCCTGGAAGCACCTTGTTTTTCCATCAATTTCCAGGGACAGTTGTGCAGGATATCTCAATCTTGGCTGGAGATTATTATCTTTCAAAGCTTGAATTATTTCCCCCCACGCTCTTCGTGATTTGATGGTTTGTGCAGAGAAATCTGCTGTAATTCTGATGGGTGTTCCCTTGTAAGTGGTCTGTTTCTTGTCTCTGACAGTTTTTAATATTCTGTTCTTATATTGAATTTCTGGAATTTTTATTATTATATACCTGGGTGTTGCTCTGTTTGGGTTGTAGGTAGCTGGGGTCCTGTATGCTTCATACATCTGAGTATCTTTACCTTTTGCTAAATTAGGAAAATTCTCCTGGATTATTTCTGTGAGTAGCTTTTGTAGTTCATTTGTTTGTGTCCCTACTTCTTCTTTTATGTTCTTAATCCTTAAATTATGGATCCTCTTATCATCTTCTTGTCTTTGTATTATTGCTGTTTGTTTCTTTGTTATTTTTAAGAAGTTTTTCATTTCATTCTCCCATATTACAAGTCTGCCCTCCAGTTCAGATAGTCTGTCCTTAGTTTCTTTCAAGCTGTTATGCCAGTCTTCGATAGACTTCTTAGTTTCTTGGTAGTCCCTTTGAACCTGCTTCACGTATTCTATGCTTTCTCTGTTTTTCTCCATCAAACAATTCTCCCCTCTTTTTCTGTTCTTCCATTCCACCATCTCTTTTTTCTTGGGTGGTGCTTAGCATTTCTCTAACTATTCTGCATACTTCTAGCTTCAGGTCGTTGATAACTTCATTCCTGAATTGGTCTATGAGGCTCTCTATATGGTGCTTTATGTCTATTGGTGCGGTGTCCGCTATTGCCTGTTTCTCAGAATTGGGGGCCGAGGAGCCTTTCTTGTTGCTGCCTCTTCCCATATTCTCTGTTCCTTATATATGCAAGCTTATATAGGAGACCCAGCTTCTCTCCCTGTCAGCCACAGCCTGATCGAATTGCGCTGGTTAGGTGTTCCCACCCACTGAAGCACACCAAGGAGTTATGGACCAGGCCCCTCCCAGCCACCATCAAGCTCTGGGATCTGGGTTGGGCCAGCCTACCAGGTCTGCCAACAGCGTCACGCAGGCCAGGCACTTTTCACCAATCCCGCCCGAGAGGGGGATGTGTGGCTGGAGTCGCCACCGCGCCCTGCTCCCGCAGGACTGCCCGGGCCCAGAAAGTCCTCCGCTGGAGTCAAACTATGGTAGAGTGTCAGTTTCTCTCACTCACCTCACCACAAATCAGTGCACGCCTCCCTGCCCGTCCTGTTTTTGACTCCGTTCGCAGATTGCCGTTCTTAGAGCTTCTGCGCGTCTCTCTCCTTGCCGAGCCGCTGTAGAGGCAGTCGCTGCGCAGTGAGAAACCCAAATCGTGGCTTCCAATGGCGTGAGGTCCAGCCTCCACACTGAGGCTTTTCTGTTCCTGTTTTAGCACCAGGACTGCATTCCAAGTTGGTTTCTCTCAGCCCAGTTCGTTCCTGAGTCAGCAGAGCATATCTCCACCTGCTTATGACTCCTTAGTCTGCACCATTCCTGAATTATGAGCCGAGTCTTTCAGAGAGCCTCCGTAGCTGCTGTTATCTGTCCGCCATGTTCTCCCGGAAGTCCTGAGTGCTTTACTTCTAAAGTAAATAAAAATAAGGATCTTCTAAAAATTCCTATTGAGGGGGGCCCCTCTTGTAAGCAGATGTCCTCGGATCTTCCCTCCTGCCCTCCTGGTGCCTGACTCGGCGACTCCTAAGTCAGTTGCTGCTAACAGCTAACTCTCTCATCTGTCTTTTAGTGGTACTATTTATCACTTGATTAGTACTATTGCTTGAGTACTATGTGCTACTTTATATTGGTCTTCCACTTTAATCGACCATGCTCACTTTCTTTGTATATTTTATTTTTAAACTCTTGAGGAATTGGGTTTTCCTGTCATCAAGCAGGATAAAGTGCCTTCCCCGAGAAGCCACCAGATGAAGCTTTAGGGGCCTGCAGATGGCTGCTTTGGGATTAGTGCAGGGGTGGCCAAGGCAGAGGTATCTTGAGGTGAAAAATAGGGTCACCTAAATCAACTCCTGCAAGGGACTGGGAAAAAACAAGGGCAAACACAGCAAGCCTATGCCAGTCCCTGGCACACTAAAGAGGTGCAACCTGTCCAGCACCAAATGAATACAGTATTCAAGCCAAAGACTGCCATAGTCCCACCTGTCCTGCTGCAGGGTCTACCTGTGGGGGCAAAACTGCACTCATGGTCTCCCTAGTGCAGAGTCTAGTGTGCTCCCCCAGACAGGGACTGTCTTCCAACAGGATGGGTAGGTCAAGTCCTCACAAAGACAATTCCAAACCACAAAATCAGAATGTACAATTACCCAAATTGAGAGTGGAGAGCCTTACAGTACCTGGAGTCTTCAATTGGGAAAATAAAAAAGAGGTCTCACAAGGCAAAGAAAAAGGAAGTAAGGATAGAAACAGAGCTCAGGACACAAATCACTTGGAGGCTAAACACAAGCCAGTCAGAGGAACTCAGACTCCCTATCCCGAAAACTTGTCTTCAACAGCAAAAGACTCAGTGCTCCCCCAGAACCGACAAGCCAATAAAGTCCTATATCCAGGAGCACACACAGCAAGCTCACACCAGTCCCTCAAGCTCTCGACAGGTACAATCTGTCTTGTGCTCAGCTCCAGGTCATCAAACCAAAGGCCACCAGGGCCCCAACCCCATCCTGCAGGTGTCTCCCCACATGCTCAGCATTATACACCATAGTGTCCATGATCCCACTCCAGCCCCCCAACTTGTGCCATTTTGACACATCAGCAACTCATTCCACCTGCTGCAGGAATCCAGCGTATTCTCAAAACCAGGTCGTTGTCCAACAGCAAGACAGCCCAGATTCATTTTCATATGAGGGGCTCCAAGAATCTCTCCCTCTGGGATGAGTAGGAAAGCACAATTCCAACTTCATACTAGGGAAACCTTCAAAATGCCAGGGGCCTTCAACTAGGAAAGCAAATGGAAAATGTCTTGTGGGACAGAGAAATGAAGGCAGAGACAGAAGGAATAGTCAGTTACAGAACAGAAGACAGAAAGGTGGTCAGTTGCTCAGGTGGAGTCAGCAGGGGCAAGGACCTTACCGTTAGTGGCTGACACCAAAGCAAATGTTTAGGCAGGTGATCACTTGTCACCATGAAGACAGTCTGTGTTGACTGTTTCTGTGGTCTGTCCTCGTCTTGGGACCCTCAAAAAGGAGGTGCTCCATCTGGGTGCAGCCTAGGGCTCTACTGCTCTATTCAGATGGAAACCTTGAATCATCAGGTTGTGGCCAGATCACTGTGGCTGCCAGCCTGACCGTTGGATGCCAGCTTGTGCTGGACACCATCAGACAGCTCTGGCCACTGCTGGGTCTCCTCGCCTAGTCTTTACCCTCTGGTCTCTGGAGCTCTTTCTGAGTGTCTGTCTTTGTTTGGAAACTGACTGCTCTGTCCCCCCTACTCATGATAAAAATTCCAACTAGTTTCACAGGACTTTTGAAGCCCACATGACCTAAGCAATATATCACAAGCAGGTTTAAAGTAGTAGCAAAGAAATCTTTATTGTAACGGAGCCTGTGCTGCAGCAGAAGGGACTAGAACACAGGAGAGAGCCCCCATAGATGAAAACCCCTACATTCTCTTTTTTATGGTAAGTCTTGGAGGTCTGGCATTGGATTCTTCTAGCACGTATTAGTTTGGACCAGCTACATTTCAGTTATTTGATAGGTCTGTGCGGCTAATGGCTACCAAATTGGGCAGCACTCTGCCAAAAATGTACTAGTGGTGGAAGGGCATCCAGCTCTGCTGTTTGTATTATTTCTGTATTTTGTGGTGCAAACAACCACAAACATCAGCTTAAAACACACATTCACAGTTTGCATAGGTCATGAATATGAGTATGAATTACTTGGAGTCCTCTGCTCAGGGTCACACTAGGTAAAATCAAGATATCATCTGGGTCTGTCATTTCTTCTTTTTTTAGGGGGTTGGTGGTGGTACTAGAGATTGAACCCCGAGCCTCGTGTACATGAGCGGATCCCCACCAGAGCTACATGTCTTGCCCATTAGAGACAGGATCTCCATAATTACCCAGGCTGGGCTAGAACTTGTGATCCTCTTGCCTCAGCTTCCTCATTAGCTGAAATTACAGGTGTGTGCCACTGTGCAGGAGTTGAGACTTGTGATTTTGCCTGAGGCGTGAGCTCCTTTTCCAAAGCTTTCCTGTTGTTTGAAGAATACAGTTCCTCACCATTATAGGACTAAAGCCCTCATTTTCTGGTAGGTTCTCAGTGGGATACCAGACTCACTCTCTAGAGAATGCTGCCCTTAGGGTCTTGCCATACTCCTTGAACTGGCAGATTATAACCTGGTTGGTTGCTTCAAGACCAGGAGACCTCCTTCAAATCTAAAATCTCTGTGATTTCTTGTTCTTGACTTCACCTGATTAGGTCAGATTGACTATACTGAAGAGTGATCTTGATATTAGGAAAAGCTCCTGATTACATCTGCATAATCGGGGAAGTAATATCCCTCCCTGTTCACGAATCTACTCACACTCAAGGAGACAAGAGGACGTAGAGCATTAACACTGGGGGCAGGAATCCTGTCACCTATCTTCAAATTCTGCTGTCACAGAAGTTTCTTAGACTCTTGAGGGACAGTGCCTCACAGGTAGAGCCCTCTCTGTTTACAATAACGTGTCTCCAGACATGTCTCCAGATGTGTCTGTGTTCACAATTCAAGCCCAGCCTGGGTAACTTAGTGAGACACTATCAAAATAAAAAGTAAAAATGGGGCCGAGGATGTATGTAGCTCATTGGAAAAGTCCTGTGTTCAGTCCCCAGTACTGTCACACACACATACACACAGGAGACAAATAGTTGAATAATGAACAGGCCTCTACTAGACTACTGACTTTATACACAGGGAGAAGTTTTATCTTAGGAAAACCTGATTCACCTGCCCTCTCAGTATGTTTTTTTTTAAATTTTATTTAAGGAGAAAAAAGAAAAAAAAAACAGAAAAAGGGTACAAGTTATACAGAATTTCAGAAAAAAATAAACAGTAGGAAATCACTAGTTAATTACATATTGTGATCTTAGAAATAGTTGTTGAAGTTACAAAATTAAAGCATATAGAGGGGACTTTTAAACAGTGAGACTGCAAACAGTTTTGTTCAATGATCCAACAAAACTCAGTAATATGGTTATCTATCTTATATACTTAAATATATATGCAGTTATATCTTTTAGAGAACTTTCTTTTCCTTTCTTTTGTACAATGACAATTACATATTTTGGGTTTTATTACTCCCACAGTTCTTATTACTTTTTTTTTTGAAGAAAATAAAACCAAATGTGACATACCAGGACAGAGTCAGTCCAATCAAAAGGATGGACATAACACATAATGTAAAAACAAAATACAAGGTGATCAACAATGGTTACCATAATGCCCCTTATTATCTTAAAAAGAATTGCCTATATTATCAGTTATAATAAAATTGAACAAAACAGTAAAGAATAAGACCAATAAAACCAAAACATTGGAGACATTAGAGGACTTCAAAAGAAGATAATAGTCAACCAGAATGGGCGTCACAGTGAATCTTATTGTCTTCATAGTTGTTGCCTACACTTTCAAACTTGGTACTATCAAGCATAACAGCATAGAGGAAAATCAATCAAAACAAGATAGTGAGAGCAATACAGAGTTTCAAATCAAGTTAATAGGAAATCAAAGTGGGTTACTATAATATATCCTGCTATTTTTTATTTATTTTTCCCTTAATTAAAAGGATAAAAATGAAAAAGTAGATAATAAAAAGGAGATTGAGATTAAAAAAAGAGGACATAACAACAAAACAGTGCAGGTCAAAACATAGCCATTTAAGCAAAATAGTGTTTCACCACAAGGTAATCTCGTCATAATAGTAGTTACCATCGTGTCTCTTCCCTTAAAATCTTTGGGTATAACTTCGTATACTGTAGCATCAAACATATCAAGACAATGTCAAACTGTTCAAGAGAATGACAGTATTACAGAGTATTTAGAATCAACTAACAGAAAATGAACAATGGTTTCTGTATAATCTCCTTGTCTATAAAAGTTTTTTGTTTATATTATCACATATAATAAAATAAGATACAACACGTTAAAACCGATGGAGGCAAAAGAACAAAAGCTTGATGGGACTTCAAAAACAAGAGGATATTAAATCAGCACTACCTATTATGATGTCTTGTTTTCTCCAAAATGGCTGTTCCTACCATCCAACCTTCTCTGCCTCATTTCTGTTGAGCTCTTTTTCTGTCACTAGTTGTCAGTTTGTCCTCTTCATTTCACTTTCTGCTCCATTCATTGTGGCCGCTCTGCCACTGTTTCTGGAATCTTGGTATTTTTCATTTTTAGAATATCCTGCAGTAATCTCTATAGAGTTGAATTGGTGGTTGTAAATTCCCCTAGTTCCTCTTTATCCTGGAAGCACCTTGTTTTTCCATCAATTTCTAGGGACAGTTGTGCAGGACATATCAATCTTGGCTGGAGGTTATTATCTTTCAAAGCTTGAATTATTTCCCCCCATGCTCTTCGTGATTTGATGGTTTGTGCCGAGAAGTCTGCTGTAATTCTGATGGGTGTTTCCTTGTAAGTGATCTGTTTCTTGTCTTTGACGGCTTTTAATATTCTGTTCTTATATTGGATTTCTGGAATTTTGATTATTATATGTCTGGATGTAGCTCTGTTTGGGTTGTAGGTGGCTGGGGTCCTGTATGCCTCATACATTTGAGTATCTTTACCTTTTGCTAAATTAGGGAAATTCTCCTGGATTATTTCTGTGAATAGCTTTTGTAGTTCATTTGTTTGAGTCCCTACTTCTTCTTTTATGTTCTTAATTCTTGAGCCATAGATCCTCTTATCATCTTCTAGTCTTTGTATTATTGCTGTTTGTTTTCTTGTTATTTTTAAGAAGTTTTCCATCTCATGCTCCCACCTTACAAATCTGTCCTCCAGTTCTGATAATCTATCCTTAGTTTCTTTCAAGCTGTTATGCCAGCTTTCAATAGTGTTTTTAGTTTCCTGGTAATCTCTTTGAACCTGCTTCACGTATTCTATGTTTTCTCTATTTTCTCCATCAAACAATTCTCCCCTTTTTTTCTGTTCTTCCATTCCACCATCTGTTTTTTTTGGGGGGGGCAGTGCTTAGCATTTCTCTAACTATTCTGCTTATTTCTTGCTTTATTTCATTAAATACTTCATTTTTGAACTTGTCTATGAGGCTATGGAGATACCGCTTTATGTCTATAGGTGCTGTGTCTGATACTGCATGTTTTCTGTCTTCATTCTCTTTTTCATTTCCCTTTCCTGGATCAGTGTTCTCAGGATTGGGGACTGAGGACCCTTTCTTGTTGCTCCCTTTTCCCATACTTTTTGTTCCTTCCATACAAGCATATGTAGGAGGCCCAGTTTTTTTTTTTTTTTCCTCTTTGTCTGTTACAATTTGTTTGAATCCGCCAGCTAGGTGTTCCTGCCCACTGCAGTGTACTAGGGAGACACAGACCTGGGCAGCCTCTGTTGGGCCTGCCCCTCCAGGTCAACCTACTGAATGCTTCACTGCTAGGGTGCACCGCCAGGCGCAGGGACCTGATTTGGGCTAGCCTACTGGATCTTAGTCCGTGACATCACCAGGCCAAGCGCTCCCCACCAATCCCACTTGAGAGGGGAATATGCGACTAAAGTCACTACAGGGCCCTGTTCCGGCTAGTCTGCCCATTCCCAGAATGTCCTCTGTTGGAGCCGTCTAGTCTATGAAAGGGTCCCCATTTCTCTCACTCACTGCAGGTCGATGCAGGGCTCCCTGCCAGTCCCGCTCTCAATGCCATTTGGTTCGCTGATTGCAGCTCTCAGAGCTTTCGCGCATCTCTCTACCTGCCGTGTGGATTGGGACACAGTATCGGTAGCAGGAAATTCAAATTGCGGCTTCCAATGGTGTGGGATCCAGCTTCTGTACTGAGATTTTTTCTGTTCCTGTTATAGCATCAGAATTGCATTTCCAGTTGGTTTCTCTCAGCTTAGTTCGTTCCTGGGCCAGCAGGGTACATCTCCCCTCGCGTAGGACTCCTCACACGGCACCGTTCCTGGATTCTAAACTGGTAATCTCAGAGAGCCTCCATGGCTGCTGTTATTTGTCCATCATGTTCTTCTGGAAGTCCCCTCTCAGTATGTTTTATTCCACAAGTAATTGCGGCTCACCTAGTGTGCCCAAATGTGAGGAAAAATGAACAAATACTAGAATGAACCAGGTATGCTTTCTGTCTTTAAGGAGCTTATCATTTTGTAAAAAAGATGAAGCAATCTCAGAAAGCACAAGGCAATGTGAAAAAAGAAAGCAAAGCAAAGCAAACTGAGCTAAGCACTACAGACAACATAGGTGAGATGCTCTGGACAGAGGAAAGAGCGGGCTCGGGGTTTGAGGAGGTGTGCACTCACGGGAGGAGGCCAGGGGTCACAGAATGAACAGGACACCAGAGGCAGAGGCACGGCAGAGGCACTGAGAGATGACAGAGCAAACAGCAGAGAGATTTCCTTCCCAGGCAAAGGGTGTTGACTGCGTTCAGAAGTGGTTGGTCCAGTCTGGCTGGAATGTGGCATGTGAGGAGTGAGATAAGTCTGGACCAGTTTTCATATTAAAGTTGTTCACTGAGGAACAGTGGACAGACCTTAGCAGTCGGGATGATGGTAAGAGAGAAAAACACATCCTCATTCCCAGTCTTAAAATAGATCCTGTTGCCCATGCAAATGAAAAGGCATTTTAATGTTCGGTGTTGCAACTGTTATTAGCCAGTTATAGATCATGTGTGCAGCTTACTCAAGACTCTGAGTTCAATCTAAAGCACCAAATGACAGTGTTTGTCCCGAACAGCCCTGTCCCTTCCATCATCATCTTTTGCGCCAGCATCACCAATTCTCACCCCACTCCCTGTGTTCTGGCTTCACATGCATAAATTCTTCATCTTCAAATAGCTTGCTCTTGTCCACCCTAGTAGTCTCAGCATGGTCAGAGCAAAACCTTTGTAAGCACACAATGAATTCTTTTAAATGGGTAAATGGTTTTAGGTTGTCATCACTTCTTGCTTGTCAAGGGATGTCTTTTCAGCCACTCTTATTTCACCTTTTCTCCATATCGCTAAAATTTTAATCCATTAAAATTTGACTCTCAATTACCAATAAATTCCTGAGGAAAAAAGCCCCAACATCTGAGAATGATCTGACACAGATAAATCATATGGTTCTCCTATAGAACCTCCTATAGAACCTCCTATAGAACCTCCAGGATCCCAGGGTGATCGGAGACAAGTGGCAGCAATTAATTGCCAGAGGCAAGCAGGTTGATTACTTTGACGGATAGTAAAGTCAGCAGTTAATCAGAATAGCCTGACCCACAATGCTGGCTAGTTGATTACACTGTTCCTACAAGTTAAATATGTGTACAATCTACTAAGTCTTCCATTCTATGTGCAACTGCAGGAATTTTAGGTCAAGTGAACAGAAATCTAGACTGAATCATAAAAAGGAAAGCCATAGCCCTTCATTTGACTACTGGATTTGACCCAGATTACAGACCCAGAACCCACTGGAGCAGAGGCCAGGTCCACGTAGGAAAGGACTCTGGACTTGTCAACCTTTTAAAGACGTTCAAACCAGGAAAATTCATGAAGAAGGTAGGAAAGGTTTAATGGTGGGATGCCTCTTTCCTTTCATTTTCCGATTGGCTGCAAATCTAAGAATGAGGAGAACTGACTCTGTTGCTGGTTCTATCTTATTCGGTGTCTGTGTTATTCAATCTTATCGCATTTCTAGGTCATGCCGTGGCTCAGTCACCTTCCATGGATGCCTTCTGGACTTGGGAACCTGCAAAACAAAGGCTGGTCAGTACTGGATAAAAGAGAGGCCTGTGAAAGGTGGCACTCAGTGGTATATAATTAAAGGCTGCTTGGAGGACACATCAGAGTGTTTAAGAGAACACAAATAGTCATGAGACTTGCTATACTTAACCGCCGCCTTCAACCTCTGTGCAATGTCTGAAGAAATGGCCCAGACTCAAGTAGGTCAGTGTCAGAGCATGGCCTGTTTTCACAAGATGGCAGCCACGGACAACTAGCCCACTTCAGACTTTTGCAAGTCATGGAGCTTACAACCTGAAGTAGACGTGGCATTCAAAGTGCCCAACTGCTCTCCATCTGCCTCCAACACCATCTGTCTCCTCTCTTCCCTCTACTTAATTCCATTTCCTGCCACAGGCAATCTCAAGGTTACAAAGAAGTAAAAAGACATCCCCAAGTCAAACTAAGCACATTGGTTCTAGTTAGTTTCTCTATATATTTCCATATTGCAAATGTATTTATGCATGAATTGGATCACAAGGTGCCAAATGACCTGCAAGAGATCATTCAGTTCCCAAAACAAATTGCCTTCTTCCTGTGGAGCAATTTATGGTATGGGAGAAACTGATGTAACAAATACCATAGGGAATAAAATAAGCCGTGAGTCAATAAACCAGGCAGGTGACAACTACGTGCTCAAATGGCAAAAAGACAAGATGAGGGTTGGCATTCATTCTTCCACTGGCACCAGAATTTGTTCAAATCCTGCCTGTCCTTGCCTTAACCATCCCTGTGTGCTGTTTAATATTGGTAGAGTAAGCAATTCTAGTTAAACAGGAGAACAGGCTCTCATCCATAAAGAGTTTAAAAGAGATGTGAATGTATTTTAAATTACATTTCACATTTTTTGATATATTATGTACTCTATTATTCCAATTCAGTGCCCTAGTTTTGCAACCTAAAGACTATTGATTTAAATTTAAAAAAAGAAAAACAGGAAAGACTGTTGTCTGTTAGGATAACACAGTCCAGAAATTATATTGCTACTTCTTCTCCAACCATCCTCAAGAAGATTTATAGTATTTTGCTAGGGTGACTATGCTATGGGGGAAAGGAAATAATCTGACTTTTCAGGAACACTGGCACTGACTGACAATTCAAAGGACACAAAATGTCACTTGGGCCCACCAGAGTAGGTGCTTACGGAGGTCAGGTGACCAATGCAGTTTTAGCTCTGGTCCATTTTTCAGTGAGCCCAGTGGGCCCTGGAGCCTGTCCTGCAGTTATTTCTGCAGTTTAGGGTTGTATAATTGGAAAAGACCTGCTCAACAGCTGCATAATTCACTTCAGTCCCCCGACCTGTGGACAAGGGTTATTATGATGAGAAAGAGTCCAGTGGAAGACACTGGAACTGCTTCCACCTAGAAAAATAATAAACTCAAAATAATACCACATCTCTGGAGGGATTTTCAAGATTAGTGTCACTATCAAGGACATGAAAGGTAGAGGGGTGATTTCCACTGCCTCACCATTCAGCTCGTCCATTTGGTCTGTGTGGAAGACAAGATACAGTTTGGACAGGGACACAGATTTCATAGGTTTAACCATGTGGTGACTCCAACTGCAGTGGCTGCACCAGATATGGTTTCACAGCTAGAGCCAATCAACACATTCCCCAGGAGCAGGCATGCAGCTGTTGGTCTGGCAAATGCTTTTTGTGCATATTTATCAATACAGCCTCCAGGGGCAGTTTGTTTTCAGCTGACATGATCAGACATACACCTTTATGGTCTTATCTCAGGTTATATCAAGTCTCCAGCCTGTCATCATTTCATTCATATTTTTTTTTTTTTAACACAAAGTTTTGCTGTATAGTTGAAGTCGGCATTGAACTCACTATGTAGCTAAGATTGGCCTTGAACATGCAGTGGTCTTTCTGCCTCAGCCTCCCAAAGTGTGTGGACACAGGTGTGTGCCACCATGCTTGGCTCTGTTCATAAGGATCTTGGTTGCCTTTCCCCTCCAATAAAATGTCACAGTAATCTACTCCATTGACAGCATGATACTGACTGGACCTAGAGAGCAAGAAGTGGCAACAACTTCAACGGTAAGGTCCATACAAGCCAGGGATTAGAAAACAAACCCAACAAAATTCAGAGGGCCTTGTGTCTCAGCAGACACCTCCGAGGCTGGTGGAAGGGGGCATGCAGAGTTAGCGCCCCCTGGAGCTGAAGGACAAGCTGCTGCTGCTGCACCAGGCCCTCCTACAACTGAAACAGACACACCACCTAGCAAGCCTCTGGGTTTTGGAGGCTCCTCTTCATTCGGATGCATTGCTCCAGCCCCTTAGCCAAGAGCCTGAGAAGCTGATACCTCTGAGTGTGCTCAGAAGAAAACCAGGCTCTGCATCCGTGGAGGCTGCCAGTCAAGCTGCTGTGACTCGTGGACCACACAGTCCTGCAGATCTGTGGTGCTCGCTGGCAGTGACAGAAGTTGGAGTCCTGGGCAGAGCCCTCTAGGTGCACTGCAGTAAGCCTTCACGATTTTGGAGCAAAGCCTACATCCTCTGTGGATAACTAGTGCTCTTTAGAGAAACAACTCCTGGTTTGCCACTGGGCCTTACAGAAGGTAAACACTCAACCATAGGCCACCAAGTTAATGTGACACCTGAACTGCCCTTGTGGGGGGGGGGTGATCTGATGCACCCAGCCACAAATCTGGGCACGCAGGGCAGCACTCGACCATCGAGGGGACATGGGGGAGACTGGGCCTGAGCCGATGCTCAGAGCACAGCTAAGTCCTGCGAAGAGGCTCAAAACCTTGTAGTGCTATTCTTCCCGCATTCCTTCTCCTAGCAGTACCAAAGACTTCAGAGGTGCTCCCTATGATCCACTGAAGGAAAATGGGTCTGGTGTGCAGCTGTTTCTGCAGGATATGTGGGCACAGCCAGCAAGCGGGAGGCTGTAGACTGCAGCTCTCTCGGGTGGAAACCCCTCCCAGCGGTGAGGGCAGAGCCTCCCAGCAGCAGAACTTCAGTCAGTCTGTCACAGGCTGGTGACAAGGAAGTCTCAGGAAAGAGTGTGAACAGACCTCTCCAAATGGGTGAAAACATGAAGATGTTTGCATCCCATGGCAACACTCACATGGGTGACCTTGGCCAAGCAGCGCCTTAACAATCAGGCGGAAAGGAAGTATTGTGTGGGTTGCAGTCCACCTCCTCCCTCACCTTGTTTTAAGCTCAGCTCTCAGGTAGTTTGTTTTGCAGCAGGACTTTTACTCACTCGTCTTCACTGTACTTTATTGTGCCTCTCACCTTCTCTTCTATGGCCCCCCAATTTCATATCCTACATCACCCCTCTTCCTGTAGCCACCTGTTTTCCCAGCAATAGGGAAAACCTAATTCTACCTAGTAATGTATAACTTGTTTGGGACAGTTCCAGTTTACGCCTATCTCCCCTATATATGTATACACACAGAGACCTTGAGTCCAATGCTGGGACTGAACAGGGGCCCCTCGCCATGCAGCCCACTACACATAAGTCCCTCCAGTTATTAATAGGGCCTTCTTTCAGAGTTTCCCTTCCTTTCTCCCTGTCTCTTTCTCTGGGGATCAAGCTCATGTGAGGCAAACACTGTACTCATGTGCTATATTTCTACAACTGAAACTGTCCAATGTTAGTCAATAAATCATGTGGCTATCCTGTGTTTAATTACCCTGTCATCATTTGTGTAGGTCACTTGGAAGCATCATGCTTTTCCTATCAATACATACCTACCATGTGTTGCACTTTGCACGATGCGCTGCCTGGCTCTCTCTGTACTCCCCAGTGCTCCGGGAAATGCAGGCTGTTCAGCCACCTCCCCTGGAGGGCTGGGTAGGTTTGAGGACAGATGAGAATGTGGACTGGACCTTGGGAAAGGCTATTTTCACATTGCTTTGCAATGGAATCAGTACACAGGCAGCACAAAAGATACACACAGGACCAACAAGGCTGTTGGGGTTACAACTCTGCAGTGGAGCATACGCTATGCACATGCAAGGCCCTGGATTTGGTTCCCAGCAAAACAAAATAAAACAAAAAATATGTCAATGTTGAGAGCGTGTGGTATTAGGATGGGTGTGACTTCTGCAGTCTTCCCTTTGTCTGGCAGAGGCTCGCTTCAGAGTGTTTCTCACTGTGCAGCCTGGGGAAGCCAACAGGAGAGCCGAGCCCCAGATGTTCAGCTTTTAAACTGATGGGTGGAGCAGCTACCTCAGCCCACACTCAGGGTGTGGGAGTCTCCTTTCTCAGCACACTGTCAATACATAGCGCAGTTACTACTGTGATATTTTTCTTTCATTGGCACGTGATCTACTTAAGAAATCAGTGCAGTTGTTCAGGAGCACCCAGAAAAGCATTCAGGGACTCTGAATGGAAGAATTTAGAAGCACTGTATCCCCACATAAAAACCACTGAAAATTTTAGCTTTACCTGGGTGATAAAAACAATGAAAATGAAGTGCTAAACGCCTAAGTGATTTCTAGAGTGTTTTTCTAACTCAACTATTAATCTCAACCATTAAGTGTTTATTACAACTCAGGTCTTCATTTTTAAAAGACACCCCCCAAATGTGTTGGCATGTGATCTGCCAATGTAAAACATTCTCAGAACATAAACTGGTATTAAATTTGTAACAAATTTTATAAGAAAAGGTTATGATTCGCATATATTTGGAACATATGTCAGAACAAAACAAAACAACAAGAATACATATAAATATTGACGTCATTGACTGAACTGTGAACAAGAGGAAGGAACTTGCGAAGGATTCGAATCCACCTTCTTCTGAAAGCATTAACTATTCCTAGATTGTCTCTCAGGTATTTAACCAGCCTCCTCAATCTTTCCAGAGGTTATATACGCTTCATCTCAAGAAAAGAACACAAACCCATTTTTACTCATTTAAAACAAACAAAAATAATAAAATAGGAGATCAGAGTAAGGTCACATCCTTGAAGCAGCTTTGCAATACACAGAGCATGGTATTGGCTTCAAAACATAAAGATTCTTCCACTTGGGTGATTTAGATACAGAGAGAGGTCCCAGTCTTGCTCTATAGAAACTTGCAAGCTATATTCATTCTGGTACATGAACTTAATTGTACTTCACATAGTTTTATATTTCGGATGACACTAAAACAGCAAAAAAATCAACTGGTAGAGAGCTGTTAATAAAAGAAACTTTAAAACAGTAATCATCCTGATAAACTGAAAATCAATCCTGGATTAAAACAACACATTTCTGATTACATAAATAAATTCTATTCTTTACCAAATATTTCCACTGTCGGAAGAACCTGATTAAAATTGGGAAATACATAAAATGAGAACAGGAAGTAAACACAATGGTCTCTGGTTGTCTCAGAAGGTGTCCTGGTCCGAACCCAGCTGCGGAGCCGTCCCTGGGTCCTCAGCGGAGCGTGACCAGTTCTTCTGACGAGGTAGGGTGAATGGCGACGGTGTTATCGAAGTCGGCCTTTGTTGCTCCCATTTTCACCGCAACGGCAAAACCCTGCAGCATCTCATCACAGCCAATGCCCTGCATGTGGATCCCAACCACCTGGGGGACGGAGAAAGGAGGAAAATGAAGCCTGCTAGCTCCCCCTCGACCGGCTTTCCTTCTGTCCCACATGGCCTGCCATGCCACCTCCCTGTACGAGGTAACCTGTCTGCCGGGCCTTCCTCCCCACTTTCAAGAGCTGATGACCATCTGCCTTTCAGTCAGCAATACGATGTCTTCCTGAGCAAGTTAACGTCTGCCACATGACTGGTTCTCTGTCATGGCTCTATCCCAGCTGCAATGCAGTTTTTTCTGAGGGAATGGACAGTTATATAGCCCATCTTGCCCAGAAGACTATAGGGGCCCCCACCTGCTTCTGCTCCCCACTCTTCTAACCACAGCCGAGCACAGGAATCAGCCTTTCAAAGGTTCCCAAATCCATTTGTGCTGGTTGGCTACATGAACACTTTAACATTTGCTTTACTCAGACTGTCTAGTGAGATTTCTTTCTGTATTACAAACTATTAGTAAATGACCACCTTCAGCAAATAGTTTTAGGTAAAAAGCCCACTAAAAAGCAAAGTTAATTACAAAATTAAGCCACAAATTTACAAAAAAAGAAATTGAGAATATGCTTAACACTAATGAACTGTACATTTTTAAATGATTAAGAAAAAGGCCAGTTTCATCTGGAATAATAATGGAATTCCTCACTGCTCTGGTCCCTTACATAGAAGATTAACTTGAAATAAGCTAGTGTTAACTAATCAGCTATGTTCCTATTATTCTGTCTCCATTCCTGTCCAGCAAGAAATGTAACTTTGAAGTAAGCAGTCTGGCTGGGGCTTTAGCTCAGCAGCATACGCACCTGCTTGGCAAGCCCAAGGTCATGAGTTTGATTCCCGGTACCAAAAACAAAAACAAAAACAAAAACTGACCAATCTGCTTTTGTTTTGTTTCTGCTTTCTTCAGCTTTTTTGTCTCTACAATTCAATTAGCAAAAACAGGCCAACATACTGTACCAGCACAGAAATTAAACCCATTTATAAATTACAAAATAAATTCCATTTAGTTGCAAATCAAAACCACACAAAGTCACAGTAAAACGACAATGAACAAGTGTTGGTGAGGGAGGAGAGGAAATAGAAACCTCACACTTTGCTGAGCGGAATGGAAAATGGTGTAGACACCAGAAACAGGATCATTAAACAGTTAAACCAAAGCAGAAATTATCTTAGGAAAAAAATGGCTGAATAAAGTTCACTGTTCTGTTTCATTACATTTAATTTTATGTCCTCTTAAAACTCTTTACATTTACCAATATTTCTGCATTTCCTATCTATTCTGGTCTAGTGTTCAATGATGCTAAGCTTTGAGTGGTCTTTTTTGTTTGTTTTTTTGTTTTTATCAGTACCAGGGATCAAACTCACGGCTGCCTGCTTGCAAGGCAGGCGCTTATGCTGCTGAGCTAAATCCCCAGCCCCCTTTTGAGTGGTCTTTTATCCTTCTCCTTACACGTTTTTTTGGTACTAGGGATCGAACTCATGACCTGAGCTAAATCCCTGTCCTTAATTGTTTTTTTGAGACAGTGTTTCACCATGCAGTTCAAACTGGCCTTGAACTCACCAGGCTGGCTTCCAACTCAAAGGGATCCTTTTGCCTCAGCCTCCCATGTGCTAGGATTACAGGCATGCATCAGCTTACCCAGTCTATTTCTCTCACTTTTTAAATGGAGTGGGACTTTCTAAATGAGATATAAGAAGCCTCTGTCCTCTCTCCCATGATATGACCAAAAGATAAGGTGAAAGCTTAAATTTAAAAAATTTTACTATAGTAAAAGACATATTATCATTAATCCCTATCAAAGTAGTGCTTTCAGGCTGGGTGCGCTGGCACTTACCTATAATCCCAGCACTCAAGAGGCTGAGGCATGAGGATCACTGGGAGTGCCAGGCCAGTTTGGGCTACATAGTAAGTTCAAGGCCAGTCTGAACGACAAAGCAAGACCATCTCTAGCCCAAAAAAACCTTTTCACTCTTCCCTTTAATTCTGCACACAGAATCTAGAACACTATAGGCACAGTAAAGCACGAAATGATGTGTCAAACAATGAAAGTTGCAATAGAAAAGTGGTCCTGTCAACACGTTTATCCCACGGTCTTGCCATTTTCTAAAGCAGTTCTGGAAGGCCTCTCCGTTCTCTCCACTGGTGCAACCACAGCTGCCTCCATGTCCTGAACTGATTCAAGAATGTCGCATGGTCCTGTTGACTTTGGGGAACAGCCAGAGGGTGCATGGAGACAAAGCCCGTGAACAAGGTGGGTGAGGACAGAAATGTCTTAATGTGACAGCGTACACTGTAAACTGCTTCGGAAACCGGCACAATGGGATGAGTGTGCTTGAAGCCAGGGGAGCATTCTGAGGGGGATTAATGGCAAGGCGTATTTTATTACAACAGATTTTTAAAATTTAGACATTTATCATATTTGTAAAATTGCACTAGATAAAAGCGGGACTGCTCAGTGACCCAGAGGACTCAGCTACCTGGATCCTCTGCACCCTCCTGCCCCCAAACCAAGATACCAACATCCTTCTCGACTTAGCAAAGCGCTGTTGAGCCGACTGGATTTTTCTATACCTTTTCCTCCTTGTTGGCACAAATCATTTTCATCACACATTTTGTTTTCCTTGTGGTCACTGCATGGTACATTGGGGTGAAGGCGGTTGAATAGATCTTCACGTTGTCTTTTCCATATTTATGAATGGCCTCATCTACAATGAACATTGAAAAAAGCATTTATCAAAACTAAACAATCAACTGAGAGATGTTTGGAAATACATAACCTGAACCAATCATAAGGAAGTACCAAACAAACCAAAATAAACAGCATTCTAAAATATAGATGTCAGCGTCAGTTGAGACCAAAAAAAGGCTAAAACATTTTGTCTGTGTTTTAAGGGAGACCAGAGGTAGAAAAATGACATACTATCTATTATCCTAGAGTGAATTCTAGACTTAGGGAAAAAATATTGAAAATGACATAAATGAGATAATTGGTAAAATTTGCATAAGGTCTAGACTTGAAAACTGTACTGAGCCTGTTCTTTAAAAATACATAGCTGGGCACAATGATGCAAACCTGTAATCCCAGCACTCAGAAGGCTGAGGCGAGAGGATCACAAATTCAAGTCTAGCCTGGATTAAACAGTGAGTTCAAAGCCAGCTCCAGATACAATTAAGCCAAAACATTAAGGATATACATGAGTCTTTTGTACTCTTTCTGTAACTTTAAGTGTGATTGTAGTTCAAAAAATAAAAGCTAAAAAACAAAATAAATAGAATGTGTAGGGAAAAGAAATTGTACTCTCAAGGATGAGCAGCTTTGTAGTAAACCAAAACTATGATTAGAGATTCACCAAAAAGAAATGGGTGAGACACGGTGACACACAGCTACCCTCCAAACCCTGCCAGAGGCTGAGGCAGAAGGATCACTGTGACTTCAAGGCCAGCCAGGGCTACACAGTGGTTTCAGGGCCAGCCTGGATTACATAATAACATCCTGTCTTAAAACACAAACAAGAAAGAAAGGAGAGACAGGGAGGGAGGCAGACAGACAGACAAAAGGAGAAGCCAGGCATGGTGGTATACACTAGTAGTCTCAGCACTTAAGAGGCTGATCCTCCTCGGAGTTCGAGCCTGCCTGTGCAGCACACAAAGATACTGTCTAAAACGAATAAGTAAAAATGAAAAGCATAACTCAAGAGATTGAGACGGATTTACCTGGTTGACAGAGACCTAGCTCACAGAAAGAAATCACAAACGCCCTTCACCTTTAAGTACCTACCTTCCGTGAGCCCCACTGTCCCAATAGGAGGGTGACTGAAGACCACAGTGGGGATGTTGTCATAGTCCAACTTGGAATCTTCTTTGCATTCGAAAAGTCTATGGGCAAGTTTTCGGCCAGCAGCTATTGCAACTGAAGAGATATTTTAAAGTTAGTGTTGATCTTACTGTTCACTCTAACAGCAAAACTATTCTACCATCCTTTAGATACCTGGCATAACACACTGGCTCTACGTTTTATGCCATATCTCATGATAACAGCTAGTGTAACATAATGAAACTGTATCAATGCCCTAGCAAGCCACTCAAAACTACTGGCTTAAGCGAATTCTGTATAGTCTATTATGAAAACAAAACAAAAAACATACTTTAAGTTCCCAATTGCCTGGCAGCCTATTAATATCAGTTTTCTGCTATGATATTTATGGAGCTAGGTATAGTAGTTTTGTACATTTTCAGTTCATAATACACTCATTTCATTATATGTTAAGATTTTTTAACTTGGGCTGGGGATGTGGCTCGGGGGTAGAGTTCTTGCCTTATATTTACAAAGCCCTGCGTTCAATTCCTACCACAAAAATAGGGAAAAAAAGATTTTTTTAACTTAAAAATTTACTCTCCTTAACTGTTTTTACTCCTAATGGTCCTTTTAAAAAAGGGTCTGAACTCAACAAAGAGCTACTTATTAATTTTAAATTGACAGTTTTCTGCTGAAATAACTAAAGGATACATAAGAAATGCTAAATTCCTGATATACTTTTCAATGTTTAGATTATGCTATGACATTTTTGAAACTTAGCTTGCTGTTTTATTTTTGATAAAACTACTTCCTGATGAAGGATATAAAATTCTAGTTGGGGAGGGAAGTAGCGCAGGGGTAGAGAACTTGTCTAATGTGTGCTATGCTCTGAATTCAGTCCCTAACAGAAGAAAAATTATTTTAGCTAAAAAAAAAAAAAAAAAAAATCCAAGAGATCTACTGCACTATATACTATTTTTCTTCCATTCATAAAACTTTTGTTCCACTTACATCACTTACATGAACTTAATACATGTATTCTTAACAATTATGCTTTGATGGTTGATGAGAACTGAAGACATTAAAACCTAGCTAGTCATCATCTCAACTAAGTTCCCTTTTTTGTTTTTTGGCTTTTTAAGACAGGGTTTCACTATATAGTTCAGGCTGGCTATCAATAAAGTTGAAGGCAGAGTAGATGCTGTTGATGAGTTTTACAACAACTATATGTTACTCGAAACACAAAACATTGGCCAATTACTGTTTTACTTGCTCCTAAGCATATGTAGCATAAATAGTTTGACAGTTTACAAAGAAAATAACAAGTGAAAAACATGGAGAAATTTTCTTACAGGATTGGGACTGAATTTATAAAACATCATTTACAGAAGAGAAAAAATGAAATGTTCTGCGCAGAGAACTATGTGAAACAATTATGGCGCCCACTGGTGAGCTGACAGGTGAACGGACAGGCTCAGCATCACAAAGACCTACTATGACTATAGGAAAACCAACAAGATGCAGAGAGTGCCCTACAAGAAAGGACAGAGAAACAAAACATAAGTGCTATCTGTATAAGCGATACTTGTGCACAGAATATTCAATTTTCTTGTGAGATCTCCTGGGGTATGACAATCGAAGCAAAGGTTATTTCTGTTGTATAGTCCTTTTGGTATTTTCCAAATAGTTCACACAGGTTTTTAGTTCTAATGTTAAATTAGGTTTTTTAAGCAAGTAAATAGCTGATGTGAAAATGCCGATATCTATACTAAGCACTCACTACACATCTGATATTTTACTGATACCTTATTTCCTGCTAAGTGCACATTATACAACATAGCAGGGAGCTCCCAGCAAAACCAGAAGAGACGTGACAAGAATGGTCAGTCATATAGGAAAGGAAAGCTGAGCACATGTGCTGTCATGCAGTTGTCATGTGTGAAGTCTGCACTGGTTGTGACAGCTGAAGAAAAGATAATTTCTGTGACAGACTTTTGTGTTTACACTTTAGCTCACAAAGTTTTTCTAATGCTATCTCTTATTTTAAATTTTATTTTAAAGGGGATAAGCAATAAAACAAAACAGTAATGAGACAATAGGAAATACACAATACTATATTGCTTATTGCTGTCCTCTAAGTAGTTGCTCAGACTTGGCTTTAGGCTTGCAAAGTTGATCAAACAATACAAGTGTTACGTTGTTCCTGTACTTTATAGTTATTACCATCTCAGTCTGTGTTCTTCAGAATCAGCCAGTCACTTACGGGTGTGTGTGTCTATCTGTCTGTCTGTCCTCCTTCCTGTTTCTCCCCGGCCGGCAGGGCCACTTCTGGGACACTTATCTCTTAGGTTTTGTACACAAGCATACAGCTGACCTGAAAATGTTGATGTCTTCTCTAAGCACTCACTACACATTTGATATTTTAATACTTAAGTGTGATAGCTGAAGCAAAGATTTTTTTTGTAGAGTACTATTTGTATTTTCATTGTAGTAAATATAGGAATTTATTTCTGTTATTTTTTAGGATTTGTAAGTAAATAAACAGCTTATGTGAAAATGTTCATATTTATGCTCAACATGAAATATACATTAAGAATTTGATACTTTATTTTCTTGATATTTTATGTTCCTGTTAACTACACACTGGAAAATATAGTAAAAACCTCTTGACAAAACAGCAAGACCAGCCCTATGTCAAGTATGTCCTACAAAAAGATTAGAAAAGCAAAATAAATGTCCTGCCAATGTAAGGGATACATGTGCATGGAACATGCTGCTGTGAAGACTGCCTTAGGTGTGATAACTGAAGATTAATTTTTTTGTAGAGTGCTATTGGTATTTTTATTATAGTTCACATAGGAATTTATTTCTATTATTACTTTTTGGATGTTGTATATCAAACACCAATTGATGCTCAAAATTTTGATGCTTTTTTATAAACAATAAAAGTATTAAAAATACATTATTTTTGTGATTTTTTTCCTTTTAAGCACTCATTGTTTAATATAATAAAACTTGTAAAATTAAAATTAGTAATTTATCAATAGAAAAAAATCTTTTTGAGACATGGTCTTGCTATGTGGTGCAGGCTGGCCTTGAACTTGCTATTGTAGATCAGGCTAGCCTCAAATTCACGGTCATCCTTCTGCCTCAGTCTCCCAAGCACTGGGATTATGGGCATGTACCATCACATCTGGCATCAACAGAAATATTCTAAAGAATAAATGTGCATGTGACATACCCGTGATTATGCTGCTTTTTGACAAAAAATGTGTTATGCTCCTTCACTGGCTTGACTTAGCCTTCCACAATGTGTTTTTCAAAATGTCATGTTGTATACCAAACATATAACTTTTATTTAATTAAAAAATGAATCAGGGAGATAGCTCAACCACTTGACTAGCATGCACATGGCCTTGGGTCTGATCCAGACCACAAATAAGTAAACAAACAACTTCCTAAAGGAGACTTTAGGGTTTGGGTATGTGACAATAATTTTTCATCTAGAGGTAAAACCCCAGGAACATTTTGAAAGGCCGGTTAGGCTCTGCACAGGAAAGGGTTGAAAGCAGATAGTGATATCGCTGACAGACAGAGGAGGGACAGAGTTTCCTATGTACTCTTTAACTCAGGAAGTGGAAGTCAGTCTTGGCTGCATCAGATACACCTAAGAGAATGTGGATCTAAATTTCTTCTTCCAAAAGTCACTTCTGACACCACACACAGCTCCGAGGCTGACAACAGAGTTCTTCAGAGGTGGTCCTATTATTTACATGAAAATTTTAATCTTCTCTATTAAGTCTTTTAAAGAAAGAATGACCATCATCCAGAAAATGTCAGGTATCCAACCAACAACTATTTCCATACATTTTCACCATTTTGACAAGACAAAAACACTCGTCCTTTTGGCTCCAGCAAAGTGAAGGGCAGGACAGTTTCATGCAGTACATGGAGCCTCCTCTCCGTGAGAGCTAGGAAGGAGCGTTACCTGGAGTCAGAAGCGCTTTCCCACACACATCGCCAACTGCGTAGATGCCTTTGACACTGGTGTTCTGGAATTCGTCTACTATGATGTGGCCTTTCTCATCAGTTTGAATTCCCTAAAATTATGAAGGAACAGCACGTGAATACTGGATCCATTGACCAACACCGGCGGATCAAACCTTTGGATTTGATATGACAAAGTCCAATTAAACTGGTTGAGTGATGCTCAACCATCAGGAGGGACTACTTGCTGTGGGGTGGAGGTGCCTCTAAGATGTGTTTTTAACCTTTACCACTGGATGCTCCTGAGACAGGCCCCTGTATACCTCAGACACAGCCTGAAGCAATCACATAGCACACTCCTGTTATTTTTAAAAACCCAAATAAATTTTCCACTCTATTATAACACATTGTTTCCCATAATCGTTTCCTCGAGGCACTGTGAGGGCAGAAGGCAGAGCAGATCATCCAGAGAGGCTTGGTGGTTCAGAATACAGCTTTGGGGCTGCGGCCTTTGCTGGTGGTGGTGGTAGGGGGGAGACAGACTGGATGCCATTCCCAGCTCTGTCACTTACTAGGAAGAAGACCTTAAACAGCCACCTACTTATCACCTAATGCGTGAACTTCTACTGCAAAGGATGGCTTAAGTTATGAAAATAAAGTGATACTGGACATCTTTCTTTCTCCATAGAAGTTACAGTCCGAAAAGTTACCTGTTATTTCTGTATTCCTGGCTTCCTCATCTGCAGTCATAGGTAAGGAAAGATTTTTGCTCTAAGATAACTTTTTAAAATTTATTTTAGATTTTTAAAATTTAGATTCATTTTATTTAGATTTTTAAAAAATAATCTATACTAGGGCAAAAAAAATCTATACTACGGCAAGAACCTTTCAGGTAAGACTAAGATTAAACTGGATTATTAACACATTGCTAAGTCCTATCAAATGGTAATCATTCAATCTGCAGTATACATAGCTTAGTACTATTTGACACCAAATAATGTTTTCGCCTTATTATTTAAAAATTCAGCAAATACAGTTGAAAATTAGACCTACCAATGCCTATATTTGTATAAAGGCAAAATCGGGCCTAAAAGGTAAAAAGCTGGATGACTAATTTTATTACTAAAAAAACACAACTTGTTCAACTAAAGTTCATTATGAATAAGACTGAAAACAAGTCAAGCATGTCCCTGAATATTTTATTATTAAAATGCTTAAAAAAAAGAGCCAGGCTCCTGGTAGCCAATGCCTATAATTCCAACACTGGGGAGGCTGAGGCAGAAGGCATCTCAGTGCACTCAAGGCCAACCCGAACTACACAATGAGACCTTGTCTCAAAGATAAAGTAATAAAACTATAAAATGCTGGAAAATATACAGGGAACATATGTAAGTTAAACCCCCAGCACCAAAAAATTAATAATGATAACAATCATTAAAATGTTTAAAAATGATCTTTTATAGACTTGAGAAAGAAATCTGTAATAGAAATTATTTTATAATATAAATGAGAATGTTATATACCATTCAGTTCCATCAAGTGTGCAAACCTCAAACATAAAACATTCCATTTTGCTAAAAGAATAGTGTATCAGAAAAACCATCATGATGAACAGCAGCAGCAACATCCACAGTGTTCTGCTGGGAATTTAGCTCAGCAGCATAAGTGCCTGCCTGGCAAGCGTGAAGTCATGAGTTTGATCCCTGGTACCAAAAAAAAAAGTAAAATTTCAACATTTATTATGTTCATACTGGAAAGCCAGGAGCTAACTACTTTGCCTGCACGGTCATATTCATATATATTTTTTATATATATATATACTTGGGAACTCTTTTTGAGACAGGATTTCACTGTGCTGTTCAAGCTGGTCTTTGCAGCCCAGACTGGCCTCAGACACCTGTAGCAATCCTGCCTCAGCTTCTCAGTGCTGAGATTGCAGGCATGCAACACCTTGTCCCAACACTTACTCTTTTTCATAACCCAAGGGGCAAATACTGTTTCTATTACCAACCTGCAGATCAAGCTATTCAATTAATTTAGGAAAAATACCTGCTTGCTTAAGGCTATGCAACTGTTAAGTAATAGAACAAGGTTCAAATTCAGGCCAAACTCTGGGAACCACACCCTAGCCTAGCAGCTAGACTTAAAAAATTTAAAGAACAAAGAAGACTGTTGTCTGTGCAGAGGTTGCCTCAGTGCTACAACAGGGACACACACAACATCCTGGATTAGACACTGTGGGCGAGATGGGATCAGTGTAGGACTTTACAGCAACATCTGAGTAGTGAAAAGGAAGTCTTTGAGACAGAAGCAGTCAGGAAATTGATGGACAATCTTGATTGGAATCCCTCCACTCAAATCCCTCCAATCCAGGGTTATAGCACCAGAAAGAGAAAATATTTCAGTTATACGATTTGAAGACAACACAAAACAGAGAAGACAATTCAAGTTTTGCATGGGCAGCCAAGGGGGAGTGGTGGAAAGCACAAGGTGACTAAAGGATTCAAGAATGTTTGGGCACACTACATAGCTTACCAGCTTGTCTAAATTCAGGCCCTTGGAATTGGGGTCCCGCCCAATGGCCCAGAGCAGGCAGTCAACATCTGAAATTGAGGTCAACGTGGGTTTCCTACCAGGAACTGCCGTAACCACGCTGAGTTCCAAGCCCGTAGAGGTTTTGTTTACTTCCTTGACCTATTGACAGACAAAATATGTTAAATAAGAATGGTGGGGTACTGGGAGAAGAAAGTGGAAAAGCAAACAGGGGGGAAAATAAAATTTTTAGCATTAAAAAACAAAACCTATGCTGAAATTTCCAGCTGACACAGATACTTTTACCCAACAGCACCAACACTAGAACCCCAGGAGACAGGGTTATCTTCTGGATGGCCCTTTGTGTAGTACTGGGGATTAAGCCCAGAGCCTTTACTCTGTGCTATACCCTCAACCAACACCATCCACCTCTTTAAAAAGTTTGTTAAAAAAAAAAAATCTGGGACAGTGTCTTCTAAATTGTTAAGTTACCTGTGCTGAACTCAAACTTACAATCCTTCTGCCTCAACTGTCCACAGCAGAGGGATTTTAGGCATGTACCAGCCAGCATGCCCAGCTTCCTGGATTGCACTTTAAATCTTCCAGCCATGACCAAGAACCTCAATTCCTGTCATCATCTCAATGATTCAATTTTTAAATTTTAAGCCAGACATGGTGGTACATCCCTGTAATTGCAGCACTCAGGAGGCTGAGGTAAGAGGATTGCTGTGAGTTTGAGGGCAGCCTGGACTACAAAGTTGAGTTCAAGGCCAGCCTAAACTGCACAGCAAAACCCAGTCTCAAAGATGGGCGGGGGGCACTTTATAGTGTACTTCTTTAAAAATACGGTGAAATTTAAGTAATAAATCTAACCACAGTGACTGGAAGTGGGCCATAGCAGTGTCACTTGGAAACATCTCCAAACTGCTGGGTCATCGCTCTTTACTGCACATTCTTAATCAGCATGGGGAAAGGGAGTAAGAATCTAGGCAGGAGAACCACACACACACAACCAGTCATCCCCTGGTATCTGCTCAGGGGACTGGTTCCAGGACCCTCCAAAGACACCAAAGTCAAAAGATGCTCGAGTCTCTAACATAAAATGCCACAGTATTTCCATGTAACGTATGAACACCTTCCTGTACGCTCTAAGTCATCTTAAGATTGCTTTAATGCTAAATGCAATGCAATGCCTATAATCCTGGGAGGCTGAGGAAGGAGAATTTCCAAGTCTGAGTCCAGCCTGGGTGACATTAGTAAGTTCAGGACCAGCCTGAACTACATAGTGAGATCCTGTCTCAAAAAAACAAAATATTTTTTAAAAAAATGCAATGTAAATGTTAATAAATGCACTGTAATTGCTGTTAGACTATTATCTGGGGAATCTTGGCAAGAAAAAAGGTCTGTACATGTTCAGTGGATTCCATTTCCCCTGATCCTTGCTGATCCTCAGTCAGCTGAATCCATGTTTATAGAGCTGACTGCAAGATGCAGTGAAGGTCTTAAGAGCCTGATGGTGACACGTCCCACTAGTCCAGCATTTTCACATCCATAAAGTACAATCTCATTGATTATTTCACTGGACATGGTCTACAGTGAAAGGGTAAACATGTGTATGGATGAGGCAATTGTTTTTTACAAAGTTAATTCTTCAAGGGAAGTGTGCTGAAATTCAAGTATTTCATTGAAGAGAGTGAAGTACTTTGTAATTCTTTCCATACATCAAATCCAAAAAATACATGCCTTAAAAATAGGTGGTGCTCTCTTAAGGGGTGACAGGAAAAAAAAAAAAGATTCCATGTGATTTTCTGAAAAATAAGATATAAATCTCAAAAATAAGGACGTGTGAAAAGGCTGATGAGTAGGAATGTAAGTTTTAGTTCTAAATTCAACTGCCAGGCTTTTATACCTTAACTTCATTAATACATTAATATGAAATATGGCTTCTTTTTTTTTTTTATCGGTACCGGGGATCGAACTCACGACTGCCTGCTTGCAAGGCAGGCGCTTATGCTGCTGAGCTAAATCCCCAGACCCCAAAATATGGCTTCTTAATAAAGAAAAGAGACTCACAGTTCTCTGACTGAAATAAAGAGCTCGTGTTCATTTATAAACCTGACTGAGGGCTGGGATCTGGAGCTCAGTTGCAGAGCATCTTCTTATCATGCCTGCAGCTCTGGGTCTGATTCCCAGCCCTGCAAGAAGCAAAACAAGAAGAAGTGTGATCCCCAGCCACAGATGAGCAGACCAGGGGCACACACACCTGTGAATACTTCAGGACCTCCACCCCGGCGTTCTCCAGCTCTTCGGTGCAATTGGAACTGATCAGGGAATCAAAGTTTCTAAGTACCTGTGTACAAATGCAGGGTGCAGGGGACAGGCAGTAGAAAAGAAAGAACATTTGATTAAAGATGCGGTACAAACTCATGAGGGCAATGTCAGTACAGTATTATCCTTCCTTTTATTTCTTCCTTCAATCAAGGCTACAGTGGGAGCAGTTTTGATAAATCCTGCTATCCTACATCACCACCAAGGTCTCTATTGCCATTAACTTTCTCAGTTCCTGTTTCAGAATCTAAAACAAATGAACAGTCAACTTTCAAGTCTGTATCATCTTCATCCTCCCCTCTTCCAAGTTTGCTTCTCTCTTAGAAAGTGTTGGGAACAGAAATTTTCTTCCCTGTTGGTGTCCAAGGGCCAACCTTCCCTCTGATGTGACTGAAGAGAAGGTCTTCTAGCAAAATATACTTATCCAGCTAGAAATCACAGCTTGACCTCAGAGACTTCCCGGTGCTAAAGCACACGCAACACACCACACAGGAGGTCAGGAGTCACTTTGCAGTGGCTGTAGAAGAGTGATACCAGGACAGGGCAGAGGGAATTACCTGGGCCTTAGAGATGGAGAGGGCAGGAAGCCTAGTACTGTGGCCCTCTGCAGAGGCAGGAATCAGTCCCTGCACAGGTGGCACCGCAGCACTTCACTACCATAGCTGATAAACCGGCCGGCTATCCTGCCTTTCCTCCTCTTTTCAGCTTACTGAGTATATTTCAGTAACGCAAAATCATGTTCATGAAAATCACTATTTAAGACATGAATCTCCCTAAGGCTAATTGGGAGTGCATGCTAACTAGGATTGTCAGTATCCCGCATGTCTCCCCATCTGTTCAAATTAAGAATTAAGAGCCAGGTGCACTGGCAAATCAACCAAAGTAATGTCAACTATTTGGGAGGTTGAGGCAAGCTGGAGTTCAGTCTGGGTAACTTCATGAGATCCTGTCTCAAAAAATAAAACTCATAAAGTACTGGGGGCAAAGCTGAGTCATAGACTATTAGCCTAGATGCACCAGGCCCTGAGTTCAATCACTGGCACCACAACATCAGAATTAGAATCATAGTATTTGAGTGATGAGGGGTTTGATAATTCTTATCCCTACAGAACTAGGCCCAAGTCACAAGTCTGTTAGGGTCACTGGGGGAGACGGTGTTGGGTTCCTAGGCCAACACTTTCATTACTGTCCCACATCTGCTTGATCAAAGCTCTGACATGGTGCCATTGTAACAGCACTGACCAACTCCAGACAGAAAGCAACACTCAACCAGGCAATGACAAAGATGCAGGTCACATCTGAGCAGAAAGAGCACTGGCTGGGGTGTTCTCAAACCTCAGCTGATTCCAGCTTTGCTACTAGTAGATCAGTAGCCGCGAAACCTCTCCTGTCCTGAATTTCTTCATTCAATAAAATGAAATTCAAGCAGATAATCTACAAGGTTTTCTTTCACTCGAAGAAATCAGTGAATTGTCTGGATTGAGCAATAACAGGCCAACATTACCTTTCATGTGAAATTCATTTCTGGAATTCAGAAATTAACATGGTAGGATATTTAAGTAACACTTATACTATCCAATAACTATCATTTCATGATGAAAATTCTAGGCAAAAAGGAGAAAATACGAGCCAATTTGATCAACTTAGAATTTCATCAACATGCAGATAGATGGGAAGGATGGAAGGTGGAATTGGACAGGTCACACGTGGCCCATGTGGCACTGAGCAACAGATGTAACCACCATGCCCTAATATGTAACGGTGACCTAAGAAAAAAAATGCCTCCTAAAAACAAAAGCCACCCAGGTGAAGGACAAGACCCACTTTATCATGCCGTATCATGAGTGCTGTCTTAGAGCCCAGGGCGGAGAGGATCCCGGCTATCTCCACAGCGATGTAACCAGCGCCCACGATGACACTGCGCCTACAAGAAAGCCGGGGTTAATGTTTTAAAATGAACTTATTTTGGGGGCAGTCCACTTCCCAGGCCCACCTTTGTCTCTTAGACAGCAACTATCACTCAATAAACTCTTCCTACCCTTAACAAAAGAATCACATGATAAAATAAACTTACTTGGAAATAAATTTAGATTTGCAGACAAGGTGCAAAGAAATGATGACACTTTCCTTATAGCTCTGTGCTCAGCTATCTTGAAAGTTAACATTTCATACAATGCTGGTACATTTGTCACAATTAAGAAGCTCACAAGAACATTACTGCTGACTAAACCCTAGATCACAGATTTCATCAATTTTTCCATTAATCTCCTTTCCTGTTCCAGGTGCCACATTATACATTTAAAAAGAAAACACTGCTCTGTAGAAGTGAAATATATTTAACTTGTTTTAAAAGATCTTTGTCCTTTTTTTTTGAGACAGGGTCTTGCTATATAGTTCAGGTTGGCCTTGAGTTCCACGCAATCTTGCATCAGCCTCCAGAGTGCTGGGATTACAGGTATGTGCCACCACACCCAACCTCTTTTTTCTTTTTGTTTTGAGAGAAGATAAAAAACCTTTGAAATTTGAGATGACTCCTTACGTAATGATCCCAGCACCTAAGACTAACATGGGGCCAGGATTCTTTGATTCCTTATTCTCCTGTGCAACACATTTCTCCTTGATCATCACTCAGTTCTATCTTTGCAATATGATCAAACTGAACTTCCTGAATACACTTTGGTTTAAAAAAGAATCTTAGGTCTTAGTTAAGTGCTCAGATGAAGGCCTGAATCAGTGATAAAGTAGCTGTCACTGGACCAAGGGCAGTGCTTGCTGCCATGCTGTAGCCTAGAGTGCAGGGGTCCCACAGTAGGAGAGTCATCCTGTGTGTGGCTGCATCCTCTCAAGCATCAGATGCATCCTCTCCCATTGTCATGGTATGTGGGGAAGAAGTGTTCAGAGAAGCTCAGTGTTAAAGGCACATGCCTATAACCCCAGCATTCAGGGAGGATGAGGCAGGAGGATCAGAAGCTTAAAGCCAGTCACAGCAACTCAGTCATTGGCAAGACCCTACCCTACCTCAAAATAAAAAATACAGTGGGCTGGGGATACAGGTCAGTGCCAAGGCATCGGGTTCCTCCTGAGTACGGAGGCCAGGGGGAAGCTCAGGAGATGGAGGAATCTTCCAAGACCTTCCTTAGGCAAAGTACCCATATTCTGTGTCCAGTCTCCAGAAGGCTTTTGGTCTAGATGTGGAGTGCAAGTCTGAGACAGAAGGGTCACTTGATCCCCAGAGCTCACGATCAGCTTGGGGCACTGTCATGGCTTATATCTAGATGTCCCCCAAAGCTTCATGCACTCTAGGGTGGGGCTTTTCAAAGGTGGCTGGTTCTAGAGTATGTGATGATGGGATTCAGGGTGGGATGCTAGGATTAAGGCTACCTCTCTTTGGGTGTGAGTGCTACCTGTTCCAAGGGCAAATGGCCTGAATAGGACGTAAGGGACTGAAAGCGGCTACTGCTTTCAACTACTGCTTGCTACTTCACTGCTGGTTGTCCTCTGCCTACCCTGCTTTGCCATGGACTGTTGGTTTGTCCTCTGTGATTCCTCTCTGCCATGCTGCCCTGCCTTGGAGCCAGGTGTGGACTAACCCTCCAGAAACTGTGAGCCAAAATAAACCTCCTTGAACTTGGGGTGCTGGTTATTTTGTCTCTGCAACAAGAAAAGTAACTAAGACTGTGAGACCCCCCATCTCAAAAAATGAAAAGAACAACATCAGAAAATGTTTTTGTGGGAGTGATAGAGCCCTCATTAATGGAGAGCCTTCTGTATTAGCTGCCTAGAAAAATCCGGAATCAGTTACTTTAGATGTTATTTAGTAGACGCCATGCCAGTTAATGAAAGACGAGAATTTACTAGTGAGTTCTAAACATTACCCTGACTCGAGTTTTAAAGTATTCTGCAATAGCCTCTGTCCAAAAGCCCCAGAGATAGGAGGGATGGATCTACTGAAGGGTATTAGTGGATGAAATACTCAAGGTCAGAGAAAGAGAGGAGGTTAGAGAACTGAACTCAACAAATGCCTACAAATGGCTCACAGTAGGCGGGAGAAGACTTGTTCCCAGGAGACACTGAGGAAGACTGAACCACTGAAGCGTGTCTGCTTACCTTGGCAATTCTTCCAGCTGAAAAAACCCATCGCTGGTTATGCCTAGGCTTGCACCTATGCAGAAAAACAGTCTAGATCACACAAGATCACACTTTCTCTTGTAAAATAAGTACGCTTTGTGGAAGAACCAAACACATTTTTAACATCAACATACTTTCTGTTCCGACTTTCTGTTTTGTTTTCTTTCTGCCCTCCAAGTGAGAAGCTGCTGACAACGTTTTTCTTTCTTTTTGGCAACAGGGTCTCACCAAGTTGCCCAGGCTGGCCTCAAACTTGTGATCCACCTGCCTTTTCTCCTGAGTTTGTCGGGTTACTGGGGTACATCACCTCAGCTGACTTCTGAGTCAACATCTTTATTTTCTCTCTCCAAACAGCAGAGTGAGGACTGTAACTGCGTGAACAGACTCCACAGCCTTTGGGCCCTCTCCTCACTCCAATGCAGGCAGGAAGGAAGCCTTGGGCCATGGCTCTTGACACTACCTTTTTATTCAAAGGTTACAAGTAAACCTCACTGTGGAGGACCTCCAGATACACACTTCCAATTTGATCCTCTCCTCAAATCCCAGTCCTGGAGTTCTAGCTTTACTGACATATAAGTCTACCTTGCTTCAAACTCAGGGTTGAGTATCCTTTATCAGAAATGCTTGGGACCAGAAGCATTTCAAATTTCTGACTTCTGGCTTTAGAACATTTGCAATTTATATAATCAGACACCTTAGGGCAAAGCCCAAGTCTAAACATAAAATTGCTTCATGTTTTCTACATTCCTTACACACAGCATGGAGGTAATTATTCAAAATTTTAAAATAACTTTGGACACAAACAAAGTTTTTATGGCACTGGATTTTCTACTTGCAGCATCATGTTGGCCCTCAAAAAACTTAAGAGGACTCTACAGCATTTTACATTTTGTAGCTTTGGATTAGGGAATGTATATTTAAAATTAAATCTTATTTCTCAACTCAAATCCCTGTCAAGGTGGCCATTTTAATGAAAGGAATCAGCTTCCCCCAAAGAACTTCATTGTCAATCTGTGATTCCTTCTTTCAAGCCCCCCAATATCTCATCAGTTAATAAATACTGTATGTCCCTCCCCCAGTCCTGGGATTGAACCCATGGCCTCATGCATGCGTGGGGAGTGTTCTACCTCCTAGCTACCTCCCCAACCCAAAATACTGCATTTTACCAGCTCTAAGCACCGTGATTACAAGACCTATCCTGATTTCAGAGGGGAGGGGAAGGAATATAGTTTTGTATGATTTTTTTTTTTTTTTGATCCAGGGATCAAACTCACTATCTTGCACTTGCCAGGCAGAAGCTTATGCTGCTGAGCTAAATCCCAGCCCCTAGGAATATAGCTTTTAATGTGTGTCTTGGAATCAATGAGATACATTTCCTGTGTCTTTTAGGCCTGCTTTCTTCTCCAGCCCCTGGCATCACATCGGGGACTCAGCGGCTGGAGTAGAATGGAGCAGAAACGTCCCATCCTGTGTGGCAGGCAGCACACACCGCCTCAGGACCACGACCCCACTTCTGGCACTGGCTCCCGGGCAGGTTTCCACCCAGTCCTCTTCTCCTATGTGCTCTCCCTTTCAAGTCAGTGCCGAATGATTTTCTCAAATGATCACGTAGACCACACCACCACTCTACAAGCCAGTATTGGTCACAGTTACTCTTCAGCCTGATGAGTCGCAGAGGTCTGGCTCCAGTCTCAAAGCATCAGTGCTACTGAATGCGCTTCAAGGACACCTTCATTCCTGTCCTCTCCCTCAGCCAGTCATGCCCACCATGGGAGCCTCTTCCCTACCCTCTTCCTACTCATGCCAGCCCAGAGGACTCTGTCCTGCTTCTGAGCGCCTCAACCCGCAATCTACTAACTGGACTTTACAGCATTTGTATTTAGTGTTCACATTTGTTTTTTTCTTTTAAATTAATGAAGGTACAGGTTAAAAATTTCAAAAGTGCATGTGGAAGTGTAGCTCAGTGGTGGAACAGTGCTTAGCCTCCATGACCCCAACACCACCAAGAAATATGGGGCCTGTGGTAGCAGGCACTGTATATCCCCGACCCACTGGGGTTCTGAGCATCCTTCCATTCCTATACCACACAGGTCTCCTTGTCATTGAAACAGACACAGAATGCTCAGTGTCATGGTGCATGCCTGTAATCCCAGCACTCAGGAGGCGGAGGCAGGAGTGCCATGAGTTAGAGACCAGCCTGGGCCACAACGTGAGACTCTGTCTCAAAAAACCAACAAAATAAAAATACAAAAATAAAGACATAAATTGTAGCATACTACACACACTATTCCACCCCCCCCTTTTTTTGTTTAGTAATAAATCTTAGGGAGACTCTACTTATCAAGGATGCTTACACCCAATATTCCAAAATAAAATTTTAAGTTACTTAAGTATCTTTGTATCTCTTATGCTGATTGTTCTTTACCTTGAAGATCATAAATATTTTTCAAAGCTGATGAAAATGTACATATACTCTCTCCAGGGAGGAAAAAAATGCATAATCTTTACAATGTCCATGTACATTAAGGGAGCAGTCATATACTTCACGAAGCCAATTCACAGAGAATGTAAAGATTATAAACTATGGTCACATCCACAAAATTTTAGAATCTTGCTGAAGAGAAAGACATGGACATTCCTTATGAGAGACTATGCCAGTATGTCTGCGACTCATCACTAGGGGTTTAGGGTGCTTAAAATACAAAAGATATGCCTGGCAAGCATAAGGTCATTAGTTTAATCCCCAGTACCAAAAAAAAAAAAAAAAAAAAAGACATGACCTTATCAGAGATTTCTTACTAAATTAATCTTTTGCAGTTTTCTATATGAGACAAAAATATGACATAAAAAAGGTTAGATAAGCCACATTCTTTCAAGGTTCTCTCCCTTTAACAGTTTATCACATGTCATAAATACCAGCACATCTGACAAACTGAGGCTGAGAACAATTGAATCCAGGCTAGGAAGGAAAGGAGGCTGTTGCTGATTTTTTCTCCTTTTGTTTCCTGCATACATCTGAGCCTAGAGTTGGATCAAACACCTTCCTCTGTCCCATCACTAGCTACTACTTAGTTAAATATAGGTTCTGCAGAGCTCTTTCTTCCAGGAGAAAGCTCCCATGAACAGTGCGTGAGGGTGAAGGCTGTGTCGAAGCCTGCTGAGCACCCCTCAACACTCACCAGGGATCTGGCTCTCAGGAGGGAGCGAGGGCACGCCACCGGTGGCGATCAGGATGTGAGGAGCAGTGTACTTTTCCCCATTGACCTCTACCGTGGGCTGGGGGTCACTGGTGAATGATGCGTAGCCATGGATGATTTCTATATTGGACTGGAAAGAGACACCACGTTAGTCTATTCTTCAGATAAACAAAGACGCCTGCTTTAACATAGGAACTCTTTCATTTCTCCACTGAAGAGTTTCTGTTTGCAGATGCCAAAACATCTGTTGTTCATTAACTGACTTGCAACTGACACTCCAAATAAGGGGGTTGCAGCAGATGCCAGAAGTGCACACCAAGAAGAAATAAAGGTGCTGTCATGGGCCAAAACCCAGAAAGCAAAAAATACTTGCAAGTCACTCCCACAAGGAAAAAGGCAACAGCTTTTACCCCAATAGCTGAGGGAGAAAGTCTTCCTCACGGTGAAGACAGACTGAAAAATGATCTATCTGGGGGAGGGGAAGTTGGGTAAGGATGAGAAAAGACTGCAGGTGAGGGCAGCCTCTGGCCACAGGAAGAAGCAATGCTTCTGATTTCTCAAATGTAACCTTGGTGGAGTTCTCCACTGGAGCTGCAGAGCTCAAGACAGATCTGTTCTTACTGGCATCCTGTGTAGCAGCCACTCCAGTTGGGTAGGCTGGTGGGCTCCTGCCAGCCATGCTACATGTCCCGGCATGCACAAGTGGGTGGCTTAGGAGGCTAACAGAATGGTGCAGGTGTGATCAGACATTGGGACATTTCAACGTTTAGGAACATCTGGTTCTAAACCCAATTACTGCCTCCTTTCCAACCAGCCCTCCAGGTCTGTTCCAGGAGGTGCATGTCTTAATTAAGCCAAATTTAGGAAGATGCCAAAACCCACAAGCCTGCAGAGCATGTTTTCTTCAGGGTTAATGAGTTCCTGAGAGCTGCCAGACTGGCAAGTGCGTGGCCTGAGTGGCAGTCATACACATGGCAGCTTTGTATCACTTCCTACATTAGATGGAGAGTTTCTGCACTATGCAGAATTTCAGCATCAGCTATAATTCCTTCACCATAAGGTCCTTATAAGTTCCACTACACACACCCAAACTTCAAGGTATTAAAAACACTAATTTCTTAATAATTTTCTTATATTGCTCATGCTCTTTTGTTTGTTTTGTTTTTGGTACTGGGGATCGAACTCATGACCTTGCACTTGCCAAGCAGGTACTTATGAGGCTGAGCTAAATCCCCAGCCTTTCATGCTCTTTTTTTTCTTTGGCAGCACTGGGGATTGAGCCCAGAGCCTTCTCACTGCACTACACCCTCAGCCCCCTTTCATTTACTTTGTCATCCTCACTGTGACACACGTGGTGTCATTAAGTTGCTACCCTGTCCAAGCTGGGCTTAAGTTTGCAATCCTTTGCCTGACCCTCCAGGAAGGCCACAAGTAGAGGCAAGTGTCATCACACCTGGCTATTTTTTTTTAATCTTTGTTTGACTATTTTGAGATGAGTCTCACCAGGTAGTTCCAGGTGGCCTTGAACTCACGATGTAGCCCAGGCTAGCTTTGAACTAGCAACAGGCTCCTGCCTCACATTCTAAGTGCTGGGACTACAGGTACGTACTACCTACCCAGTTCCTATCTCTTTTATAAAAGTATTTTACTAGCTCCATTTAAGAAACTTGATGGCCTTAGTATATCAAATGGTATTTCTCTAACCCAAGTCCTACAGCCTTAGAAATCTCTTATATCCATATGCCAACAGAACTATAAGCCCATAAGTATCTCTTCCCCACAAACTGAGGGTTAAGGACAGAAAATACCATCAGCCAACAAATAAATCTAAAGAGTAAGAAGAATCAACATAAAATGTGTATTCATCAGAAGCTATCAGTAGAAGCAATTCACCCTAAAAAATTTATTTACAAAATGCTATTAATGAGATGAAAGTGGAACAAGTATTAAGAATCTCCCATCATCTAAATATAACCTAAGCTACGTGGAAATTATGATGGGAGGCCAGAGAGACAAGAGAAGGGTGATGGACACACACGCACGCTGTTGGAGGAGGAGGCAGCTGGAGGTGTATCTGGAGTCTATCAAGGCCGCTGACACTATTCCTGGGTGGAAAATGTGTGACCTCTAAGCATGCAGCTGGAAAAAACCTCAAGAGAGCAAAGGGTACCATGTATCAGCTGGTGGCAAATATACCTTGACTCAATTTTCCTGACTGGATTTGATGCATTAGACTTCTATACCATAACCTGGCCATCAAGGACAAGATTGTTCTGAGCAAATGAACAGTGGTGCTTTAGTACATCACAGACTAATATGTAAAACAGTATCTGTTTGATTTCTGAACCTTAAGTGGAGGATGAAACCCACTAGAGATGAGTCTGTAGGGGGACTGCTATGGACTCCCACACTCCTTGGGAAAGAGACTGGCACATTCCTTCCCTGCAGGAAGGTCAGCTTGAAAATCATTAATCAAAAAGAACAGATGTAAGAAGGTATTTGAAGATATATCAGAAAGTCAGATTTTCTACTGCCCAAATCTGGCTGCCTTCTCCATGACAGCAGCTTCCTCCCAAAGTTCAAGACCCAGCGCACGCACCTTGGTGAGGTTGTTCTGATAGATGGTGTTCAGGCGGCTCACATAGGCGTCCCGTTTCTCCTTTATCACACTACAACGAAAGCCAAGTTAGTACTCAGACCCACGACTGTCCTCCGTCAGTCAGGCACCTAGCTCTGAACACCCCTGAGCAGAAAATCAGCCTATCAGGGAGAACGAAGCAAGCAGGTATCTCTGAAGACAGCCGCCCTTCCACACCTGCGTCTGCCTTCCTGTGTATGAGACCCTACCCCATCCCCAGGAGAACGCCCAGGTGGCACCCGAGATACAGAGCCACGCTCTGTGGAGACCCGAAGGGCAGCTGTTCTGGCACAGCTCCAATGCATGGAGGCCACTCAATATATTTGTTGAAAAAACTGGACAGATTTGCTAAAAAACTTAAAATTTTGACAACTTCAAAATTTTATGGCAGTTTTTAAAAAGTTAAACATAGAATGGCTGCGTCACCCAGGTAGGTACAGACTTAAAAGAACTGAAAGCAAGGACTTAAACAGACACTTGCACACCAATGTCTGTAGCAGCATTACTTGCCACAAAACACAGAAACACCTCAAAGACCCACGCACAGGTGAGTCCGTAAACAAACCGATGTATCCTACAGTGACACACGACTCAGTGAAACATGAACTTCTGACAGGGGCTACAGCATGGACAAGCCTTGAAAATGCTATGCTAAGTGAAATAAACCAAACATGAAAGGAAAAGTATTATATGGTTCTACATACATGATGGACATTAAGTCTTAAAGATAGAAAGCAGAACAGAGGTACCAAGAGCCAGTGGAAAAGAGAAATAAAGAGTTCATGTTTAGTGGGTGTAGAGTTTTTATTTGGGATGCTGGAAATGGGTAGTAGTGATGACACAATACTGTGTACAATTAAGAGGTAAAAATGGCCAGGCATGTCCTTAATGTCACTGGACTGAACACTTAACATTGGTTCAATGTTCAGGCATGATGCATACATCATGGCTGGGACAGGAGGTCCATAGGTCTGAGGCCAGCCTGGTGACGTAGTGAGACTCCATCACAAGATAAAAAATAGAAGGGGTTGAGGGGAAGGCTCAGTGATAGAGCAGTTGCCTAGAATGTGTGAAGGCCAGGGTTCAAATTTTTATGTATTTTACCACAATAATACCCCACCACTATAGCCAGGCATGGTGGCTCATGCCTATAATCCCAGCACTCGGGAGGCTGAGGCAGGAGGATTGTTATGAGTTGGAGACCACCTGGGCTACAAATGAGCTCAAGGCCTGCCCAAATTACATAGAGACTCAACTCAAAAAGACAAAAAAATAAAAAATAAAAATACCCCACTACCATCAAAAAATTCATGGCTTACATACTTAGGCAAATATGAATTTATAAACTGAACACTTTAAGCACTTACCGCCAATTGAATTTACTCTCACAACTTTGAAAGCCATAATCAACATGATCGTGCATGAACTCAGAGTGGACAGCCGTGTTCCACATTACCTGTTTAAAAAAAAAACAAGGAGAGACAGAAACCATGAACTAATGGTAACTATGCAACCGCAGATAAAAATACTGACTGGGAAATTGAACCTAAACTGAACACACTGAATGTTCAGAAGTATGACCTGATACATTCCTGCAGAAAAAGTTTTAATTGGCACATTTGGAAACATTATTATTCTGATAATGATTTCTCAAATATGAAAAAGGAGAGTGGAAAGAGGAAGAAATAAAAAATTCTACCTTTTTGGGTACACATCCAACATTCACCTAGGGAAAAAAAAGACATAACATTAAGAGCATTTAAACTCAAGTCATAAAACCCATAGAACAACCCCAAGCGCTTAGAAACCCCCCCTCTTTCGGTTCCCTTAGTGGACAATGCCTCCCAACACCTTCAATCCACACCTTTAGCCCTGCATTTTGCTGCTTCAGTCTAGTAACAGGCTTTGATTAGAACAAACTCCAAAAGCGATGTACCCAGAGGTTGAGATGATGTTGATACATTAAAGAAACGCAACTCTACTTTCTTCCAGTCACATCTCCAGATTGCCAGAAACCTTTAAAAGAACTTCAAGGCCAGACAGTGTGCATGTCTATAATCCCCGCTACAGGGAAGTCTGAGGCAGGAGGATGACAAGTTTGACCCAAGCCTGGGCAACCTGGTGACTTGCCAAGATCATGTCAAAGAAAGAGCAAAAGAATGGAAGAGAGGAAGGCAGGCTGAGGATGTTGCTCACCCAGTGGAAAGGCTCTGGGTTTAATCCCCAGGACTGCAAAAATAAGAGGAAAAAAGGAAATTCAAAGGGTCATAAATTAGGACTAAAATGTTCTGAACCAAGCTCACCCATCATCAGTTTACTCCCCACAGATATGAGAAGCTATCTTGAACTTATTCAAGGCAATTTAAAAATGCTTGGAATATGCTTCTACTAAGGGCCAAGATGGCCTGACTTGCCCTGATGCTGAATAGATGACTTATTTTTTGAAGTTTCTGCCTTTCGGGTTTCTAAGTTAAAAATAAAAAGACAAACACACACACAGTTAAAAATAAAAAGACAAACACACACACACACACACACACACACACACACACACACACACACACACCCTTACAGCTACTCATTCATTCCAGCGTTGGAATAAGCACTCATCCACTTGTGCCAGGCATCATGCAAGACAAAGCACAAAAGAGATGCAATTCCTGTTCTCGTGGAACCTGCAGTCCTAGCCAGAGAGAAGCTCTGAGCTTACTGGAGATACTAACCCAAGGACCAGTGGCAGAATTGCTGTGTCCTCCAAATCGCAGAGCATTGGGCCAGAAATCATATGTTCGGAATGGGGTGCTGTAAGGCTGGGACCTCACTGTGTCAAGAGGGCCTGCACTGCAGCACAGCACAGTTGAGAGCCTGGGGATTTGGAGGAGAGGTGGGTGGTGATCCTGAAATACTTGGTCTACTATGACAGCTTGTGGGACAGGCCCTCCAGGAATTATGCTGGTTTTAGAGAGCAATTACTCCCCAGAGCAACTGACGGCAAGACAGACATCTCTGACTTATCTTCAAAGCCAGGAAGGCTGAGGGCAGACAGTTCTGTCCGCTCACACACACTCCTCGCCTCTGCTGCTTCCTTCTCCTTCCTCTTTTCTAGGTGACCTGTGTAGGAGGTCATCAGAGAGACCATAGGCCTGGGGTCTGCTGCACAGTGTGACCCTAAACTCACCCTCCTCCCACACTGGCTCTAGGTGGGTAAGTTTCTAAGTCTCTCCAACTGATTTCCTATTCCATCAAATGGGAAGAGTAACCCGTGATTACACAGGTTTTAAGGAGGTTAGTGGTAATGTACAGAGAGCACTGGCATCTAATCTGTGGTAAATCTATGGCAAATCTGATGTCCCTGAATCATTTCTGCAGTCTGCTAGCTGTGCACGGGCACATAGGACAGAGGAGATGAATCCTGCAGGAGCCTGCATCTCAGAAACAGACGGACGGGTCACCAAGGAAGTCCACCTTTCACACTGGGACCCTGGGTTCGCAGGGGTATGGCTTCCCAGAGATACACACAGTGTCTAAACCTTAAACATCCCACACTTGACTGTGCAAGTTGTCTCATAGAACTTTCCAGGTCCAAAGAGAGGCAGTAGGATGGCCCAATCTCCTGTTCTTCTCAGTAAACTCATCCAAGATCTCATAACTCTGCCTCCCTGTCCAACTCAGCAACAAAACTTTTAATTACATAGTGTTTAGCCGGCATGGTGGCGCGCGGCTATCATGCTAGACCGAGCTACACACCAAGACCCTCAGTTCAAAAAAACAAATATCATCTACATCTTCCATCGAAGTAACCTAAAGTTCTCAGCCCTGGCGGCAACACAAATCACCCAAGGAATTTCTCAAACTCCCGAAGCCCAGGCTGCGCCTCAGCTCCCGGCGGTGAGAAGCCCTGACCAGCCAGCTTAAAGAACCCGAGGCCTGGGCTGAGGGCAGCGCCGTACATCATTCTGCTCCTGGCAACAGTCCGGAGGGGCGCAGACTCCCATTCCTCCAAGGCTCCACCGTGCAATCCCACCCTACAGGGGGCTGCCCACTCCCCGATTTTCCAGACGCTGCTTCGCATCTCCCAGCGCAGTCGCGGGGTGCAGTCCTCTGGCAGCAGAGCGGCGAGCATGCCAGAAGGCTCTGCTCTGCGTAGCAGCAGCGGTTGCACGGGCACTGCACCTGCGCGGCTGCCCGCGGGGGCCAGGCCTTCGGCCGGGCCGGAGGGGTCGCAACAGGCAGCTGCTCCCGCCGAGCCCGGGAGGGAAGGAGGAGCGCGGGCGCAGGGCCCGGTACTCACGCAAGTGCCGCCCAGCTTGTGGCTCTCCACCACGGCGGCCCTGGCGCCCAGCTCGGCCGCCCGGCGGGCGCTGGCCAGCCCGCCCGAGCCGCCCCCGATCACCAGGTAGTCGAAGGAGGCCGCGGCGCCGGGCACCGGGCGCTGTTGCAGCCGCCTGGACGCCATGGCGCGGGAGAGGGCGCACTGAGCGCCGGCGGGCGCGCGCGCACGCAGCGGGAGGCCGGGGGAGGCGCGCACCGCTCGCCCCGCGCTCGCGCCCACGCCCAGCGCCCGCCACGGCAGCGCCATGCACGTGGAAGGCGCGGAAGGGGCACTGAGGGCGCGGAGGGCGGGGCGCGGCGGCGCAGCCTCACGGTGACTCAGCGTTGCCCGCCAGCGCTGCCCGCCAGCGCCGCCCCACGCCCGGGACGCGGCCGTTCTTCCGGAGGGTAAGCTGCGTAGGTTTGTAGGCCGTTTCCTTCGCCTGTTCCGAGGACCACCTGGACGGTGCATTGTTAGCCTCTGATGCGGATCTCCAGACTCTGTGAGCGGGACACTGGGGGCCCACACTTGATATTTTTATTTAATTGTACTGGGAACTGAACCCAGAGCTTCGTGTGTGCTCCAGTTGTTTGTTTGGTACCCGGGATCGTACTCACAACCTTGTGCTTGGCAGGCAAGTGCTTTTGCCGCTGAGCTATATCCCTGGCTTGGGAATCAGCTGTAACCCATCAGAATAGAATACCAATGTTTAACTCCCCCCCCCCATTAAAATATAATACAGTGGAAGGAAGGAAAGGTCTCACCTCCAGCAGACTGCTGTAATAAACGTAGAAGACAAGCAATTAGAAAATATTTTTGGTGCATTTAGGAGGCTGAGGCAGAAGGATCGTGAGTTTCAGGTGAAGCAAGCCTAGGCTATGCAGAGAAACTTGTCTCCAAAGGAGCCGAAAAAAAGATCCATTTAACTGCTATCATAGTAAAAATTGCTTTGTCAGGAACCGTTAATAAATGTTACAGCTGTCACCAGCTTCCATGGGATTTTGCCTCAGTGATAGTGGAAATTAAAAATGAAGTGACAGCACAGATTTATAGGCAGAAGCTTTAATAGGAAGGAAAACGAGGCAGGGACTTGAGTTTTGAGAGTAAGAAGGCACAATCCTGATGGGGACAATGCCGACCTGCCAACACTGGGGGCCAGCTGTTAGAAGATTGTTGAGGCGGGCCTGCTTCTGACTGGTATAACCTCAATTATGCTTTGTGGCTCCAGAGAAGACTGTGGTTTGGAGGGGCAGCCTGGTTCCCTGAGAGGGGTGCTGGTGCCCAGTGGGTGGCAGCCTTGGGGTTTGCTGACTCAGCAGGAAAGCAGGGTTCCTGCAAGTTTAGGGCAGCAGCTGGAGATTTGCCAAGGCCTGAAGCAGGATGTTCCAGAAGAGGTGGCTGACTGTCCCCACAGATGTCACTTTTTGAGAGGGTCTCCTGCATTTCAGACTGCCCTTGAGCTCACTTTGTAGCCCAAACTGGTCTCAAACTTGCAATGATTTGATCCTTCTGCCTCAGCCTCCCGACTGCTATAATTAAACCATTTGCCACCATCCAAGCTCCCATATTTGTCTTGTCTTGGTGTCCTCAGTCTTGAAGAGGACGTGGGTTATTTAGGTCGATTGAGGACTACTATGCCTGGAATTGTCAGGTCTAGATGGACACTCCCTAAGTGATTAACCTGTGTGCTGTGGAGCGGAGCAAGGATCTAACATGAACTTTTAAGATAATAAAAGAGATAGATTTAAAACAGAGGCAGAAATGCCAAGATTTATGCTGTTTTTTGTTACTCATTGGACATCATTGGCCTTCGTAAAAAGTTGCTTTTTTGTTTTGTTTTATTTCTTAGCAAAAGTGGCTTTTAAATTGCCATCTCAGAAGAATACACAAATCTCTGCTTGGCAGGCGCAGTCATGAGTTTGAAGGCCTGGAGTTTGTCCTTTCTCCCTTTGTGATGATTTCAGCAGTTTATTTATTCAAGTTCTCTGAGATAGGGTCCCCCTATATAAATGTAGTTCATGCTGGATATGGTTCATGCCTGAGCTATAAAGTAAGTTCAAATACAGCCTGAATTACAGAGGAAGACCCTGACTCAAAGAAAGTTCATGGTAGTTTTAAATTCACTGTGGAGCCCAGGCCCACGTCTTAATTTGAGGTGATCTTCCTGCCTCAGCCTCCCAATTGTTGGGATTACAGTCATGTGCATACACCCAGCCATCTAGTTTCTTTTTGGAGATGCTATGACAAAGGCCTCCTGGCTTTAATGGTGCATCCAGTTTTTAAGATCAGTAAGACTGTTTGAAGAGAAAAATCTATATTGTACTTTTAATGTGTAACAGGTCCTTAGCTAAGGCCCAGGAGTGTACCTGCCCTTTGTCCCCATAGTAGTGTCTATCTCAGAACCACAGGGTGAAAGTATGATTGGGAAAGGATTATTCATAGTTTCAGAAACAGTCCCCATAGATTGTTAATGGATTTCAAAGAACAAAAAGGTAGCTGTATGGTGAGCCCAGGTACCGCCTTGTCCAAATAGTCAAATTAGAGATTACCAAAATGAGACAGTATGACTCATGATGAAATGCGATAGAAAATATGTAACTTACATAATTTTCCTGCTAAAAATACAGCTCTCCTGAATCTGATTGTGAAGTAACAGAAAAACTGAATTTGAGGGTGTTGTACTTAAGCAAATAGGTTCGTTATATGTGTATTATAGCAAACCTGCAATGTGGCTTACTAAATGTGTTTTTTTTTATCCTTTTTCCCTAACTGATATGTTAAGTAACCTAACTGATATGTTGAACAATACTCTCCTCTGTAAAGAATTGCAAGAATCTCACCTAATTGATATGTTAACCATTGTTGCCCTCTACAAACTACAGAAGTTGTGCTAAAACAAGCTAACAAGGGTTGTTAATCACTGTTAGGCGCCTCTATTCTCCGCTAAAGAGCTAAAGAAAACTAGGATGGCCCACTAATATACACTTGTTTGAAGTAATCTGCTTGTGTGCAGAGAGATTTGCGTATGAGTTTAACCCTTTCCCTGACCTTGATTCCCTTCCCAGAAAGAAAAAAATACATAACCTCCGTTTTCTGTTCTGTATGGCGCCTTATTGCCTCCCTCTCCCCTTACCTATCTATCTAGGCTAGGCCATAAAGAATTTGGGTTTCTGGTGACCTCTTCCTGACCCGGTGATCATCTGTCATAAAATGAGCCTGCCCCTATTTTAAGAACTGTTTAGCTTCAAAGAAATTACCGGGAAATACTATGGCACAAACCCCAATCAGTGCTTTCCTTTTGTTCTGTATGCATCAAATGAGTTAGATATCAGATCTTTGTAAAACTTAAGTTTCAGCTTCTTGTAACTCTTGACCCCTTCGCACCCACTAGCGAAAACGAGCAGTCCTGGGATAATTAACTCTCCACTTTCTTTTCCAAATATTGCTGCAGATGTGCCACTCCGAGATAATGTCAGTCTGTGGGATGGGAGTAATTTGAGAAACACCAGGAACTCCCGAGATTGTCAGAGCTAAGTGGACAGCAATACAGTTTCCAGATTCGGGTCAACAAGTTTGATGGCTCTGCAGGTTTCTTTGTGTCCCCCCCCCTTTTCCTCCAGCCTCTTTTTAAAGTCCTCCCTTCAGTCTCTGGGGACATTCTCCAAATTGGCTCCTGGAGACTCGTCGCCAGGCCTGGAAATAAAGCCTTTGCTACCTAAATTTTCGGTCTCTTGCTTCCTTGGATTTTATACCAGGGCTCGAGTTATAACAGAGGGCAGTTTTGCAGCTGGCCAGTGCTCTTTAAATGTGACCAGTGTTTTCAAAATAAAGCAAGGTCAGGGAACTATTCCAGACCAGAGAAGATAGAAGAAATAGAAAAACTGGGGGCAGAACTTCATCCAGATGGGCTTCTCCGCTGGGAGAAATTTGCTACAAAGGACAGTGGGTACCAGGTAAAGGAGTGCCTGCCTGGGAGGCTTGAGGTAGCAGGATCATGAGTTCAAGCCCAGAGTGAGCAACTTAGTGATTTACCAAATTCAGAACACTTCCTGTTGTAGTCAGGGGTTGTGAGGAGAACAATTAGAACCAGGACATGGAATTTATAATATTATTTTACCATGGTCACCCAGAGTTAACAAGAAACTTCAGGAAATCTACCTACAACACCAAAGACATAGAATGTTTAGCCAAGGGCTTGAATCCCACAGCAATATCCCGCTGAGTCCAGATGAAGACCCAGAGCTCATGACAGTGCCTCCCACAAGTCCAGCTGGAGGTCTAGAGCCCACAAGAAGGACCTGCACCAGTCTCTTTTATGGATCTGTGCTGGGAAGGCCCAAAGGTCAGCGGTGGAAGCCAGAAAGTCCATGCCAGCAGGGTGAAGGAGCTGTGCTGGTAGATTGAGGGTTCTACACTGGAGCTGAGAAGTCACGCTCAAAACAAAGAGCAGGGCTGTCCTGAAAAGCACCACAGCCATCCTCAGCAACATGGAGGCCTCAAGCTCCTCCAACAATAAGCACAGTCGAGTGACACTGACCTTGACCTCACTGTGAAGCCCAGGCTGGCTTCCTGCCTCAGCCTCCCATTGCTGGGATTATAGGCATGCACCACCATGCCTAGCTTAAGTATGGCTATCTGAATGACATTATTATAACTTGGCATTATCATTGAGGAAAAACTGGGTCCCCAAGCTTTAAGAACTGATTTACATTTTCATAATGTCATTGGTAAATGTTTTCTTTCAGTGGGCACATTTAGGTGATTTGTACAAAGATACCGTGAAGTATCTGTGAAAATAACAAACTGGCATTATTTATTAGACTAAACCTAAGTTTAAGAGTTTTATATATTACCCCTTCCTCAACCCAAGAGACAAGTACAGTATAACTCCATTTTATAGATGAGGAGACTGATGTTCAAAGACAGAACAGACACAACAGCTGATGAATTTGAATCCTAGAGGCCTAACAAACTGTATTGGTCAGCTTTCCTGTTCTTGGCTCAAAATATCCAACACCTGGGCCAGGCATGGTGGTGCACACCTGTAATCCCAGCACTCAGGAGTCTGAGGCAGGAGGTTCATTGCAAATTTGAGGCCAGCTTGGACTACAAAGTGAGCTCAAGTCTACCCTGAACTGCATAGTGAGACCCTGTCTCAAAAAGACAAAAAAATAAAAAAAATCCACCCCCTGCAATTAAAGAGAAGTGGTTTATTTTGGCTCACAGTTTCAGAGTTTAAGTCTATGTTTGCCAGAAACAATAGCAGAGGAGCATGTTGGGAGCAAAGCTGCTTAGTTCCGTGAGGAAGGAGGGCTCAGGAGAGGAGGCCCAGGGAGAGACAGGTCCTCCAGGGTCTTCCCCATTGTTGTAACCTGCTAACCAGTTCCTTGGCTGCCTTGCTGTTCTGTAAAGCTCCAACCCCCCCCCCAAATGCTCCATAAAAGATGATAAAACTTATTCGTCCTGATGGAGACATCTGTTCCAAGAAACGACCCACCACAAAAAAACAGAACCTTGTACTTATGTTAAAAACATGTTATGTATGTGAAAAGTCCCCAGGTCAAGCTGTACCCAAAACTATGCTTGAGAGCTTTCCAAAGGACACCCACCGGCATAAACAACCCCCTTCTCTTTGAGGTCCTTCGTTCGGGGTGCTCAGTCTAGCAACTGCCTGACTGACACCTCTGGGTACCAGCTAAAATAAAGTGCTTCTTTTTCTATTTTTCTGTCTTGCTTTTGGGAGTTGCTGACAGGGAATTAGAGATGGGGTCCACTTTTGGAGTCTGGGGGGTCCCACACCCATGAGTGTCTGCTGGTGAGCACAGCACACAGTAACCCAGCCACTCCTCTGCGGGGCTCTTAATCAGTCAAACTGATCATTAAGCTTAATCCCCGAAGCTTCTTTTTTTGCTATACTGGGGATAGAACCCAGAGCTCTACTGAGCTCATTCCAGGCCTGTTTATTTATTTATCTTTAAGACAGGAGTTTATTAAATTGCCTAGGCTGACCTGGAACTTTCAATCCTCTTGCTTCAGCCTCCCAATTAGCTGGGATTATAGGCATGTACCACCATGTCCAGAGTGAAGCATAGTCTCTTACTCAGCCAGAAAGAAGCCATCCTATAGAGTTGAATGACTTACTTTTCTCTCCTTGCTGAGACAAAATTCCCAATACCCAAAATTAAAGGCGGAAAGGTTTATTTAGTTCAGTTCGTGGAGGTTTCAGTCCATAATTGGCTGGCTCCAAGGTAGGGTAGCACATGGCAGAGGGGCAACCGTACAGGGCAACAGAGGATTGCAAAAGCAACAAGAAAGGGAGACAAGATTCTTCCTATTCCTTACATTGTATGCAAGCTGCCTGCTCTAGGTTCTCAAATCCTTAATCCCAGCCAGAACTGTGCCAAACCAATCAGTGGACTGATTTAGTAATTACACACCCTTAACCCCAGCATCTCACACTATAGATTCGGCCACCTCTGAAAAAGCTCTATGACTGCATGAGGCTTTGAGAGGACAGCTAGATGCTAACCATGACATTTTTTTGTTTTGTTTTTCCTCAAGTGGTAGGGATCAAACTCATAGCCTCACATGGAGCAGGCATGTGCTGTACCACTGACATATATCCAATCCATGTTCCAAGCATTTCCTTTTAATTGACTTTTTAAAAGAGGAAAATGTTCAGTGTAATTTTTTATATTTATTTCATGTAAAAATGTAGGCTTTTCTTCCTTCCTCTGCATGTTTTTTGTACTGCAACTCATGAGAGGCATATTCATAATTCCTAAGTGAATAGTGCATATCACACCTTCATATTGAGGTTACAGGTCCAGAGGTTAAATGTCAGAAGGAAATGATAGTGGTACCTTCACACCATCTGAGAAGGTCGGACAAGAAACAGTAATGTGTAAAGAAACTAGGGGACATCAGGAAACCAGTTCGCCCTTCCCATGAGCCAACTGGGACATGGGTTGAGTGTCAAGGCGCCCCCCCCCCCATTAAGCAGCTGGCTGGTTTGGAGGACAGGCTGAGTTGATAGCAACTAAAGCATAAGAACAACTTAATGCTTGTATTGTTTGATTGACTTTGCAGGCCTAAGCGCGGTGGTCTGAGCATCTACGAGAGGGATAACAGTATGTAATATAGAAAATATAGCAAAAGGATTTCCTTTTGTCTTGTTTTTAAAGTCCAACATTGTTCTCACTGTTTTGTTTGGTTCCAGTTTATTGTTTTTATTTAATGTCCTGTTTTAGTTGTTTTTGTTCTGTTTTATTTGATTTTACTATGTCTGATGGAATGGACAACTGTTGTAAAGATACCAAGATACACTGTGGTAGCCATTGTTGATTTCCTATGATCCTGCTTTGAAATTCCATACCACTTTAACTGCTTTGTTTTGGTTGGCTTTACTCTGAGTTATTTTGTTCAGTTTTGTTCTCTTTAAAATAAAAAAAAAACTAGCACATACAGGCTGTTCAATAAAATATATTTCTTAGGTTCTATATATGAAGATAATTGTCATTAGGAGAAAAAAGTAGGGAAAAAAGGACTAAAACAACTATTACTTAAGCTGGGTGTGGTGGTGTCAACTACTCTAGACTGAGGAGGGAGGATCACTTAAATTTAGGAATAGGAGGCCAATCTGGATTAAATAGTGGTCTCCATGTTAGAAAAAAAATGTGCCCAGTTACACAATTTCAGTATCTAGTATCAAGGGAAAAATACTGTCTGTTTTGAAAAGACAGAACAACTAAAAATGAATTGAAATTAACAGAAAGCAAATTGTAGTCTAAGGGGCAGGAAACTTTCAGAGTCAGGTTGTAAACTGGCTTTCCTGAAAGCTAGCTGGGACTTTATAAGATGCTCTGGATTCTGGGCTTATCTTGCCATCTCCAAGATAACTTCCAGCTAATTGTGACTATGTCCTCTGCACTCACCACCAGCTAGTGCACATCTGCTGCTCCCCTCCAGTACTGCGTCTCTCCATGGCGGTGCCAGCTGTCACTCTTGTCTTCAGGTTTGAACCACTCCGCTTGTGCAGTGAGTCCCAACTCAGGGAGAAGACGCCATCAGCTAATTCCTTCTTCATTCGAGTTTCTCTTCAGTCTCTCTGTGGACTTCAGTTCACACTTCAGATGCTTACTGCGTCCAGTGGACCCACTCCCCTTCATCTTGTCTTTCTTACGATGCTATAGTTTAGTGTCTGGACGGGGACTCTCAAAGAGGCTGTTTATCTCCTGCTTACTGCTCTGCCATCTTGGTGTCCTCTAGTTGTGTTGTCCAGGATAGCTTGGAATTTGCAGCTGTCCTCCTACCTCAGCCTTCTAAGTGCTAAGGTAATCCCACCCTTCCCATTTTGCACAAAGAATTGAATTAAACAAGCAAAAATCAGTTGCAAAGTTATTTGAAAAAATAAAAGTGAAGCTGAATAAGGTGCCACAGACCTGTGATCCCAGCACTCAGGAGTCTGAGGCAAAGGGGTTACTGTGAGTTTGAGGACAACCTGGGCTACATAGTGAGTTGAAGGCCAGCCTGAACTGCATGGTGAAACCCTGTCTCAAAAAGACAAAAAAAAAAGAATGAAGGGTAAAACAAAAACAAGAAGAATGAAGGATAAACTGACTGCAGAGCAAGCTTGGGCCAAGTAAAAGAGGAAAAAGCAGGATAAAAGTACACTCCGGAGAATCCAGGGTGAGCTAGTATGAGGCAAACCACAATAAAAAGCTCTTCTTGGCATCCAGGTCCTTTTATATTGTCCAGATCGTGAGGAAACCGGGAAACCTGGACCCACATACCAGCCCTGAGAGGCAGTGCTGGGATCCCACACCCCAGGTTGGTATCAGGTCTAGGGTATCAGATTGAAAACCTGCTTGATTAGGCGATAAAAATTTTTTTTCACTCTGTGGGTTGTGTCTTCATTCTGTTAATGATTTCTTTTGCTGTGCAAAAACTTTCTTAATGAGATTGCAGTTGTTGATTCTTTGTAATATTTTCTGTATGATTAGGATTTTGTTCATAATCTTGGACTACACCTATGTCTTCAAGAATTTTACCTATTCTCTCTTCCAGGAGATTTCATGCTTCTTTAGATCTTTGATCCATTTCAATTTTAGTTCAGTGCATGGTGAGAGCTATGGGTCAGGTTTAATATTTGGCATGTAGAAAGCCGGTTTTCCCAACACCATTTATTAAGGAGGCTATCTTTCTTCCAGTGAGAATGTTTGACTCCTTTGTCAAAGATAGGGTGGCTGAATATTGGAGTTTTTGCCACACTTCTGTTCTATTGGTCTCCTCCTTTGGTCTGCTATTTTTTGCTAGTACTTTTTTTTTGTTTTGTTTTGGTTAAATTATGATGGCCTTGCAGTATAAATTCAAGTTGGGGATTGTGATGCCCCTGCCTTGCCTTTGTTGCTAAGAATTGCTTTAGTTATTCTAGGTCTCTTCTGACTTCAAATGAATTTTACAGCTGTTTTATCTAGTTCTATGAGGGTGTGCTGTCAGTATTTTAATTGGTATTACATTAAATCTATATAACAGTTTTGGAAGTATGGCCATTTTTACTATTTTGATATGCCTCTTCAAGAACAAGGATATCTGGAATTTATAAAGAAATTTTTTAAAAAATTAGATTCCCCCAAATTTAAAGACCCAGTCCAAAAATGGACATCTGAAATGAACAGACACATCTCAGATGAAGAATTGCAAGCAGCAAATAAATATACACATTACTGGGCATTTGAAATGCAAATTAAAACACCACTGAGATTCCATCTCACTCTAGAAAGAGTGGATTTTATTAAAAAAAAAAAATCAACCAGTAACAAATGTTGGCAGGGCTGTGGAGACAAAGGAACTCTTCTCCACTGTTGGTGGGAGTGTAAACTGGTACAACCAATATGGAAACCACTATGAAAATTCCTCAAAAAAACTGAAACTTGAGGTTCTATCTAACCCAGCTATTCTTTCTGGTATCTTCCTAAAAGAGTTAAAAGCATCATATCACACTAATATATGCACACCCATGTTTATAGCAGCATATTTTGTAACAGGTAAATCTTGGAAACAGGGCAGATGCCTATCACTGGATAAATGGATAAAGAAAATACGGTTTTTATATACAACAGAATACTACCCTGCCATAAAGGATAAACTTGTGAATTTTTTAGGTAAATGAATGCACCTTATGGACCATATGTTTAGGTGAAATAAATCCAGCATGCCTTTAAATATTTCAGTGTTTCTCTTGTATGAGAAACTGAAAGTGCAAATAAGGACCAAAGTGGGTGATGTTGGGAAGTGTGTAGAAAATGTTCAAATGGGAAGGGGAACAAGGCGGGCTAAGGAAGGAAGGGAAAAGGAAAAAAGAGAACGGAAGGAAAAATAGAAACAAAGCTTTTGTAAAAAAGAGGGAGAAAGAGCTGAAGGGAGGAGAAAGGAATGGGGGAAATGAAAAATAAACATTTTATATGGGTATAAATTCCTATAGTGGATGTGATCATTATGTATAGCAAAAAATGTACAAATAAAATTCATTTTTTAAAAACCTGCCTGAATTTTCCTGAGAAGTCTGTGTGCAGGGCTTTGGGATATATTCTGTGAATATGTTCCAGGATCTTGTAATTAACAGATGACAACCACTTCCCCAGCCATTTTTGCCATGCCCTAATCTCCTATCTCATAAAAAAACTTTAAAAATAACATTCATATTCCTACTCTAAGTCTAAATATGCGATTTTCTATTGGGGACCTAGCCAAGATCCTCAACTACCTCTATGAGGGGTACAGTGAAGGAAAAAATAAGAAACAGAGACAAATGTAATGCATGAGAGGTTACTGGGAAGTCAGTGCCTCAGGATGGGCAAAGACCCAGATCCTCCAAACTAGCCACTTGTACTGGGTATGTACAATGCATTAGGTGTGTAGGAGGGGCTAGCAGAAGATTCTAGATCTGCAGAAGATTCGGAGGCCGGTGGTACTGCCAGCAGTGAATAATCATGAAATGACTCTAGAAGGTGGAAATGATATGTGCCAAGAAGGTGCTTGCTCTGGAGGATTGGCTTTTTTTTTTCATTTTAGTAGTCTTAATTTAACATTAGCAGGTGGGAGAGTATGGCCCATCCCAAGAGTCTCAAAAGGGTGATACCACAATCCCAAACCTCCATTTATCCCTTAAAGAAGTATGAAAAATTAGCCACTGTGAATTTGTGGTCCCCCAATAGTTTTCCATAACAATTTATTTTCTAAATTATTTTGCAACATTTAAAATATAGAAAATAAAAAGGAAAAAAGTTTAGAGAATAAAATAGCAGACATCCATACTGCTCACTTTAAGAAATGAAGTACATCTGGGTGTGGTGGTGCACAGAGAGGCTGAAACAGGAGGATTGCTGCAAGTTTGAGGCCAAACTGGGATACAAATTGAGTTGAAGGCCAGCCTGAAGTACATAGTGAAACCCTCTTTCAAAACTACAAAAAAGAAAACCAGGGACTGGGGATTTAGCTCAGCAGCATAAGCGCCTGCCTTGCAAGCAGGCAGTCATGAGTTCAATCCCTGCTACCGATAAAAACGAAAAAGACAAAAAAAAGAAAAACAAAACATGAAAAGGGGCCAGGGATATAGTTCAGAGGCACGGCACCTGAAATCTTAACATTGTTTTAATTTGCATTTCTTTAATGGCCAGAGATACTCAATATTGTTTCATATATCAGCCATTTATAGTATACTTCTTCCTCTGTGAAATGTGTTTATTTCACTTACCAATTTCTTGACTTTTATTTTGGGTGATCTAATTTTTTTATTCTTAATATAGCCTAAATGTTAGTTGTCTGTCTGAGGAGTAGCTGGCAAAATTCTTTTTCCCCGGTCTGTAGGTTGTCCATCCACTCTACTAATTGATTGCCTTGCTATACAGCTATTTTCAATCTGATGTAATCTCACTTGTTGATTGTTGCTGTTACTTCTTGGGCAACTGCAGTTCTGTTTAGAAAATCCTTTCTTATTCCTGTGGTGTTTCGGCTTATATCTAGATGTCCTCTCAAAGCCTCGTGTTCATAGGTGCCACTTTGGGGATGTGCCTAGATCATAACTCTGATGCTGGACTAGGGTGTGTGACCCTGGGATTAAGGGCACGTGGTGACTAAGGTGGTTTAGCATAATTCTGGGTATGGATAATGGGAAGTCCCACCTTGGGTGTCAGTAGCACTACCCAAAACTCATGATACCTGGGTGAGATAAAAGGGAGAGGAAGGCTTGCTGCTTGCTGCTGCCTTCTACCTGCCACACCATGAACCATTTCTCCTCCATGTTTGCCTACCTGTCGTCCTACCTGTTTTGGAGCCAGCTGCCTGTGGACTGAAAGCTCTACCAACTGTAAGACAAAATAAACCTTTTCTCCTTTAACTTTGAGTGTCAAGTATTTTGTCTCAGCAAAGAGAAAGTATCTAAGACATTGGGCTCCAAGTGTTTTACCAATTGTATCTTCCAGTGAGTTCAATGTTTCTGTTTTAATGTCTAGATCATTGATCCATTTTGATTTTAATTTAGTACACAATGAAATTATTGGGCCCAGTTTCAGTCTTCTGCAAACGATTATCTGGTCTTCCCAGCATCACTTGTTTTCCTCAAATGTATGCTTTTGGCCCTTCTGTCAAAGGTCAAATAACTGAACAAGTCTGGAGATGTTTCTGTATCCTCTGTTCTGTTCTTTTATCCACATATCTATTCTTGTTCCAGTACCATGATTTTTATCACTATTGCTTTGTAATATAGCTTGAAGTCAGGAATGGTAAAGCATTCTCCCTAAAATCAAGAACAAGACTAGGATGCCCACTTTCATCACTTCTGTTCAACATACTACTTGAAAATTCGGGGGTACAACAACTATTTCTAAGATGACAATATGTAACTAACTAGTGATTTCCTACTGTTTATTTTTTCTGAAATTCTGTATAACTTGTACCCTTTTTCTGTTTTCTTCTTCTTTTTTATCCTTAAATAAAATTAAAAAAGAAAGAAAAAGAAAATTAGGGGACAACACACTTTCTGGGCCTCCTCTGTCTCTTAGAAGATTTTCTCTTTCAATAAATTCTTCCTACTCTTAACTGCCATTGTTCCTAGAATTTATTCCTCACTTTTAGAGAACATAAACTCAATGTTTCAAACATCTAGCAGGTTGGGAGTTTCTTTCACCTGTATCATTTCACCTGTATTTCTGTCCAACTGAGATAGTTGGACAGAGAAGTGGAAAACTCAAGGTCAGAATCTCTTATTCTTTTGTAATGTATCTTTAAGCAGTGGAAGATGTTCAGCTCTTACATGTTGAAAAAGAGCTGTTTGACATTTTTCTGTGCTTCACTTTATCAATATTACCTAAGCAACTATACTTGAAATCTTATTAGTTAATTATAGTTTTGTCCCTCCTTGAGCCTACCTCACCTTGTGACTTTGCTCAATAAAATACCCTTAAGGAGCCAGGTCAGCTGGCACTCACTTTCTGGACCCTCTTCTGTTCCCCTTAGATAAGATTTTCTTTCAATAAATTCATCCTATTCTTCTTTTGTTGTTGTTATTTTGTGACACACTTTCACTATCTAGTTCAGGCTGGTGTTCAGCTGTAGCCCAGGCTGGCCTTGAACTCTCAGTGATCCTCCTGTCTCAGCCTCCTGAGTATTGGGGATTACAGATGTGTGCCACCATGCCCAGCCTCTTCCTACTTTTGTGAAGAAAGAAAGAAAGAAAGAAAGAAAGAAAGAAAGAAAGAAAGAAGAAAAGAAAGAACAGAAGATAAGGATGGAGAGAAAAAAAATTCGCTGAGGGAGAGGACATAAAAAATAAAGAAAAAAACCATGGTGTGGTGGCATATATCAGTAATATACCTGTAATACACCTGTAATCCCAGAACTCTGTAGGCTGACACAGGAGGATTCCTGTGAGTTAGATGCCCGCCTGGGCTCCACAGTGAGGTCAGCCTGATTCACAATAGCCAGCATGAGCTACAATAGCAAAACTAACTAAAAAATTTAGCCAGAACAATCAGACTGGAGAAAAAAATAAAAAGGGATACATATAGAAAAGGAATAACTTGAGGGAAGAGAAGAAAGAGACAAGAAAAACAGAATAGAAGGAAAAAATGGAAACAAATCTTTTGTAAATAAAAGGGAGTTGGAGGGAGAGGAATGGGGGAAAAAGCAGCAAGATATATAATGTACATATACAAATTGCGTATGATCAAAGTTATGTATATCTAAAGTATATAAATTTAAAAATTTTAAATAAAAAAGCTCAGTGAAGAAGGAGTTGGCAAGCAGGGCTTTCTCCCTGAACCCAGACTCACTGTGTGTAAGAGGTAAATCAAACCTGCACTGCGTGGTGACTACTGGTGACCCCAGAAGCCTCCGTGGAGAGGTTGAGCAGTGCAGTGCAGCAGCAGACACATGGACTGCAGTGGCTGGTGAGTTATTTGGGCTCAGATGTCCCCCCAAAAGAGCTGGGAGGCATGTTGGAGAGAGACCATCTGAGCTCAGAACTTAGCAGCTGCAGGTAGGGTCCATTCAGTGGTCCCCAATACCAGGGTGAAGCAGAATCAATTTAAAGTCAGTAGGAAGTAAAGCGGGTGAGTTCAAACCATGAGAAGGCACACAGAGTTTTGCAGGCTGAACAAATCCAGGTTTCAGTCCCACAACCAGAAACAAGCCTGAATTTAGGTGGAACTGGTGGTGAAGGGTTGCTGGGATTGCCCACTGCACCCCTGAAAAGCTACAGATGAATTCCGGGACTAACTAACATGGTCTAGACTCTCTCTTCTCACTTCGTCTGTCAGTGACAGCAGAGACATACCTGGAAGTAGACATCTTTTATTTTCTTCTCTTTCTTTGTTTTTTCTTGATCGTGTTTTTATTAGGATGAACATGGTTTCTAGTTTTTTTGTAGTTTTGTTTCATTTTGTTTTTTGAGACGGGAATCTCACTATGTAGCTCGGGCTGGCCTTGAACTTGCCTATGTAGCCCTGGCTAGTCTCACGCTCACAGTGATCTTCCTTCCTCCGCCTCCTGCGGGCTGGGATTGCAGGTGTGTGCCACCACACCTGGCATATTGTCATCTGTTCTTATTTTTATTTCTTCCTTGTATCTTTCCTTCCTTTTTCTTCACCAGTTTCCCAAAGATTGTGTAATCTTCCTTGTCTTCCAGCCATGCTTCTAATCCCTTTCTTCTCTTCTGTTCCTCTATTTTTCCCCCAGCCCCTGTTTTTGGAGGGGGCAGCTTTATGAGACAGCGTCTCACTATGCAGCTCAGGCTGCCTTGAGCACACTGTGTAGCCCAGGCTGCTCTTGAACTCATAATGATCCTCTTGCCTCAGTCTCCCAAGTGCTAGGGTTACAAACATGCACCACTACACCCAGCCCCAACCCTTTGAGGGTAAAATTGCCACACTGGGGGCATGTTTACTGCATACAATTTTCTGGTTTGTTTTAAGATTTTGTTATATAACCACAAATCTAGTTCATACAGTTAAAGATGGCAAATTAATAGTTAATACAGTTTGTCATTTTTAAGCTGTATTTGATGCTACTGTTACTGCTTCTTGTACTGCTTTAGCCAATGTGACAGAATGGTTATAATTGCTTTTTCTTCCTGGTATACCAAGACTGAGATTGCTTAAGGGTCATAAAAAGTATTATAGGCTAGTGCCAAAGGACCAGCAGCTAGGCCAATGGGCAGCAATTTCTCATCCTCAGTAAATTGAAGAGGTAGCACTTTGCAACAGATTCAAATGCAGGATACACCTGGAAGACATACTCATTTCCTAATGGCTCTCAGTATTAGTAATAAAGCTACTTCCATAAGAGATTTATAAGAATCAACCCAGGAATTAAACAAAACAAAAAATGAGAGAAAAAGAAAGAAAGAAAGGAAGGAAGGAAGGAAGGAAGGAAGGAAGGAAGGAAGGAAGGAAGGAAGGAAGAAAGGAAGAAAGAAAGAAAGAAAATAAATGAGCAGACATTTAACCAAGATGCAGCCGCAGACTTCCAGCTCACCAAAGGCAAACCCAGGGAGCGATGAGGTAGAGCAGTTTGAAAGGCACCACATGGACTTTCTGAAGTGGTAACAGCAGAAGTAACGAAATAGATGAACAAGACTCTAGAAAAAAATCAAATCAGAAATAATTTCTCAAAGGGGTGGGGATTTAACTCAGTGGCATAAGCACCTGCCTGGCAAGTACAAGGTCCTGAGTTCAATCCCCAGCCTCCTCCCCAAAAGAAATAATTTCTCAGATAACTAGAACAGATACAGACAAAAAAAATTAGAGACCTTGGGAAAATGATGGAAATCATGAATGCCCAACATAAGAAAGAAATGGAATCCATTAAACAGATTTGAACACATCCAGGAGATTAAAAATTCCATTGAAAGTATATACAGCACAGTGAACCAATGAAAGGATAGATATAGAAGACAGAATTGCAGTTAGCAATCATGAAATGAATTTCTTAAAAATAACTAGGAGCCATGAAAAATTGATCTAGCAGCTGATAGATGATGCAAAGAAGAATAACGTTAAGACTGATCAGAGTTGATGAAAAAGCAAGAGATATCGCAAATGACATAAAAAACCTATTCACAGAAGGAATAGCAGAAAACTTCTGAAGCAGGGAAAAATAATTTTCTTTTTGATGGGTACTGGCAATCAAACTCAAGACCTTACACTTGCCAGGCAGGTGCTGCACTGCTGAGCTACATCCCTGGCCCTTATCTTCTTTAAAAAATTTTATTTAAAGAGAAAAAAAACAGAAAAAGAGTAGAAATAATACAGTAAGAAATTTAGTTGATAAATTACATATTGTCCTCTTAGAAATAGTTGTTCAAGTTACAAAAGTAAAGCATACAAAGTGGACATTCAAACAGCAAGATGGCAAACCATTCTGTTCAACTATCCAACAAAAACTTAGTAACATGATTACTACACACTTGAACATACATGCAGTTATATACTTTAGAGCACTTTCTTTTCTTCTCTTTTTTACAATAACAATTATACATTTGAGGTTTTGTTACTCTTACAGTTCTTTTTACTTTTTACACTAGAGACACAATGTGATATTTGTAAATATGATTCTTATTTATTTCACTAATGAGGATAGCCTCAAGTTGTCTCCATCTGTCTATGAAGGCCTCAAGATCATCCTTTTATGCAGCTGAGTAATACTCCATTGTATAAAAATACCATATCTTTTCATTCACTCTGCAGTTGATGGGCATCTTGTTTCCAAGATTTAGCTATTACAAATTGTGCTGCTATGAACATGGGTGCACATGTATCACTGTGATATGACTTTTTTAGTTTTTCTGGGAAAATACTCGGGAAGGGAATAGCTGAATTGAATGGAACTTCCAATCCTAGTCTCCTGAGAACTCTCCATACTGATTTCCATAGTGGCTGCACCAGTCTACACTCCCACCAACAGCCTCGCCAACATTTGTTATCAGTTCATTTCTTGATGGCAGCTATTCTTTCTGGAGTGAGATGAAATCTCAATGCTGTTTTAATTTTTTCTCGAATGAGCAGTGATGGTGAACATTTCTTCATATGTTTATTTGCCATTTGTATACCTTCATGTGAGAACTGTGTGTTCATCTCAGATGCCCATTTTTGGAGAGGGTCTTTGAATTTGGGGGGCTTGATGTTTTTCAATTCTTTATATGTTCTGGATATAAGTTCTTTGTCTGAGGGGTTGCTGGTTAAAATTCTCTGGGTTTTCTTTTCCCTCTGTTTGTGATTTCTTTGAAGTGCAGAAACTTTTCAATAATATGAGATCCCAGTTGTTGATTCTTTGAAGTGTTTTCCATGCAGTTTCATTTTGTTCATGAATTCTCTGGCTACCCCATGTCTCCAAGACTTCTACCTACCTTGTCTTCCAGTAGACTTAGTGTTTCTGCTTTAATATTTAGGTCTTTGATCTGTTGAGACTTTAGTTTTGTGCATGGTGATAGGCATGGATCTAGTTTCAGTCTTCGGCATGTGGAGAGCCAATTTTTCCAGCATCATTTATTAAAGAAGCTATCTTTCTTCCACTTTAGCCCCCTTGTCAAATATCAGGTGGCTGAGTGTCTTTGTAGTTGTGCTTGCATCTTCTAATCTGTTCCATTGATTCTAGGTCTATTTCTGTGCCAGTACCATCCTGATTTTATCACTGTGGCTTTGTAATATAGTTTCAAGTCACGAATCAAGATGCCTCCTGCCTTGCCTTTGTTGCCCAGAATTGCCTTTGCTATTCTAGGTTTCTTCTGTTTCCAAAAGAATTTTAGGAGTGTTTTCTCTAGATCCATGAGGTATGTTAATGGTATTTTGATTTGGATTGTGTTAAATCTGTATAACAGTTTTGAAAGTATGACCATTTTCACGATGTTGGTTCTTCCTAGCCAAGAGCAAGGAAGAGCCTTCCATTCTGTAATATCCTCTTCAATCTCCTTTTTTAGCATAGCATAATTTTCAGTACGTAGGTCTTTTACATTCTTAGGTTGATTCCTCAGTATTTCATTTTTTGGGGTGCTATTGTGAAGGGTGATATTTCCATAATTTCTCTCTCATTGAGTTTTTTGTTTGTGTACAGGAATGCTATTGACTTTGTATCCAGCTACACTGCTGAATTTATTATCTCTAGTTATTTATTTATTTATTTATTTATTTATTTATTTATTTATTTTAGTACTGGGGATCGAACTCACGACCTTGTGCTTCCCAGGATGCTGAACTAAATCCCTGGCCCCTCTAGTAGTTTTTTTATGGAATTTTTTGGGTCTCCTATATAGAATATCATGTCATGTGCAAATAGTGATAATTCAACTTCTTTCTTTCCTATCTTTATTCCTCTTATTTTTTTTTCTCTTGTCTTATTGCTCTGGCTAGTGTTTCCAGAACTATATTGAATAGGAGTGGTGGTAGTGGACATCCTTGTCTTGTTTCTGATTTTAAAGTGAAAGCTTTCAGATTTTGTCCATTTAGTATAATGTTGGCTGTTAGTTTGTCATAGATGACCTTTAAAAGATTGAGGTAGACACTGTGTATTCCGAGTTTCGAGTTTCTGAAGGATTTTTATCATGAACAAGTGTTGAGCTTTATTGAAAGCTTTTTCTGCATCTATTGAGATAACCATGTGGTGGTTTTTGTTTTTGTTTTTGTTTTTGTTTTTGCTCTGTTGATGTGGTGTATTACATTTATTGATTCGTGTATGTTAAACCATCTCTGCATTCCTGGAATGAATCCCACTTGGTCATGATGTATAATCTTCTTGATGATTTGCTGCATTCTATTTGCCAGTATTTTGTTGAGAATCTTTGCATCAGTGTTCATTAGTGAGACTGGGCTATAGTTCTCCTTTTTGGTTGGGTCTTTCTCTGGTTTTGGTATCAGAGTAATACTTGCTTCCAGGAATGATTTAGGGAGGATTGCTTCTTTCCAATTTATTGAAGAGTTTAAGGAGTATTTTAGTTTCAATTGCATTGATTTCTGCTCTAATCTTTACAATTTCCTCTCTTCTATGAGCTTTGGGTTTAACTTGCTCTTCTTTTGCTAGAAGCTTGAGATGAAGCATTAGATTGTTTATTTGTGCTCATTCTGTGTTCTTGATATGACAATTTATTGCTATATATTCTCATCTTAAGACTGCTTTCATTGCATCTCACAGATTACAGTATGTTGTTCCCACATTTTTATTGAATTGTAGATATTGCTTTATTTCTTCTTTAATTTCATTTGTAGCCCACTGGTTGTTCAAAAGGTTGTTATTTAATTTCCATGTATTTATGCAGGTTTTGCAATTTCTTTGCCATTAATTTCCAATTTCAGTGTGCTGTGGTCAGATATTACACATGGGATAATTTCAATAGCTTTGCAGTTACTTAAGAATGTTTTATGGGATAATATATGGTCTGTTTTAGAGAATGTCCCATGCGCAGCTGAGAAGAATGTATTCTGATGTGGTTGGGTGGAACATTCTGTCAGCATCTACTAAGTCCAATTGCTCTCAGGTATGATTCAATTCTATTATCTCTTTGCTGATTTTTTGTCTAGTCGATCTATCTCTGTGACAATGGGATGTTAAGGTCTCCTATTATATTGTGTTTTTGTGTATTTGGTTTTTCATGACCACTAGTATCTTATATAGTTGAGTGTTCCTGTATTTAGTGCATATATATTAATAATTGTTAGTTCTTTCTCTTGAATTTTTCCACTAATGAGTATATAGTGACCTTCTTTATCTCTTTTAATCATTTTAGATTTGAAGTTCACATTTTCTGCAGATAGAATACTACCTTTGCTTTTTTCTGGGTTCCTGTTGCATGGAATACTGTTTTCCATCCTTTGACTTTTAATCTATGAGTTTCCTTTTGGGTCAGATGCATTTCTTGTATACATCGTATTGTGGGATCATGTTTCTTGATACATTCTGTCAGCCTGTTTCTTTTGATAGGTGAATTGAGGCCACTTACATTAGTGGATGTCACTAATATGTACTGGCTTGACTTTGCCATGTTATGTTCCAGTTGTTTGCCTTCTGCTACCTCACCCCTTTTTAAATTGCTTGTCCTACCTAGTGGTTTCTTTCTGTTGTTGTTCTGGGGATTGTGGTCATTTTTATTTCTATCTAGTATGTCTTTTTACACTCTTTCTAGGGTTGCTTTGTGGACATGGATTCTTCAGTTGTTCTTTGTCATGGAAGTATCTTGTTTCTCCATTAAATTTCAGTGAAAATTTTTCTGGGTACATCAGTCTGGGTTGAAAGTTGTTTTCTTTCAGGACTTGAAATACCTCACACCAGGCTCATCTTGACTTGAGTGTTTATGCTGAAAAGTCTGCTGTGATTCTAATGAGCTTTCTTTGATAGGTGAGTTGTGTCTTTTCTCTAACAGCTTTTAGTATTCTGTTTTTATGCTGTATGTCTGAGATCTTAATTATTATATGTCTGGGTACAGATTTATGTTGGCTGTGACTGGTGTTCTATATGACTCACTTATCTGCATATCAGATTTTTTCCCCATGTTTGGGAAATTTTCTGCTATCACTTCTGTGAATAGTTTAATTATATCAATTTCATTGCCTCCTGCATCTTCACTGATGCCTATTCATTTTATATTGTTACTTTTGGCATCATCTTGAAGCTGTTGGATTGTCATTTCATGCTGCTTTGTTATTTTTAAAAGTTTTATCCTTTCATGATCACTAATTGCGATCCTGTCCTCAGGGTCCGAAACCCTGTCCTCAGCTTCATTTAAATGGTTTTGCCAGCTTTGAATAGAATTTTTTGTTTCTTGGATGTCTCTTTATTTCATGAATTCTGTTTGTTTTCAATATTGTTCATTCAAGGTTTTGATCAGTTTCCCCTGCTCCTGTACTTTTTTCTCTATTTCTTCTTTAGCTGTGCTCAGCAACTCCTTTACTTGGTTGTTATTTCTATCTTTACATGGAGTGTATTTCTAATTTGATTTCCTCTATAGCCTCATGGAGTCATTTTTTAATTTCACTATCTTTTCAGAGATTTTTAGTGTGTTACTTTTGAAGTCCTCTATTTAATGTCTCCTGTACTTGCTCCTAGTGGACTAGATGTTTAAGATTGCATTTTGCTTTTTTCCATTTTCCCCTTTTGAGTTAATATTTGGTCCTTCAATTCCACTAGAGTCAACTGTTGATAGTGCATACTTTGGGGTCCAGTTGCAGGGTCCCTCAATGAATAGGTGGGCCAGTCACCTGACTTCCACTTCAGGGCCTGTTCAGAGAGTCCTATATTCTTCCTGGGCCAACAAGCTTAGTAGTATTGATGTAGGTCAACTTAGTTCCTGTTATTACTTTATCTTCAGGTAATTCCAGGCCACCAAATCTCCCTGTTTATAGTGTTTGTGTCAGCTGAGGCCCTACTGTGTCCCTATTGTGCGCCTGTGTGTCTCATAAGCCCTTTTGATTTTCTCCAAGGTGGGGGAGTCCTTATTGGCACACTTCTTACTCTGCCTGATGTTCTCTGTGTGCAGGAAGGAGTCACCCACACTCTTGTCAGACTCACCAAGTTCTTACAGTTAGTTGGAAGGAGCTTTACTACTGGCCCTATTTACCCACTGTACACCTCTGTTTTAGGGGCATATTCACCACACTGACTGGGGCCTGCTGAGATCTTCTGTTTGGGTGAGGCAGTTACTGAGTCTCCCTTCAAGCTAGCACAGTTAGCCTACTGTAGTCCAAGGTTCTGGGCAAAAAGTGGGAGCTGAAGATCCATAGCAGTATTAGGTCCAGGAGGTAGGGAGTGTCCCCAAGGGGCCAGCAGGGTCCAGGTATCTTCTGGGCATGGGCCAAGGTCCCAGGGCAGTGTGGCATTCCTCAATGGTGGTTGGAGTCATCCAGGAAGCACGCAGTTGTGTGGACTAAGGTCTGAGGGCAGCACGTGTTCCCCAGAGCTGGTGTGAGTCCTGCAGGGAGTACATGGAGGTGCAGGCCTAGGTCCAAGAGCAGCATGGCATTCCTTAGTGGTGGCTGGAGTTGTGCAGGGAGTGTGCAGCTGTGTGGGCCCCCTTATCTTTTATTATTTTGGGGCAAGAGGGTACTGGGAATTGAACTCACAACCTCATACTTGCCAGGTACAGAACTATATCCCCAGTCCAGGAAAAAGAATTTGACATACAGATAAGTAAGGCATGTAGAATTACAATTACCTATGGTCAAAAAATTCTACACCAAAGCATGAAATACTCAAGATTCCAGAAATTCAGCACAAAAACAAAATATTAAAAGCTGTTAGACAAAAGAGACAAATGACCAATAAAGGACAGCACATCAGAATCACATCAGACATCTCAACAGAAAACCTTCAAGTCAAAGAGAGCTGGGAGAGAAGTATTTTAAGCCCCCCCCCCAAAAAAAATCTAGATTGATTTACCCCACAAAACTATCTTTCAAAATTGACAGAGAAATAAGATACTTCCATGACAAAGAACACCTCAGGAAATTCATGACCACTAAACTAGCACTCCAAAGTGTTCTAAAGAATATTCTAGAAAGAGATAACAAGTCTATAATTCTGTGAACCCTAACAGATGTATCCAAGCAATTGTATGGCAAGCAATTTAAACAGGGAGACAAAGGAGAACCAATAACAGAAAATTAACATGACAAGGAAAAGTCAATGCATGTCAGTTATAATCATCAATGTTAATGATTATAACTTAATTCACCAATCAAAAGAAACAGATTGGCAGGGTCATTGTGGACTAATCAGGCCCACAGCTTCCTAAATGAGTGTACAGCAAATGGCATAAATAGAGACAATAAAATATATTTTATGGGAAGTCCAGGAAGGCCAAAACTCTGGCAGAAAAGACAAGAGTTCCACTGGACAGCCCTTGTATACTTGGTTTTCAAGCAAAAGAATTGGATAACAAGGCAAGGTAGAAACTGAGCAGGGCCTTGGGAAGTTAGTTCAAAGACTTATTCAGGCAGTAAATTTTGCCAGTTAAGCACTGTTGATCTCCAAGGTTGGCAGCTTTATTGCTCTGGATAGGGGGTGTCAGCAGCCTGTTCTGGCTGCCTCAGCTGTGGTGATGTCTTGACTTGAGAGTACTGTGAATATGAGCTTTTCCAGCATAGCCAGATGTCTCCTCATGGTCAGCAATTTAACCTTCATGTGGCCTGATCTTTGACCAGATTAGATCAAGAGTCAAGATCCAATAATATTCTGTATACAAGAAGCACATTTAATTCTAAAAGGAATTCATAGGCCGAAAGTCAAAGGATGAAAAACAATTACTCCATGTGACAGGAACCTGGAAAAAAGCGCGATTAGCTATTCTATTTGTAGACAGAGTGAAATTCAAGCCAAGACTGCTTAAGAGAGGCAAAGATTAAGAGAGACAAAGAAGGTCACTACATCCTTGTAAAGGGAACAATAAGGAAGATATAACAACCATAAATACACAAGCACCAAATACCAGTGCATCCAACTATATGAAAAAATATTAATAGACATAAAAATCAAATAAACACTAATACAATTGTAATAGGAAACCTTAACATACCACTGTCACAAACAGGTCAACTAGACAAAATATTGACAATAAATTATTAGAACTGAACCGAACTTTCAAACAAATGCACTTAGTAGATATCTACAATGTCTCACCTCACAACATCAGAATACACATCCTTCTTAGCTGTATACAGGACATTTTCCAAAATAGACCACATACTAGCTCATAGAGCATGCTCAAATAAATGCAAAGGAATTAAAGTTAACCCGTGCATATTATCAGACCACAGGGCAATGAAATTGGAAATCAATGGCAAAAAATTTACAGGAACTTTATAAACACATGAAAATTAAACACCACCCTCCAGAACAACCAATGGGTCACAGATGAAATTAAAGAAGAAATTAGAGAGTTTCTACAATTAAATGATAATGCCAACTTATGGGATACAATGAAAGCAGTCCTACGAGGAACTGTACAGTAGAATTCCTGTATCAAGAAAACAAAAACAACCTAATGTTGAACCTCATGCTTCTAGAAAAAGAAGAGTAAGTCAAGCCCAGGTCATATAATGGAGAAATTATAAAAATCAGAGCAGAAGTTAGTGCAAAGGAGACTAAGAAGACAATTCAAAAAATCAGTGAAAGAGTAAATAAAAGACAAGCCTTTAAATAACTTTATCGAAAAGATTCAAATCCCTACAATTAGGAATGAAAAGCGCAAAGTCACAACAGATCTTGTAGAAATTCATAAGATCTTCAGTACCTACACTGAGAACCTAATAAGATGGAAAACAGAAGAAAAATACAAATTCCTAAATACATATGAATAACCAAAGCTGAATCAAGAATACATAACAATTCTTTTTAAAAAACACTATTAGTCAATGAATTAAAGATGTAAGTAAAAACCTACCAACAAAGACAAGCCCAGGCCCTGACAGATTCATTGCTAAATTCTATAAGACATTTAGAAAAGACCTAATGCCATTACTTTTTTTTTTTTTTTTTTTTTGTCTTTTTTCTTTTTATCGGTACCGTGGATCAAACTCACAACTGCCTGCTTGCAAGGCAGGCACTTATGCCGCTGAGCTAAATCCTCAGCTCTTTACTTTTCAAACTCTTTAATGCAACATAAAGAGAAGTCATTCCTGGAAGCAAGCAGTACCCTAATACTAAAACCAGAGAAGGACCTAACTGAAAAAGAGAGCTACAGGCCAATCTCCCTAGTGAACACAATGCAAAGTATCTCAATAAGATACTGACAAACAGACTGCAGCAAACTGTCAAGAAGACTACATCATGATCAAGTGTGATTCATCCTAGGGATGCAGGAATGGTTCAACATACACAAATCAATAAATGTGATATACCATATTAAAAGAGCCAAGAACAAAAATCATATCACTTTGATAGATGCAAAAAAGCATTTGAAGAAAAAGCATTTGACAAAGTCCAACATCCATTCATGATAAAAAATCCTACAGAAAATTATTATTTCAATCTGATAAAAGTCATCTATGACAAGTCAACAGTATTTGGACAAAACCTGAATATCATATCAAATGCACAAAAACTGAAAACTTTCACTCTAAAATCAGGAACAAGACAAAGATGTCCACTGTCACAACTCTTATTCAGTATAGTCTGGAAGCATTAGCCAGAGCAATTAGACAAGAGAAAGAATAAAAAGAATAAGGCTAGGAAAGAAAAATGTTAAATTATCATTATTTATGAGTTACATGATACTTTGTATAGAGGCCCCAGAAACTCCACTAAAGACTTCTAGATTTCATAACCAAATTCAATAGCATAGCTGGATACAAAGTCAACACTCAAAAGTCAGTAACTTTCCTGTACATGAATAACAAACTTGCTGAGAGAAAAATTTGGGAAATGCTTCACAGTATCATCCAAAGAGAGAGAGAGACATACTATAGAAATGATCCCTGAAATTCTGCTTAAATGGTTATGTTTTGATCTGCGCTGTTTCATTGTTATGCCCTCTTTTATCTCAATCTCCACTCCATTATTTACTTTTTTATCTTTATCCTTTTAATTAAAGGAAAAAAAATAGCAGGATATATTATAGTAACCCACTTTGACTTTTCATTACCTTGATTTAAAGCCCTGTATTACTCTCACCATCTGGTTTTTAACTGATGTTCCCCTATTCTGTTTTGCTGGATAGTATCAGGTTCGAAAGTTTAGGCATCAGTTGTGAAGATAATGAGATTCATTATGACGCCCATTCTTGTTGACTTTTATATACTTTTGAAGACCTACAATGTCTCCAATGTTTTGGTTTTGTCGGTTTTATTCTTTACTGTTTTGTTCAATTGTATTATAACTAACGATATAGGCAATTCTATTAGAGATAGCGGGAGGCATTATGGTAACCATTGTTGATCACCTTGTATTATGTTTTTACATTATCTATTATGTCCACGCTTTTAACTTGACCGATTCTGTTCTGTTATGTCACATTTGGTTTTACTCTCTTCCAAAAAAGTAATAAGAACCGTGGGAGCAATGAAACCCAAAATGTGTAATAGTCATGGTACAAAAGAGAGGAAAAGAAAGTGCTCCAAACTATATAACTGCATGTATATTTAAATGTATAAGATAGAAAATGATATCACAGAGTTTTATTGGATCAATGAACAGAACTGTTTGCAGTATCATTGATGGAATGTCCACTTTACAAGCTTTAATTTTGTGACTTGAACGATTATTTCTAAGATGACAATATGTAATCCATTAACTAGTGATTTCCTACTGTTCATTTTTTTTCTGTAAATCTGTATAACTTGTACCCTTTCACTGTTTATTTTTTTTCTTTTCTCCTTAAATAAAATTAAAAAGAGAGAGAGAGAGAGAGACAGAGACAGAGATCTAGAAATCAGTGTAACACAGGAAGTAACAGTTATGCTGAAAACTCTAAAAAAAAAACCCTAGAGTATTCTGAAAAAAAGGAGATCAAACTCTTTCATGCAACATAAAGAGATGTAAGACTCCCAAATTCATTCCTCTTTAATGTTCTTGAGTAAGAAGAAACAATATAGTGAAAATGGCCTTACTTCCAAAAGTGTTACAAAGATTCAATGCAATCCCAATCAAAATTGAAACAGCGTATGTCACAGAATAATAGAAAACACTAAAATTCATTTGGATCCAGAAAAGATGTGAGAAAGCAAAAGCAATTCTGGGCAACAGAGGCAGGGCAGGAGCATTGCACAGAAACTAATACGTTGGTGGATGGAGCCATTGTGGAAATCAGTGTGGAGATTCCTCAGAAAACTAGGGCGAGAGCTTCCATTTAAGCCAACTATTCCCTTTATTGGTGTTTTCCTGAAAGAATTAAAAAGCATCATACCACAGCAATACATGCACACCCATTATATAGCGGCACAGTTTGCAATAGCTAAATCTTGGGAACAGCTGAAACGCCCATCAACTGCTGAGTAGATAAAGATGATGTGGTGGTTTTTATACACTGGAGGACTACTGCGCTGTAAGAAGGGTAAGCTTGAGCATTTCCAGCTAAAGGAATGCACCTTGAGACCAGCTACTTTTTTTAAATTTTTGTTTAAAGGAAAAAAAAAACAGTATAAGGGTACAAATAATACAGAATTTCAAAAAAAAAAACAGTAAGAAATCACTAGTTAATAGATTACATATTGTCATCTTAGAAATAGTTGTTCAAATTACAGGATTAAAGCATACAAAGTGGACATTCAAACAGTGAGACTGCAAACAATTGTGTTCAATGATGCAACAAAAACTTAGTAATATGGTCATCTATCTTACACACCTAAACACACTTGCAGTTGTATCCTTTAGAGCACTTTCTTTTCCTCTCTTTTTTACAATAACATTTACACATTTTGGGTTTTATTACTTCCATAGTTCTTATTACTTTTTTTGGAAGAGAATAAAACCAAATATGACAAAACAAAGCAGTCAGTCAAAACAAAGGATGGACATAGTACATGATATAAAAACAGAATACAAGGTAATCAACAATGTTTACCATTATGCCTCTTGCTACCTTACAAAGAATTGCCTATATCATTAGGTATAATAAAATTGAACAAAACAGTACAGAACAAGACCAATAAAACCTAAACATTGGAGACATTACTAAACTTCAAAGGAGATAATAGTCAAACCAGCCAGAATGGGCGTCATAGTGAATCTTATTGCATTCAAACTAGTTGCCTATACTCTCAAACTTGATACTATCAAGCAGAACAGAACAGAGTAAAATCAATCAAAACAAGATGGTGGGATCAGTACAGGGCTTCAAATCAAGTTAATAGGAAATCAAAAAAATATATCCTGCTAATTTTTTTGATTTTTTCCCTTAATTAAACAAATAATAATAAAATAAATGAATAAAATTTTTTAAAAAGGGGTAGATTGAGATAAAAGAGGACATAACAACATAACAATACAGGACAAAGCAGAGCAATTTCAGCAACATAGTGCTTCACCACAAGATAATCCGACTTAAGAATAGTTACCATAGTGTCTCTTTGCTTGAAATATTTGAGTATAACTTCATATACTGTAGCATCAAACATATCAAGGCAGTGTGAAACCATTCAAGAGGATGAAAGTATTACAGGGTATTTAGAACCAGCTAAAGGAAAACGAACAATGGGTTCTATATTATCTCTTTGCCTATAAAAATTTTTGTTTATACTATCACATATAATAAAATCCAGTAAGATACAACATGAAAAAACCAATGGAGAAAGAAGAACAACAGTCTGGTAGGACTTCAAAACAATATGATATTAAATCAGCACTAGCTATTATGATGTCTTGTTTTCTTCAAAATAGCTGTTCATATCATCACAGACAATATCAAACAGCCCAAAATAAAACCATTCCAATTAATGAGTGTAAACTTTATAAGGCTTCAAAGCCACATAATGGGGAATCATGATTACCACATACTTTTATATATGTGAATCATTTCTTACAATAGGTAAACTATTCGGTATTCAGACATGTGAGTGATTTATTTCACTTATGAGTATGGTCTCAAGCTGTGTCCATTTATTTATAAATATCTCAATGTGATCATTCTTTATAGATGAGTAGTACTCCATTGTATAAAAATACCACAACTTTTTTATCCATTCCTCAGTTGATGGACACTTAGTTTGTTTTCAAGATCTGGCGGTTGCAAATTGTGTTGCTATAAACATGGGTGCACATATATCACTGTGATATGATGCTTTCAGTTCTACTGGGAATATGCCTAGAAGTGGGATAGCTGGAACAAATGGGACTTCCAATCCCAGCTTTTTGAGAAATCTCCAGACTGACTTCCAAAATTGGTTGCACCAGTCTACACTCCCACCAACAGTGCAGGAGACTTCCTTTTTCCCCACAGCCTCTCCAGCACTTCTTGTTGTTGGTTTTCTTAATCCTGGCCATCCTTTCAGGAGTGAGATGGAATCTCAGTGTGGTTTTAATTTGCATTTCTCTAATGGCTAATGATGATGAACATTTTTTCATGTATTTATTTGCCATTTGTATTTCTTTATCTGAGAAGTGTGTATTCATCTCAGATGCCCATTTTTGGATTGGATCTTTGAATTTTGGGGGTCTGATTTTTTTAAATTCTTTGTATGTTTTAGACAGAAGTCCTTTGTCTGAGGGGCAGCTCACTAAGATTTTTTCCCAGTTTGTGGGTTTCTTTTCACTATGCTGGAGATTTCTTTTGACATGCAGAAACTTTTTAATAAGAGATGATCCCAGTTATTGATTCTGGGAAGTATTTCCCATGCAGTTTAAGTCCTGTTCATGAAATCTCTACCTACCCCTATATCTTCAAGGTTTTTACCCAATTTGTCTTCCAACAGATTTAGTGTTTCTGTTTTAATATTCAGATCTTTGATCCATTTAGATTTTAATTTAGTACATTGTGATAGGCATGAGTCTAGTTTTAGTTTTCAGCATTTGGAGAGCCAATTTTTCCAACACTATTTATTAAGGAGACTGTCATTCTTCCAGTGAACCTGTTTGGCTCCTTTTAAGATAAGGTGGTTGAGTGTATTTGTACTTGTGGTTGTATCTTCTAATCTATTCCTTTGATCTTTGACTCTGGTTTGATTCCAGTACCATGTTGATTTTACTATGGTTGCTTTGTAGTATAACTTCAAGTCAGGGATTGTGATGCTTCCTGCCTTGCCTTTGTTGCTTAGAACTGTCTTTGCCATTCTAGGTCTCTTCTCGCTCCAGATGAATTTTATGATTGATTTCTTGAGGTATGTTGATGGTATTTTATTGGCATTGCATTGAATCTGTGTAAGAGTTTTGGGAGAATGGCCATTTTCACAATATTTATTCTTCCTATCCATGAGCAAGGGATGTCTTTCTATTTTCTGAAATCATCTTCAATTTCTTTTTCAGTGTATTATAATTTTCCCTGTACCGTTCTTTCAGTTCTTTCATGAGAGTAATTCCTAAATATTTCATTTTTTTTGGTTGCTAGTGTGAAGGATGTGGCTTTTGTTATTTGTCTCTCTGTGATTTTGTTGTTAGTGTATAGGAATGCTATTGATTTTTGAGTATTGATTTTGTATCCAATTACATTTATTTATTATATCTAAGAGTCTTTCAATGGAGTTTTAGGGGTCTTCTATGTAGAGTATCACATCACCTGCAAACAATGATAATTTAACTTCTTCTTTTCCTATCTTTACCCCTGTTATTTCTCTCTCTTGTCTAATTGCTCTGGCTAGTATTGCCAGTACTATATTAAATAGGAATGGTGATAAGGGCCATCCTTGTCTTATGCCTGATTTTAAAGTAAAGGCCTTCAGTTTTTGGCCATTTAGTATGATACTGGCTGTTGGTTTGTCATAGATGGCCTTTATTATATTGAGATAAAGACCATCTATTCCAATTTTCTGTGAAGTTCTTATCATGAATGAAAGTTGGACCTTATCAAAAGCTTTTTCTGCATCTAGAGAAATGATCATGTGATTCTTACTTTTGGCTTTATTGATATGGTGGGTTACATTTATTGATTTACATATGTTGAACCATCCCTGCATGCCTGGGATGAATCCCACTTGGTCATGGTGTATAATCTTCTTGATGATTTGCTGCATCCTATTTGCCAATATTTTATTGAGGATTTTTGCATCTGTGTTCATTAGGGAGATTGGTCTTTAGTTCACTTTTTTAGATGGGTCTTTCTTGGGTTTTGGTACTAGAGTAATATTTCTTCCAGGAACGACTTAGGAAGAATTGTTTCCCTTTCAATTTCATTGAAGAGTTTGAGGAGTGTCAACATTAAGTCTTCTTTGTATTTCTTGTAGAATTCTGCAGTGAATCCGTCTGGGCCTAGACTCTTCTTTGTAGGTAATGACTTAATTACATTTTCAATTTCATTAATAGAAATTGGGTTATTCAGCAGTTTTACATCTTCTTGACCTAGCTTTGGTACTTCATGCATTTCTAGGAATCTGTCTATTTCTTCTGTAAGAGTAGAGATTTTCAAAATAGGTGTTGATGATCTTCTGTATTTCTATAGCATCTGTAGTGATTTCACGTTTTTCATTTCTTATTGCATGAATTTGAGTTTTTTCTTCCCTTTTTAAAAATAAGGTTGGCTAGGGGCTTATCAATTTTATTTATTCTTTCAAAGAACCAACTCTTTGATTCATTGATTCTTTGAATTGTTTTCTTAGTCTCTATTGCATTGATTTCTGCTCTGATTTTTATAATTTACTCTCTTCTTTTGGCTTTGGGCTTGACTTGCTCTTCTTTTTCTAGATGTTTGAGGTGTAACATCAGGTTATTTATTTGTATTTGTTCTGTTTTCCTGATGTGGGAACTCAGTGCAATAAATTTTCCTCTGAGGATGGCTTTCCTTGCATCCCATAGATTCTGGTCAGTTGTATTTGTATTTTCATTTGCTTATAGGTATTGTTTAACTTCTTCTTTAATTTCCCCTGTGACACACTGATTACTCAAGAGTGTGTTATTCAGTTTCCATGTGTTTGTGGGATTTTTGCAGTATCTTTTATTATTAATTTCTAATTTCAAAGCACTATGATCTAATAACATGCAAGGGATAATTTCAACTTTTTTACATTTATTTAAATATGTTCTGTGAGTTAATATATGGTCTATTTTAGAGAATGACCCATGTACGGATGAAAAGAATGTGTATTATGATGTTGTTGGATGAAACACTCTGTATATGTCTATCAAGCCCATTTGTTCACAGTGTGATTCAGTTCTGTTATTTCTTTGCTGATTTTCTGTCTGGTTGATCTGTCCCTTGGTGTCAATGGTGTGTTAAGGTCTCCTGTTACAATTGTGTTACTGATAATTTGATTTTTCATTTCTGTTAATAGTTGTTTTATATAACTGGGTGCTCTGGAATTTGGCGCATATATATTTAAGATAGTTATCTCTTCCTCTTGAAGTTTTCCCCTAAGAAATATGTAGTGAACTTCTTTATCTCTTCTGATCATTATTGGTTTAAAGTTCACATTATCTGCAAACAGAATGGCTACTCTTGCTTTTTGGGGGGTTCCTGTTGCATGAAGTGTTGTTTTCCATCCTTTGACTTTCAGTCTGTGAGTATCCTTTTGGGTTAGATGGGTTTCTTGTAGACAGCATATGGTTGAATTTTATTTCTTGATCCATTCTGCCAGTCTGTTTCTTTTAATTGGTGCATTGAGACCATTTACATTAATGGTTATATCTGTTATATGTTGGTTTATTGTTGGCGTTATCTTTCTGCTGTTGCATCTTTATCTTTCTGTCCTGTTTAATTGTCTGCTTTGCTTAGTGGTTTTTTCCTAAGTGTATCTAAACTGTCTTTCAATATTTTTTGCAGGGTTGGCTTAGTGATCATGAAGTTCTTCAACTGTTCTTTGTCATGGAAGTACCTTATTTCACCATCGATTTTGAAGGACAGTTTTGCAGTTTTACATCAATCTGAGTTGGAAATCATTTTCCTTTAGGATCTGGAATACTTCACTCCGTGCTCTTCTTGACTTTATTTTTTGTGCTGAGAAGTCTGCTATGATTCTGATAGGTTTTCCTTTATAAGTGATCTGTCTTTTCCCTCTGACAGCTTTAATATTCTATTCTTCTGTTGGATTTCTGGGATGGTGATTATTATATGTCTGGGTGCAGTTTTATTTTGGTTATGACTATTTGGAGTTCTATATGCTTCACTAATCCTGATGTCAGTTTCCGATCTCATGTTAGGGAAATTTTCATGTTTGGGAAATATTACTTCTCTAAATATCCTTTTGACATCCTTTATGTTGTCCCCTTCTTTTTCATTAATCCCTATCAATCTTATGTTGTTTTTCTTTGTGCCATCTTGCAGTTGTTGAATTGTTATTTCCTGATTCCTTGTTATTTTTAAAAGATCTTTCCTTTCCTGTTCACTAGCTGCAATCTTGTCTTCAAGGTCTGAAATTCTATCTTCACTTTCATTGAGGCGGTTTTTACAGCGTTCAGTGGAATTTTTGATTTCCTGTATATCTCTGTGCATCTGCTTTATGTATTCTGTTTCTTATATTGCTTATCTAGAGATTCTTTTTGTTTAGCTCCTCCAATTTTTTAACTGTGTCTTCTTTAGATATATTCAGCATCTCTTTCATTTCTTTTACCATTTCTTCTTTTGCCTGGGAGATTATTTCTAGTTTGAATTCCTTTAAAGCTTCCCAGAGTTGCTTCAGTTGCAATTATGTCCAATATTTCAGGTGTATGGCATATATTTTCTTCTATGTATATCGCTCCTAAGGTTGGATGGGCTGGAGATTTGAGATTGTAATTTGGTCTTTCATTTTGTCATTTTCCTATATTTCTGTGTTTCAAGTGTTTCAGTATTATTCTCAGGCTTTCCAAGGGTCTTTTGGAAATCCTCTTCTATGCCCTCAGTTCCTGGGACTCTGGCACCCATTTCCCTGGATTGATAGAGGGTCACTGGGGGTGGAGCAGGCTGGCTCAAGCCCAGCCTCTGGAACCGATGGCGCCTGCCTGCTTGCTTAGCACTCCACAATCAGCCAAGCACAGCTGGGAGCGGGGAGGCCGATGCTGGTGCCCCGGACCTGCTGCACTTCTCCAGTGCACCTGGAAGCCGGGAGGTCCCCTGGCCTGGCCCAGTGAGGGTCCCAAACTAGCTGGACTTGGGGGAAAGTGCGCTGGGCACTTACACTGGGCTGCCAGGCCTCTGGAACTGATCGAGACCAGACTCTTAAGTGAAATAAATTTGAAACACTCATGTAAATATTGCATTGTTTCTCTGATGTGAGATACCAAAAGTGTAAATAAATGCCAAAATGTGTAATATATATTGGGAAATAGGAAGAAAATATTCAAATGGGATGGAGAACTAGGGAGGAAGAAAGGGGAAAGGAAAGAAGAAAAAAGAAAAAAAATTAACAAAGAAAGAAAAATAGAGACAAAACTTGTAAGTAAGGAGGGGAAGAGGGGTTGAAGGGAGGTGGGGGAATGGGAAAAAGGAATAAAGTTATATCATGTCCAGGTACAAATTCTCTATGATGAACATGATCATTATGTATACCTCAATTGTACTAATGTGAAAAAACAGAAAAAGTAAAAGTATGAGATGTAGGGGAGCACAATTCTGAAGAAAATTTGGTCATAATAGCTTTTTTAAATGATTTATAAATGGTTAACCTTTTAAACATATGTAGGGTCAATTTTTTCTTTAAGATTCTAGGGATATTTGTTCAGAAGTGACCAAAATGTAATAATCCCAAATTAAAACCAAGAGTATGTGTCTAGGTTAGTATGTTGTGTGGGTTGAATGATGCATGTCCCTAAGAGTATGCGTTGGAAACTTAACTCCCAAAGCAATAAACACACCTGCCATCCCTCACTTGGGAGACTGAGGCAGGAGGATTGCTGTGAGGTCAAGGCCAGCCTTGGCTATATAGTGAGTTCAATTTCAGCACAAATTACACAGCAAGACCCTGTCTCAAAAACAAAACAAAACACCCAAAACACAAATGGAAAACAATCCAGAGGTGGTGGTGCATGATTATATTTCTAGCTACTCCAAAGGCTAAAACAGGAGGATTAAAATTTGAGACGAGCTTGGGTAACTTAATGAGATCCTTTTTTTCTAAAAGAAAGAAAAAAAAAATCCCTGTACATTCTTTGTAGAAAACTCGAAATTTTTGGAAAAATAGAGAACATATAAATAGTAAAACAAGGTAGAAGAGGGGTAGCTCAGATGGTTGAGTACTTGCCTGGCATAAATGAGGACCCAAATTTAATATGGTGCAGGCACCATTTGCACCTCTGTACACACACACACACACACACACACACACACACACACACACACATGCACACATACAAATTATAATAAAACAAGAACAGTGTCAATCCCAGCACTACAGAAACAAAGGCTTCTCCCATGAGATGTGTACTACATGTTTTAATAAGTTTATTTGTCTCCTGTTAATCTGTCTTTTGTTAGAGGTGTAACACTTAAGAACTAGGCAAGAGAGAGGTGATCATTAGCTCGGATAGATCCAGACTGAAGTATCTGGGAAACTTGTATTAATGCCTGCTACCAAATATTCACCAAAATATAAGGGACATTGATAAAAAGGTGGAGTCTCGGGAAAGGTAAAATGTGGGTATGGCAGGAATGTGAGCTCCAAGGGTCTGTGTGTTGGGAGTTTGCTCTCTGGGGTGGTGGTGCTGAGAGTTGGTGGGACCTCAGAAGTTGCAGCAGTTAGAATAAAAGGAGCTGAGTCACTCCCTTCCTTTCACAGCACATGGCCCTAATGACTATCCCAGACCCCATAATCCTAGATCTGGGAAGTTGTACGAGCCCCTCCCTTCTCTACCTTCAACCATAAACACCAACCACTCTAATGATGATCCAGGTTTAAAACTGGGAGGTCACCAAGACTGCTTGCATCAATAGCGAGAGATGGGGGAGGCAGCCAGGCCCAGGGTACCTGACCCTATGAGCCTGAGTTACAAAGGTCCTCTCCCCCACTTTGCTGTTCTTACTGTTGCCCTATAATGCAGTGCACCCACTGCATACTATGAGGTGTTTACTGCCAATTCTTTGTCATACACAAGAACCTGGACTATTTTGGCCCACTTAATAGTAACAGGGGGCCCAGTGGGAGGTCCGTTAGTCATTCAGCAGCAAGCCTGCCCTCAGAGAGGACAGTAAGGGCCTGGCCTCTCAAGTCTTCCTTTCTGACTGAGCCATCTCTTGCTACTAAACATGCTCCTGCCTTTTTCCCTGAAGCTGTTGTTTGAGAACCAGTGCTATGCTGTTTGTACTATACTTTCAGATTCTAAAACTGAGCTAAATAAACCTCTTTTCTTTGTAGTCTGTCTTGAATATTTTATTATATTTACAGGCAATGGACTAGTATAATAGATGTGTGATCAAGTATGTATTATAAAATGTGATGGCTAAAATTTTTAAGCTCTTTTTGGTCTGAAAATTTTCAGAATGAAGCATTGGAAACAATTAAACTACTTGGTTTTTTGATGCAAAAAATCTAAGTATCAGGTCACAAAAGCAGATTGAATATATTTTAATATATGCAAACTAAGCCAGGCTTGGTGGTGGACAACTATAATCCTAGCACTCTGGAAGCTAAGGCAGAAGGATCACTGCAAGTTTGAGACCAGCCTGGGTTACAAAGTGAGTTCAAGGCCAGCAAGAACTGCATAGTGAGACTCTGTCTCAAAAAGACAAATCACACACATAGCCAGATACATACACATATAGGTATGCAAACTAAGCTACTTTTTAATAAATATTTATGCCTTAATATTGTATATAATTTTAAATTGTGTTCATATGCTAGACATGGTAGTGGATATGCCTTAATCCCGGCACTCAGGATGCTGGCACAGGATTGCTGCAAATTCAAGGCCAGCCTGAACTACATAGTGAGACTCAGTCTCAAAACACAAAATACACATAAGTATTTGTACTTATGTACAAACATAAGTGTTTGTACTTGTTTGTAAAAGAAAACAGTGCTGGGCAAGGTGGCATGTATCTGTAATTGCAGCTACTTGGGAGGCTGAGGCAGGAAGTTTGCAATATGAGGTCATTCTGGGCCATTTAGTGAGATCTTGTCTCAAAAAGTAAAAAGGGATGGAGATTTAACTCAGTGGTCAATGTAGTCCTTTGCACTCCAGTACTCCCCCAAAAGACGTTAATAGTGTCTAACATACACTATTTATATTTAAAAATCTGTTCCTTGGCACTGAGTCTGTGACTCAATGGTAGAGTGTGCCACCTCTTGATAAGATTATATCCAAAAATGAGAAGTATAAAATGAAAGAGGCCTTTATTCTGAGAACACGGAAAGAGAAAACCAAAACCCCTGACCGCTGGAGTCTGGCTTTCTCTGGCAGACACGTGGCATGGGGGGGTAGGTAAGTAGCCTTGGTTTGGGGTGGAACCTAAAGGGGCATCAGAGATGCACAGGTAGCCCATTGGTCTTGGTTTGGCGCCACAGGTAAATTCCTAAGGGGGCAGGGAAGATGGAGTCACAGGTAAATTCCTAGGGGCGGGGAAGATGGAGTCACAAGTAAATTCCTAGGGGTGGGGGAGATGGAGCTCCTTGGTTCCGCCTCTAAGACTTCACCAGCTACAGTGGCCTGTCTGGACCAAAACCCTTTCATATCCCATCTTATGATTATTATGAAAAGGGGCGAACATTTCTCTCTTTAACTACTTCCTGCTGGCAGAGGGCGCTGTACTGGAGCCTAGGGGAGTTGACGGGATGACGGTTGATGCCCAGGTAGATGCTGGTGCCAGGTGTTTTAGCCAGGACAACTTCACTGGTGAATGCACGTATGTTAGACTGGAAAAACAAAGAGACAAGATGTTATGAGGAGACATGGCACTGTCATATTTAAGGACCCAGGTGAGGTAAAGGGAAAGGTGCCTTTAGACATGTCATTATATCAGGACGACGTTGAGGTAGATCATTGTCACGGTGAGGTGTGAATTCTGAAAAATAAGTGTGAGGTTAGGAGGAGTGAAGTTATGAGAGGTGATTACTTTCCCATCTGAAAGCATAAAAGTTAAGAGGGTAGGTGTGTAAAACTTGTCTCCGGTCCAGGAGTTGAACTGGAAAAAATAGGGTGGGGGCAGGGAAGGTGGTGGCTGTACCAGTATAGGGAAGGTAAGGGCTTAGGCTTTCAGGGATGTCACATTTAACTAGACAGCTGAGGATAGAAAGAACTGTGACAGTTACCGCATAGAACATTATGAAGATTATCTTATGCATGATGTGGGAGTCTTTAGGAAAGACTGTCAAGAGTTCCGCTGTAAAAATGATCATTAATAGAATGTAAAAAATTAGGAACCAAAGTGGATAACAAAACATGACTTAGCCTGTTAACTGTGGCTGCAAGGCCTTTGTGAAACGGAGACAGGTGGGTGACAGATGATGAGATGACCACTCAGAATGATCACATTTAGGGCTGGGAGGACACCTCTTAGCCAGGATGGGAGTCCAGCAACTTTGACCGCCGTAGGGGTAGCCAAGTAGACCAGATAGGGGCTACTCCACCTTACTTGTAGTCCTGTGGATTTAGAGCATTTAAGATAAATTAGATGTCCTGGGGATATGGGAGGATCTGGTTTGGCCTCTCTGGAGGGTTGTGGAAGGCCAAGATCAGCATGTTATCGCAACAAGTGTCGTAGGAAGAAGAGGACTGGGACATAGTCAGTAAGGGAAGGGAGATTTTGGGGAGTAGGAAGATTGCGGAGTAAGAATGGCCTGCCATACATAAGTTCAAAAAGACTTAAGAAAGTAGGAGCCCGGGGAAGTGCCCTGAGCTTGGCTAAGGCTAAGGGCAGAAGTTGAGGCCAAGGTTGGTGTCGTTCTAAATTGAGTTTTGTAAGGTGTGTCTTTATGAGGCCATTTGCCTTTTATACTTTCCCTGAGGATTGTGGATGGTATTGGTGCCAGCTGATGTGTAAGCTTGAGGATACTTGTTCAGTGATCTGAGAAATAAAGGTGGGACCATTATCTGACTGAATACTCTGAGGTAGACCAAACCTTGGAATGATTTCTTGTAATATGACTTTGGTAACTACATCAGCAGTTTCCCTGGTTGTGGGAAAGGCTTCTATCCATCCTAAAAAGGTACAAACAAAGATGAGAAGATATTTGAGAGTTTTGTGGTGGGGCATGTGTGTAAAATCTATCTGCCAGTCCTGACCAGGGGCGTGTCCTCGAAACTGATGGGTAGGAAAGGAAGGGGGTGCCATGCATCCCTGAGGAGAGGTCCTGGCACAGAGATCACATGTGAGTAATCTTAAGAATAATAGCTTTTAGAGAAGGGTGTGTCACTATTGGGGCTAAGAGTTTGTATAGGGCCTGTGATCCTATATGAAAACAGTTGTGTAAGTCAGTGATGATGTCTAAGGCCTGTTGATGAGGGAGAACAAGTTTAGATCCCCGAAAAATCCATCCCTGAGTGTTTTGTGTGTAACCTGGTTTATAAAGTAGCTGTTACTGCTCTGGTGAACAATTAGGCTTAAGTAGACTGTTTGGGACTAATGGGAGAAGATGAGAAGGGCAGGGCCCTTGTGCAGCTAACTTGGCTTGTGAATCTGCAAAGGCATTGCCTTGAGCAATAGGATCTGTAGAGTTTTGGTGTCCTCTACAACGAATAACTGCTGCCTGCTTTGGAAGTTGGGCTGCCTCTAGAAGTTTAAGGATAAGGGGAGCATTAATGATGGGGGTTCCCTGAGTGGTAATAAAACCCCATTCTTGCCAGATAGAGGCATGAGAGTGTAAAATGCTAAATGTATACTTTGAGTTGGTGTATATACATATAATCTTGTCTTTTGCTAGTGTAAGAGCCCTTGTAAAGATAGTAAGTTCTGCCCTCTGCAATGAGGTGCCAGGTGGCAGTGGATTTGCCTCTGTAACTTTTGACTGGTTAACTATTGCATATCCTGCCTTCTTTTGATTGTCTGTGTTTGTTGTACTGCCATCTATGAACCATGTGTCAAAGGCTAAAGAGAGAGGTGTGCTACTAATGTGACGGAAAGGGGTGGGAGTCATCTGTAGGAACTCAATACAATCATGATGGCCCTCTGAGGTGGGAAGTAAGGTTGCTATATTAAGAGGACCACTAGTTGCAATAGAGATGCAAGGGTCTTGAGAGAGAGCTAGGTGTACCTGTTGAAGGCGAGAAGGGGTCATTAGGGCAGGAAGCACCTTATGTGAGATAAGCTCACATAGGTGATGAGGTGATTGTACTGTAATAGATTGCCCTAATGTAAACTTCTTAGCTTCCTGTGCCAGGAGGGCTGCAGCTGCAAGAGCTCAGAGACAAGGAGCCCATCCTTTTACTGTGTGATCTAACTGTTTTGACAAGTAAGCTACTGCTTGAAAAGAAGGTCCCTTTTTGTGTCCTAGTACACCTATAGCATTGTGGCCCTGACAAGTAGTGTATAGGACGAAAGGTTGGGTAGGATCAGAAAGGGTAAAAGCTGGAGCTTTTAGGACAGCCTCTTTTAATTTATGAAAGGAGGCATGTATGGGTCTAGTAGGGTCCAGGGGTTCTGATAAGGGACCCTTAGCGGCCTTGTAGAGGGGTTGAGCTAGTGCTGCAAAATTAGGAATCCAGAGACAAAGGAAATTAGCTAAACCTAGGAAAGATGTAACCTGCTGCTTAGTTGTAGGCACCTGGAGATCACCTGGAGGCACCTGGAGAATTGCCTTACAATCTGAGGTAATGGAATGAGTGTTGGGGGTGAGAGCGAGACGTAGGTATTTGACTTTTGGGGAGGCTATCTGGGCTTTAGCCAGAGAGACCCTGTATCCATGATTAGCAAGGAAATTAAGAAGACTGGCTGAATGGTGTATGGCTAACATGTGGGATGGGGGACATAATAGAACGTCGTCTATGTATTGAAGAACAACACTAGGTTTGAGATCAAGTTCTGTGAGGTCAGTATCGAGAGCTTGACTAAAGTGAGGACTATCTCTGAACCCTTGGGGGAGCACTGTCCAAGTAAATTGTTGAGACCTGAGAGTGTCTGGGTCAGTTCATGTAAACACAAAGAGGTTCTGGCAATAAGGGTGTACTGGGATAGTAAAGAAGGCATCTTTAAGATCTATAACTGTAAAGTGAGTGGTGGAGGGAGGGATATGAGAGAGCATGGTATAGAGATTTGGCATGACTGGGTACATCAGGGTAACAGCACTGTTAATTACCCTACAGTCCTCTACCAGGCAATAGGACCCATCAGGCTTGAGTACTAGGAGAATGGGAGTATTGTGGGATGAATGGGTAAGTTTTAGAAGTTTATTAAGCTGTCTAAAAGGTGCTTAATTATGGGTTTAAGTCCTCTTAAATGTTGGGGAGCTATGGGGTATTGGGAAACACAGGGAAAAATTGAGGGATCCCTGAGATGGATTAAAACAGGAGTGGCATGTGTAACAAGAGTGGGATTGGATGTGTCCCGAACTATGGGGTCAACCAGAGAAGGAGGAAGGGGAGGAATGGCTTTGCGATGCATTGTGAGGCTGTTTGGAGGATTAGGGCTGTGGGGAGAGAGAAAGTAAAGGAAAAATTAAGCTTTTGAAGAAGGTCTCTACCTAAAAGGGGTGTAGGACATGTTGGGATTACTAGGAAGCTATGGGTAAAGAAAAGAGTCTAGAACCGACGTGGGATAAGCCCAGTTTGCAAAGGTTGAGTAGGCTAGCCTTCAATGCCCACAACAGTAATCAAGAACTTACTACAAGGTCCTGAAAATTCAGGAAGTACACTATAAGTCGCTCCTGTATCTACAAGCAGAGATATTATCTTACCTGAGACCTCCAGTGAGACTCGGGGCTTCGACAAGCTTACCAGAGTGAGACCCGAGCCCCGTCAATCTTCCACAGCAAGTCTGAGCAGGTCAGTCAGCGACAAATCTGGTATTGATGGAGTCTCCTGTGAGGGTGAGGGATTAGAGGATTACCCGCTTGCTGGCAGCTAGGAGAGTCACTCTTCCAATGGCCCTTATCATTGCAGTATGGACATGGTCCTAGAGGGATGCCAGGGTTGGGGCAATCTTTTGCCCAGTGTCCTTGTTTGCTGCATTTAAAGCATGGTCCAGGCAGGACTCGGGCAGCCACACCTTGTTTTGGATTTCTTGTCCTGTGAGCCCTGAGTGCCACTGCTAAGAGATCAGACTGATATTTAGCAAACTTTAATTTTTGAGCTTGCTTTTCCTCTTTTTGAATTTTATGTCTGTGGTTGAAGACACAGAAAGCTAATTTAAGTAGATCCCCTTGCAGAGTTTGAGGGCCATGTTCAACCTTTTGTAATTTTGCACGAATATCAGAAGCAGACTAGGAAATAAAATAAGAGTTAACAACAATCATCACTTCATGAGAGTCTGCGTTCACATTAGTAAACTTAATTAAGGTTTCCCGAAGCCAACTTAGAAACACAGCTGGGTTTTCATTAGCTGCCTGGACCTGTTCTAAAAGTTTGTGATAGTTAGTGTGTTTGTGAGCAATCTTATTAAGACCCACAATCAGACAATCATTTTATGTAATTTTGTGGAATCTTCACCATTTTGATAGTTCCAGTTAGGATCTTGTTCTGGCACAGCTGCAGGTCCAGGGTCATTATCAGCAGTGTTCGCCTTATGTCTGCGATCAGCTTCTTCTCGAGCTGCTTCCCACAGCTGATTTTGCTCTTGTGAGCTGAGAGTGGTATTTAGAATCAATAAACATCCTTAAAATGTAAATCATAACAATTAGTTATAAATTCAAATTCCCTGATATAATTCTGTGGGTCAACAGAGAAGCTTCCTAACTTATTGGTAATCTGAGATAAGTCAGAAAGGGAGAAAGGCACATGTGTATTAACAAGTCCTTCGGGCCAGCTTGTTCCCAAAGTGGTAGCAGAGATTGAGGAGAAGATTGCAGAGTAGATGGCCACTGGGCAGCCATCCATCTGGTAGATGCATGTGAGCAATTATCTGTAGATCAGCCACAAAGTGGCTGCCGGTTACCCTGGGATGAGGAAACACTGGCAGATGACATCTCACTGTGTGCCTTGCAGTGATGCAATTGCTGTCTGCAGCACAATCAACCGTCATGTGGTCCGCAACAGGGTGGCTGTTGCTGATCACAAGAGGAGCCACAAGGGGGCAACCATTGACTGTGAGATCCGTCCCAAGATGGCAGCACCTTGTCATGTGGCGGAGGGCCACAACATGGCGACCGTTCCCGGCACAAGCTGGAACAGTCATATGGCTTGCCGGAAGGAAACAGCAACCGAGACCTAGTATGGTGGACTGGAGGTGAGAATGCTGTAGGAGATAGAGAATTCTCAGGGGAATAAGTGGTCGGAGACTGTGAGGAAGCACTAACAGGGATTGGAGCCGCTGGGAGAATTAGGGGTCGTGGGAGGGGAAGACGATCACATGGCGGGAGGTAACGGCAAGGAACGATTTTGGGGGTAGGCAGGTGGCAGCCGGTAAAAAACCGGGGGTACTTCATCGAGTGGATCATGAGGGCAGGAGGGGAGAGTTTGCAGTGCAGCAGAGTTAGCTAAAAGTATCTGGGTGGGGGTACAAGATTTAATGAGAGACGGGCATGTTCTCAGAACAAGGAAAGCCTTTACATAAGGGATCTCTGTTAACTTGTCACCAGACTAACAGAAATCATACAGATTTTTCAGAATACAGGGGTCAAACGTCCTCTCTCTGGGCCAAGAGCTGCTGATAAGTGGGTGGGATTTAATCTTAAGAGTACATAGATTGGAAATTAGACATTGTAGAAGCGTCTTTGGGGAATTAGAAAAAATGTTTCCCATGACTAATTCAGGCAAGAAATGAGCCATGGTCCAGAGGGTGAGCTGTCACTCGTCTCGTGGCACCAAACAGCGGTTAGGGTCCAAAACTCATATATCCCAGTCGTCACTGAGAGATTTACGAGTGGAGTCCATGTGGGGTCAGTAACAGTTCTGTCCATGACAGTGTGAAGCTCTGAGGGATGTGAGGGTCTCACAGTGTGGGTGGTCCAGAAAACTCTGCCTTGGGCTATCCGAACCCAAAGGACATGAGAGATTTTCGAGTGTGGACGCAGGTTGCCCAGAAAGACCCTGCCCCGGGCTGTCTTAAGGATGTGAGTGTCATGAACCCACGCGAAGGGGGAGAAAACTCACCTGGGGCCGAGCCCAGCACCAAGAATTCTCCAGAGTTTGCTCACCTGAGATTAATCGGGCCGGTGTTGTGTGCGAGCAGTTGGCGACAAGTCAAGGAGGTTCTGGGACAGGAAAAGCAGGAGAAGTAATCCAGGATGTAATCTGGTTTGTGAATCAGCTGGGGACTCAACTGGATGTGTCCCAGGAGTCAATTGCCTGCCAATCATGGCACCAAATGATAAGATTATATCCAAAAGAGGCCTTTATTCTGAGAACACGGAGAGAGAAAACCAAAACCCCTGACCGCTGGAGTCTGGCTTTCTCTCTGGCGGACATGTGGCATGGGGGGTATGTAAGTAGCCTTGGTTTGGGGTGGAACCTAAAGGGGCATCAGGGATGCACTGGTAGCCCATTGGTCTTGGTTTGGTGCCATACGTAAATTCCTAAGGGGGCGGGGAAGATGGAGTCACAGGTAAATTCCTAGGGGTGGGGGAGATAGGAGCTCCTTGGTTCTACCTCTAAGGCTTCACCAGCTACAGTGTCCTGTCTGAGCCCAAACCCTTTCACCTCTCATGTGGGAGGTGCTGGGAACCCTATACCCTTTCCCAATGTCTTTCTCATACACCACACTTAATATAAGATTTCATTGTGAGAGGCTGGTTATGGTGGGCAACACATGCCTGTATTTCTAGCACTCTGGGAGGCTGAGGCAGGAATATCACAAATTCAGGCTCAGCCTAGGCAACTTAATGATTTAATGAGACCTTATCTCAACACAAAAAAAACCCCAAAGACTTTATTGTGAGATGTCTGGAACTTAAGAATACTACATCAACCAATATGATTTTACTGTTTGTTCCAGCATATGCTCTAGATATGTTGTAAATCAGTACATACCTTCAACATGAGCATTAGAAACTTTTATATATATTTTTTTTTTATTATGGAGAAAAAGAAAAAAACAGAAATAGGGTACAAGTTATACAGAATTTCAGAAAAAATAATAGGAAATCACTAGTTAATAGATTACATATTGTTATCTTAGAAATAGTTGTTCAAGTTACAAAATTAAAGCATATAAAGTGGACTTTCAAACAGTGAGACTGGAAACAGTTTTGTTCAATGATCCAACAAAACTCAGTAATATGGTTATCTATCTTATACACTTAAATATATAGAGCATTAGAAACTTTTAAAAATCCACTTATCTGCCAGGGATTTAGCTCAGTGGCATAAGTGCCTACTTGGAAAGCATGATGTTGTGAGTTCAACCCCTGGTATCAAAAAAAAATCCACTTATCTGAATAATGAGGTGTTCATCTGGCTATAAAGCCTCCTCCTTAGGCACCAAGAGGTTGAGTTGAGCAGTGAATTGGACAATCCTTTTCCTTTTCAAAAAGTGCCAGGGTTGGGAGTACAGCTCAGTGGCAGAGTACTTGCCTAATATGCACAACGCCCTCAGTTCAAATCCCAAAAACAAAACAAAACAAAATAAAAACTGGGGAAGCCAAATCTGATTCCATTTTACCTTGCTGTGGGCCCCAGTGCCAGACAAGTATACCATGAATTATGTCAAATACCAGTGAGATCCACTGAAAAGATTACTTTAAACCACTTGAACTAATACCCTATAAAAATCATCCTTTGCTTCTTCTCTGAGATACCACTAAGATTATGTCAAAGTAATATACTCTTTTAGTGCAGGAAGAAATTTGGCTTATTTAATGAACAAGTCTTTTGTTTGATGGTGGGGAGTGGTGAATGGAATTTACAATCAAGATGTGAGAAATGCTGATTCATTCTGTGTTCCAAGCCAGAGTAAACAAATCTGTAGTAATTGGAAAGTTCAGTTTTAAGGTCCAAAGTTTCAAGGGTGTCACCAGTATATCAGGTAATAAACACAGGAAGCCAAGGAAAAAAATTAGAAAAGAAGGCAAACATACTAAAATAAAGCTAGGTGAAGTGCAGAATTTAGGGACGGTGTCTGTAAATGAGGAAATAAAATAGGGGCCTCCTTAGGTCTTCCAGCTAATCCTGACTAGAAGGAGTTAAAAAACTTTATGAAAGAGAGTTCTCTTAGAAAGAGGTCAAAGAATGGGGAGGGGATAAGAAACAGGTAAAAATGGCCTTGGACTTGCATCAAGGATCAGAAAAAGAGCTGACAGACAGGACACAGAGAAAGCCAGATGCACCAATGATGACTGTCTCCAACTCCCATAAAATATAAGGAAAGTAGAAGAGGGCTAATGAACTCTCAGGGAGTGTGTGCTCACACCTATGCACTAACATATTCATATACATATACGTCACTATGTTAATTCACTCTAGGGTCATCATAGTGTATTCACTTTAGAGTCACTATGTTAATTAACTCTAGGGTCATCATAGAGTACAAAGACAGCCACATGCCCCCTCACTATAAGGTAACCAAAAATAAGGCACCCCCTTGTTAACTAGCTGCCCACCCCAAAGATAAGACCTGAAAAAGTACATCAAGGACAAGTAAAGAAACAGATAGAAGCTGCACACTGACCACCGGAAGAAATGATGTTAGACAGAGGTGCCCAAAAGCCAACCCAGGTATGGCAAAGTCTAGGGGGAGGGAAAGTCACCCCCCTCCCCAAATAAAAACACCTGAAAGCAGGGTGTGGTGGCGGACACCTGTAATCCCAGCACTTGAGAGGCTGAGGCTGGAGGATCATTGTAAATCCGAGACCGGCCTGGCCTACAAAGTGAGCACATGGGCAGCCTGCAGTGGGTAAGGGGCCCTTCTCTCAAAAAGACAAAAACAAAAACCTGAAAACAAAAGACTCAGCTCCTTCATCTTTCCCGAGACCCTTATTCCTGATTCTTTCTTATAAGGGCAGTTATCTATCTTCTCCTTTCTCTCTTCTTTTCCTCTTTACAAAGTGTCTGCCTTTCGTCAAAATTTGTCCCTTTAATTTATTATTGGGCTAAGTTGCAGTACTTGTGAAGTGCACACGCCAGAGAACAGCAGTGTTCCTCCCCCAGACGCAACAATGAACACTGGACAGACAACAGAAGCCTGGGTCAATATGATTATTTGATATGACATTAATAATTTCAATTACCTTACCCTGATTGAGATCGTGCCCTCATAGTTCACACTTTTGGGGGGGGATACACAGTCTTCTGAGACCCTAGCTGCAGAGTACCCCTAAGCCCTCAGATTAAAGCTCTAAATTGCAGCAATACTTTGACCACAGGTAGTTCGTGAATTTGAAATCCCTCTCTTCTTTTCAGATCCTGCCACCCAAATCCCTACCTTTATAAAACATTTCTTAAGGCCTACCCAAGCTGTTTCTCTAGCGCCCTGGGCACCCTCGTCACAGCCTGCAGGCGCTGTATTGGATTTGTCGGTTCACAGGGTGTCTTTCCCACTAAGCTGAGTTTCTTGAGGACAAATTTGATAAGGTTTACATATATGAACCTCCAGGAATTCTACAGTACCGGGTGAGTTATTAACAAATAAATGTCACTTCAATTAAATTGATTTCAAAGTTAGGAAACTATCGGTCGCGAGGACCTCCGTGTTGTAGCTGAGCTGCAGACTGGGGTAAGCGCAGCAGAACATCACATGATGGCAATGAGGCTGAGAGGCCAAAGCTAAATCCTTAACAGCACGCGTGGGCAAAACTGAAAAAAGCAACAGCGGTAGCAGGTCTGCAGTGATCTGGCCGTGGGTGATGTGGGGCTGCAGCTATTTAGTGTTAGACCTCACTTTTGAGCTGTCTTCGCGCTGGAACCATTAGGGAGCCGACCCGGTGGCGCAGACCTGTAATCCCAGCACTCGGGAGGCTGAGGCAAGAGGATTGTTTGGAGTTCGAGACCAGCCTGGGCTACAAAGTGAGCTTAACTCCAGCCTGAACTGCACAGCGAGACTCTGTCTCAAAAACGGACAGACAGAAAGAAAGAAAGAAAGGAAGGAAGAAAGAAAGAAAAAAGAAAGAAGGAAAGAAAAAAAGAAGCAAAGAAAAAAGAAAGAAAGAAGAAAGAAAACCACAAACTATCAAAAACACAGAAGCTTATCTCAGACCCACCACTAACCATCTCGGGGTAGGCCAGGAGGCTCCACGCCCAAATTCTTTCCCGCTGAGGCATGCCCGAAAGGGGCGGGCTCTGTGTCCGAAAGGGGCGGGCCCTGTTCCGGAAGGGGCGGGTCCTGTGTCTGCACGGACGCTGCCTCCACCATGGCGTCCCGGGTGGTCTTTGGCATCGGCCTGCTCTCTGCAATCCCCCTCTTGTGTCTGGAACTCCAGCGTGGGATCCCAGAGATAGGTAATTGTTCAGTTTTTGTCCCCTGGTGTCCACAGCTGGAAACTTTTCACACGTTTCTGATTGGATTAGCTACTCCAGCCGCGGCTCTGTAGAGCGGCTCTGACTACAGTTCCCAGACTGCATCATGCCACCTCCCTTTTCCGGATCCGACTCCGTTTGGCAAAAAGTTTCCTCCAGGTCTGGCAAATTTTAGCGTTGAAAGGAACCGAGGCGAGGAGTACAGGGGCAGTCGTAGACAGTACTGGATTTTCAAATTTTAGTTCGTGCTCAGAAGGGAATAAAGGCATTGAGAAAAGGAAAGACCGAGAAACTTGGGGAGTATGCCAGCAAAAAGACTGGCACGTGGGAGCAAAAGGATGAAGGCCAGTGTGGTTTGGATCAAGGAGTGGGGGAAAGAGGCTCAAGATAATAACATTCATTGACCCCTCTATGTGTCAGACATTAAATGCTATGCACTATTTCATTTAATGTGTTCGATGATTATAAGGACTATGTAGACTTTTCACCCCGATAGTGGGGATTGACTCGGACTTTCATACTAACCTATATTCCCCAGCCCTTTTAAAGTTTAAGACAGGACCTCATTAACTTGCAAATTTCCCAGGCTGGGTTCAAATTTATGATCCTCAGCTTTCCAGGGTGCTGGGATTACAGAAACAAGCCGCTCTAGATAGGTACTATCTATAATCCCCATTCTATGGATTTAGGGAGGACAGATAGTTTCCTTGAGGTTTTAAAAAGGTCATCCTAGACTCTGTGGAGAATGTTTTGGAAGGAAGCTATAGTGGAAGGCAATGAGGTAGGCTAGGGTTATGAAGTAGGTAAGTAGCATGTTATTAGAATAACAGTAAAAACGAGCACAGGTCATGCTTATTTGATAGCTTGATGTTTTGGGTGAGAGGGGACTGAACAGCGATAGATTTCTAATAGGGCCAGTAGTAACAGGTAACTAAAAGGAAAACAGGTGTGGAAAATCAGGAGTTGATTTTTGGACATAATTAGTAATAAATTTATATATTTGTCTTTCTCTTTAAGCTATGTGCCAACAGAAAAATCATGGTAAAGATGGGCACTGTGGTGTACACCTGTTACACCAGCATTCGGGAAGTCCAAGGCATGAGGATCACAATGCAAGCCCAGCTGGTGAATTTAGCAATTTACTGAGACCCTCTCTCAAAATACTATTAAGAAAAAATAGAAACAAAAAACCCTCTTAGCTCTTTCTTCTCTTTATCCTTCCCACCTCTGAGGAGTCAGGTGGACAGAACTGTTGTTTGAAATAAGATGCTTTAAAAAAATTTACAGCTTTCCTACTGACTCGAGCTATGTTGAGATATAACAAGATCTTTAGTAAAATGATAAATGAAATAGTCAGATTCATCCTTAACTGTTACAGAATTCACCTGCTGCTGTACCTTTCCAGCACCCACCCTTATCTGCTTATTCAGAACCTTTTACTTTGTGCTAGTGTCCCAGACACTAATCAGTCAGATCATCACTTAAGGGCTGTAGGAGTTTTGCTCCTCAGTCAGCTCTAGCCCCTGGAAAATGCAATTCTTTTTTTTTTTTTTTTTTTTATTTAAGAGGAAAAAGAGAAAAACACAAAACAAAACAAAGCAGTGTAAGGGTACACGTAATACAGAACTACAAAAAAAAAAAAACATAACAGTAAGAAATCACCTGTTAATAGATTACATATTATCATCTTGAAAATAGTTGCTCAATTCACAGTATCAAAGAATACAAAGTGGACATTCAAACAGGGAGACTACAAACAGCTGTGTTCAGTGATCCAAAAACATTGATATAGTCAGCTATTTAACACCCCTAAACACACTTGCTGTTATATCCGTTAGAGCTCCTTTTTTTCCCCCTCTCTTTTTTACAACAAAATTTACACATTTTGGATTTTATTACTCCTTAGTTCTTACTACTTTTTTGGGGGGGGAGAGAATACAGTCAAATATGGCAAAACAAAGCTGTCAGTCAAAACCAAGGATAGACATAGCACATGGTGTAGAACAGAGTACAAGGTTATCAACAATAGTTATCAACATTGTCTCTTGTTTCCTTAAAAAGAATTGTCTATCTCATTAGATATTATAAAGTTGGACAAAACAGTAGAGAACAAGACCAATAAAACTTAGGCATTGTAAACATTACAGGACTTCCAAAGGAGACAATAGTCAAACCAGAATGGGCATCATAGTGAATCTTATTGCCTTCAAAGTAGTTGCCTATACCCTCAAACTTGATACTATCATACAGAATGGAACAGAGTCTAATCAGTCAAAACAAGATCGTGGGAGTATTACAGGACTTCAAAACAAGTTAATAGGAAATCAAAAAGAGTTACTATTATATATCCTAATTTTTAAAATTTTTCCCCTTAATTAAGACAAACATAAGAAATAACTAAATAATGAAAATGCAATTCTTGAGGGTAGAGACCACTTCTAATGTGTTTTTGTGTTCCCAGACCTTGTCACCATGTCCTAATGTATTTATTTTTTGAGATATGTTCTCATTTACATAGTCTAGGCTAGGTTTGAACTGTCCATCCTCTTCTCTCAGCCTCCTACACGTTGGAATTCAGATGTGTGCCTCTACACAGTCTTAATAACACTAGGCCAAAGTCCTAGGAAATATAAACAAAATCCTGGCAGCATCTCCTCGTTCTTGACATTTTTACTTAACACTTCCTTCTGGAATGCTTTGTTGTGAGCTAGTGGTTGTTTCCTATGGTTTTCATTTTGTTTTGTTTTTTGAGACAGGGTTTCACTAGTTCAGGCTAGCTTTGAACTTACTCTGTAGCCCAGGGTTGCCTCAGACTTACAGTGATCCTCTTGTCTCAGCCTCCTAAGTGATGAGATTACAGGCCTCTGTCACCATGCCCTGCTGGTTACTAACATGCTTATGCCTGCCATGTGGAGTCCGAACCATGATGCAGGGGCGGAGATGGAACTACCTATTCAGTCTCCTTACTGTCTTTTTAGGCATACAGTATTGAAAAATGATTCATATCTTTTTGCTGTTGTATAAAAGCCTTCATTGCCAGGCTGCGAGTCAAACCAAGAGCCTCACGGATGCTAGACCTGTGCTCTACCACTGAGTAGTATCTCCAGGCCTCACCAATTCATTTTAAGGGTACTGAGATTAAGTACTTAAGGCTGGCTCTTCACATTTGTTATCCTTCAAAGTACCCTGGTTATAGGCTGTAGAGCCTAGCTACCCACCTTCCTTAAGAATGCCCCAGAAACCTTAATTCAATATTTTTTTACTTGAAAGATGTACACACAAATCTAGTTCTTTTATATTCCCATGTGATACTTGCAGGTTGCTTACTTGTTAGTACAAAAAGCAATATTATGGAACATGCATCCCAAAGCACTGTGGTTTCTCTATGGTATTAATATTTAGGTGTTAAATTACTTTTGTAATGGTCAGAGTTACCCTAGATTCAGTTATATATTGTATTGAATAACACCTTAATCAGTAGTTAATGTTGGTAAAAGTTAGAGGAGCTGTGATTAAAAAGAAATTTTTTTAACTTTATTATTATTATTAAAGACTAACAAACATGTTTTCAGTTTAAATATAACATTGCGGGGCATGGTGGCACATGCCTGGAATCCCAGCACTAGGGGGCCAAGACAGGAGGATTGCCAAGAGTTCCAGGCCAGCCTGGGCTGCATAGCAAGATCCTAATTTAAAAACAAAGCAACAACTGCAGCATTAAAAAAAAACAGAGGAAAAAAGCATTTAATTGTGTTAAGTTTTATTGTGTTCCTTCTTTTATGCTTAATTGACTGTCATCTCTAATCACATTGTTAATATGGCTTTATATGTCTGCCAACAAACTTTAGAAAATTAAAAAACAAAACAAGACCAAAAACTCCTAGAAGTAGAAACCATTTACTCAACTTTCTCTTTGCTTAGCATTAGCAAATTGTATCATACAAAGCAAGTATTTTACATATTTTAAGTTATATAAACTTTTTCCTCCTTTCTGGGTAGAAAGGAAACCAGAGCTTATGTTTTACCGACATTTGATTTGCCTGTTTATCTATTAATTAATACTGGAGATTGAACCCGGGGCTTTTGCGCTAAGCTACTCCCAGTCTTTTATTTTTGGTTTTGAGACAGGATCTTGTTAGGTCTCTAAGTTGTCTAGGGGGGCTCAGACTTGCCTTCCTCCTTCCTCAGCTTCCCAGAGCACTGGAATTACAGATGTTCTCACTGTGGCTGGTATCCTAGTGTTTATAATGTAGCTCAGCACTGTAATTATGACTGTATTCCTATAATAGAAGATGTTTATTCTGGAATTATTTTCTGGAAGTTTGTTCTGGTAATGATAACCACTATATGAATTTTAGTGTCTAAAGGAATGAATATATATATATATAGAGAGAGAGAGAGAGAGACTGTAACACGGTTATATAACTTACTACACATTTTTGGTACAGATAATCTATTACTCCTTATTAAAGACAAAAAATTGTCTTTAATTGTGTTCTTTTTCCTTTATTAGGAATTAAAGATTTCATTTTGCTGTGTGGCCGGATATTCTTACTGCTTGCTCTTCTTACTTTAATTATTTCTGCGACTACCTCATTGCTTAACTCACTCAGATCTTCCCAAGTTTATCTGAAAGGTGAGTTTATTATTTACGCTTCCCTTTAAATTTTTCTACTCACATTTCTTTTATTTACAATTTTGCATGGTAAGAACCATAGATTTGTGATGTGTAATTTCAAGGAGTATGATCCTTTATAACTTTGGTGATGATTATTTTGAAAACTGTAAATCTCAACATTATCAGAAACTGTACTCTTTTCTTATATGTATTTCTGAAACTATCATTTCTGAGTTTGTTGCATTGTAAATTACCTAATTTTCTATTGTGTATTTGTATCACTTAAACTGCTGTGTGATATCTATGGTTTGTAAACTTTTTCAAAGAGTAATTATATCTACCTTTTTTTTTTGAGATGGGGTCTCACTATGCAGTTCAGGCTTGCTCTGAGCTCACTTTGTAGCCCAGGCTAGTCTTGAATTTGTAATGATCCTCCTACCTCAGCCTCCTGAGTGCTGGGATTACAGGTGTAGCTGTTTTTACTATTAATCTTTAAAAGGCTTTTCATTCGCATTTTAAGTTTAATGCTACCTATATTAATTTAGGCACCTATAAAGTGCTTTTAGTTTTAGGAAATCATGCTTGTTTTTATTTTTGTTTCTTTTTTGATAAGTTAGAATTTGAGTTCTAGAAGGCTTTTAAAATAATATGTATGTGGACTCAGAATAGATGAGCTTTAAAACTAAAAGCTGCATTCTTATATGTAGTAGGAAAAGGTTCACCAAAAATGAATTTGGTAGTTTATATTTGGTTTTATTGTTTGTGTATTTAAATGTAAATAAATAAAAATTTAAAATATTTAAATGTTAAATATGAAGTGATTAATTTATAGCCCTTTCATCTTAAGTATGAAAGAAATCATGCTAAAAGTCATTTGAGTCATAGTGACAATATAGCTGTTTCAAGATCTCTTAATCATGGATACTGTTTTTGTGTTTTTCTTTTGGTAAGTTACTTAGTCTTTTATTCTTTAACATAGTTGGAAATTAAGGGTACTATAATTTTCACCAGGAATTTTGTGTTTAATATATTTTCAAGGCTGGAATTATAGAGGTATGATTAGCATGTGCAAAGTCCTGAGTTCAATTCTCACCACTCATTAATAAAGAAAAATAAAGTACTTTGATACCAGTGGGATGCTTGGTGCTTACGTTAAACTAGCTGTCAGGCAGTCTGTTTTCTATTTTACAAATAAGGGAAATCAACTCTTGCCATAGTTTTGGTACCTTAAGTACCTTTGTATCTTTTTATTGCTGAAGTACAAGTTATCTGGTAAATCTATGGATTGGCAGTTGAGAGACATAATCCTCAAGTGAAGCTAATGTTGTCTAACATGTATAACCATTAAGACTGCATTTAGTGCTGCTTACTGAAGGGTTTTCTTCAGGTGAGTGTAAAGTCAGCTTGCTGCTATTCTTCCTGTCTTTCCTGTTGTCACTGGGATATTGAGATGGAAAGGTGTGCCATTTGCTGCATCAGAGGCTCAGAAGCGTTCACAGGGACTCAGTGATTGTCTTCTAAGGGTGGACACGTAATTCAGTGGGAGAGTGTTTGCCTCACTTGTGCAAAGCCTTGAGTTTCATTTGTAGTGTGCATATAGACACACACGAGAAGAACAAAAGTAAAAGAAAAAAGGTAATACTATTGATTCATTTTCAAGTACCTCGATTCAGTTAGGCAAGTATCTTAAGATCAGTGAGTCTGACTGACCAAATAGCAAACCTGTGGTCACACTGGGCCTTCTGGTTTCCTGATGCACTCGGCTATCCTAACCTTCATTTTATAATTTAAGGAAAAAACTGCTGCCCTAGGGATAAAGCTGTGGGCAAAAGGGATGCTCCTTCTTAAGGAGCCAGGGAGTTGGACAGATGTATTTTTCTAAAAGGTGGATCAGTCTTCAAGGAAGTAGTTTCTGATGCATTGTTAATATTTGTAAGCCATTTCAGATATTATTACTGCTCTATTAGAAAATTATTCTTTAAATGTTTTAAAGATCAAGCTACATACTTAAAAATGAGATTTAGTATACCAAGTGTAAAAAAGCACCCACACAACAGAAATCCTTCCTGGTAACATTCAGTGGGTAGTAGACTAACACTGGTTCAGTCATTTTAGGGGTTGAAAGGGCACTTAACTTTGGGTACCATGGTGCTTTTACTGTCACATCCAGTGGCAGCAGAATGACACTCGTTATGCCCGCAGCTTGTCTACTGCATACTTTACGTGCAGTAGTGGGCTTCCGTGCTGCACCCCAGACCTGCTGAAGTTCTGTTAAGACAAGAAAAATAGGGTTGTGATGGCTCGTGACTAAAAGAAGAGGTGAACAACCACTGCACCAACCTTACCTCACCTAGAATAAAAACAGGAGGGCTCCTTGCCAGCCCGAGTCAGTTTTGCCCCAAAGACCGATCAGAAGTAACCAAGACTCCTTCACACATTGAGGGAGATACTCGGAGACGGTACTCCATGCTGCTAGGCTTTGTGCTCATGCATATACATGTACATTGTGCTGTTGCTACATCGATTTATATATATGCTATTTCTTTTATAGAAAACATGTCTAATCTCATGGTATTCCACCAACAGGACTTCTCTATCTGTGTGGTAGCCTGTATTCTGCTCTTTCCTGACCTTTGCTAAGGGGCAGCCTGCTGCTATGTATCTATGATTCTCAGAAACCGTCTTTACTATTACCTGTTGGCTGTGTCTGATTTCCATCTTTCCTGAGTCAAAGAACTTACAAATCCAGTGGCATCATCAGAATATTCTGGAAGCTTCCTTAGCAGTACTGTTATGTATAATAACACCTGTCAGAGAATAGTGTCAGTACAGAGCCTGTTACAAACTTTGCTATAGATTTCATGTGCAGATTTCTTTGTTTCAACTGTTTGCATATACTTTTTCATTACTTGAAAAAATAATCTTTTTTGAAGGCTGTTTATCTCTTTCAAAATATTAAAATCTACAGACTATCTTTAGAGAATATGCCATCTGGTTTATTGACATGTAGAAATTAAAAAACACTTTTATGTTTTGATGACTTAGAAGATGAAGAAAAAGAGAAAAATGAAAGAAGACAACTCGTGAGAAAAAAACAACAAGAAGTACAGAATGAAAAGGTAAAGCATAGTTGCTTATCTGATGTAGAACTATGCCTGATAAGACATTAAGTTAAGGATATACATGTGTACATACAATGCATATTGTATATGTATATGCATGTGTGTATTTATGTATGTGAGAGAGACAGAAGGAGAGGGAGGTACAGGGTCTCACAATGTAATTTAGGCTGGCCTTGAACTCACTGTGTATCCCAGGCTGGCCTCGAACTCATGATGATCCTTTCTGCTCCAGCCTCCCGAGTGCTAGGATTATAGATGTCTGCCTTTGTGTCCCATGCTGTGATATCATTTGATATGAGGCTTTTTCATTTTTTTGTGCAAGAAATTAAGTTGCTACAATACGTAGACCTGTCCTTTAGTTCTGTAAAACTTCCTCGTATTATTTCCTGAATATTTTCTGTATCCTTCTCTTTGGGAAACCCCTTAGGTGAATTTAGGAATAAGAGATTGAGCCCAGTTGTTTCATCTTCTTGTCCACTGTCCATTTTAGTGGTTCTAGGGAATTTCAGTTGATTATTTGAGGTATTGTAATGTTAATTTCCAAGACTACTTACTTTCTCATTTTCTCTTTTTTGTAACATCCTATTATAGACCACTAAGTAATAGAAATTAGTATAAAGTCAGGGAGGGACTGGGCTCTCAAGAAAACCAGTAGAAAAAAATAAAGACATTAGAATTGCTGCTGGAGGTGCATCTGAAGACCTGGCCTCAAGATAAAAATACAATGGCCAGGCCTATGTGCCTGCCCAAGAGATAAACAGTGACTTGAAATTATACTGTAGTTAACAAAAGTTGGTCCAGTAAGTCTTGGTGGGCATCAGTAGCCAGGTGGGAGGCCCGAACATCTGAACCCATCCTATCCCCAAAATGCCATTGTTTTTTCCATGTGCACTGCTCTGTGATTGGTTTTCCTATTGCTCAGTATTAGCTAAGCAACTATACTTGTAATCCTATAGATTAATTGTGGTTTAACCCACATAGACACACTGTGACACTGCTGTATAAATTACCCATGAAGTGGAGCCTTGATGACCACCCCAGTTGGAACCCCTCCTGGAAATCAGGAGCTGTTCACTCATTTCCAGTAAAACTCTACTAAACATTTTCTTTGGTTTGTGACTTTATTCCTCCAATCTGTGGGGCCATGAACTTGGCTCATTTGACATCTAGCAGGTCAGCAATTAAATTTTTCTTGTATCAATCCTATTCTTATTTTTCCAAGGTTCTTTTTTTTTTTTTGTCTTTTTGAGACAGGGTTTATTGGTGAATTGAGGCCATTGCATTAATGGTTACAACTGACCTGCATTGGTTCATCTCTGCCATGCTGTCTTCCTGCTGTTGGCCCTCCACTTTTCCCTCTCATTCAGTTGTCTGCCCTGTTTGGTGATCCTCCTCTGCTGCTGTTCCTGGAACCATGGTCATCTTTGGCTCTGTCTAGAATATCCTTCACCACTCTCTGTAGGGTTGGTTTGGTATTCATGAATTCCTTCAGTTGTTTTTTATCATGTAAGTATCTTAGTTTTCCATCAGTTTTGAAAGATAGTTTTTCAGGGTAGATCAATCTGGGATGTTTTCTTTCAGGGTTTGAAACACTTTACTCCAAACTCTTCTTGACTTGATGGTTTGTGTTGGTAAGTCTGCTGTGATTCTGATTGGTTTTCCTTCATAGGTGATCTGTCTCTTTTTTCTAACAGCTTTTAATATTCTGTTCTTGTGCTGAAATTCTGGAATCTTGATTATTATATGTCGGGGTGTAGATTTACTTTGGTTTTGGCTAGTTGGAATCCTGTATGCCTCACTTATCTGCATAGCAGATCGATGTCCCATGTTTGGGAAGTTTTCTTCTATTATTTCTGTGTATAGCATTTTAATTTCATTTGTGTTGATCCCTGCTTCTTCACCAACACCTATCAGTCTTTTTTTTTTTAACACCTAAAAGTCTTAAATTATGCTTCTTTGCATCATCTTGCAGCCATTGAGTTGTTATTTCCTGATTCTGGGTTGTTTTTAAGAGATCTTTCCTTTTACAATCACTAGCTGCTATCCTATCTTCAAGGTTTGAAAGTCTATCTTCAGTCTCTTTCAAGTGGTTTTGCCAGCTTTTGATTGAATTTTTAATTTCCTGGATCTCTGTTTGAATCTGTTTCATGCGTTGTAATTAATTCCTTTGTACATTCATTCAAGGTTTCCATTATTTTCCTGTGCTCCTCTTTATTGTCTGTGTCTTCTTTTCTTCTTTTACCTCAGACATTATTTCTGATTTGACTGCTTTTCCAATCTCATGAAATTGTTTCCTTATTTCAGTTGCTATCCTCTCAGAGATTTCAGGTGTGTGACTTCCATTTTCTTTCATGACTATATCTCCCAGACTTGTTCTGTGTGGGCTAGAGGTCTGAGATTGCCTTTTCCTCCTTCATTTTGACATTCTCCTGGGTTCCTCCCCACAAGCTGGTTGTGGGCCCCAGGTACCTCCCATGTTGGCTGCCCCTCCGTGGTATTAGGGGGATGGGACAGATACCTGGGTTCCTCTAACCCCAGATTTACAGGGAGGTAGTAGGATGTGAAGCACACTGGGGCTTCACTGATGATCAGGGATACATGGAGGTGGAGCTGCTTCTCTCAGCCTGTGTGTCTACCCTGGGACTCCTGCAGTGGTGGCAGACACACAGGGGTGTTTTTGTCTGATTCCACTATTGGGCAATGGCTGCCCAAAGGAACCAAGGGCCTCCAATGGTGGCGTACAGGTGCACAGAGCTATCTGACTGTGTGTCGCTACTCCTGCTGCAGCCTTCCAGTGGCAGTTCCCTACAGGCAGAGGTAGATGGCTAGTTCTCTCTGCTGGTGTTGGCTGCCCCGGGAAAGGGCCTTCTGGCTGGTGGCACCTGCCAGGCTGAGATGGATCTGTCTCATAAATGAGAATTTTTATGTAATGCAAAATTGGGGATGCTGTTTTATTGGCTAGAGCAAGTTAGTGTGACAACAATATCTAACTTGGTTCTTATTTACAGTTTTATAGACTGTGAATTTTTCTTCTTGCTGTTTAGTTTTTCAAGCCTTGAATTTACTGTATAACCCAAGTTGGTTTTGAACTCATGGCAGTTCTCCTGCCTCAGCCTCCTGAGTGATGGGATTACAGGTGTGTGCTGCCACACCCAGCTGATAGTGTAAATTTTTTAGGAACATTAACATATAGTAATGTGTACTTTGTTTTCTTCAACAGGCCAGTAGATACACAGAGGACATTTTAAAACCTCGTCAGGAAATGAAGTTAAAAAAGCTGGAAGAGCGCTTTTATCAAATGATGGGTGAAAGCTGGAAATTAACCAGTGGTCACAGACTTGGGGTTAGAAAATACTCTATTTTGAATGCTACTATTACTTATATTTCCTTTTATTGATTTGTTTTAAAAATTGAAAATGATGTTAAGCCGGAAAGTCAGATTTTTAGGAGTCTTTGTTGTTACTGATTATATGTCAGTTTTTATTCAGCATGCTCATGTGCCAGGTAGTTAAATGGTTTTTGGTGCTTGAAGTGTATGTATTTTAGAAAATATCATGAGGCAGTCTTCAAGAAAAATGCAGAGAAACCACTATTTTAAGAAAATTTTGATCTTTCCTAAATTTAGACCTCCAAGGTATAAAGCTCACATTATGTTTGACTCTGTTTTAAAAGCTAGATTGGATTTGGATTATTTTTTCCTTCTGACATTAAGGAAAAATTTCTTCATTAACTAATGTAAGTTTACAATTTTAAGTTTTCATAGAAAGAAGGATATTCATACAGATGTTAAGATTAACTGGCTACAGTTTTTATGTGTAAGACCCATTTCTCTTCCAAAAACATTTTTGGTTTTTTGGTAATTGGCTTTTTGTTAACACTGCGTCTCTCACTGTCTTGTTAAAGAAAATGATCCAGTAAAGAGAATCAGGGTTCTTAGGGTAAACCTACAATTAATGGGAAAGATGGGCAACCGAAAATAAAACCAATCTATGCGGTGATTTCACTTTTTTGTTTGTTTGTTTGTTTGGGGGTTTAGGCTGACCTTGAATTCACTGTGTAGCCCAGGCTGTCCTAGAACTCACAGCAATCCTCCAACCTCAGCCTCCCTAGTGCTGTTACTATAGACATGCACACCATGCCTGGCTTGTGATTTCACTTCTGAGTTTGCCTTCTGTTGAGTTTTGTGCCTGATAGACTTTGGTAGGTTGGGTTTTGTATTTTTGGAGACAAGGCTCACTGTATTGCTCAGGTCAGTCTCATCTCTAGGGCTTCCGTGGTCCTCCTAGGTCAGCTGTGATGATAGGCACACACCACCACACTGGCTTGCCAGGTTTGCTTTATCCTGGTCCACGGTGAGGTAGTCATCTGCCCCTTGTGTCCAGGCCATCTTCAGAGCATGTGAGAGTCATGGCACTGGCCCTGGGGTTGCGTGGGCAGTCTGGGCTGGGCCTGGAAAGTTACATTTTTAGCATTAAGATCTTTTGATTCCCATTCCCCACGCTTCTTCCACCAGATTTTCTTAGGATAAAGAAAGAGGGATTGATACCCTCCTCTGCCACACACACACACACACACAGTGGTAAACAGTATAGTCAGATAAAGAGAACATTTTCTCTTAGAAGAACAGTTGTTATGGAAGGAGTTACCAAACTAGTGAGTCTGTGTTTGACAGTTTAACATTTAAATAAATTAGTTTTGTTAAAGAAAAAATGTTAGTACATAATATTAATAAAGAGTAATCTTTGCAGGGTGTAGTGGTACATGTCTGTAATTCTAGCACACAGCAAACTGTGGCAGGGAGATCATGAATTTGAGGCCAGTATGATCTACATAGTGAGTACTGTCTCAAAAAGAAAAATGAAAACAACCCCCCTACCCCCCACCCCACCAAAAGAGTACCGTTTTTAATTTCTGAGAAAAAAATGTTTTGTCTCCTAGAGTGATTAAAATGGAAGGTTAAAGTTTGAAAGCCACACCATCTTTATATATAATCAGGCCACATTCAGCTATGGAAATTTTGCATGGTCACATATGAAGACAAGGTTTTACATATGTTCTATTTTCACAGGCTTTGAAAACAAACCCCCCAGTACTGTCTTGCTTCTTTTAGGATATCATTCAGGCTTTTTTCTTTCTCCCATCCTGCTGAGAAGCTTGGGCTTGATCAGCAGTGGGAAGTGCCCCATCATCCTCTTGTCTAGCAGAGGAGACCCCAGAATTGGATAAGCTTACACTACTTTCTGCAAGATATTAAGCCTTGTGTAAAAGTCTAAGGAGAATGCCTGGGACTTAGCTCAGTGGTGCAGACACCTTTCTAGCAAGTGTGAGTCTCAAGTTTGATTCCCAGTACCCCCTCCCCAAAAAAGGTCCAAGGAGAGAATGCTTTAATTTTGGCGGGCCTAATGATGATTTAACATTCAAAAAAAAAAAACAACCCACAATTTTCAAACAAGACAGAGGGTAACAGTGGTTAATACATTGTGTATTATTATCTTTAAATTAGTTACTGAGAGCACAAGATGTCTATATTTAATTGTCCAATAGCACAAACCTTTGTTTTCAATGAACTAAGAGAAATTAGTATTATAACTATGTTATGAATTCTTTCACCTCACACTAGGGAGATAATAACAATGTCTACACAACATTTTTTAATGTATTATGCCATTATAGTAAAATAAATAACTGTTATGTATAGAGTAAAATTGATGAAGAGAAATTTTCTGCTGTTTTTGACCAGGGTGATGAAGATTCAGTGCTTAAAAATGTGAACCAGACACCTTCGGAAACAAAGAGAGACGCCAATGAGAGATGCCGCTTGCCTCGTCCTGTGCCCAGAGTTCTGCCACCCACTGGGCAGCCCCTGCAGGAGGAGGTTGTATAACACCAGTTTGCGTGGTGTCCACACCGTGGCTGGGGAGATGGTGTCTCCTGACCACCTGAGAAAGTGACCATCCTCACTTGAAATCATTTGTCTTTTTTAACCCTAAATTAAGGTTCTGAACCAAACTTTATAGCTTGAGAGAATAATTCTTTTTGAGGAAGTCATTTGATTATGTGGAAATGAAAAATACAGTACTTATTAAGGGAAGCATTTTCAATGGGTAGTTTAAGACATTATTGTGCCGCATTTGGCTAACACCTGCCACAGGTTGAATATTCCCTTTATGTGGTATTTTGGAATAATTTTGTAGTTTCATGGTGTAGAATTTTTTGCCTGTGCCATCAGGTTGAGGCTCAAAAAGTTTCAGATTTGGGAGCATTTCAGATTTTGAATTAACTTAAATATATCATTTTCCTCACTGTGGCCCTTTAGGAAATAGGTTTGTAATCTTGTTGCTTGGAAATAGTACCCACTATTTCCTGTTTGTTTGTTTTTTTCCCCAAATTTTTAAACTGGTTGGTTCTGATTTGGAGCTAAAAAAGGTTCAAAATAAGAAAACTATTTTACTTAAGGAAGGCTCTGAAGGTTGTTTCTAGTACAGTATGTTACTTCCCAGTCTAAGATTCTCTGGTGCATAGTAGAGCTTGAAGGGAGGAATCAGGTAATTGAACTATTGCTGTTGTTTCAAAAGGCTCTAATGAGCTCTATGGACCAATTAAAAAATTGACTTTTTTTTGATATGGGGTCTTGCTTTGTAGTTCAATCTGGCCTTAAATGCACTGTATAGCTCAGGCTGGCCTTGAACTGACAGTGATCTTCCTGCCTCAGCCTCTCAAATGCTGGAATTACAGGTGTGAGCCATCACACCTGGCAAAAAATTGAATTTCTTTTATTAATAGCCTTCATACTGATGGGAAATTCTGGCTGACAGTTGTGTAAAAAGTCTGTGGTATTTAAAAAAAAAAAATCCCTGGAGTAAAGTTCTTAGTAACAGTAAGATAAGAATTAATTTTATGAAAGGAAATGATTGCAGCATTTTTTTTTTTTTTTTTTTTTTTTTTTTTTTTTTTGCGGTGCAGGGGATCGAACTCATGACCTTACGCTTGCCAGGCAGGTCCTTATGCCACTGAGATACATCTCTGGCCCTTTTTTTTTTTTTTTTTTCTGAGACAAGCTTTCACTGTGCAGTTTAGGCTGGGCTTGGACTCACTTCATTGCCCAGGCTGGATACAAACTGGCAGTTCCCACCTCAGTATCCCGAGTGTTAGGGTTACAGGCATACCCCACCATGCCCAGCCAACATTTGATTTCTTAATAGATTAACAGAAACAGGAAAGACATGAGTAAATGACAAAAGCAACCAAAGTAAGTGGTCACTATCCAGTCCCCTAGGAGTGTCAACCAGGAAAAAGAAAACATAGAACTCATTGAAGTGTGGATGTGTATGTATTAAATAATTGTGGGATCTTACTGAACTTTAATCATGTTACTATTTTTCCTGTTTCTTTAAATAGTAAATTTTTACTCATCTTAGAACATGGATTGGCAACTGTCCTCTCGAGTCCTATTTTTATGATGTGTTGTTTTATGACGAGCGGCTTATCTGAAGTGTTTGCTGGATGCTTGTTCCCTCCTCACTCCCTTTTTTTCCTTCCCTGGAGGATGAGCCCAGGGCCTCGCCCCTGCTAGTCAAGGGCCAGGAGCTGCACCCCCAGCCACGTCTCTCGTGTACCATGGAAACTGTGGAGCTCTTCTCATTGCAGTTATTTTTGAAGGCTTCTTGAACATATTCCTTTTACTAATATTTATATCTCTTCAGGTTTCTGACTTACCCGAAGAACCTTCTGAAACAGCTGAAGAAGTAAGCTTATTTATTTTCTGAAAATTATATTTTCCATTTTGTCTAACATCAGTAAATATATCTTATCTAAACTTGAGTTGAGAGAAAAAATAGCATGTTCATGTGACTGCACTGTAATTAAGTCTTGTTCCAAATATGGCATAATTTCGAAGTCCTCAGCCGAGTCCTGTTTTGGAAGCCTTCTGTTGGCCGTGCTGCTTTTTAGAGCCCGCTCGCTCACTGCCTGCGGCAGAGAGAGAGTTTCTCAAAGTTTAGGTCAGTGAACTATTCATTAAGACAGAATCAAAATAGGCAGATGCTTCAATAAGTCTTCCGTTAGAGATTTTCAGGATGGTTTGTCGTTATGGACTCGGCCTTCCCATGCTGAGCTGCCAGGTTCCTAGCTGCTGATTTGTCTGCTCTGCCTTCCCGAGCCTGGTTAGACATTTGTCAGACACGGGAAACGCACCACACCCTGCTAGTCACGGGCAGTATGTCCAGAAGGAGAATGGCCGGAGCTTTCCACTTCTCAGAGGTTAGCAACTGTTCTAGTGTACTTCCTGGAAAAAGTTTTTGAGGCAACCTTGAAAGCAGGGTCTCTTTTTGCTGCCGCGCAGCTGAGAAAATCTGGCAGTCATCCACAGACAGAGACAGTGAGGTGAGCAGTCCAGATCCTGAATCCCCCCAGAAGGAAAGCCGTTGTTGCTGTTTCTTAAACTTCAAATCTCCCATTGTACCTGACAGATCTGTGTCTTAAATATGCTGTCTTGATCGCCACCTCTCATAAAGCTCTGGTATCCATGGCAACCAGCCTGTAACACAAGAGGTTAAATATAACTTCAGATTTCCGGGAAACACAATTTTTTAAATTACGCTGGCTTTGAAGTATGTGACATTGTTCCTGTAGAACAACAGTTTGTCACTGAAGGTCCACAAATTACAAACATCAGGCCATCAGGGAATCTTTTGAAAACTGTCCTTTTGGGGGCCGAAGGCAGAGGGCAGTTTTTCTCTTCAGAGTCTCAGGTTTGTGAGCCTGAGAAGGCTGAGACATAGTGGAATATTCTAATTTTAATGGACTATCTTTGGGGAAGGCATTTTCTGTCTACAGTTGCTTATGCGCATTTCTAAAACATCAGTGCAAAAATCCTTAATTCCCATTTAAGCATTCCCAAGCCTAGATGGCTTCAGATCTCCAATTGTCTTTCAGTAATCCTCCAATTCCTCCCGTGGCTCTGGAGCTTTTCACGTCCCATCCAGGTCTGCTGACCTGTTGCTGGGCAGTTGGCCTAGTCCAGTGGTGGCGACCTGTGGCACTTGTGCCACAGTGGGCCGTTTATCAGTGAAAGCTCTAACAGGTTCGCTATCATTGGCCTCGTCCCTCTGGGCTTCTCCGCCTGCCTTTTCCTATCCGTTGTAGCAGTTTTCAAAACAATGATAATCGACTGTAAACATCGTGATAAAAGTTAAAAACAAAAAAAAGAAAGTAGTCACTCTCGGTGAGTGGACCTTGCAATCCATCCTCTATCCTATTACCCTAGTAATAAAGTATGTCTAATGTAAAAGCATACATAGAGCTAGGAATTGGATATACCAATTATCAAAGAGTCGGATAGCTTTCTTCCTGTCTTTATTATTGTTTTGTTTTGTTTTCTGAGACAGGTACTCACTGTAGTCCAAGCTGGCCTTGAATGCACTTTGTAGCTAGGCTGGCCTCCAGTTTGAGGTTGTCCTCCCGCCTCAGCCTCCCAAGTGCTGGGCTTATTGGCATGTGCCACCGTGCCTGACTGGGATATTTTTCTTTCTAAACTATATAATCATGTTTTGGCTTTTTGAAAATACTCTTTCCTGTTTTATCAGTATAACAGTTTTGATCTGGTATCATAATCATTACCTGTCATATGATTTCATTGCATATCAGCATCTGTATTCGCCTGCTCCTGTCATGACAAACACACTTAAGTCTTCAAACCACCTGAGTTTTATGATATATATGTAAAAGACTTTTTATTTTTAAGAATACTGGAAATTACTTTTAGGAAATTCTGTTTCCTTATTAACGTGAGATCTAATATATGGGAGAGGGACATTTTTAAAGTTCTGCTTTGTTGGGAGAAGGGACTAACATTTTTAAGAGTGTCAGAAATAGATGAAGCTTTCACTGTCAGTATCTATATCAGTATGGTTTTCTGTATATGAAGTAACTGTCGTACGAGAACTTTCCTGTTTTACTGGACATTTGCATGAAAAGGGGCAGAGTAACAGATGAGGGCCCCAATGATAGTGGAGGGCTGGTCTGGAAACTAGTGCAGTGCTTACTTAAGCAGTACACCTGATTTACATGTTCAGTATTGTAGTTATCTCAGAGTCCTAAAATATGGAGATAGGCTGAGAGGAGGAAGTAATTAATAAGAATAGAGACCTCTCAACCTGGGCCCAGGATATAGCTCAGCAGCATAAGCGCCAGTCTGGCAAGTGGAAGGTCCTGAATTTGATTCCTGGTACCGGGGGAAAAAAATCCAGAACTTTCAATCCAATAGTCACTATATGTTACTATTCTTTAAAGATAGTAACCTTAGAATTTAAGATAATTTGAAAATAGTTCTGTAAATCATCATATAATGTTATAATACAGCAACTATTTTCATTATTGGATGCTGTCTTATATTTTAATTTTAAATCAGCTATTACTTAACAGTCTGTGTTTGGGACACTGATTGATTTTCTTGGTGTTGTTGGTTTTTCTTTGTTGGCTTTTTGGGTTTTTTGAGACTGGGTCTTACCTTGTAGTCCAGGCTGGCCTGGAACTCAGGCAGTCCTCCAGCCTCAGCTCTCAAGTGTTGGGATTACAGGCGTGCACCATCATCTGTGACCTAGAACACTGATCTTTCTCCTGGATGAATTGCAGCCCACACATTTTAGCTACTTGTCAATCTACTGCACTATTAGTAGTAGTAAGAGAAATTGTACAGCCAGCTTTCCAGTATTGTAATGGAATAATTTTTGGAGTTCAGTTCTCTCAAGTAGTTACATCATCATAATGAAAAAGATTCACTAAATTTTAAATATAGTTTCTCATAAGGCATTTGGCTTTAATTTTCCTGTCAGATTACGGCAGTTTAAACAAAACCTCACTGTAAAAATTTTACTGTTTCTCCAGCCAAGCAAAGTTGGCTTTTAGAAGTATGTGATTTAGTTATTTTATATTTTATTACAGAATTTTTTCCCTAGTACAGATCGTAATAGGGCAGTAGAACTTTCATACAATTCAGCTTTATACTTTTTGTTGTTGTCTGAGACGAAGTTTCACTATGCAGTTAAGCTGTCTTCAAACTGGCAGCAATCCTCCTGTCTCAGCCTCCCGAGGGCCGGGATTATAGGCGTGCACCACCACTCCTGGCCTTTTACACTGATCTTTGAAAAAATTTTATCATTACATGTTTGCTGTATGTAATGATGACATTCATCCTGGGGAGAATACTGATTTAGATGTAAATCAAATATCTAAACTACTTAAGTGGAAATTTTTGTATGTGTGATACTGGGGACTGAACTCAAGATCTAGAGTGGTAGGCAATTGCTCTCCACTGAGTGCCCCCAGCTGGAGTGGACACACTGCCCACTGTGACTTTCCAGAGGGAGGTGCTGCTCTTGAACTGCATTTACACCTAGCATGCTGCCCAGGGGCTCCCAGGATGCTGATGAGGTTAGACCTAAGAAGGGCTTTCTTGTCAGGTATATAATGAATTTCATAATAAACTCATTATCTTCTCTTTCTATAATTGTCTTGGTATAGTAGTAGTTTGTAAGCTCTTTTTAGCTGTTTTATCAAAGGGAAGATTATTGGGGAATTCAGTATGTGAAGTCAATACAGCCAGAGCTGCTCCAAGACATGGAGTGTTTCCTGAGTTCCGTCACCCAAGACTGATTCTGGCTCTGTCTCTCACATGCTTGTGAAGACGGAGATGCTGTGTAGTCTGCGGTAGCAGAGTGGGCGGGTAACTCGAGGTTTCTTTCCTTTTTCCTTTTTATCGGTACCAGGGATCGAACTCACGACTGCCTGCTTGCAAGGCAGGCGCTTATGCCGCTGAGCTAAATCCCCAGCCCCCGAGGTTTCTTTCCAATCTAGTGCTTTTCTTGTCTGTACAATGGGAGGTGGTACTGGGACCTCTTGCTAGGTCACTTCTGGATGGGATCCAGGCAGACGGATGCATTGAGTCTCTGGAGTCCTCTTTGGAAGGCTGTTTCTGACCTCAGTCAGTTAGATGATGTTTGTTTTTCAATTCTGGAAGAATTATTTCTATGTTTAAAGTGAGCTTTATCTGATTACTTTCAGAGTTAAATTCCTGCAAATCTCCATGTGAGCTTTTATGATTACAGGTGTTTTCTAGAGTAGTAATGAATAACATAAGGAATGGCGAATTGAATTTTTGGTTTGGATTAGAATTCTGACCTGAACATCTTTATTCCTCAGGTAGTTACTGTTACTCTGCGGTGTCCAAATGGGAGACTCCTGAGGAGAAGGTTTTTTAAGTCTTGTAGTTCACAGGTAAGTGAGAGAATTGGTATTTTGAGGAATTTTTTCCCCATTACTGAAGATCAGACCAAGTTCTTGCACATGGAGCTCCATTCACAGCCTTGTTATTTTTTTAAATCTTGAAGCAGGGCCTCAGTCAGTCACCCAGACTGGGCTCAAACTTGCAGTGCTCTTGCTTTAGCCTCTCAGAATACGAGAAATCACAGGTGTGTGATAAACAGGACATCTGCAGGTATTGTTACAGAGGTTTGGAGGAGGAATGGTCAGCTGCTCTGAGTTGTGATCTTTGCCTTCAAACTTTGCTAAGTTCTTCACTTTAGTATAATTTGTTTCTCTTTCTTTCTTTTGTTTTTTTTTTTTTTTTTCCTGGTACTGGAAATTGAAATTTTGGGCAACTGCTCTACCACTGAGCTAGATCTCAGACCTTTTTTATTTTGAAACAAGGTCTCGCTAAGTTAACCGGGCTGGCCTGAGCTTGTGATCCTCCTTCCTCTGGAGTAGCTAGGGTTACCCCATACCCATCTTTATCATCTGTGTGTCTGCTGGCATCCTGGTCTCCTGGCTCTGACCAGAATCTCCCATTAAGCTCAGTTTACAGCATTCCAGGGCCACTTCAGTGACCATCTCCAGACCTTTGCAAACTCCTCCCAGGGGCTTCTCAGACACGTGGTGAGGTGGTGTCACAGTAACAAGCCCACTTTTCTAATACCAAAATCTCTCTAGTCACTTGCTTGTTACTGAAGCACAATACCTGATATCCACAAATTAAAGGAGGGATGGTTTCTTTTGGCTTACAGTTGGTAGAGGTTTCAGTCCATAGTAGGCTGACTAAAGCTGGTCAGCATGGCATGGGGATGGTACAGGAGAGCTGCTCACAGCATGGGATACAGAAAGTAGAAAACATTATTTTCCTTTAAACTGTGAAAAGTTTCTTGGAAAGATGTGGAAGTTCTGCTCCATTACTCCTGGGCCATATCACAATGTAAAAAATTAGAGTGATCCAAAGGAACACAAATGTGTATAGCATTTGGTAACGATGAGCTTTTATCTTCTAGGTTTTATTTGCCTGGATGATGAAAATTGGTTACCACACATCCCTACACAGCCTTTTCACTTCTTTTCCCAGAAGACTTCTAGAAGTGGAGGGTAGCTGCTCACTGGCCGACATAGGAATTACTGCGGATACTCTGCTCACTGTGGAAGAGAAAGAAGAGAGCAGCTAGTAAAGAATGAGGAACTACCTGTTCTGCATAGAATCGCTTACACTGTGACCTAACAGTACAGTAACAGATTCATGTTAAAATCATGCTTGGCAGTAAACAGTAAAAGGATTCTTCTCTGCATGTAAATTTTGGGATGTGCCGTCTTATACCAAATAAGAACAGGAAACAGTGTATACAAGGAGGCACTCAATTTATATTTCTTTCCATCTGCCATCATTTCTCAGTATGTTACAAAACAAAGTCATAGGACTTTGGTTTCTGTCTCTCTGATCCTTCTTGACCACACAGTAGTTTACAATTCATTCATGCGTTTCAAAATAAGAAAAATAGAAATCTTCATTCTACAGTATTTTTAGAAATTAAAACCTGAAGTTCTTTAATGCTTTACTGTTCTTTTGAAAGGCACATACTACTATTTACTTAACCAAGGTCTGCAATGTATGATTTTATGTTGTATTAATTGCCATATTTACAAAGTTCCAAGTGGAAAACTGAAAGCATTAAAGCATTGGTGAATATTTTAGAATGTCTCATTTCCTTTTTACGCTCATAAACATATAATAGCACCCTCATGCACTGCAATTACCATGTTCAAACTCTGAGAACAAAAGGCTATTAACTTTCTTGTACTCATTTTTCCTCCATGCTTAACCCGTTCCTTTTGTTCACTGACTCCTCTGATTATGAATTAGGAAAGCTTTTCAAAACCTTATAAGTAAAAATAATTAAAAATCTCTCATAATCCAGCACCCAGAAATAAGCATTTCTGGCATAGAGACTGCAGTTCAGGCCAATAAGCTTAAGTGAAACTTCATGAGAGCCCTTTGGACCACCTGGCTAAAATGCTCCCAGAGGGTTCTCAAGTGTCAGGATTTGTAAGATGTAAATGTTTTGGGCAGCTGCGGTTTGAGCTGGTTTGTAATGTAACAATATATAACATAAGGATTTGGGTGCTGATCAGTGAGGTGCTGCCATAATACAATTCTAAAATGTAGGAGTGACTTTCGGGGAAGGACTAGGCTTCAAGAAGTGTTAGTGGAAGTCTGAAATGTCTTGAAACTTAGATAAAAAGCTAACTGCCCGATAAAGTTGCAAGAGAAGACTTGTAGGAAGATGTTACTGGCTAAACAGTAGGAGAAAGTTCAGAAAAGCTAACGGTTGTGTGGGAAATGGAAAATGTAGCTAATGAATTAATCTGGCTAAAAATGCATTTCCTACCAAAGTGGTGAAATTGCCACTTCTGCTTAGTGCTTACAGTAAAATAAGAGGGATGAGCTAAACAAAGGATTGTTAAAAAAGAACCAGGGTTCACCTAGAACAACCAGCCTCCATTTGACGAATAGTGTTAAAACTAAGAAATGGGTTCAGAGCAAAGATCAAACCCCAGGAATGCTGAGGAAAATTTCAGTTAGAACTGAGAGTAAAAGTATGCTTATAAAATCCTTTGTTTAGCCCTGAGAAGTATAAAAGGTAATACCACTGAGGAAGGTTTACAGAGGACTCAAAAATTTTTTTTTGTCTTTTTCCTTTTTATCGGTACCGCCTGCTTGCAAGGCAGGCCCTTATGCCGCTGAGCTAAATCCCAGCCCCCGAGGACTCAAATTTTTAAAAGAATTATATTACCTGGTGGGTGTGATGGCATCCAAATATAGTGCCAGGTACAAGGGACTGCTGAAGCAAGATCACTTCAGCTCAGGAGTTCAGAGAAGACCTAGGCAGAAAGACCTTGTTTCTAAAATTAACTATAAAGAATATAATCACATCAGTAGGAATGTGGTCAACTTTTAAGTTTTCCAGAAGAGAGGAGAGCCTTTATAATCCCAAAATTCCCACGTTCCTCTGATGATGAGAAGAGCCAAGTTCATATCAGGAAAGAAGCTTGACAAACTCCTCCAGAAGCACCAACACCAGGAGAACCAACTCCCTCTTCAGTTCATCTTGACAACAATCCTCAGGTGGACCATCCACAGCCAGCCCTGTACTGATTCAGTTCAGCTGGTACTACAAGTTGACCACTAGTTATCAGTCCACCCCAGCCACCGAGCTACACCTCTGTCCTCATTTTCAACAATTTTGAACATAGATATCCACGAGAGTTTCATGTCTGTTCCATGATGGTATGCTGGATGTGGGGAGTGGCCCTAACTCATTTCCTGTTAGGCATGCAGGTTATGAGCTGTGTTTGTGAGCTGTATCTGGGGCTGCGGGTGTAGCTTAGAGCTGGAGATCTTACCTAGTATGTGTTAGGTCCTGGGATCAGAGGGAGGATCATACCCTAGGAGCCTCTCATTTGTTCCCAGACTTAGGTAATAAAACCCTGAACTTTTGAGCTCGTGCTTTAATGGCATGAAGCTTCTGTCTTTAGGAAGCTTAGGAATCAACTGGGGGTTAGAGGGCAGCCAGAGAGCCTGCATACAAGATAACCCCTAGCAATCACTTTGTGCTGACCCTGCATTCTACATACCAGGGTAGTTGTCTGTGACCAGCAGAACTAACATGAAGTAATGGTGTGTCCCTTCTTCAATGATTATAAAGGACTGCATTTCTCTCTGCCTTTGTCTCTGATTGCTTACTCCAGTAGAAACCATGTTGTTAGCACCCCAGTGGAGAGATCACATACCCAGAACTGAATCTTTAAGCCAACATACCTGTATTATTAACAGCTAAGTTAGAAATGTAACAGACAGAGACTGGGACCTTGAGTCAGTGCAGAAGACCCACCCAAACTGGCTAACGGCCAATCTGAAGACAGCCAGGCAAGCCTCAGGATAGAGATTCAATATCCAGGCTTACAAGCCTCCCTGGAGGTAAAGAACAGCTGGATATTATACTGTAGTTAGCACCACCTGATCCAGCGAGCCCAGCCAGGCATCAGACCCATAGGTGGGAGACCAGAACACTGAATGCACACTCCCATCCCTTTCCAGGATGCCTCTGTTCTCCAAGAAATTATAATGAGCTAAAGTTAATGATGAATCATGCTCACATATAACCTTGCTGTGTGCCTTGCTTCCCTGTTGGATCAATATTAGCTAAGCAACTATACTTTTAATCCTATAGGTTGATTGTAGTTCAACCCATGTTGTGGTTTTGCTGTATAAAATACCCCTCCCTAACAAGAGTCTTAGTGGCCATCTACTTGGGGCCTTTCTTGGAAATCCAGAAGCTAGTCTTTCCAATAAAACTGAGTCTTTTCCTTTGGTTTGCAACTTTATTCCTCAATGTTGTAAGAAACATGAACTCACACATTCGATAGCTAACAGGTTGGAAGTTGTTTCCCCATCACACCTAAGTGTGTATGGAGTTAATCCTCCAGCCCCAGGCATAGCTTCAGACACTGCAGTCCTGGCTGACATCTCTTCTTGTTATTGTTGCTGTTGTTTGAGACATCATCTTGCTAAATGGCCCAAGTCAGCCTTGAACAGCCTCTCTTGCATCCAGCACAGCTTTTTAAATTCCCAGGAGGATGGTGGCGCATGAAGAAATGAAGATGAGTCAGAATACAGGAAGCTGAGGTAGGTGGAACCCCTGTCCTAGTGGGGAAAAAGAACTGCCCAACAACTGCAATGCATTTATGTAGGTGGAACCCCTCGGCCTAATAACTTGTTTACCTGGCTTGCCTTGAGTACCTTGTGTTCTGAGGGCCGGACAAATTTGTTTACATGGCTTACCTCAGCACACCATGTTCTCTGGGCTGGCCTTGCTCTAGTACCATACGTGTGATCAATTCCCAGCTCAGTCGCTTCCCACACCTCCCCCTTTTTTGTTTTGCAGTTGCAAAGGATGGGTGGTCAGTTGCAGTTGGAGGAGCTGTGTTTGGAGGATTCTGCAGAAGACCTTTTTTATGGAAGACTTTTCTTCTCCAATGTTCCTTCGGTGTCCCCAGCCAAAGTTTTTCCTATGAAGGCTTCTTCTTAAACCCTTTCCATTCTGAGAGAACTTACTCGCGTAGGCTAAAGATTCTGAGTCCAAGGATTTCAGGTTCTTCCATTCAGCAGTTTAACCATATATAACCCACTAACTCATAACTCATAGAACAGGTTATGGTCCCAAATGACTGGAATTGAATATTTAAAGGATGTTTAAGTCTAGGGGGTTGTTTGTTGTGGGAGACTGAGACAAAATACCTGATGCACCAAGTTGGGAAAGGAAAGTTTTATTTCTTAAAGTTTTTGGAGGTTCAGTCCATACTCAGTTGGTTCCAAGGCAGGGTGGCATGGTGGGGCCACAGTTCACAGCAGCTGCAAACAGCAAGGAGGAAACCAGCAAAAGCAAGACACACCTTCTTCCTGCCTTTACATCACATTCTGGCTCCACCCCTATGTGGGTGTAGCACTCACACCATCAATCCAAGCACTAGACAATGAGCCAATCACAGAGGTGTAATGTAAATGCATGAGGCCTGGGGGCCACCAACATAAACCATGACAGGAGGGAAATTTTTTGATTTGTGATTAAATCAGGCCATTTGCAATGCTACTCACAATGTGGCCATTATGAAAGACACATTAACAAGAGAAGGTGGCTTTGCTGTCACAAATAACTTACTTTTAAGTTGCTATAATATGAACAAAATAGCTGCCTCAAGGGCTTGGAAGGAACTTCCATTCACTAGGGTCCTGACGAACGTTTTCATGATTTTGTGGCATGGGTATCACAGACCAGTGGGAAAATTATTAACAACACACAGGCTGTTCAACAACTGGCCTTTGAAAATGCAAATAAATAGTAAAGAGGCTTTACAGGCCCACAAAAAATGAGCCCATTTCCTCAGCATTCCTAGCCCGTCAGAGATGATTCAAATTTGCACAGACATTATACCCTCATGTTCAGGGGCCTCCACGGCAGCAGTTATGACACAGGCTATTCATCCACGGTCTGAAGGAAAGGGAAGGAACAAGGTAACTTGTGTCAGCTACAGAGATGGGGGACATTTTTCCCAAGGTTGCTCTGCTGCACCTGTGGGGGCAGGACCACCACTATCCTTTCAACGAAGCCTTCAAGTGTCTGTTCAAAGGGTAGATAAGGGTGTCATTGAGCCCCTCAGTGAAGATCTAAGACTGATGTGCAAGGCCAAACTATTCTAGTAACTTCCAGCAGGGTCTGCCCCAGTGCTGCCAAACAGTAAGGGGCACTTTTCCTATTTCCAAGATCGTTATTTAATACTCTCTAAACTGTCATTCTGTCATGCCATGTCCCCTGTTCTCCTTCCCAGTTGCCAGGGCCTCTCACTGAGGGAAATACAGCAGTAGACAAATTGCTGGCTACTGTCACTGTGACTCTCTTCCATGCCATTCCACAGGCTTCTGCCTCCCATACCACTTTCCACCAAACACTTCTGTGTTATACAAACAGTTCATTTTAACCCAGCAACAGGCTGGACAAGTAGTTCAACAGTATTCCTTATGTGTAATACATCTTCATGCCCTGTGGGCATTAATGGATTAAATTTTTGTAGTTATGACAGTGGGGCTGACAGGGAGGAGGATAAAGAGGAGGGAAGGGAAGAGACTCATCTCTAAAGATACCACAGTATGATAAGAACTGGCTAAAATTTGCTTCAGAACAATTTAGTGTGAGATCAAAGCTAAATGATGAGTACATGGGCATACTTTATATTCTACTTCTGTAACACTTTCCATGATTGAATGTTAAAAGGTTATCAACAGACAAGATTAAAAGGGAGATGTTTTGCAGATTTTTAAAGTGACATATAAAAAGGTCTTGCTAAATTGCTCAGGCAAGGTTGAACCTATTTCAGCTTAGCCTGTTGGCTGCTGTTTTTAATATTCTCCTTCAGTGAAAGGGTGAAACTGAAAATGTGAAAGGTCTACATCTTACAGCATATGATGCCAGAAGTTCAGTCCCAGCTTGGGCAATTGAGAGACTTAACCAGACCCTGCCTCAAAATATAAAAGCAATTTTAAAGAGTATGGGGAATGTGGTGTGATGATGTCCACCCATAATTTCAGCACTGGAAAGGCTGAGGCAGGTGGATCACAAACTCAGGGCCAGCCTGGGCAACTCAGTAAGACCCTGTCTCAGAAAGGGTGTGGGTGGGGAAGAGGATGAGGAAAAGGAAGACAGAAAAAAAGAATATGCTTCTGGGTATTTTCACAATAGTGTGTAATGAAAATGGTCAGAAGTGCCCTGGGATCTGACAGAGATACCCCAAAGAAATCCAGCTTTAGAAACAGACTAGGTGGTTACTGGTAGCTAGCACAAAAGCTCCATAAGAACTCCTCATCCTTCTGTTGAGCAGCTTGGGAAGATCCAGCAAGTAATGTCTGATAAATAACTAGCATTATTTCTGAAGAGAAGTAACTAGCTCTGTTTTCCTTTCCCAGAACTTGGGCACATATTTATTACTGCTTCAAGAAGAGGAGATGCAGAAATTCTCTGCCCTGGGAGAAAGGGGCAGAACAAAAGATCTATCACACTATTACTGGGTGTGGGGCAGAAAACTTACTCTAACCAACTGGAGATACAAGGCAGATATGAAGCACCCAGCCCCAGACAGGAGACCAGGAGCGCTGAGAAAACCTCTCCTTGGAAATCAAAGCACAAAGGGCCAGCCTAAGATGGTGGCTGAATTTGAACGGCAAAGAATTACACAGCCTCCTGCTGAGTGACAGGCAGCAGCAGTGGACGCTCCTGGGGAAACTGTATATAGAAAGACCCTCTTTTATGCAGGTTTTTATGGGCAGCCTGAAGGCAGAGCAAGAGCACCTGAGAAAAACCTAGCACCTAGCCCTGTCCTCAGTGCACAGGAACCATTTGAGCTCATGGGCTCTGATTCTGTGGGCAATGACCAAACTTTGTACCTAGTGGACAGTATCTTCCACCAACGCATCAGACACTTTTCTTTGGTGTGTGGAGTTAAATCTTCAAGGGCCTCAAGGACACCAGGCAAGCCACACCCCCAACCCCTTTCCTTTATTTTTGGTACTGAGGATTGAACCCACGGTTACTCTACCACCAAGGTATATCATATCCCCAGCCAGGCCTTCTCTTTTTCCTTTTTTAAAATTCTGAGATAAGATCTTGCTAACCCCAGGAGGGACATGAACTTGTGATTCTCTTGCTTCACTTTCCTTCAGCTGGGATTAGATATGCACCTCGACACCCAGCAAAAACAGCAACAAACCTCCCTCTGAAATTTAAAGACATACAAGCTAAAGGAGTTCATCACCAGGAGACTTATGAATGAGAAATTTAAGTCCTTTATAGCAGAAAAATTATGCCTGGTGAGAATACTTATCTGCACAAAGTAATGAATGCTGCAAACATGATATATTTTACACAAATACATGAAAGGCTTTTCTTACTTAAATCACTTTAAAGATAATTTTTAGGCATTAAAGGATGTAGCTCAGTGGTAAAGCACTTGCCTAGCATGCTTAAGCCTTGAGTTCAGATCTCTAGCACAGTGTACACACATGAAAAGATAATTTACTGTGTAAACAAAAATAATCTATAAGGTTTATAATACATATAAAATGAAAACATGACTACAAAAGCATGGAAGTTGGGAAGTATACCATTGTAAGGAATGGTACAGTTTTAACAACTACATTGTTAAAAATGTGAATCACAAGTTCTAAAGAACTACTAAAGTAACAAAACGTCAAACATAACTTGCCAAGAGATAAATGGAATAAAAACTATTGAGTTAATTGAAAATTCAGAAAAACAGCTAAGAAATGGGACATATAAAAACAGCAAGATGACATATTAAAACCTAGCCACACCAATAATCACATTAAATATAAATATTCTGTATATCCTCAGTGAAAAGCAAAGACTGTTAGGTCAGGTGTAGTAGTATAAACCTACAGTTTCAACTATTAGGGAGGCTAAAGCAGGACTCCCACTTGAGCTCCAGGTGTTTGAGACCAACCTGGGCAACACAGAGAGACCTCCTACCAAAAAATACATTATTACATTGAATTTTCAAAATCCAACTATATGTTGCCTACAGGAAACAGTATGTTAGGATTTAAATGTAAAATGTCCTCCACAGGTCTCCTGTGCATTAAGGTGACTAGATAATGGGGAGGCGCTATATCACTCAGAGGATTCATTGAGTTCAGTAGATAAATGTGCTCTTTGGAGGTGGGGCAGTAGGGGAGTATTTGAAACAGTACTTACATTTTGTTTTCTTAAGACAGGGTCTTGTTCTGTAATGCAGGCTGGCTTTGAACTCCCAACAACCTTTCTGCCTCAGCCTTCAAGTGCTGTAATTGTAGGTGTGCACCACTTCACCTCGCACCCGCAACCCGGAGCATTCTTCTTGTCCATGGCTCCTCCCTTTTCCCTCTACTTCGGGTTGCCATGAGTGAACAGCTGCTTCCACCAGGGGTCCCTACTAAGCCTTGGAGCCAGAATTTTAGACTGAATGTGCTGGAAACTGAGTTGAATATACCTCTCCTCTTTTAAGTTGCAGTGTTGGGTACTGTGTCCTAGCAATGTTAAAGTGTTTAATACACAGTAATAAGGAATAAATATCTCCAAAAACCGTCATACAGCTAACAGGAAATGTCCCAGCCAAAATCACATGATATATGTAAGAAGTCATAGACTGAAAAAGAATGTGCCTAGGTGTACAGTTCAGTGAATGGTAGTGTGCTAGCCAGCATGCCTCAGCTTTTTTTTTTTATTTAAAGAAAAGGAAACAAAAAAATACATGGAGATAAAAAAGGGTAGAAATAATACAAAATCACAGAAAAATAAATGGTAAGAAATCGCTGGTTGATAAGTTACATATTGTCACCCTAGAAATAGCTTTTCAGGTTACAAAATTATTTAAAATGGCATTCAATAAGTGACACTGCAAACAATTCTGCTCAATGATCGAACAAAAACTCAGTAATATGGTTATCAGTCCTATACACTTATATTACATCTCAAAGAGGGTAAGATTAAACATATCAAAACAGAACAAAACAGTCAAAAAAACAATTTAAAGAAATACAGATTTCAAAGCAAGTCCACCGGAGATCTTCACTGTCTATCTAACTGTCTCTAGTTTCTTACAAATAGTTGTCCCCATCTTCACCCACATTATATACATATTGCATATTATAGAACTAATCAAATCATTATAGGATGATGAAGGCTTTTTAGGTCTTCAAGATCTAACATTGGGGAAGACAATAATAATTACTATAGCATCTCTCATTCTCTTCGTGGTAGCCGTCCCCATCTTTACATATGCTGAAATTGAACTTAAGAGACTAGATTAATATCATTCTGATCAGTGAATAATAGTATTGCTAGAATTTATATCATAATGCTACAAAATTAGCATTGGGTTTCTTAGTGTCTCTTCTTCAGAGTATCTGTTCATTACATCTTGCATTATATAATCTGTTCCCGTAAATGATTTTTAAAAAAAACTCATGTGTGAATTTCTACATATATATCTATCCTCCCTGTATTATAGGGAAAAACAAATCATAACAAGACAGCAAAACAAATTCCTAGAAAAACATGCAATGGGTAAGACATATAAGACCACAATATAGGTGATCTTCCGTCGTTACTATGTTTTCTCTTGTTATTTTCAATAGATTTGTCCACATCATCGGCTTAATATAGTTAAACATAGTATTACCTATTTTTATAAAAACACAACTTTGAAAGCATTGTAGGATTTGAGAGCTGTTAATAATTAATACTAGTATGGATATTCTTTACATCTTGTCTTCTTCAGAGTAGTTTGCCTCTACTTTTAGGGTTGATACTAACAAGCATACCAAATTCAAATAAAATTAGCCAAGGCAAACCCGTGGTCTTATGAATCGGATTCAATTAAGATCAGTAATAGTAAGACAATGTAAGTAATACAGGATTTCTGCTTAAGTTAATAGGAAAGTAAGGATAGTTACCATGGTATAACCTGCTATTTTTGGGTCAGATGTCTGTGCCCTCAAATCTGACATGAGTGGACAGACCAGAACAAATTAAATTCAAACTAAATATGGCGATAAGACTACTGTGTCTTTTAAATCCTGATACACTATTAACAATGACCTCTGCCTTTTTTATAGTGCTTCAGAGCTGTCTATACTAACGACTATAGCTTACCATCTCTGCCTCATGTCTGCTACTCCACTTTTCTGCTATAATTTGTCCACCTTATTCCCTCATTCCACTGTCTGCCCTGTTCATTGAGGCCTCTCTGCCACTGATGCTGGAATCCTGGTATCCCTTCCTCTCTTTCTCTGGAATGTCCTTCAGCACTCTCTGTAGGGTTGGATTGGTGGCCACGAACTCCCACAGTACCTCCTTGTCTTGGAAGCATCTTATTTCTCCATTAATTTTGAGAGAGAGTTTTGGTGGGTATATGAGTCATGGTTGCATATTATTTTCTTTCAGGACTTGGAATATTTCTCCCCATTCCCTTCTTAAGAATTTATGTTGATAAATCTTTGGTTATTTTGATAATTTTCCCGTTGTAGGTAATCTGCTTCTTTTCTCTGGCTACTTTTAATATTCTGTTCTTTGGGTGGATTTCTGGAATCTTGATCATTATATGTCTAGGTGTAGATCTGTTTTGGTTGTAGGTAGCTGGTGTTCTGTATGCCTCTTTTATCTGGATATCATTTCTTTTTGCTATACATGGGAAATTTTGCTTTAATATATCTGTGAATATTCTTTGTATTTCATTTTTGGTTGCTCCTGCTTCCTCACTCACATTCTTTATTCTTAAGTTATGTATCCTTTTGTCATCTTGTAGCTTTTGAATTGTTTCTTTCTGGTTCCTTGTTATTTTTAAGAGGTTTTTTTCTTTCACCATCATATGTCATAAATTTCTCTTCAAGTTTCAAAAGGCTGGCTTTAGTTTCTGTCAAGGCATTTTGCCAGTGTTCATTGGAGTTTTTAGTTTCCTGGTAATCTCTTTGGATCTGTTTCATGTATTCTAAGTTATGTTTAAATTCTTCTTCAGAAGTTTCTCTTTCTTTTCTGATTTCCTCAGTTCTTCCATCTGTGTCCTCGTGGACGGGGCTTGTCATTTCTTTAATCTCTTTATATCTTGCCTCACTTGGATCAGGAGTACAGCTATGAGGTCATGGAGGTATTTTTTAATTTCGGCTGATGCTGTGTCCAGTATTGGATGGTTACTGTGCTTGTTCTCTTCAGTGTTTACTTCTGGGCTTAATTTTCTCATGTTGGGCAGCTGGAGTTTTTTTTTTATTTTTATCTCATCACGTTTCTGGTTTCTTTCAGACTGGAGTGTCCTGGGGGTCTCTGGCCCTCTCCATACTGCTTAGGCCCTTTCAGAAGCGTGCTGACTTGAGTTTTTGTTGTCTTCCCCAATTTGCTGTTATCTGGGGTAGGCAGGGATGCAGGGATAGTGTAGGCTAGCCTCCAGCCTCTGTGCCAGTCAATCTGTAAATTAGGCTGTACTTTCTGGATATCACAGAGTTGCGACTATTTTGTATCTGCTTATTGGGCCCCAAGCAGAGGCTTGGTTCAGCCCCAGCAGATCCTGCCAGTTCTCTCTGTGCCAGAAGCAGCTGACTAATGTCACCATGGCACAGGGTTCTGCCCAAATCCCAGCTGTTCTCTTCCAGACCTCTCTGTGCCAGGAGCACCAGGACAGCGGGTCTGCCCAATTCCAAGATGTCTTCCACTAATTCTCTCTATGACACTGAAGCCAACACGGCGCCAGGCTCTGCCCAATAATGTCCTCCACCAGACCCCTCTATGCCAGGGGCGACTCGGTGATGTCACCAAGCCACAGGTTCTGCCCAACTCTAAGATGTCTTCCACCAGGCTCTCTGTGTTATTGATGTCGTTGTGGTGGTGGGCTCTGCCCAATTCCAAGATGTTCTCTGGCCAACCACAGCAGCCATGGGACCCAGTCTCTAGTACTCACCACGGCTCGGTGCAGGTCTTCCTCTTGAGTCTACTGCATACTACGCCACTTGCCTTCACTGCGTTCCCGGCAGAGCGTGGAATGCCTCAGCTTTTTGTAATAAGTCTTTCTTCTAGTTTCCAATACCTTGTTCTTCACTTCCATGTGAACTCACCAGCATGGTCTTTAGTATTTTTCCTACCATTACCATTCAAGTAATCTCTAAGTTCCAGGCTTCCCTACTCTTCTCTTCTGAGCTTGCATCAGAATCATTCTGACTGCTGATTTCAGTGACCTAGGCTGTTTCCAGGCTGCTCCTCAAAATTCTTCCAGCCTGTTACCCATTTCAAAGCCGTCTCCTTATCCCTGAGTGTTATAGAAACACAACTCTCAGAACTACTTTTATCTTAAATCTGTGCAATGTTACTATAACAGGGTACTAGAGCCTAGGTAACTCATAAAAAAGACATTTCATACAGTTCTTGAGTTGGAAAATATAAGAAAAAGCTGCTGGCATCCAGTGAGGGCTGCTATCTGCATCATCCCATAGTAGAAGGCTGAAGAGGAAGAGAGCTCAAAAATGCAAGCAAAGAGTGTATTCATAACAATCATGAAAACAAAGCTCTTATGTAACAATGGTACAACCCACTAATCAAGGCAAAACTCCTACATCTACTCACCTCTTAAAAGTCCTACCTCTCAACAGTTAGTTTGGGATTTGTTTCCTACATGTGAACTTGGTAGAACACATTAAAAATATAGCTAACATATTCCATTTTAGTGCATATGTGAGTTTAGAAATCAGTTAATTCAATTTTGTATGTATTGATACTCCTTTAAATTCTGTCAATTACTCCAGTCTACTTAATATTAACTAAATATACTGAGATTTCTTTTGTTTAGTATCTTTTTGGTCTTTTAATAGCAAACAAACTCAAGTACCTTTGCTCCTGTTATTTGTCTTATAATTAGTATACAGCTGACTCTGTCTTTTAACTAGAGAATGTTGTCCATTTATACTGATTCTGATTTTGAGATATAGTAAGCCCCCAACTTAGGAATATTCGAGGTTCAAACTTTCAGATAGGAACTGATTTTGCATTACAAACATTTGTGTGTTGTGTGCTGCTCACTGTAGCGTGACAGTGCACAGTAGCACAGTGCCAAGCCATCTGGACGCAGGAGGAAAAGCAGTGGTGAGGAAGCTCAAAGGTGTGTAAGACTGTGTTGGACTTAGGAATGAATCCGACTTACATTCTTCTAGAACACAACACGTTTGTAAGTGGGGGATTCATCATCACTTTCCACACATTTTTTTTTTTTTGCCCTGGGAATTGAACTCAGGGCCTCACATTTGCCAGGCAGGTGCTGTGCTGAGCTACATCCCCAGGCCCTCACCTCAACACTTCATCTACACTTTTTATACTTTTTCCTTTTTGAGACATTCTTTCACTATGCAGTTCAGGCTGGCCTTGAACTCACTTTGTAGCTTAGGTTGGCCTCAAACTAGCAGGCCTCCTGCCTCCTCAGCCTCCCAAGGGCTTAGGGTTACAAGCATGTATGCTCCTACACCCAATTAACCTACTCTTAAAACAATTTATACATTTGAATAGTACTTTCACTTCTACTTGTACTAATCTTTCAGAGATCTATTCTTTCTAGGTCAAAAGCAGAGATTTTATTGACTGATTGAGATAGGTTCTCACTATGTAGTTCAGATTGGCCTTCAGTTCACTATGTAATGCAGGCTGGACTTGAATTCGTAGTGATCCTCTTGCCTTAGACCCCTGAGTGCTAGGATTATAGCACTACCACACCTGGATCAAAAGTAGAAATATTAAAGTTTTTCTTTCCAATGTGTTTATACATGTAACAATTCCTTATAATAAAGGTAATCATAATGTACTGCAAATATGTACCAATAAAAATTTAAAAATATTTTCCTGAAAAATATTCTGAGTGTTGGAAGTAGTGGATATAGTACCATTCTAAGAATTTCCTGGTGTGCCATGCACGGGCCACCTCTGCTTGGGGGATAGCCAGACCCTGGCCTTTTCCCATGAATCAGCACTATTCACAAACTGCAGTGGAAGAGAACAAGAAGTCAACAAGAAGCAAGCCTTTTCTGTGAATCAGCATCGTAAGTGGGCCGCCACCACTGGGGGACAGCCCGACCCTAGCCCTTCCAACATGTGGGTTGGGAAACTAAAGAGCTAACCTCTATCCCCAACACCCGTAAGCAACTGGGTGATCCAGAGAAACATAGGCTGCCACCATAGCTACAGATGTGGAAAGCAATTTGATGCGACTGACTCTGCAGATCTAGGGCCAGTGGTCTGACCATCTAATCAGAGGACAGCAGTATACAATGTGGCATCTATGGGGGAATTTCCTTCTGAAGGTCATTGTCATGGTTAATTCTCTATTATCTTGTTTTGAAGTCCTGTATCGTTTTCATTGTTCCACTGGGTTGGGTTTTATTCTGTTTTGCTTTGTTTGATTTTGTTGTCTGATGGCATAGGCAGCTATTTAAAAATAGCAAGATATATTATGGTAATCATTTTGGATTTACTATTGTTTTGAAGTCCTTTATTACATTCATTGTTGTTTTTATTGGTTCTATTTTGTTTGATTTTTACTATGTCTGAAGGTATCTACAGCTATTTTGAAGACAATCAGATGCATTATGGTAACCATTGTTTGATTTCGTATTCTTTTAAAGTCCTGTGTCATTTTACAATAGGATTTTATTTATTTTTGGATTGGCTTTGTTCTATTTTGCTTGGTTTTATCTTCTTTAAAATTTTTTCCTTCCTAGTTCCATAAATCTACAGTGATAGCACAAAGTCTATATTTTGTACTTAAAATCATGAATAAATTAAAACAAATCACCTAATGAGATGTCTAGAAACAAAAATGTTTTTGCCCTGGGAATTGAACTCAGGGCCTCACATTTTAATTGTTTAATAATTAGCACCTAATATTTGGATTTTTTTCCCCCTCTGAAAATGAACTTGGATGGCAAAGTTTATTAATCCAGTCAATTTAGCAAGACTCTATTTTAAAAAACCAAAAAGGGTTGGATGTAGCTCAGTGGTAGGGTGCCTTTGAGTTCAATTTGTGAGTACCAGGAAAAATGTTTTTATGGCCAGAGCTTGGGGTTGAGCCCAGGACCTCACTCATGTGCCAGAAAGTGTTCTACTACCCAGCGCATTTCCAGCCCAAGAGCATCACGTTTAAGTCACCTCCTATTGTTCAGAAGAGATATTCTGTTTTATTTTGCTTTTTGAGACAAGGTCTCACCATGTAGTACAGGCTGCTCTTAAACCATGTAGCTCAGGCTGGCCTCAAACTCATGCTGATTCACCTGCTTCAGCCTCCAGAACGCTGGGATTACAGATGTGTGCTGCCACACCCAACCATTAGACAAGATTTTGTACTAAGTTTTAAAATAAGTTTCCATTTTATGCACACCACAGTTAAACATTTTTTGTTTAAAATGAAAAGTTTATTCGCTCAGTACACCAAATAAGATGCAAGCACTGTCATGACAAATATACAGAAATATGCAGATCAACATAAAACAGTATGTAAATGAAGGGCAATCTCTTTAATGTTATGACAACATACTCCCAGGAAGAATCTTTTCTTCAGTTAATCATACATTTTAATAAAATAAAGGATAATGGATTAACTGGAAGTCAGTTTGTGAATTTTTCTTAAAAATAAAATTTCAACCGTATTAATCCATGCTCGTTAAACACTATAACTAAAATTTCCAAATGAGCACAAAAGAAAATAAAGCAGTTAGTTACCTTTGTTGCTGGAACAGTCCCGAGGAAAATAGTTACTACAAACACAGCAGGCAAACTGTCAGAATGACCGATGTAGAACACAGTGTACCAAATTTCAGTCTCAGATTGTGCTAAGTGCTCATCATCAGTATGGCACGTTTTGGTCCATGATGTGTTTTAATGCCAAGACAGATCACACAATTTGTTACAGAAACATAGATTACTGTTGCATTTTTAAATTTTTAAATATATATATGTATATATATATATTTTAAAAAGCCAGGTATACTTTCACATACAAAGGCAGTTTTTCCCAGGAGGCATTTACAGGAAGTAGTCTGGGGTGCGCCGAGTAACATGAGGTTCTCCACGGCGAGGTGCTGGGTCAAACTGAAGACTATAAATGGCAAAAAAAAAAAAAAAAAAAAACAGGCAACTCATTAAAATATTTGACTTCAGAAGCACACAAATCAATAAAGAACAAGATGCTGAACAGAAATAGTAGTCTTGGCTTCCCAATGCTACTGCATTCACTTAGGCTGGGATGACCCTCGCCAAATTACTATGGGTTAACCTGTGTCACCACTTCACAAAGCTATGGTGGGAAGTGAAAGGAGGCAAAAAAGGTCTACTCCAGGGCCTACTCAAAAAAAGGCTTGTAATGCTATCACCAGTGATATGGAAGTTGTGAGACTGACGTGCTTCTCTCTTTCCTGATTTTAGGAAGAAAACAGTTTCTTTTCTTTCTTTCTTTTTTTTTTTTTTTTACCACTAAGTATGATGCTGAAAAAAAAAGTATGATGCTGAATGGGAGGAGGCTACTTACAGATGCCCTTTATTAGAAGAAGAATGTCTCTTCTATGATTAGCTTATTGAATATTTCTGTTTTGAAAGGATGTTGGGTTTTATCAAATGCATTTTCTGCAGTTACTAAGACAACTGGCTTTTGTTGTTTAACTTTTTTGCACTCACTATGTAGCCTAGGTTGGTCTCAAACTTGGAGGAATCCTCCTACCTCAGCCTTCTGAGTGCTGGGATTACAGGTATGAGCCACTATGCCCAGCAGTCCTTTAATACTAACATGGTTTGCTACACTGAGCCAATTTTGCATTCCTGGGATCAAGCGTACCTAGATTTTCCTTTTCCAATCAGTCCGTAAGCATGCACACAGACTTCAATCTGCCAGGTTACGTGTGATTTTTAAGCCTGACTTCCTAAGGGGTGTTCCTGGGTTAGAGCAACTTGCTGTTCACCTGGTATTTGATTAAAAGTTGTATTTAAGTCCCTAGCACTAGCAAGGATTACACACACTGTTGACTAATCTACTTACTAGTTGCCTAGGGCAGTCATCACAAACTATTGCAATTGAGTGGCTTAAATAACATGGGTTTATATGCTCAGATTTATGGATGCTAAAGTCTGAAGGAGTTAGCTGGGTCTTGTTCTCTTTGCAGGTCTGAGGCAAAAATTCTTGATTCTCCCTGGCTTCTCTTCTGTTGGGTCACACATTCATGGTTTGTAGATGCAGTACATCACTCCAATCTATCTTGTTTGTTCAAGAGAAATTTCGTATGTGTGCTGCTTTGCACTTTTATTTTTTAAATTGTAATCAGTACATAATGATTGTACTCATCACAGGGAGCTGACACACGTACCTAACAGATCTTACTTCTTTTTACTTCTCCTTTGACACCCTCCTCTCCCCCACCTATCTATTTTCATGTGGGTTCTCTCCTCTGCATCTATGCTGCTTTTTTTCTGGTGAGGATGTGAGTCACATTGGATTTAAGGCCCTCCCTAATCCAGTGCAACCTCATCTTAATTAAATCTGCAAAAAGTCTATTATCAAATAACACCACACTAAGGTTCTAGGTAAATATGAATTTTTTGGGAGGCCACTATTGAACTGAGTCTATGTATGACTTGGATACCTTACTCTGCACCAGAGTGGGTACAGCTAGTACATGCACATAGCCTTCCTGCTACTCAGCATTTATCATGACCCCAGCAGGGCTTATCTTGGCTATCTCTTTCCCTAGTTTTGTCTGTTAACTTCTTGTTGCTCTACTCTTCTGCTTGTCACTAGGAGTATCATGGGAACCATGGGAATACTCATAACTGGGTCTCAACCATGACAGCCAGTTTCAACAGAGTACTCAGACTGAGATTCTCTACCCTCTGTTGTAAGGCAGAGCTGAGGAACTTTTCTGGTCTGCCTCTCTTTTTTGCACAGAACTTCTGTGCTACTGCTGGGGACAGGCACAGCCTACTTCTGAGACATCTTCTGATCCATGGAATGTGCTACAATGAGAGCAAGTGGGAACTCAGCGTTGTCACCTTGTCATGCATGTCTGGAATACGGCATCCAGCCTATAGGCCAGGATGAAAAAGTGAGCCTTGGCCACTCAATCACCCAGCAGGAGTACAACTTCTGTAACCCAGGACCAGGGCAGCTGGCATGTGTTTAATATCTCTCAGATACAAATTATGCCCTAGAATGGGAACTGTGGAAACTCCACGCTTCTTAACCACACCTGGCCAGGAAGAGTAGCTGGGATAGTTTCTATAATGTGGATATGAGAGTATGGGGAAGGAGCCAAGTCACGGCTCAGATGCTACTGCCTCCAACTGTTTTGAGATTTAGCAGGTTTTTACCAAATAATTGTTTCTTCATTTGCTTTAAGTCCTTGGACAATTCTCAAAACCTTTTTTAAAAATTGTTTTTTTGAGTTAAATGGCTATTTTTGCCATAGACACAGTATGCTGCACTTCTCTTTTCACAATCCAAAGCAGAAATCTACCTATTTATAATAGCTACATTTAAAATTCTCCTTCTAAAACTGTATGTGAGAGAAGACCTGGAGGGTACCTCCATGCCAGGAGAAAGAGCAGCCCTGGGGCAGCCCTGCTCCCAGCAGATCCTTGAGGGGAGAATGGGGCCTCAACCCCGGGAGAGCTCAGTATGGTGCAGCAAGAGGAAAAGACTAAACCAACAGACCCGAGCTGCCCAAAAACACCACCCAGGGAGAGAAGGAGCAACTAGACGCCATGACGGCCCACACTGAGCCCAACAGCCCATCTGAAACCCCACCTTGAAGCCCACATCCAGCAGACAACAGAGGGTCTATCTGTTCCCTCTCTACCAATGGGGGCAAGATCATTTTTCACGTTCTCTTGTTTTTAAGATGTTCTCTCATCAAGTAGTTCCTGACAACAGCACTCTCGTTTAGTTCTGAGACTGTCCTCACATGATCCTGCTGCCATACTTTCAACAGATTTTTTTTAATCATCTGATTTTCTATTTGGAGTCCTTAAAAGGACTCTAGTCCTTTACTGTGCTTATCATGCATGTTTTGTGTTGTTTTGTCTAGCTCTTCTTTTTATTAATGTCTTCTTTAGACTTGCTATGGTTTTATTTAGTTGGCCCAACATCTTGTTACTTATATCTTCCATGATCTTGCCAACTGCTTTACTGAACTATTTTGTTGAAGTGTGAGGCTTTTGGTTTCCTTTTCTTTGACACGCTATGGATCAGCTTTGGGCAAGTGGGGGTATTTGGAGGCGTTTTGTTGGCTTGTCTTCTCATGCTTTCTTCCCTCTCTGTCTGTCTGTCTCTCCCTCCCTCTATCTCTCCCATCCTCCCTCTCTCTGTTGGTTTGTGTTGAGGCTTGCTTCTAGTATGAAGACTTCTTTAGTTAGTATCTACTTTTCAGTGGTATTCTCTGGGGATGGCTTCCTGCCCACCTTTGCCTGTGTCCCAGGTTCCAGCCACCTAAGTTGACTTGAGATAACATGCTAGGGGCTGCAGCATATTTGCCTCAATACCCATTCTCCCAGGATGGACCACAGTATTGCTAATGACCCACAGGTAATCTAGTTATTGCCATCTCAAGAAAATCAACCAATAGCAATAGCTGTGACACTTTTGTTATTGTAATAAAATCAGCATCAATTATAACATGAAACACAAGCTGAATATTTGTAAACCTAAGGGCCAACACCATACCACCCTTGTCTGTAGAAAAGAAATCTATGATTATAGTGTGAACGCTAAGACAAATCGAATACTGACCTACAGAAAATGGAATGACTTTATCTCTATTAGCACAGTATTCAATAACATAAAGTTAACCATCTAGAGTCATAAAGTTTAGTAGTTATACTGGTGGAGGGGTGGGGATGTGGAGAAGGAGGAGCAAAATTTGAAAAATTAACTGATGGGAAAAGAGGAGGAAAGAAAAGTAAGGTAGGGGGTCCTATTAAGGAGCAAAAGGAAATTAATAGTGATAGAGAACAATCACTGGAAAGAATAAACAAGAAAAGGGGAAAAAAGAACAGCAAAAATAGATCTTTTATCTATTTTTTCTCTCTTTTATCTTTTTTTTTTCTCTCTTTTAGAGAAGGAAGACAAGTTGGAAGGGAAAGAGATAAAAGAGAAAAAAAAGAAACTAAAAGAGGAAAATAAAGTTGGAGAAAAAACCCTAACTGGAAAAACTCAACAAAGGAAAGAAAAATAAAGTAAAACAGGAAAATCAATGAAAAGATTGAGGCAAAGAAAAAATCCTGAGGTTACTGGATAAGTGGTCTGTTGGCATGATTTTCAGTTTTGGGATCCAATTCCGCATACCTAGCCATAGGGCGGATACATCCTTCAGCGCCCTCCTTGTGCAGAAATGACTTCAAGCACATTCAATTATTTGATCTTTGACAAAGGAGTCAAAACATACACTGGGGGAAAGATTGCCTCTTTAATAAATGGTGCTGAGTAATCTGGCTATCCATATGCAGAAGATGGAACCTGGACCCATATCTCTCACTACATACTAACCTAAAATAAAAATGGATCAAAGACCCAGATATGGTGACACACGCCTATAATCCCAGCACTTGGGAGGATGAGGCAGGAGGATCTCCAGGAGTTCAAGGCCAGCCTATACTACATAATAAGACCTTGTCTCAAAAAACAAAACAAAAAACAAAAAACCCCCACAACCGAACAGATACGTAAATAAAATTTAAAAGTTAAATCAAAGAACTAAATGTCAAAACAGAAACACAACCTGCTAGAAGAGAAAACAGGCAAAATTCTTGCAGTTGTAGGTATAGATAAGGACTTTCTGAAAAGAACCTTAGTTATACAGGAAATAGTTCTGAAAATCAACAAATGAGACCATATTCAATTAGAAAGCTTCTGCACAGCAAAAGAACCAACAGAGTGAAAAGACAATCTACAGAAAAGACAATCTGCCAGGAAATGAACTTAGGACCTTGCACTTGCCAGGCAGGCAATTACACAGCTGAGCTACAACCCCAGCCCCAGAATGGGAAAAATTTTTTGCCAGTGATTCCTCAGTTGAAGGACTCATTTAGAATACAGAAAGAATTAACACAAAAAGAGATCCTCAAAATAAAAGACTCACTCAAAAAATGGACAAATGGAATGAGGAGATAATTCTCAGAAGAACAAATACATGAAAAAATGCTCAACTTTGCTGAGCATTATAAAACAACACTGAAATTCCACCTCACTCCAGAAGGAAGGGCTATCATCAAGAAATCAGTAATAACAAATGCTGAAGGGGCTGTGAGCAAAAAAGGAGCCCTCCTCCACAGTTGGTGGGATGTACACAGTGGTACAACCACTACAGAAATTAGTAGGGAGATTCCTCAAGAGCCTAAAACTAGAAATTCCATTTGATCCAGCTATTCCCCTTCTATTTGTCTTCCTAAAAGAGTTAAAGACATTTAACAGAGAGACATGCATATCCATGTTTATAATAGCACAATTCATAATAGATAAATCTTCTAAGTGGCCCATAAGACTATCAAAGATGAATGGATAAAGAATATGTGGTATTTACATCCCATGGAGTATTACTCTGCCATAAAGGATTGACTTATTTGTAGGAAAATGTGTGCAGCTTGACACCTTGGGGTATGTTATGTACACGTACCAATTTCACACAAGGAATGTAAACGTTATGTACTTCAAATACGTAGAAAAAAAGAGGGGTGGATGGGTGGGAGAGCCCAAATATGTAAAGGGGGGTCGACAAAGGGAAGGAAAAGGAATTAAGATGTGTTATGTGCAGGTATCAATTTCACAAAAGGAATATAAACATTACGTACTACACACATACACTAATAAACTAAGATTTTAAAAACTGTTTAGGAAATTGATTGCATACAATTAAAATTTAAAGTTACTTACAAAGAATATTTCAAGGTATCATCCAATTCCATGATAGCTGCCTGGTTTCCACAACGGTAACAGTAATTGGGTGCACTGAATATGGTAACCACATTCCGATCATGGCACCAATTGTATCCCTGCAGCATTAAAAATATGCTTCATTATAAAATTCTGATCTTGACCACATATAACCAAATATCCCTTGCAGACACACAGCCACATGCAGCCTCCATCTTTAACAGTGCATCTGTCTGCTCAGAACATAGTACTGGGCACAGGGTTTTGTTACATTGAGCTCCTAACTATGCAGTTGTGCTTAATTTTTGAGATCTTAGCTATGGCCTATGTTGAAATTTCTTCTACAACAATGATAAGATTTTTCAACTTTCCCTCATAAATTGTGTCAATTTGGCCTGGGGATTTAGCTTAGCGGCATAAGCGCCTGCCTTGCAAGCAGGCAGTCATGAGTTCGATCCCAGGTACCAATGAAAAGGAAAAAGACAAAAAATAAATAAATAAATAAATAAATAATGTCAATTTTTGCTTCATATATTTTGAAGCTATTATTAGTAAATAGAACACTCTCTTCCTAGAGATCTGGGCCAACTAATACTTTGCTCTGGCCATCTAATATTTTACTATTTGATATAAAATTTCCTTTCATTTGGGAAGCAATATGTCCTATATTTCAATTCATGAACACATAGATACTATTTGAGATAAAGATCACGTATCAGAAGAAGTACCTACCTCCATTACAAGCTGGTGGGCACGAGAAACCAGTGTGAGACCATTGGCATGGTTAAACGTTTCAGAAATATCTTGTCCAAATGTGTAGCCAGCACCACGTGGTGAAATACCCCATCCACCACGGTCGTCTGGATCTGACCATAAGAGATCACACATTGGGCCCTGATCAAGAAAATGAAATGTATGTCATAAATTAGTGGCAGTCATAGTGAACTTATTTAGCATTCTCACATGAGTTATACTGCTTTCTCTTTTTTAAACAAAGTTTACCTCATGTGGAACTTCTTGTAAACGATCCAGGGCTCTTATATGATCCAGTGTATCTATGGATGGAGAGAGGCCACCATGGAGGCAGAATATCTGTTTAGGAATTTAAAAGGAAAATATATTTGTTTTACTAATTGCTAAAAGTCAAAGAAAGCTAAATAACAGTTACATGTGTCAGTCCTAATACTCTTTTCTTTTTCTTTCTTTTTTTTTTTTTTTTTTTTTTTTTGTCTTTTTTGAGACAGGGTTTCGCGCTATGCAGTTCAGGTTGGCCTTGAACTCACTTTGTAGCCCAGGCTGGTCTCGAACTCGCAATGATCCTCCTGCCTCAGCCTCTCACGTGCTGGGATTACAGGCATGAGCCACCATGCCCGGCTTCAATACTCTTCTTTTCAAAGTAAAGTTTATGTAGCCCAGGCTAGCCTCAAACTCATGGCATCTTTCCTGCGTCAGCCTCCCAAGTGCTGTGATTATAGATGTGTATCTGGCTAAAATTGTTAACATTTACATATACAGTATTCCTTCCACTTTTTAACTTCATGGTTTCACTAGATGGTTTGCTTGTTCTTCTGTGTGTGGTGCTAGGCTAGGGTCTTGTGACTGCTAGGAAAGTGTTCCACCAATAAGCTCCATTCCTAGCATCCCAGTTTGTGTGTGTGTGTGTGTGTGTGTGTGTGTGTGTGTGTGTGTGTGTGTGTGTGTTTTGGTGTGTCTTTTTGAGGCAAGGTTTCACTGTGCAGTTTAGGCTGGCCCTGAATTCACCTTGTGGTCCAGGTTGGCCTTGAATTTTCAGGGATCCTCCTGCCTCAGCCTCCCAAGTGCTGGGATTACAGGTGTGTGCCACAACGCTGGGTCTCATTTTATAGTTTTTTTCTTTTCTCTGGTGAACAGGATCCCTACTCTTGTGTCTTGTTATTATATTGTGTTTTGGTTATTGCTGATGTATAAAAACTTTTCACAACAAGCAACCATTCCTACTGATTATTACTGGTTACAACACTTTTTCAGTTTTCTCAGATTTTCTGAGTGCACAATTTATTTGAAAAAATACATATATGTAATTTTCTTTCTTTTCAATATTTATGTCTTTTAATTGTTTTTACTGCTTAGTACACTGGCTAGGACTTCTAAAACAACACTGAATAGTACAAGTTTTTTGTGTTTGTTTGCGGAGACAGGGTCTTGCTATGTATTTCTGGCTGTAGCCCAGACTGGCCTTGAATTTGCAGCAATCCTCCTGCCTCAGTCTCCCAAGTGCTAGGATTATAGGCATATGGTACCATGCCTGGCTAATAATGCAAGTTTTTTGAGATAGGGTCTCTCTAAGTAGTTCGGGCTGGCCTTAAACTCTCTATGCAGCTCAAGTTGGCCTCAAACTCACAGCCCTTCCTGCCTCAGTCTCCCAAATGCTGGGATTACAGGTGAACCACCATGCCTGGGCTTTATAAAGCAAGTTTTAATGAACATTTTTCTCCTAATTTTGGTGAGGAGGATTTCTAATGCTTCACCAATTTAACCCATTAATGCAGTTGCATATTTATCTTAATTGAGTTTTAAATCATCAAAACAGGAATTTTCTCAAATGATCTCAGTCAAATCTTATCTTTCTATACTTGCCACACGACGTGATAGTGATATTACACTAGGCACATAACTGGTTTGCTTTTTGCATAACTGGGGATGGAATAAAGTGTAAGCTGTGATGCTTTTCATCTCTTCTCATGTTCCTTAAAGGGTTGGTGAAATCTGCCTACTAAATTTTAGCTCTGGTTAACTGAGTACCACCGATACATCAAACATTGTATCTGTTAGGTAAGGTCATGTTCAAATATTCTGTAGACCCATTTGTTTTGTTTACTTATTTTAGAGGTACAGAAACTTTTTGCAATAATATTTTATAACAAACAATGTGTCAGTAGTGGTGTACATTTGCTTTGTTTCTTACAAGTACTACAATAATAAGAGCAATGGTTCACTGAGCGTAAGAGTGTGGAGGGTGCTGACAGGTGGAGAAAAATAAAGCTCTACTAATGTACTTTTACTTTTTGGTACCATTAATAAACTTTTAAAAAAAAGTTTTGGGGAGTAAAAGCTAGAGTCTTTAGCATAGCAGGCAAGTATTTTACTACTGAGCTATATTCCTGGTCCAAATGGAGTTACTTTAAAAACGACACATCATCAATACTGACAGGATACCTATCTAAAATAATTTTGTCTGTTAATTTTAAGATTATATTAGTTTTTAACAATGTAAAACCTTAACCACCTTATAAATTAATGCTTTAATTTTAGCAAACATAGACAAAGTATTATCTATGTACTTATTATTTTTAATTATCCTTTTAATAATATCCTTTGGACATTACTGCAGTGTCCATAATCTTGGCTGGGAAAAATGTAGATCATCAGAATTACACAGAGGGTCATAACCAAATTATACTCTCCCTGGAAGGCCAAAAGCGTTATCTACTACAGCCCTCAGAACTATGGACATTTAAGAACTACAGTTTTATATTTAAATTTAAATCAGCTTATACAGTAAAGCCTCTAGAAATTATAATAGGAGAATTGTATTTTGTTTTTCTACTTTTCAATGTTCTGTGGTATGTCTGCAATACTTATTTTGGGTGGAACAAAGCACTTCTTAGCAAAGGTTTGATTATCATGAAAATAGGAATAAAGTTATTCATGTAACCAGCAAACTGTACAGCATATATGCAGATACTTTTAAATAACATCTGGCTTTATTAATAGTACATATCATGATCTTACAATCTTAAGCACTTACCAAATTTATAATAAAAGCATATTAGCATATATATTTGAATAGGAAATTTGCCGTTCTAAGTGCACAAAACTCAACCAGTTCCCTGCTTAGAAATTTGAAAAGGTGTGTGTTGGGGGAGCCAAGATGCATATACACAGGTTATGTAAATCTAGAACATAAATTATTAACAGTACATCTTTCCTGACAGTCATACTGTCACCACACACACATAACATACCTGTCCATCTACTAAAGCTGTAAGTGGAAGATAATCAAAGAGATCTGTAAAATATTTCCAAACATTGGCATTTCCGTATTTTCGTAGACATTCATCATAAAAACCATATACTTGGGTAATCTGTCGGCTTTCATGATTTCCTCTCAGTATGGTAATGCGTTCTGGATAACGCACCTGGAACAAAAGGAAGAGAAACCTTTCACAGTTCAATCATAATTTTTACTGTATCACGTTAGGAACATTAACTTTGGACCTTTCTTTAAATGGCTCTTTGTCCTCTAATGGAATAAAATATTAATCTTTATAAATAAATAAAATATTAATCTTAATATACCTCTGATAAGTTTCTTTGTAGATTAACTTCTTTCCTTTCCAACTCCTATTTTCACAGAAGACTAAGTTTTGGACTCAGTCAAATCTGAGCAAAATTTCAAATGTATTAGAATCCAAAAATCTCAAAAACCTGTGGTCCAAAGCATTTCAGGACCCTGGCAAGCAAGAGGCTATGAGTTCAATCTCCAGTAACAAAAGAAAAAAAAAAAAAAAGAGAAAAAGAAAAAGCATTTCAGGTAAGGGACACTTGAGGCCAGGTAGGGTGGTATATTCCTATAACCCTAGCATTCAGGAGTTTAAGGCAGGAAGATCACCTTAAATTCAAGGCCAGCCTGAATTATATACTGAGTTTAAGACCTGCTTGAATTACACAGTGAGATCCTATCTCAAAAAAAACCAAAACAAAACACCCAAAACCAAACCAAAACAAAACCACAAAACCTCAAACCCCAAAAACAAACAAACAAAAACCAAAAGGATACTCAACATGTATTTAGTTAGGAATGTGTTTTATGAGAAGGAAAAAACTCAACAAATTCTATAAATTAATCAAAATGTTACAAAGGCATATTTTAATTCATATGTATTTGCTAAACACCCATTGTATGTCTGATACTAAACTATACCTAGATTTGGTGCTATAAAGATAATGTTGGGTCCACAAAAGAATAATACAAAATAATAATACTTCAAGAAGTTAAAATTACTATACTAATTCCACTCTCAGCTATATACTTAGATGGAAATCTGTTCACACATGTTCATAGCAACATTATTCGAAATAGTAAAAAAAAAGTGGAAACTATGCTGTTTAGGGACTTATTCAGGAGAAATGTGACATAAACAATATAAGGTAATAAGCCAGTATGTAACAGACATAAGTAAGGGATATTTGAGAAGTTATAATATAGTAATTTCTTTTTTTGGCACTGAGCATTGAACCCTAGGCCTTTGCACTGAAGTACATCTATAGTCCTTTTTACTTTTTATTTTGTGACAGAGTTCTGCTAAATTGCTAAGTTACTCACACTGAGCTCAAACTTATGATTTTCTTGCCTCAGTCTCCCAGAGTGCTGCCAGGTGGGCCCCATTCTGCTCAGCTTTATTATAGTAATTTTGAGTAAAAGGAGTAAGGCTAGCTGGGTGTGGTGGTACACACCTGTAATCCCAGCACTAGGAGACTGAGAGGGAGGAGGATCATTCAAAGTTTGAGACCAGCCTGGGTTACAAAGTGAGCTCAAGGTCAGCCTAAACTGCAGAGTTACAGCCTGTCTCAAAAACAAAACAAACAAACAAAGTAAGGCAAAAATATGAAGTCTTTATGGAAAAAAGAGAAACCCAAGTCTGGGGAGAATGGCTAAGAAAGTAATGAGAATAATCTTTTTTTTTTTTTTTTTTTTTGTCTTTTTCGTTTTTATCGGTACCAGGGATCGAACTCACGACTACCTGCTTGCAAGGCAGGCGCTTATGCCACTGAGCTAAATCCCCAGCCCTGAGAATAATCTTATAGGAAAATTGGGGAAGAAAATTCATGCAGTTAAGGGCTGGGGATTTAGCTCAGCGGCATAAGCACCTGCCTTGCAAGCAGGCGGTCGTGAGTTCGATCCCTGGTACTGATAAAAATGAAAAAGACAAAAAAAAAAAAAAAAAAGAAAAAAAAAAAGAAAATTCATGCAGTTAGTTTAGAAAACACTGAATAAGAAAACTGTGATCTGAGGCAAAGAGTTTATGCTATCAACTACTGACAGGTAAATCCAGGTTAGACTATAAACAGAGGACGGCAAGGAGTTTGAATCTGATTTTACAATAACACAGAATTACCAAAGAATTTGGGAACTATGAAGAAAAAAAGTGCTAGTAAGTGTTAAGGAAGAGAGATTTCATCTCTCAGTATATTCAAGGTGATCTAAAAGGATCAAATCTTAGAGACAGAAACACAAGTTACCAAATTATTGCAGTAAGGTGTAAAGTGATAAATTGTGGGACTGGGGATTTAGCTCAGCGGCATAGGCGCCTGCCTTGCAAGCAGGCAGTCGTGAGTTCGATCCCTGGTACCAAGACAAAAAAAAAAGTGATAAATTGTGTGGAGCAACAATAGACTTTTCAAGGCAAGAATTTAAAAGGCTTGTTTACTGACTCAGTATGAAGAGTAAGTCACTTAAAAATTCTAAAACTTCAGTTATGGACAACCTGAAAGAATAATACACATCAGAAGTAGACAGAAACTTAAGGCATAAATTTCTTCTGTCTGTTTTTAAAAGATATAAAGCCAGCTATTGTTTAAGGAGCTATGAACTGAATGGACCATAAACTCAAAAAAGATGATATGCAATACTGCCATTCGTCTGCCTAGTTCAAAATCTGGAAAAAAGAAAAGATGATTTTCATTAACCATACCTTTAATGCTACAAGAAGAGTCACAGTCTCCACAGAATAATAACCTCTGTCTACATAGTCGCCCATGAATAGATAGTTTGTATCTGGTGATTTTCCACCAATTCTAAAGAGTTCCATAAGGTCATGAAATTGGCCATGTACATCTCCACAGACGGTAACCGGACAACGAACCTCTTGCACATTTGATTCTTTTGTTAAAATTTCTTTAGCCTGTTGGAAAAACAAAAACAACACAGAAAAAAAAATGTTATTACAGATTTAAAGGTAACATTTTTTTCCTACTAAAAGAAAACCTGGGGAAAGCACTGGTTAGCATGCCTTATAAAAGCATAAAATAAAAACCACACAATTAGATATACTTTACTAGTACAGCTATAGTAAAAAAGACACAAAACAAAAGCTTGCAAAGGCACGGAGAACTTGAAACCCTTATATGTTGTTGGGAATATAAAAGATTGCACCTTCTACTGCTATAGCAGTTTTTCAAGAAGTTAAAATTACTATACTAATTCCACTCTCAGCTATATACTTAGATGGAAATCTGTTCACACATGTTCACAGCAACATTATTCGAAATAGTAAAAAAAAGTGGAAACTATTCATATCTACCTATCATCTCCTAAATGGATAACTACAATAGACATACAATGGGATATTATCCAGTAATAAATGAAGTACTATTATATAATTGCAATTTTGAAAACATTGTGCTATGTGAGAGAAGCCAGTTACAAAATGTCACATAATATACAATTATATTTACATGCAATGTCCAGAAAAGGCACATTTACAGAAGTAGAAAGTAATTAGTAATGTTGCCTAGAGCATAGGAGGTAGAGGAAGACAATGTGTACTGTTATTTCCTGGGAAATAACAGCTGAGAAATTCAAGATTTCTTCCAGGAATAATGAAAACATTCTAATACTGCAATGGATGCATAAACCTAAGTGTACTAAAAGCTACTGAATTGCACATTCTAATGAGTAAACTGCACAGTATTGGAATTTTATCTCAATAAAACTATGTTTTAAAAAGTAATCTGCTGACTGTGGTGGTGCACACCTGTAATCCCAGCACTCAGGAGCCTGAGGCAGAAGGATCATCTGGGCTACCAAGTGAGTTTAAGGTCAGCCTGAACTGCATAGTGAAACCCTGTGTCAAAAAGACCCCCTCCCCCCAAAAAAGCCCAAAAACCAAAAAGCAGAAACAAAAACCCCAAGACAAAACAAAAAAACTTACAAGTTTCAAAAGTCAATGAAATATAATTCACAATTATCCAAATCCCTTATAAACAATTTTAAGCCAAGTTTCAAACTTCATCTCTCGACTTGACTATTCCAACTATCTTTTATTTTTAGAATTAGGTTGAATATACCATTAGGAGGCCCTGACAACAGAATTTATGTATAAATGTGGGCAAGTTAAATTTACTGACTAAATACAAGGTCATTAACAGCTGACATATTTAGTAACTCTGGCTAATAGTAGAAAAAGAGCCCAGAATCAGGAAATGTAAAAGGCCTCTAAATTACCAAAACAGATACAATGAAAAGTGTATGTACCTCTCCATCAACTTGCAAGAAGGCCTCATAAGCCCTATTTTGGGCATATTTACTTGTTACATATAAAACTCCAACTACATATTGTGTTTCTAGGTCTATAACAAATTAGGGAAGACCACTGAAGAGTTAGGAACTGGGACCAAACAGACATGCAAATGTAGATGAAGAAGCAACCAGATGATGTAATAGCAGAAGTAACACAGACTAATAAAACTTGAATGATATTCAGAAGTAGAACCTGCTCCAGGACAAGCCAACACTGAAGGGAGAATGTGATTTTAGGGACAGATGATTCTCTGGTCCTCCAGTGATTTGATAATCTAAAGCACATTTAAAAACGTGGACGCTGAGTTTCTGTATGCACACTACCCACCTCCACTGCTCTGTATCTGTTAATAGAGTAACATTTTTGTCCATTAGGTAAGTGTAAACCAAAATCTTAGTTTGCACCTAGTAACATTTTTTAAGAGTAGTTTTTAAAAATTTGTTAGTCACTGCCTGCTTGACTCCGTGTGTGTGTGTGTGTGTGTGTGTGTGTGTGTGTGTGTGTGTGTATGTAATGCCTACTCACAAATTTAGTCTTATTCCTGACTGGGTTGTTTATATTTTCTCTATTTGTGACCTTTTTGGGGGGGATGGGTTGCTTCTACATTTTAAAGTAGCCAAATTTACCGTTCTTCCCTCTTTAGAGTCTGTGCTACTTGGGCCTTGTTTTAAGAACTGTCTCCTATACAAAAGGTCAAAAAGGCAATTCTATGTCCCATATTTTTACCCCTTAAGTATTGTTTTTCACATTTAATGAGTTTTTAATCCAGCTGGCATGTGCTGTGTGGCATAATGAAAACAGTTTTGGTGTTTTTTTTATTTTGGACTCAGTGTTACTTATCATATAGCACCTTCCTTTTCTTATAATTCAAAATGTCATCTCTGCTAAGCTTTTGTAAAGATCCAAGCAAGTTTCTGGATGAACCTATTCTGCACACAAACTACATCATCACAGTTCCCTCAAACCTTTTTTTCTGAAGGCGTTATCTCTTGAACTGCCTGCTCTTCTTGTTATTGGCAACCTTGCCCAGGGTCCTGAGTAGGTTGCAGTCCAAGTCAAGCTGAGCTCCCTGGGTGCTCATTCCTCGCCTTAACTATGTGGGGCTGCTCTTCCATGTGGTAGTATGTTGGTGCTGACTTCCAGGTACGTTTCAAGCGACAGGCTACAAATTTGGGAAATATGTGAGTCCCCTCTCTATGGAGTGAGCCTTGTGGAAACAGAAAAAAGTGAGAGTAGAGAAATAAACTGCTACCATGTTTCTCCTTTCAGGGATACCCTAGGATTCTACTTATTCTTAACTATCTGGACAATATTAGTCCTTTCATGAATTCTTCCATGTAAGTTTTAGAATTTATCAAGTTCAGAGAAAATCCTGTTGGGACTTTGATACTGCACTGCATTTACCAATTAATTTCAGGTGAATGGATATCTTTAAAATACCAACTCTTTCCACTGATGAATATAGTACTGATCAGCACTCACTGAGACTGCCTTTATTCTTTAATAGACTTTTGTGATTGTCTCTAGTAATGTCCTTGTTGTTCCTGTAGTTGCACATATAAGTCACGCACTATCTAACATTAGCTCAGCAACAGACTGCATATACAACAGAGCTCCCATATAGTAAAGGAGCCGAGAAGTCCTACTGTCAGCCCACTGTCATTGTGTGGAGAAGACCACATGGACAGCTCTCTTTGAAAACAGAGCAATTATCTTCACTTTAGCTAAACAGGGCCCTATCTCCATGTACTGATACATACAGAGCTGGCTAAGCTATTTCTCTTTGCCTTCAACTCCCTCTAAGTAATGTAAATAGGGCTAGCTAAGGTACTTTGAAGCTAAGTAATAACCCTGTTTCCCCATCTGAGTGGCTCCCTTTAAATGGTTGAGTCCAGCAGGATGACAGAGCCAACCGTCTGGGACTGTCAACTGGATTTGAGTGAGCCTCTGAGATAAGAGGCTATGTATGACTTCCTAGGGTACAAAACTTTACACATCAGCAACTGAAGTAACAGCTCCCCAAACATTAAATGCTACCTCAATTGTGTTATGCAGATTGGTCTTTCTATGTATTTTTCTCTGGGCATATTGCAGAGGTGCTTTCTGGCCTCCTAGCTAGCTCAGCTCACATTACTCATGTAATTCCTGCCATTCTCACAGACACTCAATCCTTAGCCATTCTCTTCAAAGATCCATAAAATCCGAGTTAGGCCCTGTGTTGGGCCTTTGTTCTGTGAATCTTTGTCTGGATGGAACTCCGGACCCCTTGGCTGCCCTAACTGTAAATATGTCTTGGTGTCTTTATTTTCACCATGGATTGTACTGGTGGTGGCAGACTGGACCTAAGCACCACCAGAATTCCAGTAACGTTTCCATGGGATTATGAGATTACAAATATAAACTTCCTGGATTTCGAGGAGGACAGAAAAGGGCCTTATAATTGTAGCTGTTCTAACACTGCATGTGCTACTCATGTCTTTGTGGTGTTGGCAGTATAAACAAAGCTGGTTAACAGGATTACAGGCAATTATATATGGTACATAACTGATAATAAACACTATGTCAATGGTTTATAGCCAATATACTATACTTTCTGTTGTTAGAATGTACTCTTTCTATTGCACTTACAAAAACATTTTTTACTGTAAAATCGTAGTGTCTTACACTGGTAGCAACTTCAAACATCTTGTGTATCCTGCATTTCTCAACTGTATCACTTCGTTTAGTATTTCAGCTCATCTTCAGTTTAAGCACTTTATGAGTTACCACGATACAATCACTGAATGATGCATTTTTCACAACGTATTCCTACCCACTAAGTAATGCATGATTATAATCCAAAGTAACTTTACGGTTGATACTATGCTGGGATTTAAAATAGTAACTCCTGTGTCTTTGACATGTCATAAATTTTATTTATTTATTTATTTGAGATGGGGTTTCACTATATAGTGCAGCCTGGCCTTGAACTTGTTTATGTAGCCCAGGCTGACCTCAAATTTGCAGCAATCCTCCTGCCTCGGCCTCCCAAATGTTGGGATTAAAGGTGTGTGTCACCATCCCCAGTAAATTTTAAATTTTATAATCCCTTTTCCTGTTTAAAAAATATAATTGTTGGACGTGGACATAGTGGCACACACTTGTAATCCCAGCACTCAGAAGGCTGAAGCAGAAGATTACTTTGAGTTCAAGGCCAGCCTAAACTACACAGCAAGACCCTGTCTCAAAAAAATTATGCACTAAGTGCCTGCCTTACAAGTGCGTGGTCATGAGTTTGATCTCCAGTACCAGAACAAAAAACAAAAAATCCATATATATATATATTCACATACACACACACACACAATGTGTACATGTGTATTAGTCCTGGAAACCAAACCAAATGTCTTACTATGCTAGGGAAACGCTCTATCACTGAGCCACAGCTCCAGTCTCTGTTCTCAGTGCCAGATTTTTACATAATGCTCTTGTGTGCAACCTTATGCTCTACCCCTGGGCCACCCCCTCAGCTCTACATAATGTTTTTATAAGTTCAAACATACTGGACTACTTTTAATGCTTCGTAGATTTTCACATAAACTGTAAAATTATACTTTCCTTTGTCCTTCAGAAATCTCCTAACAGTATAGTGTTGAGCAGAAAGCTCTTCACTGCACCCCAGTGCTGACTATCCTTTCAGTCATGAGACTTCTGAGAAGGGCTTTGGTACACACAGCCTTTGTCAAGTCAAGGAAGCCCTGTTCCTAAATCACATTTTTAGTTACAAAATGATCTTCATTTGGCAATATCACTTTTATAATCTACTGGCATACTACATAGATTTTTTCCCTCTATTAATGTGATCTCAGTAATTTCCCCAGGTTAAATTCTTTTGGTCATAAAGTATTTTTAAAAACACAAAGCTGAGGACTTCCATCGTGAAGAAGAGTCCTGAAAAGGTTGTAATACAGTTTGGAAGAAAGGAACAGAGCTATGTAATGGAGAAACTGCTGTGTCTTGAAATCTATCTGTATCCCTAGATAAGCTACAAAATGCTGAACATCTTACAAGAGTGTTCATTAGTGGTATGTGCTTAAGCATAAATCAGGTGGTGTTAGAGCACACAGAAGATTTCTTGGACTTTAGAAAGTTAAGGGATTCACGTAAACAGGGTTGGCCACAAAACAAGATTGTTGAAGTAAATGCAAAACAAGAGAAATTCTCACAGCATGCAGAGGAAAAGGCCAAAGAAATTAAGATATAGGAAGGGGAGAAAAAGAGAGGGTCAGTTCAGGAGACACAATCTACATGTAACAGGTATACCTGAAACACATGACAAAGCAAATGAAGCTGAAGCAACAACTAAGGAACTAATTGAAGAAAACTCTCTAGAGTTGAAGAACTAAGTAGGACTGCAAATAAAGAAGCCTCATTTGGTACCTTTAAATTAAAGAAAAATAAGACAACACCGAGATATGCCCTAGGAACTCTTGAAAGAAAAAAATTTCCAAGTATCCAGACAGAGAAAGCAGGTTACCAATAAAGGGACAAAAGTCAGAATGACCTGATATTTTTCTCTTGCAATTCTAAATCCCACAAGACAATGGAACAATGTCTTTAGAGATTTAAGGGAAAATAATTTTGAATCAAGAATTAGAGACACTGTCAAGTTAGTATTTCTGTATGAAAGCAACTGGAAGACATTCTCAGATACCAAAGTGTTCAGAAAGTATATCGACCAAGAACCTTCTCTGAAAAATGTGCTGCAGCCACTAAACATGCTACAGAAACTAAAAAAGAGTAGGGAGATTGTTATATGAAAAATTTGATGGTTAAAAGTAGTTATGAATATGAAGTCTAAAATTGTTACATATAGGGTAATAAATCTAAATAGAAAATAGATGTGTAAAGTAGAGCTAAAATTTTTAGTTTTTGGAGTTTTAAACTGTTGAAGTGCACATCAACTATTTAATGCACTGGGCAAATACTGTTTTATTTTTGCCATGTAATATTACAGATGAAGACGCATGTTGAGCCAAATGTATGCTGGATGGAAGTGCTTTGTCAGTGTGAATGAAAGTAAAGACATTTTAAATGTTAATCTAACAAAATTGGGAAAGGATACAGTTTTATTTCCCTTAAAAAACCCCAACAAGTTTGAGAAGTTAATAGTGATAATATAAAGAGAAAACATCAAAAGCACTGGTTGGAGAGGGATGGCTATCTCTGAAATACTAACTGGGAAAACTAGTAAATACTGCATCAGATGGCATATAAGTCAATTTGTCACTGAATTGTTGACAAAAATATCTACACACATTCCAAGTTTCTAGAATTAAAAAACAAAACCAAACAACAAGTAGCACAAGAAACTCACTAAGGAAGCATCAAAATTTGCATAAAAGACACTGATAGAAGTAGATGTGAGTTAACTCATAAACTGGTTAAATTCCCAATTAATAAGATCCAAACTGAGTAATAAAATCAATTTCTGATCCAAGATACTCACATTTGTATAAAACAAAGGTTAAAAGGGGTTAAAGGTAATACAAACTCTAGGTCATGAAATGGAGAACGACATTTTTACTAGGCAAAAATAAGGATATTACAACATATTTCACATTTAAGAGATTTTATGTGGCATTCATATATAAGATTTTTGTTCATTCTTGATGTAGTTGGGAATTTCACTTTTGTAAACTGATACACGTTTTCTTTTTCTTTTTTTTTTTTTTGAGACATGGTCTTACTATATAGTTAAGACTGGTTTTGAACTTGTGGCAATCCTCCTATCTTGACCTCCCAAGGGCTGAGATTATAAGTGTGTGCCATCATGCCTGGCTAAGTACTATATTTTAAAACACAAAATCAGTGCGTTTTGTGTACTGAAAATTCACCAATTAATTCTTCAATTAAAGAGAAGACTTAGCAAAAAAGCTGATCTTATCATATCTGTGTTCTTAACAGCAAAGATCTACACGTAGGGCTAGGGGTATAGGCCAGTGGCAGAGTATGTCTGGTATAAGCAAGGAACTAGATTCAATCTCCAGAATCAAACAACTAACTCTACTTTGCTAATGTTGTCTAGCTTCCTGACTTATCAAAGTGCCAATATTTTCATAAAATAAAGTAGGAAACTCTCCCTTCTATCCACTGGAGGATATGAATTTTAAGTCAGATATGGTGGCACATACCCGTGATCCTAGTACCCAGGGGCTGAAATAAGACCACTGTTTCTCACTTTATTGTTGGTTATCTAAATCTTCTTACTTCAAAGTTGTGGGTCATTTATTGACTCCCACAGTACCACCTGAGACTGGTCTGTTTGCTCCAGCGAGCTAAAGACTCAAGAATTTGTAAAAAAGTGCAGGACCTAGCATGCCTACAGACCACATTCATTTCTGAGGTTCTTCTAAGAGCTTACTCTATTCACATAGGGGGATCTCGCAGATTTTGGACACATACCCTGGTCACTGTGCCATCCACCACCCCATGCATTCAACTCTGTCCCTGTCAGGCTCATGCTTACTCTCCATTTCTGCCCATCAGCCTTTTACATTATTTCTCACACAAAGGAAGGAATGGATTAAAAATTCCAGTTAGTTCTCTCTCTAGAGATTTGAAGACATTAACGAAAACCCTTTGGGTTTTGCAGATACATCAAAATGGTTCAGTGTCACAGGGTTAGCACTGGTCTTTTCTTTTTGCTACTTATCCCTCCCCTGTATATCTGGATCACTGTTCATGAAAGGAAAACAAGTTAATTATCTATTATACTGAAAGTTGGCCAGGTCACATCTGGAGTAATATGCTCTCTTCTGTGTGTAAGAAAGGCAAAAAACGAAAACTACCTATTGTTAGCAAAGCTGCTCTCACACCCTCCTAGTGGGAACTACATTCATACATATTCTTTGGAAAGTAATTTATGGTAGTTAACAAAGTGTAACGTGATCAGTGGAAGCAAAGACTGCTAGCTGCCTACCTCCATAGCCATTCTCCTCTTCCTTTTCAATAATTAAATTAACTGTATTCCAGAAAGCCAAACTTCCAGCTTAAAGATGACAGTTCTCAGCTATTATAGTCAACTTAGGATGCTATAATAAATATCATAGCTTAAACAATGAAATATATTTTTCACCTAATTGGTGAGACTTAGGAAGTGTTAAGACGACAATTCTTTACGTGGGGGGCTTCACTGCTCTGCACTCTGTTTTTGGCGTGTAAAAACACTAATTGGAACTGCTGCAGCCACAAAACCAAAGGCCTCTCTCTAACAACGCCAGAGTAATGGGAGATGCAGAAAGCTAAAAATATGTTCCCTAAAGATGTATTTATGAATATTATCCCAAATGACAATAAATATGATTAAGGTTCTCAATGGGACATTGTCCTGGACTACCCTGGTGGGTACTAAACACAATCATGTATGTATCCTTCTAAAAGAAGCAGAGGGGATTCTGGGGCAGGTCCTCACAGAACAAGCAATGTGCAGACAGACAGTCTGAAGCAATGTGGCCAGGGAATGTTAGCAGACAAGAATGGATTCTCTTCTGAAGCCTTCAAGAGGGAGTGTGGCCTTGCCAACACTTTGATTTTGGATTTTTGGCCTCCAAAATTGCAAGAGATTATATTCTACTGTGTTTTAAACCACAGTTTATAATATTTATTACAGCAGCTACAAAAACAAAAACAAACAAAGAAAAAAACCACCAAACCAAACCAAAACTAATATAGGAAGGTACCTGATTTCCTGGTAACTTTGTAGAGTTACAGTATCATTCCCACACACTGGATTGTCCTGTCACAAAAAAATACAAACTGCTACCTCTACTGGTTGGGGTCTTCCACCACATATTCCAAATATAACTCTCAAGTGATACGTAGTTGCACTGCCAGAGCAAGCAACTGTACTTTTAGACAAGCAATGAATACGTATGTATGACTATGAATAAACAGATTACATAGAGATGTAAGTATGTTTGCTTTCAAGAGGGAAGACTGGGAACTATAACTCTCTGTTGGATAATTTAGAAACACAGTAAGTACACAAAACAGAATACTAGGTAACCACTAAGGATATTATTGAAACATACTTGATATAAAGAGTATTTAACATGTAAGTCAAAAAGCCAATTCATTAAACTAAATTATCAACAGTTTAATAAGGAAAAACATCCTGGAATTTCACATCAAGAAGCTTCCACAACGTTAGAGTCTCCAAAACATTGGCTTAGATCACAGAAGAAGTATTACACAGACAGCCACATCAAACCAAAGCATAAGCCCACCAGAGGTTAAAGCAAAATATTCTTTAAGAAGCAATAGCTCCCCCAAAACAAACAAAAACAAAAACAAAACAGCCACAAAGCAACAGCCAAATCCCACAGTAAAATCAGTGCCATTGTTTATCAAGCCTCAAGTAATTCATTTTTCAAGTTGGAAAAATGAATGCTGCACAGTTAGAACAGAATCTTCCATTTATAAGACGCTAACAAACTACTTATATGTAAAAATCCACTTCGGAAAGCATTACCAAAAACAGTGGAAAGACTGATTAATATATAGTATCTGCAAAAGACAATAGTTATTATCTTGGTAAGCCATTCACTCTGATATATACCATACACAGTTACTTTACACATCAAAATATCCTCAAGAGTAAGGTTTATGCATGCATGTAATGAACATACATTTGTCTAGCGCTGGTGATAAGCCAGGCACCAGAGATAAAAAGGATGAACAGGTAATCTTTCTAGCCTGAAACAACCTACCTTTGACTGGCTCAACTAAAGAAAATTAAACTTCTGCACACAGAGATAAAAGATCTAGAAAATATTTATAGCATAACAGAAACATGGATACTTGCTAAATAAAGGTATCTGGTAAGTGGCTGAGCATGGTGGCACATACCTGTAATCTCAGCACTCTGGAGGCTGAAGTGGGAATATCAATGGGAATTTGAGGCCACCCTGGGCTGTGTAGTGAAACACTGTCTCAAAAAGAAAGAGGAAGCGTGGGATTTGGGTGGTAAAAAAGAAGGAGGAGGAAGAGTAAAAAAGAAAGGGAGAAGGAGGAAGAGGAGATGAGGAAGGAGAATTCTGTAGAGCTATGTGTGATGGCACACACCACTAATCCCAGCTACACAAGGAGCAATGGCAGCAGAGTTCCAAGTTTGAGGCCAGCCTGAGCGGTATAGCAAGACTCCAAAGAAAGGGCTGGGGATGTGGCTCAGTGCCCCCTCAGTTCAACGCCCAGGATCACATTCCGAGAAACCCTACAAAACTATAGGAGAGCTGGTGATTTAGCTTAGCGGCATAAGTACCTGCCTGGCAAGCGTGAGGTCATGAGTTCGATCCATGGTACCAAAACAAAAAACAAAACAAAAAAAAAACTATAGGAGAGAGTTTGAGAATATAAGACATTTGTTTGAGAATATATGGCATTTTTTGTCTTAAGTGATGAAGAAAGTGAAAGGATTTTGTCCTAGATACACTATTACACAGTGGGAGGCAGGACCAAGGGATGTTTACCTTGAGGTCACTTTCACTTTCCCTTCCTCTAGGACAACTTACCTGTGGCCTGAAAAAAGTCCCAATCAGCTGTTCACTCATCAGCAATGCTGCAATAAGCACCATCCCAGTTGGAAACTATATGTATGCTCCCCACCCCACGTTTCCAGCAGAGAAAGCCAGGCCCCGGTGGTCATGGAGCTCTCTCCGCAGCCTTAGAATAAAGGCCATTTTTATTTTATATTCTTTTACTGTGTCGAAAATCCTATCATTTGGTTCCCCCACTGGAAAGGCAGAGTGAGTGGCTCCTGGGAACCCCTCCCAGTTTGAGCTCCACTGCCTAAGATCCACCTTTCACTTCCTCTGCTAATCCACACTCAACAGGGACCTTCCTCACTCCATGCAGGTGAGCTACCATCCAGGGTTTATTGTTTCCGTTCCTTAACAAGCTCGTGACAGAAAACCCATCCTGCCATCCCTGAAAGGTAGACCAGCTTGAGGTAGGACTGACATTTTTGTTCCCTGGGACCCCACCCCGCATTCTTCAGTGACCAGTGACCAGCTGAGGAGAATTGGTGTTGGGACTTTCCCTATCACACTTTCAAAATAGGTGATGATCTCTTTTATTACGTGTGATCCAGCACATGTTCCTTGGGGGAAGCTAAGCTCTTATGTCCAGAGGCGAAGTTGTTGTGTCAGTTCACTTATAATCAGTCATAGGGACTACTTCCTGCCCCCCAAAAACATACCTCTGGGGCATCTGGTTCATAACATTGTGTTCTTGGCCTCTAGAAGGCTATAAAAACCAAAAAGCTGATCTTTTATTTATGCTTTTGTCATAATGCGGCAAGCTGGCAGAAACCCTTCATCTTTAGGCCTTTTTCACTTTAAGGGTGTGTGCTTCTCCCACTCTGTCTTCTATGATGTCCCCAATACTTCTGGCTCACTCTGCTCCACCAGGATCTCCCTCCCTCCCCACTGGACCGCTTTGGATGATGTGGCTCCTGTCTTTATGGCTCCTCCCCTGTATCTCTCATACCAAACCCCACAGCCTTCTCAGCCAGAGGTTTCTTTGCCCTCTGCGCTGTCCTCTCCTCCTCTTCCTTCACCCATATGGGTCTCTCCAGTCTCCAACTTTGCAATCCCCCCAACCCAAGCTGTCTGTCCCCTCTGAGGGTTCTTTGTCTCCTTCCCCTGCATTGCCATTCTCTCCGCCGGCTCACTATACTGGGTCTCAGGCATTCCAGCCTTCTGGCAGGCCACATGTTGCCAGCAGCCATGTTGATTGCCCACACATGCCTGCTGGACAGATCTCTACTCCAGCTTCGGGAACAGGCTGGCCCCAAAAGATTAACTAATATTTACATTCCTTTTTTAACTTTCTGAGCTATCTCAGATTAGCCATAAATTAGGTTCCTTTTCTGGTAATCTTATTTCAAGAGATCTCTATTAATTGATCTATAAAAAGGTTCACACTAGTCTATTTATTATAGTTCAAATTGGCCAAATATATTTGAGGGCACTCTATTTTATGATTATCAGTTTATACACCTGTTGTCTGTTTGTCCATTTGCCTGCTCTGTAAACAGCTGTTTCTTTTTATTTGCGCTCAACAATTTTTTCCTTCTCTTTTATATTTTCAGATCATGTAATCAAGGTTTATTTGGGTTATAGATTTAAAAAACATGCTTCCACCTAAGTTGCCAGCTGGTCAAAATGATGCTAAAATTGGTTAAACAAAATCCCTTAGGGTGAGGAGACCCTGGACAGGACTCCAACTGATAAGTAAGTGGCCACCTGGGAACTTTAACCAGCTGTGGTTCATTAACTGGAGGCCCCAATAATCTCCATAGCCTTATGGGAGACACCCCAACTAAATAAAGTTCATTTGACTAAGATGATTCATTGTTGCTGATCTAATGGTATATTCATGCCTTAAATGTAGAATTGAGATTGTCTATGATGACAAGTGTTTTCTTTCAGATCCAGATGTCTGCTGCCTTTTTCTCGTGTGCCAGCCAGGAGATTCAGATCAGACCAACATGAGGTTATCAGTTAAATAATAATTTTAAACAAAAATTTATGTAAATTTCTTCAGTGCTCAAATGTTAAAATGCCCATGTTTAATAGAAAATAACAGCTCCATTTAATGTTCTATGTTAAGCTTACTGCTTGTACTGCATTGTACTGTTACCAATCTTGTGGATGTTCAACAACTAAAATTAAGAGGTAATTATAAATTCCTTTTGCTGGGATCCACCAGATCTTTTCCAGAAAAAAGGTTATATGATGCAGGGGGTAACAGAATAACAAGACCGGCACTGGGGCTGAGGCTGGGCAGAGCCATGTCTGAGCCTTTCCCAGCCTGTCTGCTGGCCCTAGCTCAGTCCTCCGCCTACCATTGGATGCCAGGCATATTGGGGCCATAATTAACTATACTCAACTGGCATTAAATGATGCCATAGCTGATCTCTCTCCTAAATAATAAGGTAAAATTAATAAAACAGGCCATCCTCCAAAAATCAGATGGCATTAGACATTCTAACAGCATAAAAGGTATTTATACAATTATAAAAACAAATGAATGACATGTCAGTTTCTAAAATCCCCTGGACTTTATCCTCCTTATGGGAAGCCACTGCTTAAGTTAAAATCATAAATACTCTGTTGATTGTATTATTTGACTCCTGTCTACTTAACTGATTCTTTGCCTTTGTCTCCTTTAGACTTAAAGCTTTAAACCTACCCAAGATAAAAACCAGATGTCTTGTGACTGTGGAGGAGACAGACAACTTCAACTGTGGGCCAGATCCCAAGACAAAAGGCTAAACTTGGCCCTCAAACCCCACAGGGAGACCTTCTTAATATGGCTTTTCATGTTTTCAACAACAGATAAAAATCAAAAGGAAAAATAACCATCTGATCTTTTAGCAGTGACACTTGGCACTCTTTGACAAGTAAACCCAAACAAAGTGGTGCTGCCCAAGGCCGTCCCAGACCATGCTTCAAAGACTGACAGGGCTCGGGCCCACAGACCCCACTAAGGTGTCCTTCTCAGAGTCCCAAGTCCCACTGGAGGTCTCAGTAAGACATTCTCTGTACTTGTGGACATACAGGCCAGGTATAGTGTTCTTCCTGAGTTTTCAGGCCGCTTTATTAAGTCCTTAGTCTCTATAGTGAGTGTTAATAGCCAACCTACGTAGCCTTTGTAGACAGGGCCTACTCCATGCAGGTTCTAGACTCCCTTATCTGGTCGAGCCCATAGTTTGAGATACATCCAATACCACCTGCGCTATCCATGCCATGTCTATTTTAATTTGTCTCAAGGATCTTTGAATTTTTCCTTGTGTTCCCCAATATCCCATAGCTCCCAAACATTTACAGGGACTTAAACCTATAATTAAGTGCCTTTTAGACAATGGTTTTCTTAAACCTACCCATTCACCCTATAATACTCCCACTCTCCCAGTACTCAAGCCTGATGGGTCTTACTACCTAGTGCAGGACCTTAGGGTAATCAATAGTGCTGTAACCCCAATCTACCCAGTGGTGCCAAACCCTTATACCATGCTCTCTCATATCCCTCCCTCCACCACTCATTTTATAGTCAGAGATCTTAAAAATGCCTTTTTTTATTCCTTTGTGTTTATACAGACTGACCCAGACACTCTGAGGTCTCAACAACTTACCCCTGTTATCTCTATAATAAAACCTCTTTTCAGAGACACATAGCACCTTCTTCCTTTCCTATTCATCAATTTTGAGGACACATCCCTGGTCAGGACTGGCAGATAAGATTTTACACATATGCCCTGTCACAAAACTCTCAAATATCTTCTCACCTTTGTTTGTACTTTTTCAGGATGGACAGAAGCCTTTCCCACAACCAGGGAGACCACTGACATAGTTACTAAAGTTATGTTACAGGAAATCATCCCAAGGTTTGGTCTACCTCAGAGTTTTAGTCAGATAATGGTCCAGCCTTTATTTCTTAGATCACTCAACAGATATCCTCAAGCTTACACATCACCTGGCACCTACACGTTCCATACCATCCACAATCCTCAGGAAAAATAGAAAAGGCAAATGGCCTCATAAAAACACACCTTACAAAGCTCATTTTAGAACTACACCAACCTTGGCCTCAACTTCTGCCCTTAGCCTTAGCCAAGCTCAGGGCACTTCCCGGACTCCTACATTTTTAAGTCCTTTTAAACTTATGTATGGCAGGCCATTCTTACTCCACAGTCTTCCTACTACCCAAAGTCTCCCTCCTCTTGACTATATTCCAATGGTCTCCTTCCTCCGACACCTGTTAAGACAACATGCTGATCTCTGCCTTCCCCAATCCTCTGAAGGGACCAAACCAGATCCTCCTATATCCCCAGGAGACCTAATTTATCTCAAATGTTCTAAATTCATAGGAATACAACCAAGGTGGAGTGGTCCCTACCTGGTCTTCTTGACAACTTGAACAGTAGTCAGAGTTGCTGGACTCCCATCCTGGTTCCACATCACTCAAGTGGTGCCTTCCCAGCCCTAAATCTAACCATCCTATCGTCCACTCCTCTCCGTCTCACCAAGGCCTCAGGGCCACAACTCTCAGGCTAAGTCATGTTTTGTTATCCAATTTGGTTCCTAATTCTTTATATTCTATTAATTAATTATCTTTTTTACAGCAGGACTCTTAACAGTCTTTCCTAAAGACTCCCACATCATGCGTGAGATCGTCTTCATTTTGTTCTCCATGACAACTGTCTTAATTCTCTCTACCCTCAGATGTTTAGTCAAATGTGAGATCCCTGAAGCCCTAGGCTCTTATCTCCCTTATAGTGACACAGCCATGGCCCTCCCCACCACTCTTATTCTTTCCAGCTCAACTCCTAGACCGGAGACAAGCCCTACCTACCTATACTTATAACTGTTATCCTTTCAGATGAAAAAACAATCACCTCTCCTAACTTCACTCCTCCTAACCCCACACTTATTTTTCAGAATTCTACCTCACTGTGGTCCTGATGAAATGGCATATTTAAATCAAAGACACCTTTCCTTCTACCTCCCCAGGGTCCTTAAATATGATAGTGGCCGCCTCCTCATAGCACCTTGTCTCTGTTTTCCAGTCTAAGATGCAGGCATTAACAAATGATAAAGTTGTCCTGGCTGAAACACCTGACACCAGCTTCTGCATGGGCATCAACCGTCATCCCGTCAACCTTCCTAAACCTCAATACGGTGTCCCCTTTCAGCAGGAAATAGTAAGAGAGAGACTTCGCCCTTTCCTAGCAATAAAAAGATGTGAATGAAAGGATTTTTGCCCTATATAAGATATTATGGCAGTGAGAGGCAAGGAATATTTACCTTGAGGTCACTTTCCCTTTCCCTTGGACAACTTACCTATGGCATGAAAAGTCCCAATCAGCTGGTCACGCATCAGCAATGCCAAAATAAGCACCACCCGAGTTGCAAAGTATATGTGTGCCTCCCACCCTACGTTTCCAGCAGAGAAAGCTAGGCCCCAGTGGTCACAGAGTTCTCTCTGCAGCCTTAGAACAAAGACTGTTTTTAATTTTATATTCTCTCTTTTACTGCACCGAAAACTATACCAGACAGCATGTAACTTTTTTATACCAACTGACTTAAAATGTAAAAAAGGTTTTTTCTTCTTTATTTTAACAGAAAGTTAATTTCCTAAATCTAGGTAGGTACTTCCTGAAGCAGGGGATGTAGTCATTGGTAGAATGCTTAGCTGGTAAGCATAAAACTCTGGGTTTGAACCTCAGCTCTGCAAACCACCAGAAAATGACAAACAACAAAACAAAAAATATTTCAAACCAAATCAACCTGCTGCCCCAAATAAAAACAGATTTTTTTTTTTTTCTGGCATGCCTGTAATCCTAGCACTCTGGGAGACTGACATAGGAGCATCATTAGTTTGAGCCAAGCCTGGGCAACTCTGTGAGATTCTGCCTCAAGATTTAAAAAAAATGAAAAATAATAAAGGGCTCAGAATGTGCACAGGCCCTGGGTTCAATCTCCTGTACTGTGGTCTATATATGCTATAATTTTGTTGCATTCATTTTAACAGTTTCAACATCATAATATTGTGTCTCTGAAGTTCAAGAACTGCTTTTACTCACTATATTCATGAACATAGCAATTTCCAAAATGTTAAGACTTAGACTTACTATTATTTTAAATGTTTTATAGTTTGTTTTAATCAACATTACTATAAACATAAAAAATGCAATCTATATAAGTAAATCTCTTTTTTGGTCACTAATAATTTTTAAACATTACAAAGGGGTTAAAATCAACAATCTCTGTATTAGCACACCTCCATACTTTTAATTTGAAATGATCCCAAGAAGCAGTGACAATGGCAAGTTCTATTCCAACAGCAGTGTTCTATATGGTATTTTAAAATGTTTGTGAGATATGGTTTTGACTACATCTCTAACTGCCCTTACTTCTCTAAAACTCCCATGTCTGGGTCTCCAGTTTTTCCTTTATTTCTAGGATATCAAATATTCTTCCCAAGAGGTATGAACAATGGAACTTACATTTTTTCTACTAACCCACAATTAGTTAGAATAAGATTGTATGTTCAGAAGCATTCCAGAAAGCGCAGGTCCTCTTCACAGTTCTTATCTAATTGTGTAACCTTCAGGTCTTTATAACCTACAGTTTCTTTATTTAGCCAAGGCAGCTAGGAGCCTGACTCTGAAATGTGAAGTCCTGTCTTCCCCATGTACAATCTAGAAATAGCTATTCTTTTCCTAACTGAAATTCTAAGAGTTTTTTTTTTTTTTAAGTTGTGTGGCAGGACAAGATATATTATTTGATTATCCCATTACTGAAATCATCTCTCTTTAATTGGAAGGGGGAACCTTAACTAACTGTGGGTCTTTCTCAGTTAACAAGAAGCCAGGAGGTAGGCAGCCCTGGATTAGTACAGCTTCTCAACAGGGCTCAGGCAGCAGATCACATACCCCTTTTCCTGTCACCATGGGTAGACAGACCACCATTTTGCAGCCAGGAAAGCATTTATCTCTAGACTCCCCACCTGGTGTATATCTTAGGTTTCAGAAGTTACTAGAAGGCAGAAAGTAGGAAACCAGAGTTCCTACCAGTGTTACTGAACAAACCCTTCCTGCAGGCCTCAGTGAAGCATGATGTCAGGCAGCTCCCTGGCCTGCACAGACATCTCCTTCTGGCCCAGTCCACTAGATGGGACCAGAATGAGGGCAGAGTCACTATGAGGTGTAATTCCAACTGAGTGGTACTGAGTGGAATTTGAGAGATTATCAAGCTCATCCTTGTTATGACAAGTGGCCCAACAAGTAGCTCAGGAATGTCCACAATTACAAAGCAAACAATATGTTTACCTGAAATCAAGTTCGTGCCAAAGATAGCTTCCAATAGTTTATTTTTATAAACTTCCACATTATATATTACAATCATATACTGCTAATACCGAAACTGAATAGCACAGATTATAAAATTCAACTGCAGTTAAAACAAAAATGATTGATGGAGAATTTAAACTCTAAAATGGAAACTGTTTTCACATAACTATTACTATTTACACAATTAGTTTTAATCACAAAAATTAAAAGCACCAAAGTGTAATTATCCAACTCATCTTAACCCAGTGAGGATTGTATAAAACCTAAGATGGGTTAAGAAAAAATGATACAGAAAAAAATCCATGTGAATGGCTTTATAATACTTCCTTAGTTAGCTTTTATCTACGTACTGTGAGAACAGTGCTCTGTCAGACCAGTGTAGCCCCCTCCCACCTCCCCCCCGAGTATTTTTCTCTCACTGTTCCAATCCCCAAGGTAACTAGGTAGCTAGGCATGGTGGTGAGTATGTAGTCCTAGCTATTTGGGAGGCTGCAGTGGTAGGATCTCAAGTTTAAGACCAGATTATTTCAACAAGTAAAAAGGGCAAGGTATGTAGCTCAGTGCAAAGGCCCTGGCATACTACAAAAACAAACAAAAATTAAAACTTTATCGCAGTTTTATAAAATTAAAACCTACCTTAGAAAGTGAATTAAGAAATAAAGCTTTGAGAGTGACATTTGGCTATAATAGGAAGAACAAAATATTTATTTTCCCTCTAATGGTTTAGGAATGCAGAATATTTAAATGTACTCCATTCCTCCTCTACCTCCCAACCAGTGACGTTCTGTTTTTATGTTGATGCCCACTGCCTGAGCCATATTAACAAGAGAACAGAATGATCTCTCGGGGCTGGGGATTTAGCTCAGCGGCATAAGCACCTGCCTTGCAAGCAGGCGGTCGTGAGTTCGATCCCTGGTACCGATAAAACTGAAAAAGCCAAAAAAAAAAAAAAAAAAAAAAAAAAAAAAAAGATCTCTAAAAGAGATGCGATTAGACAAAGTTAAAAATCCTCTAAGACTAATTAAAATAAGCAAGGTGCCTCTCTTTCTACAGTTGGGAGGTGCTTCCATAAGTGAGAATTGACCTCCTCTTTTAATACAAGAAAATGAACTTTTCTTTTCAACAAATTCAAGTGCCTATATGCCAAGCAATTCCAACAAATACACATTTAAGAATAAATCATGTACTCTCAAAAATTTTAAAAATTAGGTATGGATATATTCATAGAGCAAGAAAACATTAAAAAGTTTTAGGATGTGATATCTATGATCCCACTTCAATATACCATAAATATCTCTCCATCCCATATAGACAGAAAACAAAGTTTGGAAGATTTTTTTAAAGTGACGGCTAGGGAAGATGGATTATCAATAGTGGAAAGTACCCACCTATTTCCCACATTTCTGGTGTTCTTGACATTTTAAAAAATAATATAAATTGGGCATGGTGGCACACGCCTGCAGTCGTGCATTCTGGGAGACTGAGACAAGAGAATAAAGAGGGCTATGGATGTAGCTCTGTGTGAAAGCTCTGGGTTAAATCTCTAGTACTGCACCCAAAACAAATAAAAAAAAAAAAACCAACAAAGTTAAATTATATTACTTTCCAATTTGAAAAATGTAACTTTAAAAACTTCAAAATACACTCTAGCCAGAAATATAATAACCACTGTATATTTACCCAGATAACAGAATTTTCTTCAGTCATAAAAAGTATGAAGTCCTGACATGCTCACTATGAAAGAACTGTAAAACCAATCAATTGCATTTTTAAAAGGTGACTTTTTAGCATATAAATTACATGTCAGTTTTTAAAAGCCGAGGTTAGAATTAACCTCATCTAAATAATGAGTTAAGTAAAAATTTTGTTGTTAGTCTATAAATATCACATCAACAATACATACACATCATAACAGTGTCAAAAGTAGTCACTACATATCTGTTATTAAATTCACACACAGCTGAGAGTAGTCACACCAGTAATCCCAGGCCAACCAGTGCTACCATGGGGAGTTCAAGGTCAGTCTGAACTTAGCGAGATCTTGTCTCCAAAATAAGGGAAAAAAATTTCCCACAGGCAGCAAAACGTGTGTCTGCATATGTCTTCTTGTCTTGCAGTAATAAACCCATGTGACATTTACAAAAATGTTCACTCATAAAAAGGACTGGCCAATGATGATGCTGCAACAATGAAAAACACATAATGCTGAAAATGGAATTCGAAAGTACCTAAGGTGCTGACTGGGAATGCTGGCACTGCTAGCAATGGGGAGGGACTCTACTTATGCAGCCAGGAACTCTGCAACTTAAATCAATTTAGTGAGATAAATAAAAAAGCGAACATACTGACATAAACGAGGAAATTGTGACTAATGAAGATGTGCCAGAGGAAATGACACTGACAAAAGTCCCCCTAAAGTAATTTTCTGAGATATTTTGTGATACAGAAGGCACAAAGAAGAGAATGTGGGAAGCTAACCCAGACATAGGAAAGTGTACAGCAGCTCATCACTACACAACCAAGACAGATGCTCCTGCTCTCATATGACAAGAACGCAAGCACAATTCAAACTATTCTCAAAGACATCTATTTTTCAAAGAAATCTCCCTCTCCCCTTCTCCCCCTCTCCCCAACCCACTTCTTTTTGCCCTGGAGACTGACATCCTGGGACCAGGCAACTGCTTCCACCACTAAGCTACACTCCCACTCTTCGCTTTTTTTCTTTTTAAAAAATAAACCCCCAAGTAAAATACAGGCACATTTATCGGAATCTTGGCATATAAAGTGACATCTCTCAAACTGCCATCTTGAATCTCTACATCTTAGAATATGAGGCTTTTAAAAAAAATTCAGCTCTATGTTGCGTCAGTATGGGTGATCTCAGCATTCAGGAGGCCGAGTCAAGACCAGAGGGCAAGGCTCTGTGGGATGTATATATAATATCACGATTTCTTCAAGTACTAACAAAGGGTCTTTTTTCTTCCTCAATAAACTCAGGAGCTAAATCCAGTTTCTCATTTAGCAAAACATTTAGGTATTATTTTGGAAAATAGAGAGCAAAGTCTGAAGAGAATGTGATATGGAGCAAGATTACACTTTGATGCAAAGGCCAGGCTGGATCACTCAGTGTGATCCCGTCTCAAAAACCAAAATAAAAAAGAAACAACAAAATTATGTAGCTTTATGGACCTGCCCAAGACAAAAATCAGTCTCTAGGATGGAGGTGAAGAACCTCAATTTTTAAATTCCCTCTCTGAGCAATTCTCATGCACATTTTAAAATGCAAGAAAAGACAATCCTCACTACATAAAAATCCTAGTTACTGACCTCTCCCACAAACTGGCAAAGAATACTTCAAATAATTTAAAACTCAGAAGGTACTAGATAACATTATTAATAATAGGACTCCACCAACCAAGTCCTTCAGAGTATGCCCTGAAGACAACACTGTCAAAGGAAAATTTCTGAAAGCTTCAGATTAGAAAGGCAGGTGCTGAGAGTAAAACTTCACAGTGAAAAGAAATTTTATGATATAAACATCTTTGCTATATCTACCTAGGGAGATGATTTTACACATCATACATAAAATCAAGAAATAATCTAATTCAACAGTCTATCTTCTAGTCATTACTAATAGTGCATGCTAATCTCATCTGCTTTAATTTTTTTTAACCTGTCAGCTAAAATAGACTACATTAGATAAGCATAGAAGTAGTGATTTGTTCAGTCAGCAGAATTGGGTCTTAACCTCATATTCCACTATACCCATGTCATTCTTTGTTTTAGCCATGAAGAAAGGAGTAATTTTTCATATCACTACATTTTAGACTTTTATCAGTAGACCACAAGCTGGCACTAATCCTGGCACAAAGTTCAAGGGAAATTTTAAAATAAAAGTAGCTATTAGTCTTTTTTTGACTATTAAAAGCACTGATTATTTTTTAATAGCTGCAATCTATCAAAAAAGTAACCTATAATTTTTTTTTTTAACTTTTTATCGGTACCAGGGATTGAACTCACGACCGCCTGCTTGCAAGGCAGGTGCTTATACCGCTGAGCTAAATCCCCAGCCCCTCCTACTATGTTTCATACAACTCAAAAATCCCTCATTTTGGCTGGATGTGGTGGTGTATGCCACCATGTAGTAGTCTCAACACTTTGGAGGCTGAGGCAGGAGGATGACTGTAAATTCAAGGCCAGCCTTGGCTACATATTGAGCTCAAGGCCAGGCTGAACAAGGTCTTATCTTGAAAACTAGAACAGGAAAAAGTTTTCATTTTTACCAGAATCTAATTTTTGTCCAGACGATACTGGGCATTCAGGATTGAAGCATGCCTTTTTTTTTTACAAGTGAAATAAATAAAATCTTAAAGACATTTCTGTTTATTTCAAGGCTGAAGCCAAAACCAAGAGACATCTCATGTTCAATATAAAATTTACACATCTATACTATCTTACTACAAGCCTAAAAAATTTTCTCAGTAGATACATTGTACTCACTAGAATAAAGATTTACCAGCACACAAATTCACCCAATTTCCCTCCGCCTACAACATCATCATCCATGGTTCTTTAGTTATAGAATAAAATCTATCAGATCAGAGTCTAAAATGTTTTACTCATCCAGAAAAGCATTAAACACAATTTAGTTGCAGAAATATTCCAAGAAATGCCTGACTGGCTCTCAAGCACATCTTTAAAAAATTACTGTGTGCACATACTGCTGTTCCAAGAAGGAACTGCAGAAGCATTTTCTCTGCTCACATAAGAGGCAAATCACAATTAGCTTCAAAAGCTGAGTAGTTAACATGGATTAGGTGAAAAATAGTCTTTGTAGAACAAATACCTTATTGCTTTATGCCAAAAATTTTCCCTAGATAGAAATTTGTCTTAGAAGCCAGTTACACATATCCTTACTCTGGTAGTTGTTTGTCCACTGGCACTAGGATGGATTTTATTTTTGCCACTATCTCAAAATAGGGCCTTTACCAGGGCCACTTTGGTCTTGATTTCAGCTGACAGCTTTAGTTTTTATGTAATCTAAATTAGATTAGGAACTGAATTTGAGGGGGCAAACTATCCCATGATAGTGTTTTTATATAGTATTGCTTATGGAATTCAAAAATCCTGTTATTAAAAATTATAGTCAAAAGGAATTTAAAAATAAATTTATTTCTTGCTTACATTCTTCTTACATACCTAGCATTCTTGCTCTTAAAGGGTGAACAGTAAAGCCAAATTATGAATGAAGTTACTTCATAAAACTGTTACACAAATCCCAGTATTTTATGGTTTTTCTTTCCTTTTTTTTTTTTTTTTTTTTGAGACAGGGTCTCACTATGCATTTGGGATGACCTTGAACTCACTATGTAGCCCAGGCTGCCCTTAAACTCACATCGATCCTCCTGCCTCAAGCCTCTTAAGTGCTGAGATTACAGGTGTGCACTACCAGGTCCAGTCAGCGCTGTGGTTATCTTAACACTGTACAATTAACCCAAGAGATCAGTGAATATTCCTGTCTCATGATAAGAAATTAGAAAAGTGCAGAGAAATTTGTATTCAAAGAGTCTGAACCTAAAAGTGTTAGAATAAAGCCACTTGGGACTGAGGTCAGAACACAGATAAAGAGACAAAGAAATACTGTCATACTTTCCATTCCTACTCCAGCAAAGGGGGTAGACCTAGAGACAAAGATAAACAATGCAGGATGTTCTGTGGATAAGTACAAATATTTTTTAAAAAGCTACAACGAGTTCTAATAGGTACTGTATATAACATATATCTATGAACTCTTAGGAATTGTCAGTTCAATTATTTAAAAGTTGAAGAAAAATAATCTCTTGACAAATACAGAGCTTCCTCCAAAGTTCTGAACAATCACATATGAGTATTTCAAAGTAGTGGAATATTTTTCTGTAAGAATGTACCTTAAAAATACTAGAAAATCAAAGTGGAAAACTCATTCAACTACCATTTTGCCAAGAACTTCAAATTTGTATTTTAACATTCCTGGTAACTGACCTGGCTAGTTTCAAAACTGGACTAAGTTGAGAAAGCCATTTAAAGGATAAATGGCTTATGAAATTACAGGTTACCACACAAGAAAACTGAGAGTCAGCTGAAGCTCTCACTTCATCTCAATTCCTACCGTTCTACTTACAGAAATAAATTCTCCTGTGTTAATTATTTGATATACAAAGGCCCTGTTCAACAATATTACATTTGGTAAAAACTATACCAGTTGCATAACTCTAACATTGCCCTGTTAATAAACAAGACTAACAAAATCGTTCTCTCTCCAGTGCATTTCTGTATACTGACTTTCAAACATTACGATCACGAAAATTTTATAACTTATGACTTGGGGCAACCGGCTTTGCCTCTTCTGGATGCGAAAGACTTTTTAACGTAAAAACCTAGTCCATATTACAAAAGTCGAATGAGGAAAACTGAGACTTTTTGATGGAGACAATAACTCAAGTCATTAAGAAAATAACGCATACAAAACTCAAATGAGCTAAGATCACACAACCCAAAACGATTTACACAATCACCTGTCTTGGAGAAGTTATCCATACAATAAAAATGTAAGTCACTTCTGAAAAGTGCTATCTTTACGAAATCAGGTATCTCTTTTCAAGCAGGCGCCCTTTCCGAACCCGCTGTCTTGTTTCTGAAAATCAATGCTCCCCTAAGAGCCACCTGCGGCCGCCAGCGCCCGCCGCTCCCCTGCTCTGATTTCCGAAGGGTCCCACGCCGATGACAAGAACTGCCGCGTGACAAAGTCATTCACAGGAACGACTTTCAGGTTCATTATCGAAGCATTTTGAAAAAGACCGCTGAGCCTGGTTCCCGGGCATCCCGGCGCCGCGCTCCAGCCAAGCCCTGCTGCGCACGCAGGAGCCAGGGCGTCCGGCCCGGGAGGACCCCCAAGGCCCGACACCCGCGGCTCTGGGGCCCGGGTCCGGCGCGCCGCCCCTGCCCGCTCACCTTTTCGCACAGAGTCCGCACTTGGTTCTCATTCAGCTGTTTACACTCGTTTAGCTGCTCGACCCACTGGTCCAGCTCCTTGGTGAACGTCTTGTCGTCCATGGCGGCGCGCTCCCCTCCCCCTCCCGCCCCGCCCCCGCCCCGCCCCCGCCGAGGACCGAGCCCCGCGCCGCCGCCGCCTCAGCCAGCGGCCTTCGGAGACCCCGGCCTGGTCCTGCCCGGTCCCGCCCGGCCCCGCCGGCCGCGCGCCCCAGGAGTCGCTGAGGAGTGCGGGGAGGTGGTGGGGAGCGCGGCTTGGGGCTTGGGCGCAGCTCCCGCCGGAGAACAGCTGCCGGCCGCCGCCGCCTCTCACCAGCCGACCTCTCTCGCCGCTTCCCCCTCGCTCCCCCGCACCCCCCTCCGGCTTTCCGTCATCGCCCGGGCATTTCCGCCGGGGAGAGGCGAGCGGGCGGCGCCGCTGCGGCGCGCCAGGCTGGCAGAGAAGCAGCGCCCTCACCTGGCTCGGCGGGGAAACGGCCCCGGGCGCGGAGGCGCGCTTCTCTTTCAGCTTGCTTGCTTGCTTGCTTGCTTGCTTGCTTGCTTGCTTGCTTGCTTGCTTGCTTGCTTTCTTTCTTTCTTTCTTTCTTTCTTTCTTTCTTTCTTTCTTTCTTTCTTTCTTTCTTTCTTTCTTTCTTCCTTCCTTCCTTCCTTCCTTCCTTTCTTTTTTCTTTCTTTCTTTCCCTCCCTCCCTCCCTCCCTCGCTCCCTCCCCCTCCCCTCCCCTCCCCTCCTCTCCCCACTGGGGGCCCAGGCCAAACTCTGCTCACTCTTCTTTCCATCCTGTTCACGGGAAACTTTATCCTCCCTGCATGCAGCTTCTTTGCTGATTTTTCAGAGTCCTAGGCAAGGAACTAAGAAGCTTGAGCTTTTCCTGGGAAATATTTCACTTCCTCTTAGCAAGCATTCAATATTTATTGAATAATTATTTTCTAGTTCTTACTCTAGCTGTGAGGCCCTAAATCTTGTTTTCCCTTTCAGCATCAGAAAGATGCAGTGATTATTCTTGTGAGAATCTGTGTCTATTCCAGCTCCAGCGGTAACTGCTCATTGCAGTGTTTGAGTTGTGGTTTCTTCATTCAATATTTATTGAAGAGCACCTAGCTGCAGATAGACCATATGCTGAACGACTGTACTTCCTGTATTCGAGATACATACTGACACTGAAAGCAAGGGGTTCCTGTGTTGACTCTACTACTTCCCACTGTGTTTATGGGCAATCATCAAACCTCCGTAGGCCTCAGATTCTTTCTCAGTTAAAATCAACCAGGCTTATCTTAGAGAATTAAATTTAAAAAGTGCCTGTTCATTAGTACAGTAGAGTAGCAAAATGTTAAATTTTCTTAGCCCTTCGAGGAAACAGTTACACAAAGGTTTAGAAAGGTGACATATGAGCTGAATTCAGAAAACTTCTCCCCAGGCAAAGCCTCATGAAGTTGCCTGGAGAAGGAGAAAGATGTTTTAAGGAATTTGTGTGCCTTCGCATCTATCTGTGCCAGAAGAGAAATGTTTGAAAGACCAGTATTTGGAAAGCTGAAACACCCCTAGCAACCAAAATAGGTCATATGGTGGAGAATTAGGATGGAAAAGACCTGCTACTGCAGTAGCTTGTCAACAACAAATCAATGGAGCAAAACATGACAAAGTGCTTAAACAATGCCAAAGAGGAGGCTGCCTGTCTGATTGTAATAGCCACTTTATTTTACTCTCCAAGGAGGCTGAACAACAAAGGCGTGAATACCAGATATGGGTTGCATATTGTTATAGTTTGTATCTATATGTGCCTCCAAAGCTTTATATGCTTATAGGTGGAGCTTTTCAGAGGTGACTGAATGTAAGGTGTAGTAATATGGGTTAAGGGTATTTGATAACTAAATTGGTTTAGCATAGATCTGGGTGTGGACAATGGAAGCTCCACCCTGAGTGTGAATGGCACCACTCAATAGGTTTATAGCCTGGATGGCATAAAAGAGAAAGGAAGGCTTGCTTGCTGCCTCTTGTCTGCTCCACCATGGACTATTTCTCTTCCTCAATGCCTGTTTGCCATGACAGCCTATCTTGGAGCCAGCTACCTATGTACTGAAACATCTACAAACTGTGGGCCAAAATAAACCTTTCCTCTGCAAACACCCAGAGACTGAAACTATGGGAAAGCCCAGATTGAATGTTATTTAATGTACAGGCAGGCTGAAATTGGAGTGATATCAGGGAATATATCTGGATAGGAGGCTAAATGAGGGTTTGAGCTTAGGGGTCATAGTCCCAAAGAATATGGATGGAACATTTGAGGTCAAAGCTGCAAGGATGATCAGCACAGGTGTGCACATAAAGCTCAGTTTTCTAGTGTCAAGGAGACTATGGGTCCAGGTCTAAATTCTTATGGCCAATAGTTCTGTTTGCTGAGAGCAACATGGATTCCTGATGTATGTAGAGGGTACCATGTTTACTGGGAAGGTCTTTCTCAGGTTAGGCTATACAATCACATCTTTTTGTTATTATATACAGAGAGGGGCAGGAAAGTGGGCAGAATTTCTTATGGCTAGGTCAGGTATGACAAATGGAGTGATGTGGGCAGCCTAATCAGGAAAAATATTGGGGAACAAGGCTGTACTGAAGAGTGGTCAGAGTTAGCATTTACCTGTTGGTAATTGCTTGTACACAATCCTGTAAAAACTTTGAGAAAGATCTGAGGCGGCATAGCCCAAAAAGAAGGAGGAAGATAGTCCAGGTGAGAGGTCCAGCTTGCAGATGAAGCCATGAGGTGAGGCCCAGCCCCAAACTGTAGTCCAAGAGTCCAACAGGTCTCATTTCTGAAGATTTTTCTTTCAGTCTTTTGTCTGAGTCCCATACAATGGTATAAAAGCAACATTATTCTCCAAGGAGGACATATAACCCGCCTTTCTCCTCAAAGAGGAGCTCTAAACCTCTAAGATTTAGAAGGGTCACTGCTGTTAGGGAGTCTCTGTGATTGTGTAAGGTGAAAATGGAGTCAGTTGTTTGTCTGAGGCTGTCTGAAAGGTCTCACAGAGGGAGTGACAGGAGGACAGAGGGTTAGTTAGACCTGCTATACCTCTCCCTGTAGCAGTGGTGATACCCTTACCAATAAGCAGGGGTATTAGATGTTTGGCTCTGCATCATCAGATTTGGATTTTAGTAGCGACAGACAAGCTCTGATTTCCTGGGCAGTGTCCATTTTGGGGGTGAGGTATGTCAGTGTGCAGGTGCCAGTACAGTGACTGGGGGGTAAGCAGTTGGTGGAGGCCGCACAGAGGAAGAAAACCCCTTGACTGGGATTGGTTGTTAATGTTAAAGAGGCTTGTGAGTCTTTTACTTTCTCTCTCAGATGTCCGAGTTGCCTGCTAGGGCAACATCTGTCAGGGGCTGGAGGGGTCCCTGGCATGGAATCTGACTGGCATCTGTCATTCTTTTTTCTCACTGTAAAAAGAATCTTTTAGGAGCCATTGTGAGGAATGGTCAAAGCTGGGCAAAAGGAGACAGACTGAGTGAAGGATTGATGACAAGGAGACCACAGGAGAAGCTGTACGCATGGGATATGATGTCTGTTGCAGAACTCTTGTTTATTGAGCAGTGATGTAGTCACAACTTTGGAAGGATTGGAAAAGCAGACAAGTGGAGTGAACATGGCATCCTGAGTAACCTGGTAGCTGGCATGTTCATATCAGGCCAGTAATACCACCATACATTTATATGGATGGGGGAGTAGATGTCCTAGTGATATACTGGAGGACAACTTGTGCTGAATATGAGCAGGAGCTTGAAGGTCAGAGTAGTATCAGTGGTTTAGCATGGTTGGGTATAGTTGAATCTCATACACAGAAGTGGTGAAACAGGAATGAAGGAATGGAACTGCACATCCTGCCTGGAGGCTTTTTTTTTGTCTTGCTAGTTATAGGGAAAGTGGCTATGGATGTTTGGTTGAGGAGTTGAAATGAGTCCTCTGTTTCATACTGAGGGTGGTACATGAGGTTGGTAGAAACTCAGACCCTGGAAAGGACTGGAATGGCCACATATGTTACTATGGACACAGAAACACAGTCAGAAATCTTTTGCTAAATTTGGATTGAAGTGATTCAGCAAAGAATGAGCTAATTGCAAAATTTTATAAAGATAATTAGGAACTGGCAGAAGAAGCTGTACGGGGAGTGACCTGAGGTGTGGTGAAAGGAAGAAGGGTGCTAACTGAGCCAAGGCTAACAAGGGGAAAGGGGCCTAGCCAGGGTTAAGGTAGACACAGGTACAAAAAATGGCTCCATACCTGAGGTTAAAAGTCAACTGAATTGGAGTCCAGTAGAATTGAGAGTAAAATCGACAGAAAAGTGTGCAGTAGAAACAGAGGGTGTTTTATGGTCCTCTCTATCAATCATCAAACAGGAGGAGGGGGAGAAAATAACGACAACAATAATGTGACCCCATCTGGGGAGAAATTTTATGGAGTGCCCTGGGAAAGATCTTCTATCCAGGTATAGAAAGACGTGGGAGTAGAAGTCAGGGTGAAACAAGGTTAGGTCAGTGTAAACTGAATAAAGTAGGCAAAGTGACAGAATAGATAGTAGCAGGGCATTTAGGTATTTTCTGGGATTCTGGTCAGCCTGAGGAATATACAGTAGATTGCTTGTGACTTCCAGGAAGAGGGAGGTTGGGCACATTGTCAGTAGGGCACAGCTTTATTCTGTACTGGTGAATCCACCTAAGGGATCTTGCAAACAAAGAGCCATGGGAGTGCTAGAAGATGCAGAAAGGTTCCATCCACTAAGATTACAGATTGGGGTTTAAATCTTGAATCAAAATGAATTTGTTAGCCATGTTATCCACATAACGGTGTCAAGAGATGGCAGAAGTTAATTAGCAGCGTGTATTATTTCTTTTAGGGCTTTTTTTTAATTTTAAAGAGAATAAAAACAGTAAAATGAAACTTGCATTTTGCACCTGTCTAAAAATAGCACCATGTGGAAGATGCCAGGGTCTGTTGCCAGATACAGAATTAGCCAGGCTTTCTTTTCTCTTGGCTGTAGGGGTTGAGTACCTGGATTTCAGATCACTGTGAACTCAATCAGGAGATACAAATTCTCTAGGCTGCTGCTATTCTGGAACATGGTGCTTTAGAGCTCTCTTCTCAAAACAATCTTTTACCTTATAATTTTGAGGTTGCAAAAGGTAGAGTCCTGCTGGTTCTTGTAATTCTCCCAAGCCACTTTTTCTATTGTTCTGTTCCAAAATATATGACTTTTTATTACTAATCTTTTCAGCAACCAAGATCTCCTTTATTCCTTTACTGGGAATAACTTTGCTGGAACTTTCTTTCTGGCCAACTCAAAAATGTTTTGAATTGTTCTGCTGGGTCATTTTCACTTGATTCTCAACATAGAATTGGCAAAAAGCCCACAATAGTAATCATGCCATCACTTCAACATCATACTGTTGAAATTTCTTCCATCAGATTAATTTGTTCACCCCACTTAATCTCCTACAATGTCTCTTGATATGAGCAAAATGTACACAAAATTTCTGCCAAAACATAACACCCATGGTCTGAAGTCCAACTTCCAATAGGATCCTTCTTTCCAATTGAAATCTTTTGAACCTGGTGTTTTCCAGCTGCATTGCAGGCAACATTCTGGTCTTCTGAACTCTGGATGGAATCTCCCATCAATCCCAACTCAGCTTTCTAAGAGTGCTAGGTAACATCTCCCAACCTTTCCAAACTGTTCCTGCAAGCTAGTTCTAAAGGTTTCTCAATCACATGGCCAGGTACATTGTTACAACAATGACCCCCACTTCTGGTATCAAAATCTGTCTAAGCTCTTTTTATTTCATTGCTGGCCCAAAATGCCTGACAATCAAAGTTAAAGAAGGAAAGTTAGTGAATGCTTTCTTTCTTTTTCTTTTATTTTTTTCTTTATTTCCTTCCCTTTCTTTCCCTTTTTTTTTTTTTTAGCTGTTTGTAAACGTTTCAGTCCATACTTGGCTGGCATGGTAGAGGGGCACTGCAGAGGAGAAACAGTCCATGATAGAATAGACAGGAGACAGCAAACAGCAGAAACAAACCCTCCTTTGTCTTTTCTCCCATTGAGGCTACAAGCCTTTTGATTGGTGCTACAATCTAGATATAAGCATACCAAGCAGCAAAGAAATGCATTTGTGGGTAGGGAAAATAGTTTTTGAGTAGGCAGAGTATTTGTCACAGACACATAGGTATACCTACCGAAGATTTGCTTATGCATGCTTTCCACAAGATCCTTCAATGAAATTCATAGGCAAAAATCTAGCAAATAACTGAGAAACACTGGTACTTTTATTGATGATATTGTATATAAGGTAAGTCGTAACTGTAAAGAATTGTATTAGTTATTAAGTATTCATTTTAAAATAATGATATTATTTTAAAAGTTAGGCTTCATAAAACTCTGAAAGTCAAAATTCAGAAAATAAATGTGACTAAAATTGAAAATGAAATACTTCAGAAATAAAGAGAAGTAGAAATAGACAAGAAGTGGTAATTGGAGGTGTGTAAGCTTTCTGTCTCTGACAAAACACTTGAGATAACAAACTTGAAATGAGAAAAAGATTTATTTTGGCTTGTGGTTTCAGAGGTTTTAGCCCATAGTGGCAAGGCTCTGTTGCCTTTGGGCCTGTGGAGAGGAAGTACATCATGGGAGAAGCATGTGGTGGTGGAAACTGGTTCATCTTATTGTGGCCAGGAGGCAAAAAGAAAGAGCAGAACTAGGGTCCTAATAGTCCCTTCAAGGTCATGCCTCAGTGACCTACCTCATCCAACTGTTAAAGCTTCCATTTCCTCCTAATGTTATCATTTGCCTTGGACAAAACTCATTCAACATGAATTCTGGGGGACATTTAAAATTTAAATCATTACAGGAGGATAAAGAGCTTGGGTATAGCTCAATGGGAGAGCACAAAGTCTTGGATTCAATCTCCAGTACTATCAAAGGGGGAAAAAAAGGGGGTATATGAAGGAATTGTGTTTTATAATTGTGAGCATGGAAAAGAACATTGTACATAACATTGAAAGAGAAGATTTTTTTGAGAGGGGTACTGGGGATTGAACTCATGACCTTGTGCTTGCCAGGCAGGCACTTTTGCCCCTGAACTAAATTCCTAGCCCCAACAAAGAAGATTTGACTTGATGCTTGAGGTCTTGATTCTGATTCCTACCTACAGGAATATGTAAAATAAAAATGTAAAGAACATTTGAAAGTAGATAGTACTTATTTAACTGAGGTTAAACAAAATGAAAATGTTCTATAGTGTTGGTGTTCGTACACACAAATCATTGGCAACAATGCTTAAAAAAAGAAAAGCCAAAGTTATCCTGTACTTGTTACTTGTATCTATGGTCATTAATTCTATGGCTTTATTTAAATGGCTAAAATCACAGGCAAATAAAATGAAAAATTTCCCATAATAATCTTATTAATATATTTCAGAATATCTAAATATTTAAAATTTTTAGGTGGAGCAAAGATGGTGGATAGATAACAGCTGGCTACAGAGACTCCCTGAGATAGTCAACTTAGAATTCAACATAATATAGCATGGAGAGCCCTGAACAGAAGGAGATGACTTCTCTCATCCAAAGAAAAAACTAAGGTGAGAAGAACCAATCAAACATACAGTCCCAGTGCTATTATTGAAACAGTGAAAGGCTCCTGCCTCAGCGGGCGATTTGCTGGGCCATCCGAGGTCCTGTCGCTTCGACTCACTGGAGGCGCAATCACACTGAGGTCGTGGGTCGGCCAGCTGAACAGAGAGCTGAGCTGGTGGGGAGTCTGCATCGACCTGTGGTGAGTGATAGGAGTGGAGCCATTCCACAGAAAGCGGGGCTCCGGTCGATGACATTCTGGGACCGGGCAGAACTGGCAAGTTCAAGGGGCAGCAGTGACTTCAGTCAGTTGTTCTCTTCCCCAATAGGATTGGTGGAGTGAGCTAGGCCTGGGTCATGTGACCTGGTTGAGACCCAATAGGTTATCCAAAATCAATTCCATACAGGCGGCACACACTAACTCAGTGAAGCCTGAGAAGTTTGGCTGACTTGGAGGGGAGGCTGCACACAGTAATACCATGCAGGCCACAAAAACTTGACTGATCCAGAGGGGAGGGGCCAGCACATGCTGGCCCAGGTTGCACCTTACTAGCAAACTGCAGTGGGAAGGGTCACCCAGCAAGCATGCTTCAGAAAAATTATAACCAACAAAGAAAGAAACTGCGGCCTCCTGGAAGAAACAAAAAAGATGGGAAGAGGAAGCAACAACAAAAAGTCCCCAGGTCCCAACCCTGAGAACATTGACCCAGGACAGGTAAATACAAAGGAGAATGAGAACAGCAAACATACAGTATCAAACACCGCATCAGTGGACATAAAGAGATATCTTTGGGACTTCATAGACGAGTTCAAAAGGGAAATATTTAGCCAAGTAAAGCAAGATATAAGAAGATTAATAAAAGATATGCTAAGCACCCCTCAAGAAGACACAGACAGAAGAAGGGAGGAACTCAAACAAAGGAGAGAACCATTTGATGAAGGATATAAACAAAATATAGAATACATGAAGCAGATTCAAAGACATTACCAGGAAATTAAAAACTCTATGGAAAGATGGCGAATCTGCTTGAAAGAGACTAAGGCTAGATTATCCAAACTGGGGGACAGTTTTGCAATGTGGGATTATGAAACGAAAAACTTTTTAAAAATAACAAGGAAATAAGCAGTTACAGTACAAAGGTTAGAAGATGACAAGAGGATCTATAACTTGAGAATAAAGTGTGAATGAAGAAGCAGGGGTACAAACAAAGCAACTACAAAGGCTATTCACAGATATAATTAAGGAAAACTTCCCAAACATAGGAAAAGGAAATGATATTCTGATGTCTGAGGCATACAGAACTCCAGCCACCTACAACCAAAACAGAGCTATACCCAGGCATATAATAATCAAGATCCCAGAAATTCAGTATAAGAACAAAATATTAAAGCTGTTAGAGACAAGAAACAGATCACCTATAAAGGAAGGCCCATCAGAATAACGGCAGACTTCTTGATACAAATCATCAAGTCAAGAAGAGCCTGGAGCAAAATATTCTAAGCCCTGAAAGAAAATAACTTTCAACCCAGATTGATATACTCTGCTAAAATATCTCTAGAAATTAATGGAGAAACAAAATGCTTCCAAGACAAAGAGGAACTTGGGAAATTCACAACCATCAATACAACTCTACAGAGAATACTTCAGGGCATTCTAGAGAGAGAGAAAAGTACTAGGATTCCAAGAACAGTGTCAGAGAGGCCTTAATGAATGGAGCAAAAAACAGAATGAAGAAGACAAGCAGACAACTTATGGCAAAAAAAGAGCATAAAAGAAATGAGGCAGAGAAAGTTGGTTATAATCTGTAATATAGATGGCCTTGATACACTAAATTTAAAAAAAAAGAACCATACATAGAGTAGATCAGGAGGTAGGGTCCACCGAGATGCTATTTATATGAAATATAATTAACATGGAAAAGAGTACATGGACTGAAAATCAAATATGAGAAAACAGTGCTCTATGTGACAGAGAATCAGAGAGTAATAGGGGCAACTAGACCAATATTTGTGGATAGGTTGGAAAGACAGGCTTTAATAGGTAAGGGAATACAATTAGAGATCAAGTTCAGGAAACAGAAGGTTCGGATCCACTTAGGTAAATAGCAGGTCCCCCCAATTAAAAACCATTAACATGTATTTCTATCCTCTAACCCCGCCAATTTAAAACCAAGGGTCTTGGTCAGACCCAAAAATGCAGTGTACCCTGTGGAAGTGAAAGAGGAGGGAGAATCTTAAAAAAGATGGCAGAAGATATTGTTAATAGTATATCAGGATTTAAGACCCACATTACTCACACCACTCTGCTTAGATTTTATTCTCTCTTTTTTTTTGATAGATTTTATTCTGTCCCAGTTTGTCTGCTTGCATTAGATTTGAGGGCACAGGCAGGTATCCCAAAAACATCGGGTTATAGCACAGTAATCGTCTTTAATTTCCTATTATCTTAATCTGGAGTCCTGTATGACTTATACTGCTTTATCATGACTGATCTTAGTTAAATCTGTTTTGTTTGATTGCTGTTGGTATCAACAGATTTTATTCAAAACTATACGATTGATAGTATCAAGTCTGAGAGTATAGGCAACTACACTGAAGATGACAAGACTATATGATACACATTCTGGTTTGATAACTTCCAGCTTTTAAAGTTTTATACTATATATAAAGTTGTGTTTTTATTAATACTGTTATATTCAATTATACTATGTCTGATGATATAGCCGATTCTATTGAAGATAACAAGAGACAACACAGAAACTGTGGTAGAACTCCTTATCCAACAGTCTTATATGTCCTTTTCATTTTATGTGTTTATAGAAATATGTTTTGTTTTGTCTTGCTTTGTTTTGTTTCTCCCTCTAATATAGAAAGGATAGAAATACATGTTAAGACTCATGCATGTGTAGAATCTATAAACAGTTTATGAGAACTGATCTTATGACACATGATGAAATGAACAGATATTTTGAAGAAAAAGAGACACTAAAGTACCTAGTGCTGATCCTGGAGTGTCATAATGTGAAACCCAGCAATAGTATTATTCTTTGTTCAGAGTGATATTAGCCTGCTTGGGTTTGTTCAGTCTCAACACAATTGAAGATTTGGATAACTGCATGTATGTTTAAGTGTATAGGATTGATAACCATATTTCTAAGTTTATGTTGGATAGTTGAACAGAACTGGTTGCAGTGTCACTGTTTGAATTCCCACTTTATATGCTCCACTTTAGTATCTTGATTAACTATTTGTAAGAAGACAATCTGTAATCATCAACTAGTGATTTCTTACTATTTTTTTCTTTGCAAGTATTATTTCTGCCCATTTTCTGTTTTTAGTCTTTATTTAAATAAAATTTTAAAAAAAGCACTACAGTACCCAGTGCTGATCCTGTAGTGTCATGACATGAAATCCAGCAATGCTATGATTCTTTGTTCAGAATGACTTTAGCCTGCTTTAGTTTGTTTAATCTCAACATAAATGAAGATATGGATAACTGCATGGATGTTTAAGTGTATGGGATTGACAACCATATTATTAAGTTTTTGTTGAATAGTTGAACAGAACTGTTTGCAGTCTCACTGTTTGAATTCCCACTTTCTATGTTCCACTTTTGTATCTTGAACACCTATTTGTAAAAAGACAGTATATAAACATTAACTAGTGATTTCTGTTTATTTTTTCTCTGAAAGTATGTACTATTTTTACCCATTTTCTGTTTTGTTTAGTCTTTCTTTAAATAAAATTTTAAAAATAAATAAAAAATTTAAACTATGTTATGTTATATATATTTTATTTTCTTCATCATTAGTATGTTATATTTTTATTGGGATTCAGAAAATGGTACACCAAAGTGAGGGTCTCAGAAGCCATGTTTCTCTCTGGTCATTTTCTGCTGTCTTTTACTCTTTCTTCTCCCCTTACACAAGTTACAGAAACTAGAATTTCTCTTCCCTAAGGCAAATAATAGAAACCAGAATCTTTTTTCCTTAGAGCCTGCCATAAAATCTAAAACTGTTTCCCTTGCCTGAGACTGATGAATGGGTAACTAGCTCCTAGCACAGCAAGTATGCTTTTTCTTTCTTTCTTTTTTTTCTTCAAAACTTGCTCCCCTATGCCTCATTCCCTAAGTAATTAACAAAGTCAAGATTGTTTGAAAAGAGTGATAAGGAAACACATTGAAGCACACTACCAATCACAGACTTCTAGTCAGTAATCTTTCTATAGGATTTTAGTCATCCTACAGAAATGGACAATACTGTAACCCCACCAAGAGAATGATTACTGCAAGAATTAATGATCACCTATCATATACACCTAGCCACAGCTAAAGCTAGACTGTCCAAAAAGGCTGTATAGGCTTTGTACCTGTGACTCTTGGCAAGGTGGAATTTGGGGAGAAGATCCTCCATCTTCCAGCTTATGGCCAGTGAAGCTCTTTTGTCTCCTGTCACTGTCCAGACTTTTTGTAATTAAGAGTGTCACCCCTATGGTTCATTACTGTCTCAAATCTTAATTATGTTTACTACCAAATTTCCTTCTACAGGGAAACTGGTAGATCTTTGTGCTTACTAAGTTGGAAAATCTTTCTTATATTTCATAAATACTGCAATTCTGTATTTAAAGTATGTCTGATCTTTGTCCTTGGTACCTGGTACAGAGCCTCAAAAGCCATGGATTTTGAGTATCAGGAGTACTGTATTTTGTTATGCCAACCAGGTATCTTCTCATGTGCCAGTAGTTAGGTTCTAGAAAGGGCTGGTCAATAGAAAAACCAACTTTATGGTTAGTCAGTCGTACTTGGGCCAATGTGACCTTTAGGGAGAAAAGTTCAGAATTCAACTGTGTAAACAAGGATTTAATCATGCTATGTAATGAAGTTCCAAAAGCTGAAAAGTGTGAGGACAGAGAAGAGTGTGGTGAACACAGATGCATTGGGGGCGGGGTGGGGGGTATGATGTGCCTAGATTCCACAAACAGAACACATAGAAACTGTGCATTTTCCTATAGTTACCTCCAAGATCTTGCATTATGCATTTATTTAGCTGTTCTTTCTATCATTTACAATAAAATTCTTTAGTGATCATAAGTATTGCATCTGTAGTGAATTCTGTGAGCTCTAGTATATCATCGAACCTGTGCGGGCTATGGGAACCTCTTAAATTGTAACTAGCAGAGGTAGGAACACCTGAAACTTAAAGCTGGAATCTAGAGTCATGAAGGTTTTATGAAAGAATTTACTTTTAGACTTACTAGGATCTCTGTTAAGTCCACGTAATTACTGTAAGAAAAGAATTCCATTTTAGGACATCCAGCTGATGCCAGAGAATTTGCAAAAGAATAGTGCAAAACCTGTTTCAATTGTCACAGTTACACTATTTTTAAAAATGATACAAATTATATCCTTTCATGGTTTGCTGTGAAAATTTTTAGATCTCAAACAAGTACAATTAGTTCTCTTATTTCACAACACATTACCAGCAAGAATTGTCTGTAGAAATCTTTTTCTCCTCCATCTTTGATACACAATTTCATTTGTCTTCTTTTTTTTTTTTTGTCTTTTTCCTTTTTATCAGTACCAGGGATTGAGCTCACGACTGCCTGCTTGCAAGGCAGGCGCTTATGCTGCTGAGCTAAATCCCCAGCCCCATTTGTCTTCTTTTAAAGTACCTCTAATGTATTTGGCAGATATTCTTCAGTGATGTGTAAAATATGCAGTATTTTATGTATATAAATGTACTGGTATGGTGCTTTACATTATAATTTCTCATTTCACTAACTGGTGAAATGTTAAAAAAGTTTTTCAAATCCATTTTATTTCAAGGAGAAAAAAATCTAAAAATTTCAAAACATGTCTATTGGGACAACAATGGTACATACTAAATGGTGAAATATTTGTTAGCATATTTTAACATACAGTATTTCATTGTTGGAATGTGTTTTACCCATTTATTAAATTATCCACTTTCTGAATTTTCGTTGTTCTGATGTGCGAATGTGGTATCAAATTTTATTTTTCCTCTACTCATTTGAACATCTGGTTATTTGTTAGCCATCTGGATTTCATCTTCTGTAATGCTCAATATTGTTTCTTGAGTTCCAAACATATGTTCTATACATTAGACTCTAATAAGTTTTATTTGTGGCAGATAAATTCCCTACTAAGTTTTATTTGTGGCAGATAGGTTCTTAGTTTAACTTCTCTTCGTAGTGAACTCCTAGCCCTTTTGTTCTTTTGGTTTTTCCTTGGGTGGGGTGAAGTGGGGTGGGGTCTCTGTACACCGCCCAGGCCTTCCACTTCTGGAGTTCTCCTCTTCATCCTTCCACCACATGCCACCATGTGTAACTCTTTCTGGATTTTAAATAACTGATTTAAAACATTTGTTTTATTAGCTGTTAGCATATTTTATTCACTGGGAAAGGCAAGGGGCCAGCCCTTATTCATAGATACACATTATAATCATAAGGAATTACTGCACAAATCCAAACTGAGGAATATTGTATAAAATAGTACTTTTCAAAAGTGTAAATGTCATAAAAATCAAAGACTGAGAAAGTTTTAGACTGAGAGACCTGACAATGAAATGCCATATGTGATCCTAACTAGAATCCTTTTGCTATTAAGCTATTAAACAGTGATAACTGCTTAGTGTCTGAGAGTTAGGTGACTGTAATGTAGTAGTATTTATTTCTTGATGATCACATTAAGTAAAGAATTTCATTTTTTGTAAGAAACACACTGAAGTATTCAAGGGTAGTGATATGTCAATAACTTACTCTTGGTGGTTCAAGAGAAAACATTTTCCCAAATTTTCTGTAACTTTAATGACTACTTCAGTTTTTTCAGACCCACATAAAGGCACCACACTCTTAAAGCCAGTAATTCTTTCCTGAAAACCAATCATTCTGCATAAACAGGACCTACTATAGAGTCCTCCTTATATCTCCAAGCCTCTATAGAGTCCACCTTATATTTCCAACCAACTTCCTAAAGTTTTAAGGAAAACATATTATCCTGTACAAGTAATGAGCTATCATGTTTGAGTATAATATGCTTACCACAGCTGATTAAAAAATAAGGTTTTACTGTTTTTTGCTTGTTGTATTGAGGACTGAACCCAAGATCACTCACATGCTAGGCAAGTACACTACCACTGAGCCACACTCTCAGCCCTTAAAAAATTTAAGACAGTGTCTGGCTTAAAACTTGTAATCCTCTTGCCTCAGCCTCCCAAGTAGCTATGATTACAGGTTTGTGCCACTGCACCTGATATCAACTTTTTATGTAGCAGAATTTTTTCATTTACAATTTATTTTTGTAATGTTCGTAACAAACCCAGTGCTTTCTACATGCTAGGCAAGTCCTTTACTACTCAGCTGCACTACAACCCTAGCAGCATTTTGTCTTATAATCAGTGCCTTACTCAACTATTTCTTTTTTCACAATTCCCTAAAATATGTTTTCAACTGGTATGAAACTTGCAAAAAATCAACTTGTACAAGAAGAGTTAAATGCAGAAGAGAACTTTGGGAAAATACACAATACCAAACTTGAGAAAAGTTCACATTGGGCTTTAACTGTAATGTCAAGACATCAGTTTGGTTTTGGACACAAGGTACTTTAAAAAAATGTCTTCATGCAAGCATAGTGGCACATACCTGCAATTCCAGCAACTGTGAGGCTGAAGCAGGAAGATCACAAATTCAAGGCCAGCCTGGACTACATAGTGAAACTGCCTCTCCCTGAAAAGGCTACATGTAATTCTAACTTCTTCTATCACTTGCATTTTGGACAAAAGACTTTTCCTAAATATCACTTTGTTAAATGTTAGACTGAATGATAATTTTTCCAATTTTTAAACCAGCTGAAAAGTGTATTAAAGGAGATGCATGATGTCTGGACATTAAAAGTCAAGAAATGCAAATCAAAACTACAGTTAAGTTATTATCTTTATGCATTCTGATGGCTATTATCAAGAAAATAGAAAGTAAGTGTTGTCTAGGAATACAAAAATGAATTGGATGAATGAATAAATAAAATGTGGTACATACTGTAAAAATGCATTCAGCCTTAAAAAGATAATTCCGACATACAATGAGACACAGATCTGAGAACATTATGCTCAATGAAAAATGTATTTACTACAAAAAAGACAAATGCTTCATGATTCCACTAACTCCAAGTATCTATGACAGTCTAATTCACAGATAAAAAAGTAGAGTACAGTACTTATGTAGGATAAATGCATGAGGAAATGAGAAGCTGTTTGGTGGGACACACTTCCAGGTTAGCAAGGTGAAAAATTCTGGAGATTAGCACACAATGCAAATGTATTTATAGCACCACTAAAACATACACTTAAAATGGGCAAGATATTAATATTTTTTATTATACCATATTTATGCAAAAATTTATCAAAGGCCTCATATGTGAGGCCCTGGAAGGGAGAAAAAAAAAACCCAGGAATTTTACCATGAGAACCCCAACTACGGATATGTCCTGTGGCATATGCCTGGATCTCCTTTCTATTCCTGTGTAAGTTGTGGTTGGGTCAAACTATAATGGCACTCTATGCTAAACTGTTAACTTGCGTAGATTTTTTTTTTGTCTTTTATCGGTACCAGGGATCGAACTCATGACTGCCTGCTTGCAAGGCAGGTGCTTATGCCGCTGAGCTAAATCCCCAGCCCCAACTTGCGTAGATTTTAATTACCAAATTTAATCATTTTGAGATGGGGAGTTGTATATCCTTTTCACTTCCTTGTATTACATATCTCTAGCCACAAAATGTCAATGGAATGTTCAAAAGCATTTTTCACAACTCTGGACAATAGTGTTTCAAGTTTTATTAATACATGTATGCAGTACATAATGATTATCTTCATTGTGGTGAGTTGGTATATGTACATAATACAACTTAAAATTTACTCTCTCTTCTCCTTCTATTCTTCCTCTCTTGGAATGCTTTTAATTATTCTCCTGTCTTTGTCTAAAAACATCTGCCTTCTTGGCATGTGCAACTCAAACGTATTAAGACTTAGCTTAGGTCTGTTTTATTGTTAGTAATCCCAAATCCAGAAGAGTTCTATGGCTTTCCTAAGACCTGTGACACCATGCATAACAACCTTTTCACTGTAATGGTGGGTTTTTATATGCTTCTCCCACTCCACAAAATGTAGGCTTTTCCTGTTTTATATTACCGAAATAGCTAAGGAACCCCCGACACTTTTCTGTGGGTAGTCTGAGGGGGTCATGGTTTGGCCAATTCCCTCTGCCCCCATCTGGGACAACTTGCCTTTTGCCTCACTGTCTTCCTGCCACCCAGGAATTTGCTTCCCAGACCATTCCTATAGGAGGTGCAGCTTGGGTGTCATCTCTCCCCAATCCTGCCACTCCTGACCACCTTAACATGGCTAAGACCAGGGAAGAAATGGCTTATTATGAACATTCCCAATTTTTGGAGACTAAAAAAGATGGCTGATCGATAAGCAATAGGATACAGAGCCTCCCTGAAAGAGACAACTCAGATGCTAGAATAAACACCTTGGAGAGGGCAAGACAGAGGGAGATGGGTCCTCCCGACCCAGGAAGAAACTAAAGGGAAAAGAGCTGATCAAACATACAGTTCCAGGGCTACCATTGGAGCAGCTAAGATTAGCGGCCACCGAGCTCTTGCTGGAGCCATCCGAATTCACACCACCTCGACTCACTGGAGCTGCCTGAACTCATGCTGCCGCAACTTGCAGGAGCCTCCCGACCTAGCGCCACCACTACTTGCTGGAGCCATAGTTGTGTTGAAGTCAGAGGTCAATGAGCCCAATGGAGAATGGAGCTGGTGAGGGACATTGACCCTCACCAGCTCCGTGGTGAGTGCTGGGAATAAGACCCTCCCATGGGAAAAGGGTGACCAACTGGACATGTTGTAACTGGGCAGAACAGGCCTGAACTAGGAACAGCAGTGACTTCAGTCAGTTACTCCCGTCCCAGAGCAGATTGGTGGGATTTGCTTGGTGTGAGTCACACCCTTGGCCAGGACCCAAAAAGTCATCCCAAACTGATTCCCTACTAGCAGCACACACTAACACAGTGAATCCCCTGCAGGTTGACTGGCCCAGAGGGAAGGGGTCAGCATACACTGCCCCTGCTTGCAGCTCAGTGACCAACAGCAAACTGGAGAGGGAAGAAATTCCTAACCAGTGTGCTTCAGAAGAACCATAAGTAATAAGAAAAAGGGCTGGGACCTCCACTATATATACCTGTATAGAAGAAACCCAAAACATGACAAGAGAAAGAAATAAGAAAAAAGCCCCAGCCCCCAACCCTGAGAATATTGATCCTGGAGAGGCAAATCCAAAAGAGATTGAGGGCAGCAAACATGCAATATCAGACATGGCACCAGTGGACATAAAGAGATATCTTTGGGACCTTGTAGGTGAGCTCAAAATTGAAATATTAATTCAAATAAAGCAAGATGTAAGTATATTAATAAAAGAAATGCTAAGCACCTCTCAAGAAGACACAGATGGAAGAATGGAGGAACACAAAAAAATGAGAGAAACATTCAATGAAGAATATAAAGAAAACCTAGAATATATGAAGTAGATTCAGAGAGATTACCAGGAAATTAAAAACTCCATTGAAAGCTGGCAAAATGCTTGAAAGAAACTAAAGATAGACTATCAAAACTTGAAGATAGGTTTGCAATGTGTGAAAGGAAAGATCTCTTAAAAATAACAAGGAAATAGGTAGTAACAATACAAAGGCTAGAAGGCAACAAGAGAATCTATAAATTAAGAATAAAAAATGTGAATGAAGAAGCAGGAATAAAAACAAAGGAAACATAAAGGCTAGTCACAGAAATAATTAAGGAAAACTTCCCAAGCATAGGAAAAGGAAATGATACTCAGATGTATGAGGCATACAGAACTCTAGCCACCTGCACCAAAACAGAGCTACATCCAGACATACAATAATCAAGATCCCAGAAATTCAGTATAAGAACAGAATATTAAAAACCATCAGAGAAATGAAACAGGTCACCTATAAAGGAAAACCCATCAAAATCATGGCAGACTTCTCAACACAGACCATCAAATCAAGAAGAGCTTAAAAAAAATCAAGAAGAGCTTGAAGAATTCCAAGCCTTGAAAGAAAATAATCTCCAGCCCAGATTGATGTACCCTGAAAAACTGTCTCTAGAAATTAATGGAGAAACAGATGCTTCCATGACAAAGAGGAACTGGGGGAATTTGTGACCACCAGTCCAACCTTACAGAGAATACTGAAGGACATTCTAGAGAGAGAAAAAATACCAGGATTTCAAGAACAGTGGCAGAGAGGCCTCAATGAATGGGACAGACAGTGGAATGAAGGAGAAAAGTAGACAACCAATGGAAGAAAAATAGCAAAGCAGAAATGAGGCAGAGAAGGTTGGCTATAATCACTAACACAGATAGCCTTGATACACTACAAAAAAAAAAAAAAAAAAAAAGAAAAGAAACAGAAGCAGAGTAGATCAGGAGGTAGGGTCCACCGAAATGCTCTGTATAGGAAATATAATTAATCTGAAAAATGATTTATGTATCAAAAGTCAAATATGAGAAAACAATGCTCTATGTGGCAGGGAAGCAAAGAGAAATAGGGGAAACTTGACCAGCACCTGCAGGTAGGTTGGAAAGACAGGATACTTATGGGCAATAGAGAACTACTTAGCTAAAATGAAGGAAAACCTTGAGGCTTTTATAGGTAAAGGAATACAACTTGAGATCAAGTCCAGGAGTGAGAAAGTTCGGAACCACTTAGGTAAATAGCAGGATGCCCCTAATCTAAAAAACTGGGGGAGTTGGTGGGACCCAAAATGTACAGCATCCTGTGGGAGTTAAAGGGAAGGAATAGTCTTTAAAAAGGCGGCAGAAGATATTGTTCATAGTGTAACAGGATTTAAAACCCACATTGCTCACACCACTTTGTTTAGATGGATGATATTCTGTTCCAGATGGTCTACTTGTACTAGATTTGAGGGCACAGACAGCTATCACAAAAATAGCAGGATATAATATGGTAATCATCCTTAATTTTCCTATTAACTTAATCTGAAGCCCTATATAACTTAGTTTTATCATGACTGGTCTTAGTTGAATCTGGTTGGTTAGATTGCTATTTTGTATTGACAGACTTTATTTATATCTATTATGATTGATAGTATCAATCTGAGAGTATAGGCAACTACACTGAAGATGACAAGATTCACTGGGATACCCACTCTAGTTTGATTATTACCTGCTTTTGAAGTTTTACACTGTCTACAATGCTTTATTAATATTGTTATGTACTGCTATATTCAACCCTACTATGCCTGATGAGATGGATAGTTCTATTGAAGATAACAAGAGACTACACAGTAACCATGTCACCTTGTACTGTGGTTTTATGAGACTTTTGTTTCTTTATAGGAATTTGTTTTGTTTTGTTTTGCTATGCTTTGTTTCCCCCTCTAATACAGAAAGGATAGAAATACATGTAGAGACTCATGCATGTGTAGAATCTATAAACAGTTTATGAGAACTGATTAGATAACATGTGATGAAATGAACAACTACTTTTTAAAAAAAATTAATAGAAAACAAAACCAAACAAAATAAAACAGAATAGAGCCAATCAAAACAAAACAATGAATACAATACATGACTTCAAAACAAGTTAATAAGAAATCAATAATGGCTATCATAATGCCTCTTATTATCTCCAAAATAGCTACCTATACCAGAAGACATATTAAAAGCAAACCAGTATAAAATCAGTCAAAACAAAGCAATGAAAAAGATACATGGCTTCAAAACAAGATAATAGGAAATAAATAATGGCTACCTTAATGTATCTTGTTATCTTCAAAATATCTGCCCATACCACCAGATATAATAAAATCAAACCAAAAAGAAGAATGAAAATGATCCAGGGCTTCAAAACAAGATAATTGGAAATAAACAATGGCTACTACCTTTCTTTTTAGACCTTTCCTCTGCTTTCACTTTTGCAATATCTATTGTACATTTCATTCTCACTAAATCCTTCAGTTTTTTTTTATTTAAAGAAAAAAAAGAAAGGAAATAAAAAACAAAGTAAAAGGGTACAGATAATACAAAATTTCAAGAAAAAAAATACAGTAAGATATCACTAGTTAATAGGCTACATATTGTCATCTTAGAAACAGTTGTCCAAATTATAAAAATAAAGCATGTAAGGTGAACATTCATACAATGAGACTGCAGACAGTGCCGTTCAATGATCCAACAAAAGCTCAGTAGTATGGATTTCCATCCTACACACTCAAACATACATGCAGTTATATCCCTTAGACCACCTTTCTTTCCTCTCTTTTTAATAACAATTATACTTTTTGGGTTTTTTTACTCCCAGTTATTACTTTTTTTGAAGAGAATAAAACCTAACATGACTAAACAAAACAGAGTCGGTTAGAACAGAAGGATGGGCATAGTACATGATACAAAAATAGAATATCAGGTGATCAAAAATGGGTACCATTGTGCCTTTTTCTATTTTTAAAAAGAGTTGCCTATATCATCAGGTATAATAGAATTGATCAAAACAGTACAGAACAAGACCAATAAAACCCACAATGGAGACCTTACAGGATTTCAAAAGAAGGTAATAGTCAAACCATAATGAGCATCATAGTGAATCTTATTGCCTTCAAAATGGTTGCCTATACCCTCAAACTTGATACTATCAAACAAAATAGAATATAGTAAAATCTGACAGAACAAAATGGGGAGAGCAATACTGGGGTTCATATCAGGTTAATAGGAAAACAAAAAAGTTACTATGATATATCCCGCTATTTTTTTTATTTAGTTTTCCCTTAATTGAAAAAAATGTGAGAAAAAAGATTAATTTAAAAAAGGGTGGAGATTGAGATAAAAGAGGACATTGTATTAGAACAATACAGGTCAGAACCGAACAACTTAAGCATCATTGTGTTTTGCCCCCGGATAATCTAACATAATAGTAGTCATCATAGTGCCTCCTTCCTTGAATTATTTGAGTATAACTTCATATACTATAGCATCAAGCAAATTAAGACAGTCTGAAGCTATTCAAGAGAATGAAGAAGTTACAGGGTATTTAGAACCAGTTAACAGAAAATGAACAACGGTTTCTAAATTATCTCTTTGCCTATAAAAAATTTTGTTTGTACTATCGCGTATAGTAAAATATAGTAAGACACCACATGTTAAAACTAGTGGAAGGGGCTGGGGATTTGGCTCAGCGGCATAAGCGCCTGCCTTGCAAGCAGGCAGTCATGAGTTCGATCCCCGGTACCAATAAAAAGGAAAAAAACAAACAACAACAACAACAACAACAACAAAAAACTAGTGGAAACAGATGTACAACAGCTTGATCGGACTTCAACACAAGATGATATTAAATCAGCACTAGCTTTTATGATGTGTTTTCTTCAGAAACACAGCTATTTGTACTATCACTGATACTAAAATCGAACAACCCAGGTTAAAACCATTGCAATTAATGAGTGATAACATTATATGGATTCAAACCAATATGATTGGGAATCATGTTTACCACATTCTTTTATGTTTTCTTATCATTTCTTACACTAGGGAAACTATTTGGTACTTATACATGTGAGTTTGATTTATTTCACTTATGAGTATGGTCTCAAGCTGCATCCATTTATTTATAAATATCTCAATGTGATCATTCTTTATAGCTGAGTAGTACTCCATTGTATAAAAATACCATAATTTTTTAATCCATTCCTCAGTTGATGGACACTTAGGTTGTTTCCAAGATCTGGCTATTACACATTGTGCTGCTATAAACATGGGTGCACATATATCACTGTGGTATGATGCTTTCAGTACTTCTGGGAATATGCCTAGAAGTGGAATAGCTGGGTCAAATGGGACTTCCAATCCCATCTTTTTAAGAAATCTCCAGACTGACCTCCACAATGGTTGCACTAGTCTACACTCCCACCAATAGTGCAGGAGAGTTCCTTTTCCCCCACAGCCTCTCCAGCATTTGTTGGTTTTCTTGATCTTGGCCATTCTTTCAGGAGAGAGATGAAATCTCAGTGTGGTTTTAATTTGCATTTCTCTAAAGACCAGTGACAGTGAACATTTTTTGATGTATTTATTTGCCATTTGTATTTCTTCATCTGAAAATTGTTTATTCATCTCAGATGCCCATTTTTGGATTGGGTCTTTGAATTTTGGCTGTCTGATTTTTAAAAATTCTTTATATGTTTTAGACAAAAGTCCTTTGTCTGAGGGGCAATTCACTAAGATTTTTTCCCAGTTTGTGGGTTTTCTTTTCACTATGCTAGAGATTTCTTTTGACATGCAGAAACTTTTTAATAAGAGATCCCAGTTATTGACTCTGGGAAGTATTTCCCGTGCGGTTTGAGTTCTGATGAACAACTGCTTTGAAGAAAGATACTACAGTACCCAGTGCTGACTCCGTAGTGATGTGAAATCCAGCAATGGTGTTATTCTTTGTTCAGAGTGATCTTATTCTGTTTTGTATAATTTCAACATAGATGAACATATGGACAGCTATTTTGAAGACAATGAGACACACTATGACAGCCACTGTTGACTTCCCTAGTGTCTGGTCTTGAAAACCTAAAATGCCTTCCTCATCCTGTTCAGATCAGTTCTATACTATGTTGTTTCATGTGAATTCTCTGTATGTGAAGATATGGGCAACTATTAGGAAGAAGACAAGAGACAATATGATATTGAAGATCTCTGATTGTCTTGATTTGAAATTTATGTCTCTTACATTGGTTTCTTACGTTGTGTTTTGTTGTGTTTAATTTCACCCTTTAAAATTAAAAAAAGAACATTCCCAATTTTCCCAAGTCCAGGTAAACTGAAAGGAACAGAGCTGCTTCTCCCAAGATTCCTTTTTTTTTTAAAATTTTACTTAAGGAGAAAAGAAAAAAAAAAAAAAAACAGAGAAAGGATACAAGTTATACAGATTTACAGAAAAAAAATGAACAGTAGGAAATCACTAGTTAATGGATTACATATTGTCATCTTAGAAATAATTGTTCAAGTCACAAAATTAAAGCTTGTAAAGTGGACATTCCATCAATGATACTGCAAACAGATCTGTTCAATGATCCAATAAAACTCTGATATCATTTTCTATCTTATACACTTAAATATACATGCAGTTATATAGTTTAGAGCACTTTCTTTTCCTCTCTTTTGTACAATGACTATTACACATTTTGGGTTTCATTGCTCCCACGGTTCTTATTACTTTTTTGGAAGAGAGTAAAACCAAATGTGACATAGCAGAACCGAATCGGTCAAGTCAAAAGGGTGGACATAATAGATAATGTAAAAACAGAATACAAGGTGATCAACAATGGTTACCATAATGCCTCCCGCTATCTCTAATAGAATTGCCTATATCGTTAGTTATAATACAATTGAACAAAACAGTAAAGAAAAAAACCGACAAAACCAAAACATTGGAGATACTGTAGGTCTTCAAAAGTAGATAAAAGTCAACGAGAATAGGCGTTATAATGAATCTCATTATCTTCACAGCTGATGCCTAAACTTTCGAACCTGATACTATCCAGCAAAACAGAAAGGGGAACATCAGTTAAAAACCAGATGGTGAGAGTAATACAGGGCTTTAAGTCGAGGTAATGGAAAGTCAAAGTGGGTTACTATAATATATCCTGCTATTTTTTTTCCTTTAATTAAAAGGATAAAAATAAAAAAGTAAATAATGGAGTGGAGATTGAGATAAAAGAAGGCATAACAACAAAACAGTGCAGATCAAAACATAACCATTTAAGTAGAACAGTGTTTCACCACCAGATAATCCTGACCTAAAAGTAGTTACCATATTGTCTCTTTCCTTGAAATCCTTGAGTACAACTTCGTATACTGTAGCATTAAGTATATCAAAACAATGTAAAACCATTTAAGAGAATGACAGCATTACAGAGTATTTAGAATCGACTAACAGAAAATGAACAATGGTTTCTGTATAATCTCCTTGTCTTTAAAAGGTTTTTGCTTATACTATCGTACATAATAAAATCCAATAAGATACAACCTATTTAGACCATTGGAGACAGAAGGACAAAAGCTACATGAGACTTCAAAACAAGATGATACTAAATCAGTATTACCTATTAAGATGTCATTTTCTCCAAAATAGCTGTTCCTATCATCCAATCTTCTCTGCCTCATTTCTGTTGAGCTCTTATTCTGTCAGTAGCTGTCAGTTTGTCTTCTTCATTTTGTTCTCTGCTCCATTTGTTGTGGCCTCCCCGACACTATTTCTGGATTCTTTGTATTTTTCTTTTTTTAGAATATCCTGCAATACTCTCTGTAGAGTTGAATTGGCGGTTGCAAATTCCCCCAGTTCCTCTTTATCCTGGAAGCACCTTGTTTTTCCATCTATTTCCAGGGACAGTTGTGCAGGATATCTCAATCTTGGCTGGAGATTATTATCTTTCAAAGCTTGAATTATTTCCCCCCATGCTCTTCGTGATTTGATGGTTTGTGCAGAGAAACCTGCTGTAATTCTGATGGGTGTTCCCTTGTAAGTGGTCTGTTTCTTGTCTCTGACAGCTTTTAATATTCTGTTCTTGTATTGAATTTCTGGAATTTTAATTATTATATGCCTGGGTGTTGCTCTGTTTGGGTTGTAGGTAGCTGGGGTCCTGTATGCCTCATACATCTGAGTATCTTTACCTTTTGCTAAATTAGGAAAATTCTCCTGTATTATTTCTGTGAGTAGCTTTTGTAGTTCACTTGTGTCCCTACTTCTTCTTTTATGTTCTTAATCCTTAAGTTATGGATCCCCTTATCATCTTCTTGTCTTTGTATTATTGCTGTTTGTTTCTTTGTTATTTTTAAGAAGTTTTTCATTTCATTCTCCCAAATTACAAGTCTGCCCTCCAGTTCAGATAGTCTGTCTTTAGTTTCTTTCAAGCTGTTATGCCAGTCTTGGGTAGACTTCTTAGTATCTTGGTAGTCCCTTTGAACCTGCTTCACGTACTCTACGCTTTCCCTGTTTTCTCCATCAAACAATTCTCCCCTCTTTTTCTGTTCTTCCATTCCACCATCTGTTTTTTCTTGGGTGGTGCTTAGCATTTCTCTAACTATTCTGCATACTTCTAGCTTCAGGTCGTTGATAACTTCATTCCTGAATTGGTCTATGAGGCTCTCTATATGGCGTTTTATGTCTATTGGTGCGGTGTCCGCTATTGCCTGTTTCTCAGAATTGGGGGCCGAGGAGCCTTTCTTGTTGCTGCCTCTTCCCATATTCTCTGTTCCTTATATATGCAAGTTTATATGAGAGGCTCAGCTTCTCTCCCTGTCAGCCACAGCCTGATGGAATTGCGCCGGTTAGGTGTTCCCACTCACTGCTGCGCACCAGGCAGCCTACGCGGGGGCCCGCCCCTCTCGGCCACCGTCAGGCTCTGGGATCTGGGTTGGGCTAGCCTACTGGGTCCGCCGGCAGCGTCACGCAGGCCAGGCACTTTTCACCAATCCCGCCCGAGAGGGGAATGTGTGGCTGGAGTTGCCACCGCGCCCTGCTCCTGCAGGACTGCTCGGGCCCAGAAAGTCCGCTGGAGTCAAACTGTGGTGGAGTGTCAGTTTCTCTCACTCACCTCGCCACAAGTCAGTGCACGCCTCCCTGCCCGTCCTGTTTTCGACTCTGTTCGCAGACTCCCGTTCTCAGAGCTTCCGCGCGTCTCTCTCCTTGCTGAGCCGAGCTGATGTAGAGGCAGCCAGCCACCGCGCGGCGGGAAACCCAAATCTAGGCTTCAAATGGCGCGGGGTCCAGCCTCCGCACCGAGGCTTTTCTGTTCCTGTTTTAGCACCAGGACTGCATTCCAAGTTGGTTTCTCTCAGCCCAGTTCATTCCTGAGTCAGCAGAGCATAACTCAACCTGCTTATGTCTCTTTAGTCCGCACCATTCCTGGCTTCTGAGCCTAGTTTTTCAGAGAGCCTCCGGTAGTTGCTGTTATCTGTCCGCCATGTTCTCTCGGAAGTCAAGATTCCTTATTTTAGCCCTGCCATTTTTCATAGACAGGACAGGTACCAAACTGATCAAGATGCTCCATGCGTAAGGCCCTAGTTTGATCCCTAGCACTAGGAAAAAGCAAAATCAAAAACAAAACCAAAACAAAAAATAAGAAAGTTGTATGTCCAGGAAGATATTCGTATCTGGTCTGGGCTTATAGGTGTTTCAAACCAATGATACTGGAAATTAACTGATGTTCATAAAGATAACAAGGCATAAAAATATTTTGAATCTTTCTAGATGAATTTATAAAATATTTCCTTTTATAGAGTTGACATACATACATTAGCTGAGAGGCTGGGGGCAGAGATCAGTGTCAGAGTACTTCCCTAGCATGCACAGGGGTCCTAGATTTAATCCCTACTACACCTCATCCACAACACAAAACAAACTAGATTAGCAGACACATGCACAGTACATATAAATAGAATTATCATACTGTTAGCTCAATTAGATGTCCAATAATTATCCACTGAATGGAAATGTGATTTTTAACCAAACAAGCTAAACTGACTAGTCTTTTTAACGCGTAGAATTGGCTGAAAGACCATCTTTCCAAAATATAGATTTACATTTAAAAAAAATGAAAATGTTATTCTTACCTGATAAAAAACAGACTTTAAAATTTTTTTAAATCTGTTAATGCCAACAAGTTAGAATACAGTATTTTGGCATTAGTGATGCCATAAGATGTTTCTAATGGAGACTTCCTATAAAGTAACAGATTCTTTTATGGGTGTGAGATTAAAGCACAACAGTAGTAATAAAGCAGGCAGCAAAGCTTACAGATCTAGAAATTAATAGTACTTAGAAAACATTTTATCTCCTCGTTATATTAGTAATAGAGAACACCATAGTGCCCCTGCCTTTTTTGTGGTGCTTGGGATTGAAATCAGGGCCTTTCCACTTAAGTATATTCTCCACCCTTGGCCCCTATCTCCACCTTTTTTTTAGACAGTCTCATGTAGTTTAGGCTACCACTTAACTATTAAGTCCAGGCTGGCCTCAAACTCAGTAATCCTCCTACCTCAACCTCCCCAGTGCTAGATTATAGGCATCCCCCCCAAATTTGAGACAGTATCTTGTAGTGTCACTAAATTACCAAGATTAGGCTTGAATTCAGTTTTCCTGTCTCTGTCCCTCAAAGTGCTGAGATTACCAGAATGCATCCCCCATCTAGTCATTTTTCTTTTTTCATTAACAATTGCTAACTAGGAATCTGGAGTTTATTACTTGTAGAATTATATTGATCAGAACTAATTTTAAAATGCTGAGCTTGTAGGTGTGGGGGATGAGGTGTCACTTTGTAGGCCCAACCCCCTCTAACCTGCAATTTACAATAGCCGCCCTGGTATGCGAGAAGGAGGTAGAATAGGAATGCCTGTTCTTAGTGAGCCCTCACCCTCTGGAATCCATACTGTGAGCTGGCTTTGTTTTGCAGAAGTCTTGAGGAAGTGGCTGGCCACCCTTTGTGACACTAACAGCAGACAAATTAACAACATTCTTGAGCTAATGAATTTCTTCCTGGGCTAGAGAGGTTATGAGAACTGGTTGTGATTATTTACCTCACTTAGATAGCTTTAGAATAAACATTGTAGTCTGTCACGTTGTAGCTTGCCACAAAGAATGCCTTTTCACTACTTAATTATCTGGGCTCTGTGAACTGATCGGGTTTACTATATATGAATCCTAAAATAAAGATTGTGCGTGCAGTGCAGTGCAGTGTAACGCGATGCAGACAGCAAAGGTGTCTCTCCTGTCTTTCTTTTCCAACCGCTGTACCCCCCGTGTCCCGACAAGGCGTGAGTGTGTGTTTACCTTGCCCGGAGTTCAGAGTGCCCTAGACACTCACGACAAGTGGCGCCCGAATTCAGGGACTCCGAAGGTCGCTTAGGAAGGTAAGTATAATTTTATTACGGGGAAATGGGACAATCTGCTTCTTCTCCTTTCTTAAAAATTCTTAAACATTTATTATCTATATATGGCATATCGCTCAGGTCAGCTGACTTGGATATGTGTATTGATACAATTAAAGAATATAATCCTTGGTTTCCAGATGAAGGAACTTTGGATGTAGAAGTATGGAGGAAGGCAAGGGTTAGTATAGAAAGGGCTATGCAACAGGAGGAAAAGATTCCTTTACGTTTTTGGGCTATTTGGTCGGTTGTGTACTCTTTATTAAAAGCTATGGAAGATGAACATATTGTAGAAAATCTTCAACTAGAAATTAAGCCAGTTATTCAGGAATTGCCCCTCACAGAGGAGGAGCAGAATGTAGTTCAAAATGACGCTATCGCTTTAAGTAGTGAAAAGGCGTCCAAACTAAAAGTAAAATCCACTACAGCCGACTCAGCTTTAGCTGCCGCAGCAATATCAAATTATGACAATCGCCCAATTTTACAGGCTATACAACATTTAACACAAGAGGTGAAACAACTCTCCGTTAAGCAAAACCCGCCTATAGTTCCCTCTGCACCTCCTCCATCTAACCCTAATTGGAGTAAAGCCAAGCTAGCTTTGGCTGATCTACCAAAATTAGGGGATTCTGATGAGGAAAAGCCTGCCTTTGCTTTCCCTGTAATCAGGCCACAGCCAATAGATGGAGAGGCAGTTCCCCCTAGATGGGAAGCATTTAATATGGATGATTTAGCAAAATTAAAAAAGGCTGTAACCCTTTATGGCCCTCAGGCTCATTACACTAGAGAATTAATAACATCGGTAGCAGATCACTATGGTAATCTTGCTCCTTATGATTGGAAAGCCTTGGCCAAAATTCTTTTAAAGGAGCCAGAATATTTACAGTGGCACATGTGGTTTATGGAAGGTTGTGCGAAAAAGGCAAGACAAAAATGCTGATATAGTGATAGAAATGTTTTAAAAGATATTTTAAAAACTTTACCTCAATATTTTTCTCCGTTTGGACTTGTAATAGCACAGGATAAAATTCAAAAGGAAGAAGTTAGTCATTATTTGGGATATATTCTTACTAGACAAAAGGTGATTCCACAAAAAATGTCTATTAGGAGAGATAAGTTATCCACTTTAAATGATTTTCAAAAATTATTAGGGGATATTAATTGGCTTCGTCCCACACTAGGTATCCCTACCCATGCATTACAACATTTGTTTGCTACTCTACAGGGCTCTTCAGATCCATCCAGCCCTCGTTCTTTAACAGCAAAAGCAGAGCAAGAATTACAGTTTGTAGAACAACGAATTAAGGATGCATTTTTAATTAGGATTGATCCTAAATTGCCTCTAACTTTATATATTATTAATACTTTTCAATATCCCTCTGCAGTTTTAGGTCAAAATGCTATGCCAGTAGAATGGGTATTCACTAAAACTAAGCAATCTAAAAATGTTATGCCTTATATTGACATGGTTGCAGCTTTAATTATGAATGGTAGAGCTCGTTCTATAACTTTGATAGGAGAAGATATAAACAATATAGTTATCCCTTTAACTAAGGAACAATGGGAATATTTGTTGTCAATTACTGAAACCTTACAAATTGCTTTAGCAGATTTCATGGGAACTTTTTCATATCATTTTCCTAAAAGTAAATTATGGGATTTTTTTAGACGTCAACAATTTGTGGTTAATACCTTATTAGCTGTACAGCCAATTCCACAAGCTTTGACTATATTTACAGATGGATCTAAAAATAAAGCTGCATATTGGACTCAAAAATCTTACTGGGTACGTCAGACAAATTTTAACTCTGTACAACAAAATGAACTTTTTGCTATATTACAAGTGTTTTTAGATTTTCATAACCAACCTATTAACATTATAGCCGATTCAGCCTATTCTGTTGGAGTAGTGACAAATATCTATTCAGCTGTGTTATATTCTAATAAGCCTGCTTTATTGTCTTTATTTCAAAATTTACAAATACATGTTCAAAAAAGAAATCATTCTTATTTTATTACTCATTTACGTTCTCATTCTCAGTTACCCGGACCATTAGTATCAGGTAACAATGCAGTGGATTCCTTAGTTATGTTCACCACACCCGTTGAAGAACATCAATTTAATCATGCAAATGCAGGACATTTGCATCTTAAATATAAGATACCTTTTACAAAAGCTAAACAGATTGTAAAAGCTTGCCCTATTTGTAGACCATTACATTTAAGAATTATTCCCGCAGGTGTCAACCCTCGAGGAATTCAACCTAATGAGTTATGGCAAATGGATATTACACATGTACCTTCTTTTGGTCGGCTTTCTTATGTACATGTAGTTATTGATACCTATTCTTCATTTCTATGGGCTACTGCTCAACAGGGAGAATCCACTAAAAATGTTATTGTACATTTATTGGAGACTTTTGCAGTTATGGGAATTCCTTCTAAAATCAAAACAGATAATGGACCTGCTTATACTAGCAAAACATTTAAACAATTTTGCGATCTCCATAATATTATTCATATTACAGGGATTGAATATAACCCCCAGGGTCAAGCTATTGTTGAAAGAGCACATGGCACTCTTAAGTTGCAAATTAAAAAATTAAAAAGGAGGAGTCAGGAGGATATTCAGATACCAATACTGTTTAAATTGCAAAACAGTCCAAAAACATTACTGCATCAAGCATTGTTTATTTTAAATTTTCTCAATTTACCACAAGGTGAAATATTAACTAGAGCTGAAAAACATTTTGAACAGCAACAACAGCCCTTTGTGATTAATGAACCTATTTGGACTAAAACAGCTCCAGAGGCTGAATGGGAGAGGGGCACATTGCTCTATAAGGGGAGAGGTTTTGGTTATATCTCCACAGAAAATGGAATTCAGCAGTGGGTCCCTGGACGATGGATCAGGATCCGCGCCTCCAGACCCTGTTCGCCAGCCCCGGAGACAACTCCCCAAGGAACCGGAACCGTGCCTTCAGAAGCGAGCACGAAACCAGCTAGAGGCTGAGGATGCTGAGCTTGTTCCTATCGCAGCCATGGCCAGATTAAAGCTAAGAAAATCCCGCCGCTCACAGCGACCAAATTTAAATCCCCTCCCTACATGGGGACAATTAAAGAAATTGACCATAGAAGGGCAACGGCTTGTCCTTCAAGCAGGAAAGCCTTTAAACCCTGAAAACTTGTTTTTAGCTTTATGTGCCTTGCTCACTGTTGCGTCGGGGACTGAGGTACCTCCGCATTCGTACTGGGCATATATTCCAAACCCCCCTTTATTAGAACCTGTAAAATGGGGAACTAGTGATATTTTACTTTATACCACACCTAGAGAAATTTTGTCAGCACCGTGGGCTGATTTAACCCCCCACAATCAAGATGATGGGACATTATTCAATTTTACTTATTATGGTAATCAAAGGCCTATTTGCATTGGGGAACCGCCTTGCATCCCTCTGGGATGGCAGTATTGGATTCAACATGGAATAAAAGCAGGCAACAAAAGAACAAGGCTTCAAGCCTTGGCTGCTCAAACCTTTAATGTTACCTGGAGAAATTTAACAGCACCTGATACAAATACATTTCCTGTATGCCCTGAATTCACTTATAAAAATATTTCTTATAATCCCATAATTTGGCAACTATGTATGGGAAAATTTGCTAAAAATATTGATGGGTATATTATTTGGGGACCATTTGGAAAATTCGTTAATGGATGTGCTGAATGGAATGAGACAAGATGTAATCTCTCTGTTGTGTATAGTCTTCCAGATCCAAAGAAAATAACTGACGGAGCTCCTATATTTCATCAAAAGACGGCTCTCTTGTGGTGGGGAGATGGTGGAATCGCTAACCCTGCTGTTGCAGCCGAAGAATACCCTCATCACCTTCAAAATCATATTTGGAAGATCCCAGCCGCTATGCAACCTGTAACCTTGTACAATGTTTCATATTCAGGGACTAGTCGATCTGTATCTACTAATTATAATTTTACTAGGTTTAAAATGTATAATATTACTGTTTGTGCACCTCTGCCTTATGTCTTTTTAGTGGGAACTTTTAATTTTACACATTTTTCTTGTACTTGTTTAAATTGTCAATTGTTTACATGCTTAAATAGCACACTAAATTTCACTAAGCCTTATACAGTTATGCTGTTACAACAAAAAACTCATATTTGGTTGCCTGTAAATTTAACTCGACCTTGGTCTCAAGACCCAGTAATTTCTGTTACTACTGAATTTTTTAAACATCTGTTAAAACGTACAAAAAGATTTATTGGAATAGTGGTTGCTATACTGTTAAGTCTGATAACTGTAGCCTCCCTAGCAGCAGTCTCAGGAATAGCTTTACAAACCTCTTTGCAAGAAAAACATGTTGTAGAATTATGGCATGAAAATTCTCATGAACTTTGGTTAACTCAGTGGCAAATAAACGCCAGACTACAACAACAAATAGACCTCCTTAAACAAACAGTTGAATGGATGGGTAGAAAAATATTGGCTCTTCAGCATCAAGTGTTTTTAAAATGTGATTGGAATTCAACTACTTTCTGTATAACCCAACGACCTTATAATCAAACAGAACATGAATGGGAAATGATTAGAATGTATCTAAATGGAAACACCTCTGCCCAGGAGGAAATAGAATCTTTGCATAATCAAATTGACAAGGATTTTGCAAAGCAAAATGATGATGAATCCCTAGCACAATTCGCGCAATTGCTTGCTCAATCTTTGAAAGGATTAGATTCCAAAGGAATCTGGCAGAGCATAACCCACACTTTTAGTGGCATGGGACTTAGTTTAATTATAGTTCTCATTGCCATAGTTCTTGTGTATTTTTACTGCATAAGACGAAATACTATTAATAACCTGATCTTATGGAAATTGTTGTTAAAAAATAAAAAGGAAGGAAGTGTGGGGGATGAGGTGTCACTTTGTAGGCCCAACCCCCTCTAACCTGCAATTTACAATAGCCGCCCTGGTATGCGAGAAGGAGGTAGAATAGGAATGCCTGTTCTTAGTGAGCCCTCACCCTCTGGAATCCATACTGTGAGCTGGCTTTGTTTTGCAGAAGTCTTGAGGAAGTGGCTGGCCACCCTTTGTGACACTAACAGCAGACAAATTAACAACATTCTTGAGCTAATGAATTTCTTCCTGGGCTAGAGAGGTTATGAGAACTGGTTGTGATTATTTACCTCACTTAGATAGCTTTAGAATAAACATTGTAGTCTGTCACGTTGTAGCTTGCCACAAAGAATGCCTTTTCACTACTTAATTATCTGGGCTCTGTGAACTGATCGGGTTTACTATATATGAATCCTAAAATAAAGATTGTGCGTGCAGTGCAGTGCAGTGTAACGCGGTGCAGACAGCAAAGGTGTCTCTCCTGTCTTTCTTTTCCAAGCGCTGTACCCCCCGTGTCCCGACAAGGCGTGCGTGTGTGTTTACCTTGCCCGGAGTTCAGAGTGCCCTAGACACTCACGACATGTAGGTATCAATAACTTTAATTTTCTTAAAATTTTATTTTTAAAACTGCATGGACAATTGAGAACTTGCCATGCTATATTGTATGAACTTAAAATGTACTGTGCCTATAAAAATATTTAATGACTTTAAACTACTTTACATGTCTGAATATAAATTTTGTTTCTCCACAACTACCCCACTGGTCTCTTATTTTGAAGCCCTAAATCATCGCTCTAATGTCTTTAGAGAAGATTCTAACCAGAATGACCTCAACCAATAATTTAGGATTATGAACAGATTTAAAAAGCGCATCTCATGTGGTTAAGAAGGGTAATATGCATTGGAAAACAGAGCTCAAAAAGACTCTTTTTTTTTTTGTGCTGGGGATCAAACTCATGACCTTGTGCTTGTGAGGCAGGCACTTAGGCCACTAAGCTAAATCTCTGGCCCCTCTAGTGATCTTGACAATGATGTTAAAGATACATGAGACTGCTAAATGAAACTGTCCTGCAAAATATGGTTATTAAAATGTTATATTACATGGTTGACATTTACATATATCCTCTATATCCCTAGAAATTTATTTTGTATCTTTTTGAGACAGGGTCTCATTGTGCAGTTCAGTTGGGCTCACTTTGTAGCCTTGCGTCTTGAACTTGCAACAATCCTCTTGCCTCAGCCTGCTGAGGGCTGGGATTACAAGAGTGTGTCACCATGCCTGGCCCTAGAAGTTTATCAATTTACCAAAATAATATTTTCAAGAGGAATTTTCTTGTTATGAAAATGAGGCAAAGCCTTACATTTAGTTTGAGTCTTTCCCTGAACATCTCAGTTTATGTTACCTAGTCATTCTTTACTCCATTAAAGACACTCATAGTTTAATGATGAGTATGTTCAGATGATTAGGCCATGAAATAAATTGGTTGCTAAATGGGAAATTGTGTATAGTGTGTATGATATTCAAAAGAAATGGTCAGAGAAAATTCCAACTTGATGATTTTACTCATTTAACTCTTACATGTAATATTGTAACTACAGTACTGTACAGTATATCAGCAAAAATCACAGTACTGTATACTATACAAAAAAACACAGTAAGGGTCTGTAAAAAAGATATACAGAAGTGTATTGTAAACAAACAAACCAGGAAGTAAGTCCAAGTAGAGGATCACAAGTTTGAACAGTCTTTAAACAAAAGGTTGAGGGCCTGGCATTTAGCTTAGTGGCATAAGTTTCTGCTTGGCAAGTGTGAGGTCTTGTGTTTGATCCCCTGTACCAAAACAAACAAACAAACAAACAAACAAACAAACCAATGAACAGAAAAAAACAAGTAGGTTGCGATATGAGGAAATCTGTACTTTGTTAATGACTGTGTAAACCAAGGACCACACATTTTTCGCATTTTTTTCTTTTCATTGGTTCTAGAGATTAAATACAGGAGCACTCTCACTGAGCTATGTACATCTCCAGTGCTTTTTACTTTTTGAGACAAGGGTCTCACTGAGTTGCCTACATTGATCTTTAACTTGTAATTCTCCTGTAACCGTCTCTAAAATAGTTAAGATCTCATAGATATATACCACTGCAAGTAGACTTTTTCTCATTTTTCAAGAAACGCAAGGACAGGAAAAAAAGGAAAATACCTCTGAAATTAGAAGACACACACTTTATTCAGATAATTCAAGTTCCAAAACAACACTTCTAAACAAGCCAGCTTTTTTCTTTTATGATGTTTATTCAGTTTTATTTTTTACTTAATGTTAAAATCAAAGCATATACTTGAGGGATGAAAAAGGAAAACACTTCAGGGTTCTGAATTTTGTCAAAGTATAGGTTTTTTAAAAAAGAAATAAAATAACATCATTGAGACATTATCAACAGAATCTGAAAGTTGTTGAAGAGTACTTAATTAGAACATTTGACTTTTGGTTTAACAGAGTATAGTTTCTTTTGTAGAACCGAGGGTTGAACCCCGGGCATTATGCATGGCAGGCCAAAGGCTCTATCACTGAGCTACATCCTCAGCCTCAGAAAGATTAATAAACTTTGTGACATCTTTCCATAAACAAACAAGTGAAACAGCTGAGACAAAGTAATTTCTTGAATAACAGTTAATGTTAATTGCTTTCATACCTGGTTCATGAAACCTGACTTCAAACAACTTTTAAAAAAATATTTTACTATTGTTTTAAGTCTATTGTCTTTTCATTTCTTTATCTTTCAATTACAGTTCTGTGCTTGAATTTCTTCTTTTAAACAGCTGTGTTGTTAATAAATCCAGACTTTCATCCTATTTGGTTAATCTCAGTCCTTCTGAATTGAAAAACAAGTTACTCCACATTAAACGTAGCAAAATTAATGTCTGTGCTAGATAATAAAATTTCCTAATAAAACTTTGAGGAAAATTTTAAGCTTGGCTATCTCTTTAGATTTAACCAATGCAAACCTCTTGTCCCATTTTAAGGCTTACTAGCAGTTGAAAAAGATTCATTCAGTTCCGAGGGATTTTTCTGACTGGTATCTTAGAACAAGAATGGTTGAGTGAGAAAGGTAACACATGAAGAAAGATGTTGCTCAAGGCATATTTGCACACTACCATCCTATTATCCTATGATGATTACTACTAAGAAATTTTTTACTTTTGCAAAATGTGGAAAAAACCTCACTATAACCAGAATATTGCAGCATTATTTAAATTATTATAATACAGCTGAATTGCATAAATACAAACATTTCCTAAAAGTTATTAAAAGAACAATTTAAGTTATAAAATACATATTTGTATTTTGTATATAAAATACACATATAAAAGAAAAATTGTGGGAAGAATGCTTATAGAAAGTCATTGAATGTGCTTTAATTCCTACATAATTAGAACTGTTTCCAAATAAGAAATTTCAAAATCATTCAATGAAACTGAAAATATGTGAACCAATATTTTGTTTAAAAATATAAGTAAAAATAGTAAAAAATTAAAGGCATTTGCTATGAAATTGTAAAATATATCAGTAAAGGGTAAAGATTTATGAAATTACTGGTCTGTTGGCCAGTTCAAGAAAGAAGATTCTTTTACAGCTCAATAAAATGGCAAAATAAACTATGTATTAAAAAACAAAAACCTAGTTTGAAATATTTTATTACTACCGCTAACCTTAATCTTATCAACTCCTCAATTAACTCCTTTCAGAATTACCTGGAAAAAACTTTGATATTTCAGATGTTACAAATTAATTTCCTGTTATCTTAAGCGATGTATTATTGCACTTACACATTTTACAAAGGGCTATCATGTTTATAAGCCACAGTTCTATACATATAAATGATAGATATTAAAATAAAAATATGTAGATAAACACTTGGAAAAAACCTGTTAAATATACTTTATTTCAGTAGAAAGAGTATTTTCAGTGTCTTGGCTGAAAAGGTTGCTGTTGCCATGGAGCTGGAAGAAAAACCCACAGAGATTTTAGACAAGATAAATGATGTAGGCTAATGATATATAATTGCAAAGTAGAAAGAATCTAAGAGTACTTTAGAGCCAAAGAGATCAGCGTTGATAATTACACACCCTGCCCTTTGCTATCTATAGGATCCTGGGAAATTTATTTAAGACTCTCTGAAGAGTAGTTTCCCAACTGGTAAAAAAGCAATATCCCTGTGTTTCCCTTAGGTATTCTGTGATAATTAAATGTTAATAAAGAACATAATGTACTTGGCACACAGGGCTCAATTTAAGCACTCTTCTTTAGCTCCATTTTCTAGTATTTAATACAAGCACGTTGAACAAAGCAGTGACATGGCTCAGAGATGTTTACATCTTTTTAAGAATTCACTGAATGTAAGTGTGAGATGATCTCTACGGATCATTTGCACTTCTGAAAACTAGATGTGTTTAAAATATTGTAATGCCTTACAATTTTTGAGATAGCCTTTTGCACACTTTAAATAACTTTTTTCTTTTATTTCCACTGGATTGATATAATCAAAGAGGTAGTAAGATTTAAAGTCACACCTACACTTAATTCCAGAATGTTTTTTAGATATCACAAACAGCTTAACTACTTAAAATATGGAAAGCTCAAATAAAGCCTTTATGAAAGAATTAAACTCAAGATTTCCTATTTGAGAAATTAAGGTACACTATACTTTTTCTCAGGTAAAAAATTTCTGTCCAGCTTAAACTCATTTTGTGGGACAGGGAGGGAAGGAAAAGATAAATAGATTGCTACACTATTATCCAATTTTATTAAGTGAGAGAAGTGCACAAGAAATACCAAAGTACCAGAGGGACTGTCAAATGGGAGAATAGTAAGGTCAGTGATACCGGAAAATAGAAGTGGGTGCAGTGGCAAATGAGGCTGGATATGTGGGATGTGAACAGCTCTGCTTTTCAAGCTAAAGTATATGAATTTTAGTTAGGTTATAAGATTTCTTAATCAGAAATAGAAGTATGTTAGGCTGAGAATACAGCTCAGTGTTTTAGGGCTTGCCTAGCATACTCTGAGTTCAAGCTCTAGCACTTCTGTTCTTCAAAACAGTCTGCTTCTGTTTGTAGTCAGACTAATAGTGTCTAAGTAATTTTTTGTACTGGACTTATTTGTTAACAGTCGACAGGATTTGAAACTGTTTAAAAGGAATTTTCTTGAATTTCTTTAAGGTATTAACAGATGTCACCTTTATTTAAAAAGTACATGTTATCTGATGGAAGAATATCTGAGTGTAATTATTGTTTCTGTAGAATAATTATTTTAGAATTTTGCTTTAAGTCTGATAAATGCATATTTTGATTTAATTAAAAACTTATATACTAATTTTATTTAATAGAATCTTGTGTTCAGAGAAAAAAATTTTCCAGAGGCAAAATACCAAGTTCTACCAACATGTTTCAATTAACATCATTCACTTGCACCAGGATACTGCATTTTGTTAATACATTGAAAGAAGAAAAAGATTTGATTTTATATGACATTTCCTTTTGCTGCTTGATTTTTTAAAGCAAATTTTGTCTCCAATTATCAAGATAGTTTATGTTTCAAAGTATGAAATCTTGAAAATTCAGAACTACACATATGCCTGATTATCACCTGGGGGTGGTCAGGTTAAAATGTTGGCATTTATGTACATTTATGTGATACAGTTTTAAAAGTGTCATGTCATTAAAAACTTTTATAAATCCTTCAGTGATTGTATTATTGTATGAATCAAAATATAATTTACTTAACTATACCCTGAGATTTTAAGGATGTATTTGATATGACCAGCTCTTTTTCTCTAATCTTTGACAATCAAATTTGCAGTTAATAATGCAATTCAATTGTCTGCTATATGAACAAATCTATAAATATGCACAGAAAAATGGCTGATATACACAATCAGTTAATTCCATTTACATAAACGTAAAAACTTACAAGAGATTCAAATGTTAAAACTTATATGACTCACCATAAATCCAAGAAGCTTCTGGCAGCACACCTGGAGTAGGAGGATAAGGGTAAACAGCTTGTGGTAATGGCTGATAAGAAGCATATTGTGAAACAATTGGTTGCTGAAAATAAGAAATAGGCATCTGGTACGGAAAATATCCACTTGCTGGCACAAAGGCATTTGTTTGTGGCTGATGGGTAAAGTAACTGAAATATTGAGAGTATAGAAGATTAGAATGTGTGTTTTGGACAGTACTTGTAAGTGTGGTCAATATTCCAGGAGGAGGTGACTGTGCTTCATATGATGTTAGCCCTTGGTATGTATGGGTAATGGCATTGCCATTGCTGCTGCTGTAATGATAGATGCACCAAGCATAGTATGGAGTTCCCAGTGAATTATCAGAAGAATTATATACTGAGGCACAGGTAGACTGTGGAAATTCATCCCAGTATGTGGCAGCTTTCTGAGTTAGGACTTTTGGATTCTCTACATCCTGCTGTTCAGAAGAGGAATATTCTGTTGTTTGATTTACATGAGGGGTTAAACTTCCAGACGCTCCAAAAGGTACAGGACTGGGACTTAATGTATCAAGAATTCTTCTCTGGATATATAAAGGTTCTGGAAAACCGACACATGTGGACTTATTAATAGATGAATCTAACACCTCATTATCTTGATGTTCTAAGGCCATCTCACTTATTTCTAGGTTGGTATGTATATCCCCTGCAGAATGAGAAATAGGATCTGAGAGCAGTAATGAGTTAGACACAAGAGAGTCATCAGTTGCTGACTTTATGTTTAAAAGACAAGTTTGTCGTGCAGGATCTGGGAGATTCTTAGGAAGTTTCTGTGAAGGCGTATCTTGGTCTTTCGACAAAATGCCATTTATACTTTTCTGGTCACAAGTTGCAAAAGCAGCATAATCTTTTCTATAACTTTTTGCTTCAGGAGCTCCAAAATTCACAGTTCTTTTCTTTATGCTATTTAAATTTTCCTGTTGTTCAATGAGATGTTTTGAGACATGGTGTGAACTATTAGTTAAATCTATTTTGCTTTTTGACTCTGATGTCCCAGTGTCTTGGGGGTTCTTTAAAGGCGGAAGTGAGTCACTTAGTGATGTCTGCATTTCATCCCTTTCTGGAGATACATAGTTTCTTTTCAGATTTTCAGATGACCTGGATCTTACTTTGTTTTCACCCTTGGGATGAGATCTTGTAGTCCTATTAACAACAGATAAACAACTTTATAGACTCAAAACTTTTTTGGTGAAGGAGACTGAACTCAGGGCCTCATGCATGTTAGGCAAGCACTCTATATCTGCAATCAATCAAATTTTAACTGAAATTTGTATTTAAAAGGTTTTTTTTTTTTTTTTGGTGGTACTGGGGATCAAACTCATGACCTTGCACTTGCCAGGGCTAAATCCCTGGCCCTCAAGGCTTTTTTTTTGTGTTTTTTAAAGATGATTTCTTGACATTTGCTGATTTTATTAAGAGTATACAGGAAACTTTTCTTGCTTGGAGTTTAGATACTTTTTCTGCTGAAGATGATACAACACTCTGCATTTTAAATGTATTACCAACACTGTAAAATTAATAGTTCTGTGCTCTAATATTTCCTTGAACTTTTAAAAGTAGAAAACTGGGCTGGGGACATAGTTCAGTGGCAGAGAACTTGCCTAGCATGTTTGAGGCCTTGAGTTTGATCCCTAGCATCCCCCACCCCCAATACACAGTAAAAAGTAAGAAACCATCATTACTAATTGGTGGTTTCTAATTTATATACCTAGATCACACTGGTGATTTTCATTACTTGTAAATAACCACACACACAGGTTATAATTATCAGCTGTGGATTACCAACTCCCTACCAAAGATGTTTTATAATAAAGCAGACCTCCAAAATTTCTTGCCCAGTAAATATCCTTGGCACTTTTACCTAAGACAGTATTAAAGCAGGCTGACAGAAGCCAGTGTCCTGTTTCATAGGAGCACAAAGCCTATTATGAACCTCAAATGCAAGGTTTCACATTACTTATAAAAACTTTAAGCCTGATGATCTGAGATAGAGCTGAGGCAGTGATGCTGTTGGCTGTTGGAGAGTTTAAGAACAGATTAAGAGGCTTTATAGTGTTGAATTGTAAAATTATTTTATTATATATTAAATGTAATAACAAAGTGCACAATTAAGTGTAATGTGTTTGAATCCTCCTGAAACTACCCTGCCTGCTCAGTTTGCTGAAAATCACCTTCCACAAAACCAGACCTTTGTGCCAAACAGACTGGGAACCACTGAGTTACAGAATACAGCCCAACTTTGTTCACAGGCTCACTGCAAACACTGTACATATAATAAGAAACACATGATACAACAGAATAATATAATTGCTTTTTTCTTCTTTCTATTTACCTAATTTTGTTTAGCTCTTACCTTAGATACCGGAGCACTGCCTTCTCTCTGTTGATACCTGAGGCATGGTTCATGTTAATCTATGTTTAAAAAATACAAAGAAAACTTCCATTAGTGATGATAAAAATAAAATACAAATGTTAATCTCATTCTAAAAAATTGACTCTGTTGGACTTCCCATATTTCATATTTGAAGACTTTTTTAAAAACTGCAATATGGTTCTTACCTAAAACTAATCTTAGGAGTCAATTTATGACTAGTTTATTCAGCATTATTCAGTCATTGAGACCCATCAGTTCTTTAAATAATTTCTATTAAATATAAGTTGAATATTTCTATTTGAAAATGACCCCACACCCAAAACTTGAGTGCCAATATGACACCAGAGTGGAATATGCTACACCAGGAAACTTCAATGCACAAGATTATTTAAAAAACTAAAAAAACTACCATCAGGTTATGTGCATATGTACATGAAACATTAATTTTTGTTTAGATTTTGTCTTGTCACCAAAATATCTCACTATGCATGTATTCAAAAACCTGAAAAAAAAACAAAGCCTAAAACATCTCAGATCCAAAGCATTTTAGATAAAGGATACTCTCAACCTGTATAACATTTTTACTTTTTCTATGATCAGTACTCTCGTGAACTGCAGCTGTTTAATATTTCTAACTATATTCAGAATTTCCTTATCTTTTAAATCACTAAAGCTATGTATTTCACGACATTACACTTTGGTATATACAGAGTGAAATTCAAACTCCTTAGGCCTATATTTAAAACACATTATATGTAGTCTGAAATTACTACCACCTCCTTTTTGTTGATGTGAGAGACAAAATACAAGACTTTGCATATAATAAACACTGAGTTAAAACCCCAGTTCTATGAACTACCTATTTCATTCTAACTAGCTTCTGCTAACCAAGTTAAATTTTAAACTATCTCCACAGTAGTAAATAGTGTGTCTTACTTTATTTTTACTTTTATCTGGTAACATATTTTCCTGTCATGCACAGGTTTGGGTCTGTGTTCTTCCACAGATAAACCTAACAATCTAAGCCTTTTTTTTTTTGCAGTACTCAGGCATGCTAGGCAAGTGTTCTGCTTCTTAACTATAAACCCAGCTCTACTAATCTTGAAAACAGATTCTTACTATGTTTCTGGCTTCAAATTATGATCCTCCTCTCTTAGCCCTTGGACAGCAAGCATGTGACACCATGCCCAGTTCCCAAATCATTTTTCTAGTATTACGCTCACTTTATTCTTAATGTGTAGTAGTACCTTCTGCTCTCAGGTCGTGGTTATTTATTAACCACTTTGCTATAAACAAAATGGAACAGGTGATGACTGATAAAAATCCAAAGTGTTCTTGTATTCTAATAACCCACAGAGGAAAAAAATGTATGTATATGTATTACTATTAACCTAAAATCAAAACTGATCAAAGATCTAAATATTAAAAGAGAAACACTTAACCTGCTGTAAGACAAAACAGGTAAAACTTCGTAATCATAGAGTAGGCAAGGATTTTCTGAACAGAATCCAAATTGCACAAGTAACATTAAAGTATCAACAAATAGGATTATATCAAATTTAAAAAAAGCTAGTAACAGCAAAGAAAACAACTCACAGAATGAACCACCAGCCTAAAAAATGGGGAAAACCTTGTTATTTACACCTTAGACAGAGGACTAATATCTAGAATATATAAGGAACTAAAAAAAATTAGATCCCTCTAAAGTGTAAGATTACAAAAATGGGCAACTAAAATGAACACACTTCTCAGAAGTACAAATGGAGAACAGATGAAATGTGTTCAACACCCTGACCATTAAAGAAATGCAAATTAAAACACTGAAACTCTATCTTATTCTAGGAAGAAAGGCTATATAAGAAATCAGTTAACACTTTTGCACATGTGCAATGGGACATTCTGGAAGCTCTTAGTTCTTGGTGCACTTCCGTGTGGGGTAGTGACATGAAGCGTTTGGGGGATGGTTTAAAAAGGGCAAGACTGGTTTCTTGGTTCATAGGAAAGAGTAAATTTTTAGATAACCTGAGTGCAGGGTAACTTGTTGCCTAGAAATCAAGGAAGAACCTGAAGGTCCTTCTTGCATTTTCCAGCCTTATGTCAGTTTCCAGCTGCCCTGGTTAAAAATCTACTGATGACCAGCTAAGCACCACAGGTGACATGCAGGGACAAGAACCAACTCTGTCTCTGCTATCTAAAGAGGCCAAGATTTGACTCATGATGTTATCTCTATTCCATGGAGGTACTGTCTCAGAAGTTTTGAGAAGAATCAGTGACATTCCAAGCTGTGGCCGTGGACTTCACTTCAGAGGAGTGGCATCTACTTGATTATGATCAGAAAATACGGTATTGGGATGTGATGCTGGAAAATTTGAGAAACCTAATTTCAGTGGATCCTGAGAACTCAAGAAGGCAGACCTGAGCTACGCGATACATTTGCCTCACACTTTGTCCCCACATTTGTGTTTTTCTGTGAACAGAACATCCAGTTACTAAAACAGATGTGATTTTCAAAGTAGAGCAAGGACACGAGTTGTGGAAGGTGGGAAAAGATAATCTAAATTGGAGCTATACAGAAGTTTTCTGCCTACTTGGCGAACTAGAGAGAAAGAAAGGAAGCAGAGAATTTTCTGAACCAAGATATGTTTACCATCCTGAAAACATCAATGAGGAAGTCCAAAGTTGTAACTGGAGCATGAGTAGAATTTCTTCAAGACAAAAAACATGAAGATGAGTCAAATGGAAAAGAGTTTGCTTATGCTTTCTTATAGTAAGAGAATTATGGAGAAAACTGTTATGAGCATTGTAGAAATGTCCTCCAAAATATGTTTCACCTCATCAGACCTTAAAAAAATTGTACAACATAACAAAGGTTTGTATGTCATTAATTCAGAAGCCTTAAAAAAAGGAGTCTTGTCTCATTAGACATGAAAACAGGTAGAGAGGAAGAAAATAGGCCTTTGAATGCAATGATTACGGGAAAATAAGAAGAGGGGACTCTTTCGGTTTATCAAAAGTTCACAGTAGAGACACATCCTTTGAATGCAGAGATTGTAAGAAAACTAAGTATAAAAGAAAGATCTTTTGGGCACAGTCAGTGTGGGAAGCATTCACTTTACTGATATGTGAAGTCTCATGAGCATGAGAAATTCAAATGTAAGGAATGTGGGAGAATCTTCAAGTATCATTCAGCCTTTTGAAAACATACTAAAGACATACAGAAAAGAAATTCTACTGTGACAAAGCTTTTGCTGACTCATCAGTGCTGATTCTTCATGAAAAACTTTAGAGGTGAGAAATCCCATAGATATACTGAATAAAGAAGTCTTATTTCCTTAAACATTATTTCATTTACACAATAAAGCAAATAATTGTGCTATTTGGGAAATTCTATAAATAGAAAACTCATCTCATTTTCCATCTAAGGAGACAAAAGAATGAACTATAAGAAAATTTAAATACCTTGTAGCAAACAGCTTACTGGGAGAAAAAAATATCTATCGAATGAACGTGAAAAAGCATGTCCTGAAAATTATAGTTTCAAGTGGTATTACTGATTTTATGAAAAGATCACAGAAAAGTTTGAGCTATAAATAATCTTACTGTACAATATAAAGCTTAGGAAATGGTGAAAAATTGCACATTATGGCTTCAGATTGAATTTATATATACTATTCTTGATTTGTGATTTTTATATAAATTACTGAAATTCCTATATTGTTTAAAATGAGTAACTATAGGTGTGAAATATATTCTATGAACATTATATAAAATTATGTATATAGAGTTGAGGATGTAGCTCAGTAGTAGAATACCATCTAGCAGATATGAGGCCTTTAGACTCCCTGTATAAAAATACATATATATCCATAATGATGATGGTTTTACAACACTGTGAATATACATAGTGCCAATGAACTGTAGTCTTAAAAATGGTTAAAATAATAAATCTTATATTTTACATAATAAAAAAATCAGTAACAAATGCTGTTAAGGTTGCAGGGGAAATAATCCTTCTATACTGTTGGTGGAAAAGTAAACTAATATAACCATTATGGAAATCAGTATGGAGACTCCTCAAAAAATTAAAACTAGAAATTCTATTTAACTCAGCTATTCCTCTTCAAGGTACCTTCCTGTAAGCATAAAAGACATTATATTACAGTGGTATATGTATATCCATGTTCACAGCAGCGCAATTCACAGTAGCTAAATCTTGGAAGGGACCCATATGTACATTAACAGCAGCATAGGTAAAGATAATGTGATATTTACACCAGTGGAGTACTATACTGCCATAAAAATGATAAATATGAGTCATTTGTAGTAAAATGGATGCACTGAGACCATAAAGTTAAGTGAAGTAAACCAAAAATAAAAGCTTAAATTCATGATTTCTCTTTTATGAGAAGCTCAAAGTATAAATAAAGCATAAAGTAGAAGATAGCAGGAAACAAAGACACAGAATTTTGCAAACGGGAAGGTTACTAAGAGATGGAGGGAGGGGCAATAAGGGAAGAGAAGTAAAAAGAACTGAGATTATACACACATACCAACTTCTATGATGCAAATGATCATTATGGACTGCAAACAGGTACTAATACAACCAACAGTTTTTAAAGACACTGATTAAATTACTGTTCTCTAGAACTAGAATTAACTCAAAAATATGTAAAATTGGAGTGAGCAAAGAATCTTTCCATTTTGCATATAGGTTTCTGTTTGCTTCTGAACTAATAATTTCTCAGACTTGTGAGAGAAGCCCTGAGTACAGCAGGGACAAGTGTTACTATGGGCTCTGGAGCAAGAACATCTGGTTTTAGATACAGGTTCTCCCATGTACTATGAAATCTTGCAAAGTTGCCAAATTTTCCTGTCTCAGTTTTCTTACCTTTAAATGAGAGAATGATGATGCACATATCCTAAGGATTATTTATTTGTATGTGTTACACAAATTATGTTTTTGTATAGGACTTTTTCTAACTTCCTGATAATTGTCTACTGAAAATATTTGCTCAATTTCTCCACCTAGATCAGTGACCATGAACCTGTGACATGTGTGCCATACTGTGAACTATTATCACTGCAAGCTCTACAGGGTTTGGCATTACTGATCTAGGTTAACAGTGAAGTATGCTTCACTAGCTTGCTGTTAATATGCACTGCACATTGGGCATAGGTTTGGTACACAGATACTACTCAATAAACATTTGGTTGTTCACTTAACTGATATTTATAATGAACTTTTCCCTAAAAAGCTACTAAAGCCAGATGTGCTAATGCACACCTGTAATCTCAGTACTCTGAAAAGTTTATGCAGGAGGATCATAATTTTGAGCCCAGCCTTGCAACTCTGAGACCCTATCTCAAAATAAAAACGAGGTAGGGATGTAGAACTCGGTGTGAAGCTATGGATTCAATTCCCAGTACTGGAAAGAAACAAAAATGAAAAGCTACTTAAAAGTTCATTCTTCTAAAAACTGTTTTCTAAATAAAGGACATCTGCAAGGCATCTCTCATATGTACAATAATTTATGTAACATTTCACAGATGAGTTAAAAATTTAATCCAATACTTTGATAACCAAAGTTAAATTTTTCAAGGCAATATTTCAACCATACTCAGCTTTTACAACTCTGCAAAATATCTGTCTGCTTAAAGAGTAGACACATTCTCAAAAAGAATATAGCAGGGCTGGAGATTTAGCTCAGCGGCATAAGCACCTGCCTTACAAGCAGGCAGTCGTGAGTTCGATCCTCGGTACTGATAAAAAGACAAAAAAAAAAAAAAAAAAAAAAGAATATAGCAAATTCATTTTAAAACATTCATACCTTTCTCTTCTTAGAACTAGAAATATTATTTTTCTCTTTTTCCTGAGAGTCTTCACACTTGTCCAGAGCACTAGGCTGCCTTTTAGATGAGCTTGAAACATTTTTGATTATGTACACTGAAGTTGAGGGTACCTTTGCAGAAATATTTGGTCTGGTATTTTCCTTAGGTGTTGTAAAATGAACGTTCAACTTTTCTTTTCTCTTCGGTTGGGAATTATTCGTTTTGTTATGCAGCATTTGGCATAGGATAAAAGGAGTGGTTAATTTAGCATTTTTAGCACATATAATTTTCATATGGCCAATTGTTTTCATAACTTTCATAATATGGGCAATTTTTCCTACATCTTTCTGAGGGACAGACATTACACATTTGAGTATTGTAGACAACTGATAATAGTTGTGTTCTAACTCCATCACAGTGTTTCCATAATTTATGGATATTATATATGGGACAAAACCAATATATGTGGAAAAGGGGTACTCTGATTTCTTTAGGAGCTTTTTTATTTCTGAAAGTTCTTTCAGTTCCCTTGAGAATAAATGAACAGCATATGAACAATTGACAGCATCACTGTACTTGTAGATGACATCCAGATCTTTCTTACACTCAGAAATACCAGTTTCTACTGCTTTCCTAAGGCAATCTCTTGGGTTATCGTCAAGAAATGAGAAAGAAAGCATTTTTTCTTGGCAGTGAACCAGTTCAGGAAGAAGTGACAAATCAAACCAAAGCATACCTCGAAATCTTTGGTTATCTAATTTCTTTGCCATTGAGTTTTTAAGAAAGTGAACTGTTTCTGAAAGCATGGAGATTTCGATATATGTTTCAGTTGCTTCCGGCTTTAAAAGTACAGCCCTATGTCTATGATTTTTTGGCACGTCTAAAACGTTTTCTTCTGTGATAAAAATTTCATCTATGTTTTCTTCTTGCAGCATCTGAAAATATTTTTTTAAAGTTTCTAAGTGATCTGTACATAACAAAGTAAGCTCCTGTAACTTTTTTAAGTCTGCAAATTCAGCCTGATCCAGTATTTCACTAATACTAATACCTGAGTGTGAAAACAAAGTACTTTTTTCTATTGAAATCAGACTATCTGACTTTCTGGAAGTGATCATAGTATCTTCCTTAAGCTCCACATTGCAAGATGGTTCATTGTTTAAATTTTCAGACAAAGTATCACATATCTTTTGCAATTTAGATAGAGCCCATTCATTCATTTTATGTATCACTTCTTTCTTTTGTAAGTATTTTTTGCTGAGAGACTGTCTCTTTTCTTTCCAAACAAGATTTTTTGCAGCATCAAAAAAGATGTGTTCTAGACCATAAAGAGAGACTTTAATATTTATTGCCTCATTGGTCTTGATAAAATTAACTTTTGAGGAAATCATTTCTATAATAATCCAGAGATGGTCTTGTTTTCCTGGATATGAATGACCTGTAGGACAGTCTCCATATATACTGATCAGTTTTAAGGTACTTTTTCTTAAGATTTCTAGGTCTCCTAAACTATCTCCAAAGTTAACTCCACAGGTAAACGGAATGGAAAGAGCAAAGTTAAAGCAATCAGAACACTGTTTCATTATGGCTTCACATTCACTAATCTGTCGTCTATATTTTAATAATGCATAGTATGAGTTATTTTCCCTTTTTGTTTCAGTAAACAATTCAATTAACTGACTATGGTAATTCTGCAACTCACAGAATGCATTATATTTTAACCTTTCTTGAAAAGCTGGGTAGAAACTAGATTGCAGTTGATATCCATGTGGCCTGCTAAGAAGCTCACTGTACAATGTCTCATCATACCAAAGCAAGCTTCGGAATGTTGGTTCACCTTCTAAGAGCCTTTTCTTATTTTCAATGAATTGAATGGTTTCCATTACCATTTGAAGTTCTACCAAAGAGTCAACAGCACACGGTTTTAATTTGTCGTTGCAATTATTCCACAGATTTTGTTCTACCAACAGCTCTCTTGAAATGAGAATTTGTTCAAGTGAACATTCCTGCTTCCTTTCAAAAGCTTCAACAAATAAAGGGAGAATATTATGACAAGCCTTAGTTTCTTCCTCCAGAATCTCCAAAGATGATGCTTTATCTGCCCTCTGTAAAATCTCAGACAGCTCTGTTACAAGAGCTGTATGAATAACTGAGCAATTTTTTTCTTTTAATTCATTCACATTTGTAGGTTTCTGAATAACAGGAACTTTAGAAGTTTCAGAGTTGGCATGGAGAATAGGCATGTGATCAATTTTCAGAATGCCTGGCTTGGAAATATAGCCAAACTGACAGGCACTACTTGTTCTTCTCTTCTCCTCCCTTTTTCTTATGTTAAGCCTGCTAGAAACCGTGTTATTCAAATAGACTGCCTCTGGAGTAGTTTCAATGCTTAGGTGAGAATCAATCAAGTTACTTTTAACTGTTTTCATATTTAACTGAAAGGGCTTTTCTTTTAGGATCTTATTTTTATTTTTGTGCTCACTCTTAACTGATTCTTCAGACATACTTTTTTGGTAAAATGAATCTTTTGCTTTTTCTGCTTGCTCAATTTTCCTAATTTTTCTGCTCCAAGTATCTTTCTTTACAATACATTTTTTTGAAAAATCCTTTATAATACCTTTGCAGAGCAGAGAACTATCACTGAAAGATAGTTTCTTCATATTTTCACCGTAACTTTTAATCTCTTCAGTTACCATTAGATTCAGTTCTGAATGCTCAGTAGTATTTCTTTCATTCTCTTCTAAATAGACACAACTTAAAGACCGTTGTGTCTTTAGAAGCTCCTTTCCTCCATTTATCTGCTGAAAGTGTGACACAGTAGTTGGTGTTGAGGAATAATCTATAGTAAGAATTCTCTGTTTATCCAAACAAGATTTTGAAGATTCTCCCTCAGTATCTGTCACTGGAGTGGCAGATAACTGAAGAGCACTGTACTTTTTGCTTGATATTAAAATTATGTTGAATGGATTCATATAGTTTTCAGTTGGAGCTATCCACCTTTCTACAGGAAAACTTTCTTTCGGGTTATTTTGACAGCCAGATATAATACAATTATCTCCTTTGTAGGTATCAATATTTAAAAGGAGTTTCATATTGGAATTTAAGGTAGAAATAAGTAGGTCAGTTTTCACTTTTGTGTGGGCTAGACATACTACCTGACAGTTTTTCTCTGTTCTATAACTTGCATTGGTTTTTTTTCTTCCCCTTAAAGATACTAAACTACTTTTACTTATCACTTCATTAGTTTCAGAATTCTTTTTTGCCACATCCTTGTGATATGCTGAATGGTTCCTAAGCTTTTCACATTTACTAATGTTCGATAACTTTGTGTCAGTTTGATTTTCAGACTGTTTATCATCTGAGTAAAGCAGATACTCAGTTTTTCCAGAAAAAGGCTTAAACTCTGATGATACTAAATATTCCATACTGTTATTATCATATTCTGGTTGATGTGTACTTTTGGATATAGAGAACAGTGATAACTGTGATTCAGGATACTGGTGTTCATCACAAAATTCTCTAGCATGAACAATGGTGTGACTTTTGGAGATACTGCTAGTCGCACTTTTCTTGGAATGGCACATTGCAATCTTCTCTCCATTTGTTTTGTATGATGTGTGCTTTGACATGCAGACAGACTGACTAATATCAAAGCCAAAAGCTCTTTCCCCAAGTTTATCATATTTTATTTTTGATAAAAAATGCTTGGAATATCTTCTTTCAGACACAGAAGTATAACCTTGAAGGTCACAGCTTTCCCAAAAATTGTTGCATGTTATTTCATATGCTTTAGGCAATGGGCCCTTTCTTCTTTCTCCCACTTTAGCTATAAGATGCAAAGATGTGCGAATTCTTCTATGAGCTTTCTTTAAGTGAAGAACAGCTCTGTTTAGTTTTCTGGAAAGGCGTTTGCTTTTACACAAAGATGCTTCACTATTTAAAATATCTAGGACATTTCTAATGTGCCTTTCTGACTGTGAAAATGTTTTCATTCGTCCTTGGGATAATGAAGAAAAACACTCAGATGAGTCATGGTTGGATAGTCTCCTTTCCTTCTCACAACTTTCACGCCATCTCAAATTTTTATGTGACGTGTTTTGAATCTTAAAAGATATATGTTTGCTAATTCTTGATTCCTTGTCCTTTTTATTTCTAGTATCATTAAAGTCAGCTTTTGGTTTTGTGAATAAACATGTGGGGTTACCATTTATTGTTGTGACATTAGAGGATTCAGTAGAAAATGATTCATTGTTTTTTTTTCCAGACATATGATTCTTACCAGTATTGTGGCTCAAGTTAGAAGAATGGGACATTACAGATTTATTCACAAGTCCTGAATCCTGTATGGAATCACCAAACTGATCTTCACATGGATATCCTGAATTTCCACAAGACGACTTGGAATAAATTTCAAATCCTGTATCTTTCCCCTCTTCATTCATTCTTGCTTTTGTGGCTTTTGTAGAACATTTGTAAAAATTATCTTTCACTGAAAGGGTATCATCAAGGGGACTAAATGTTGGTCTACATGTATTAGTAATTCTAACCTGTAGATCTGGAAGTAAAATTGGGTACAGGTTTTTTTGGTAAGTAGAAGAAATAGTGTTCTTAGAGTGATGCTGGTCTGCATTCTCTCTTGTGGGGCTTCCCAAATTGTCCATCTTTCTATGATTGCTTCCAAACAGACCTTCCCAATCGATACGAGACTTCAGAGCCTCATACTCTTCATCAAGTATATCTTCATGGCTATTTTGATGAAATAAAAAAGACTCATCATATGTTTCCAATTCTAATTCAATCTCACTTGCCACATCAAAATTTGGAAGAATTGAGTTCTCATTCCCTGGTCGATGAGTTGGATCTTGTAATTTATTTTTATCCACATTAATTTCATAATCAATAATCCTGTGGCTTACTGACAGACCAAAATCTGGACTCTTAGAAATATGAGTTTCTTTAAACTGGTGTCTTTGCTGAGCTTCCTGATTTGCACTTAATGTACGCAAAGAAGGACTAGCTAACTCTATTGCAGGATTTGAAGCTACACCTACTACTGAAGAACCTGCAATTTCAAGAAATGCTGTCAAAGCCAAATGCTCTGCATTTCTTCCAGTGTTCTGCATATCTCTTTGTTTCATAGCAGCAAGAGTATCTTCATTGTCTAATAATGTAGTTTCTGGTATTATACGTTTTTCTCCCCAAATCAAGCTTGTACCAGAAATGTGTTCAGAATTGAGAATTTCTACTCTGTTCCCATTTTTATTCTTTTTCCTGTCTTCTGTAATAGTGAAAGTACTGTTTGCATGGTATTCTTGCTTTTCATTTCCATATATAGTCTCTACGTTGTTTTCTGGAGATGAAGTTCTATCATCCTCTTTGACTTCATTTTTGTTTTCTTTATCATTATCTCCTAGCCCTTTGAAATGAATATTTATGTATTTATCACTCAATTGTTCATTACCAGACAGAATGTGAGCCTGATCTTCATTTTCAATATAAGCAGTTTCTTTGCAGTCTCTTTGAATGGCCTCTAATGACATTGGCTTATTGTCATTTTTCCTCTGGACACATACATATTCTCTAGTTTTGCTGCGATTTGAATTGTTAAGGGCTGTTTCAATACTGTGAAACATAGTTATAGAATTAGCAAGCAGTTCTCTGGTCTGAGGAATGTCTTTTGGTTCCTGGAAAGCATCAGTTATAATGCTCACACAATTTTGATCTGTTTTTTCCAAATTCACCTTCCTTAGCTTTTGAGAAAACTCAAAACTTGTACACATGCTATCTTCATAATTCATGGAATGTTGAGGATGATTTTGTGAAAGGCATGCTGTATTAAAAGTAAGACTGTTTTCTAATTCCAATGCTAGGTGATGCTGTTTATTATCCTCTGTGGTAAACATGGGAGATTCCTCCCTATTTCCTCCCAAAGAATTAAGGGTTTCATCATCATTGTATTCTTGGCATGAAGAAATGTAATTATTCTTTGGAGTGATTTTTGTTTCATTTGTGAAATAATTTTCAGTATCTTTTTCCAAAGTTTGCTTTTCTTCATATCTGTAACTGTCTTCTGGGTCAGTGAAGTTTCTTATCTTGCCAGTATTTTGAATACATTCATCTATGCTTTCTTTCCTTTGGGGTGGGAAAACAGACATAGGATGATCAATATGAATTACAGTGTTAAAGTTAGACGAAGAGAATTCCTTTGAGATATGACTATTGGAGTCTTCTGTGTAAGCACAGCTATGTGCCTTGCTGCTTTGCTTAATTAAAAGTGGAACACTGTTTCTCTCTGGGGTTCCCTGGGCCTTTTCCTCACTCTGTGTTTGGTTCTCAAGCTCTGAAACATTTAACAAAGACACTGGGAAGGAAAAACTGCCTTGGTTGTTATACTGTCTAATCCAAGTAACTTTTTTAGGTGTTATACAATCACAGTCCTTTGCACCCATGTTGTGAGTCTCAGATGGTGAGTCAAAAAATAATCTGCAGCACGTGGTATCCAAACAATCTGAAAGAGCAGCACAATCATGAACGGTAACTTCAGATGAAGATGCAGAATTAGTTGGCACATGTGACAGGTTCATTTCTGAATTACCATCTAAATTCTTCTCAAATGACAAAGTCTCACTGAAGCCTGTAGGATTATTTTGTTTCCCCATACTTTCTTCTCTTTTCATCAGTCTTGGGTCTTTGATGAATTTTGATGTAATTACTATACTTGAGTCAATATTATTGTGAGGCATATGAGTAGTAGACATAACATTTAAAATATCTTTAAGATATGTGGAAGACACATGATCACCTTTACCATTTTCTCTGTTATCACTGGGCACAAAAGGAGGACTTGAATCATACATCTGTCCTTGAAAATTACCTCCAATTTCGGCTAAACTGTTCTCTGACTGCCCACTATATGTATCAAGTATAGACATGTTTCCATTTTGCACATTTTCATAAGAACTAGAAATATTTGCATCGAAGCAATTTATCTCTGAATTTTGTGTACTGCATGAACAGTTTTCTGGAACAAATGAATCTACAGGTTTCCTGAAATGCTCAAAAATTACAGTAGCATCTTTTCCCTTTCCAATTCTTTTGGCCACTGTACAGTTATTCAGAGAGCATGTTCTTTCTGTGAAAACAATAAGAACAATGTAGACAAATCAATGCAAGAAAATTGTCATAAATGATTTTAATTAAAAGTTCATCTAATAATATAATGCTGATTAGAATTTGTTCTCAGAAGAAGAGCAGAGAGATAAGACAATTAGCACCAAGCTAAAAAAGTATAAATGATGCATGGTAAGCTCTACCTTAGTCTAGGACCTACTAACAAAAGCACATGATATTAAAAATGGATTCTGACAATAACTGAAAACTTAAATAGGAAAATATTCTTCTAAGCTAACCCTTATATTAATTTCTAGTAATGTGGTATTTAACAGCAGCATTTACATATTTGTAGGCAAAGTTGTCTCCCATCTACTGTTACCTTGCTTCTTTTACCATGGAAGGAAAAAAGGGAAGAAAAAAAGAGAATGAGATGAAGAGGTAGGGGAAGAAAGCCCCAAAAGTCTCACAAAGTCTTTTTCAGGAGCCAAAGCAAATTACTACTACTCTGCCACAGCACAATGAGCATTCCTGTTAACAGAAGTGTACTGGTCAGATTTTTCTAACATTTACTGCGTTTTATATGCCCTTCTTTCCTTCCTTTGACCCAGGATCTCACTATGTAATTTAGGATAGCCTGGAGTCATTATATAGCCCAGGTTGGCCTCAAACTCACAGCAATCTTCCTATCTCAGTCTCTTGAATACTTGCATATATTTTATACTTTGAATGCAAGTGCAGACAATATTCTTAATTATCCTGGGCAATGAATAGTTTCATGGTGTGAAATTTCTCTGGCATCATGCTGGTGCTCAAAAAGTTTTAGATTTTGAAGCATTTCAAATTTTGGATTAAGATACTCAATATGTGTATATAAATAAAAATCTGAAAAGTAGAGGTGAATTTGCTAACTTTATATAAATTTATTCCTTAAATTTCCTTTGTAAATTGAAATAATAAAGAAAACCCATTTTACAAAAACCCATTTTGTTCAGAGACACACAATGTATTAAAAAATATTCAGCAATTTTAACATCAGCACAATACCACTGAAGTAGAATAATGCGTCTATCTTACCAGGTCTCTTAGGAAATCCTGTTGTAAGCAATCTCAAAGATGTGGTAAGGTGCCCAATATCCATTTTTTGACCAATAAATTTTACCGTTACTATCCCATATGGAAGACACTGCCTAGGTTTATCTACTGGCTTTGAAAAGACACTGTACTCATAGAAATACACCTGAAGGATAAAAACAAAAACAAGTTTATGCTGATGAATTTTGGCAGTTAAATTCAAGCTCATACTTTAAAAAATGTTGCATAGCTGCATGGTATTACATAATTTACCTAATTCCATGTACAGTTCCCTCCTGTCCGCTTCAAGCTTAAATTTTAAAGATACATAAAATTCTTTTTCCCTCCACCAAGTATTTGCAACGTTTGCAGAAACAAATATAATCTGTTTTTCAAACAGGAAGCATTATGCAATCATTAACAGTTAAATGTTGTGCATACATTCTGAACCATTACATTGTTTTGATAGAAAAATTAGGCAAACATGTTAGTACTTTTTACATGTAGGCATATGTATATACTCATGTACAGAAACTTTACCTTCATTTACTTAAAACTTAACCTTCTCTGGACATTAAAAGCCTACAAAAGTAAGCAAAATATGATAGAAAACTGCCGTTTCACCTCACGGCTAAATACATAAAGCTTTTCTTATCTTCCAAAGTACACAGAATTGTTAATACTGTTTCAAAATAGCCTTATTCATCTTAAAATTAACATTTGTAATATATCAGAATTATGGAGTACAAATGGTATTTTGACTACACATGTGTCAGAATGATTAAATGAAACTAACATATCTAAAATTGGTGATACCCAATTTTTATGTTGAAACATCTGAAATCAGCAATTTTGAAATACAAATAATAATTATGGTCTTCTTGCTATGAAGCCTTAATTTAAAAGAGAATTTTGTATGGGTTCCAAGTTAGGAATTAATCTATTGTACATCTAAGTAAAAGTAGTCACTATACTAAGCACTATATTAAGTGATTTTCAAGTCAAATGAAACATAATGTTAACATACAACTGAATTGTAGGCTTGTAGCTCGATGGTATCTTTCAGAGACGGTACACTTCTTGACATGTGGCAATCAAAGTTAGGAAAAGGATCCAAAGGAAGTTTGTTTATATCCATAGAAGGTTGAATTTTTTTTACTTTCCCAAAGAGAACCTAAGGAAAAAAAAACCATCAAAACACTTTAAACTTTCGTGTATCAATTAGGAAAGTAAAGCTAACACTTTTTTTGATAGGCTACAACTATGAATAGGAAAAATAATCTATGTCCCAGATAAATGGAATGGTTTAACACTGGACTGGTTAAACTGAAGTTAGCAAAGTTCAAATAACATTTTCAGAAAATCTATTTTTTTGAAATGAGTTTTAGTCTAAATATTTAAAAGACTACACAAGAATATTCAAAAAATTATTCTAAACGTTAGGTCAGAGAGAGAACAATGGTACACAACAGGTAACTTGCAGTTCCAGGTATTAAAATATTTTAATACAAGAAAAGGCAGAGAAAAGACAAAAATTGGAAAATTAAAAGCCCGTAAGTCCACACAGATATTAAAAATATAGTATGGGGGGGCTGGGGATTTAGCTCAGCGGCATAAGTGCCTGCCTTGCAAGGCGGCAGTCATGAATTCGATCCCTGGTACTGATAAAAACAAAAAAGACAAAAAAAAAAAATAGTATGTTATTAAAGGTATCATTTTATTCTATTTTCATTTTAAAAAGTATTTTTATATTTTTGCAGTCCTGGGGATTGAACCCCAGGCTTCTTGCATGCTAGGCAAGACTTCTACCAGTACGGTATATCCCCAGCCCTAAAGGTATCATTTTAAAGAAGTGAAGCAAGAAGAGATTATTAAATAGTAGGGAACAATAGAAAAAATTAAATGTCTTTGTTAATTTATAAAGCAAAATAAACATTAAATTAAATAAGTATTAAGTACAAGCAAATATTTATCTAAAATCAAAATGTGAAATCTTTTCTAAGAAATAATACCAATGAGGACTGGCAATGTAACTCAGTAGCAAAACTCTTGCCTAGCATGTGTTAGGTACTGAGCTCAAACCTTAGAACCACAAAAAAAGAACTTATACCAAGGACCATATGCTGAAACACAAAAACTTCACCATGTAATACTTAAAAGCTTCACAGCTTCAAACAGAAAAAAGTCCAAAGTTTTTGTAAAGCCCAAACCATAGACATAATTCACAAAAGAGAGCTGGAACTAAGTGCAAGGAGTATCATAAAAGGTAAATATTTTATAGAAAGTCAGAAATTCTATTACTATTGTTTTTAATGGTCAGTACATTAATATAAAAATCAAAACAAGGTACTTAACAGTGGAACACATCTGTAATTCCAGGTACTTGGGAGGCTGAGGGAGGGGATTGGCAAATTTGAGGCCAGCAAGGTAATACAGCATTATTCTATCTCAAAAACAACAACAACAACAACAACAACAACACACACACACACACACACACACACACACACACACACACAGCAAAACAAGTCAGATATGGTGGCATATGCCTGTAATTCCAGCACTCAGGAAGCTGAGGAGGCAAGAGTGAGTTCAAGATCAGCCTGTGTTACAAAAGTGAAACCCAAAGCAAACAAATGGACAAACAAAAAATAAATACTAAATGTGATGTGGTATCCTAAATTAGGTACTTGAACACAAAGAAACATGCACAGAAAGTCTAGCAAAAGCAAGTATCTGTAGTATCAATGAGAGGTCTCGGTTTTGACACGTGTCAGTCATATAAACTGCTAACATTAGGGGAAGCCGGGTGTATGGTATGCAGGAACTCTCTGCACTAGCTTTGTAATTTTTCTGTCAATCTACAAGTAGTCCAAAATAGAAAGCTTATTTTAAACAAAAAAAATTATACAGAGAAAAATCTATCTCAAGATATTCTTTAGCCAATTGATAATATTCACAAATCAAACAGATAAAAAGGAAAAATAACCATGCAAATGGCAGAGGACATTAAGAGGAAATTCACTAAACATAGTGAACAAATATAGAGTCCAGCAAAAGAAAGTATACTTCAGGAAAAGTAGTACGGTGTTACCCTTGTAATAGAGGATGCTAGAGGGTGTCACGAATCACAGAAACCCCACTACACTGCCAGTCTTTAGAGAAGGAATTGAAAATGCATGTGTAGCAATCTGAATGACTGAGGTTATCTGAGCAGCAGTTTGATGTACTAATAAATGCCTGGTAGCTCATGGCCATCACTTTGAGCACCTCTTGTAATTGTAAAGGCAAAAAGTAAAATCTCATGATGCCTCAATAAATTTAGTATTAAAATATTTACACTAAATATAATATACAAGTTTAGTGAGGATGTAAGATAACAGCTGTGCTCACATACTATGGGTGGAAAATCAACTGGTACAACCTTTCTCAGAATAAGCCTCTTATTATTTATTTATTTTCATTTTTTTTTGTTTTTATTGGTACCAGGGATTGAACTCACGACTGCCTGCTTACAAGGCAGGCGCTTATGCTGCTGAGCTAAATCCCCAGCCCCAGGATAAGCCTCTTAATCTGACCAACAGGAACAAATTAATTCTCAGTGAACAGGGGCTCAGTGGGCGAGCATGTGCTTTAGCAAGTGGCAAAAAATGTCTTAGCATATAATCAAACATTTGAGAACATATTTACAAGGATAATTAAAGTATTTAAGAGTTAAAACAAAACCTTACAGGTTCCAACATTATGAAATGTGTTAGGCAAATTCCTGGCATACTGAGGCCAGTTTTAGCTCTCAGCATAGTAGCATCTACCCTTTCCAAACCCCTGGCACCTCAGGGTGGGCAGCTATGTGTGTCCTGCAGCAGCTTTCACATCATTTGTAGGAGGCAGAAAGAGCAGTAACAAACACTAGGATGTGTGTTCTGGTAACTAATCGCTGCTTCTCATAAAAGGTATACACTGAGGCAGTAGCCCCTGCCACTGTCCTTTTGAACTAAAATAATTTTCAGATTGAAAGGACTAGTGTCTCCCATCTCCTACTCCTCCTAGGAGGCAGACATTGGAGACTGTGACATTTAAAAGCAGACATCAGGGACTCCATGTAAAGTTCAGTGGTAGAGTACTTGAGCTAGCATATGCAAGTCGCTGGATTTGATAGCTGCCATTGCCAAAACAAAAACCAAACCAATTTCACCTCCCCCAACCCCCTACAAAACCTCATTAGTAAATGTATCGAGGAAAACAGAAATCACTAAGCAGAGACAGGCTCAGAAAAGGACCTTAGGAGACACTAAGGTTGCATTTTAGACTGATCTTTGTCAGAAACGCATTCTACAACAATAAAAACAAAAACATCTGAAAACAATCACTATTAAATTCAAATGTTCAAGGAACAACAAAAACCACTTAGTATATAAAGAAATAGGAGATTATGGCCCACTGAAGTGGGGAAAAATAACAACAGAAACTGCCTATGAATAAAACCTGAAGGCAGACCTATTAGGCTACAGATGGCTAATCCTTTTTAGAGCTTTCAATGTTACAAAGACCCCACTGTAGTATGTGTCATAGGTTATGCACCATTGCACTAGACAAAGATTTCAATATAACTGTCTTAAGGAACTCTAGATATGGGGGAAATCAAGTGAGTAATACATGAGAAAAACAAAACTATCATTAAAGAAGAGAAAACCTAACAAGAGACTAGAAAAAAATCAAGTTATGAGAAAAAACCTGGACAATGAACTTTATTTTGGTAGTTCTGGGCAAGTAGTGAACACTCCTAACCTATGGCAACTGAATATTAATAAAAAGTTCAACACAGCAAGAAGACAAAACAACATAAAGATTTACACACCTAGTAACAGACTATCAAAATGTTTGAAGCTATGCTTGTGTTAGCAGCACATACAGAAAATGTTTGAAGCAAAAACTGACAGAATTTAAGGAAGAAATATTTGTACAATAATTGGAGACTTTGAAAACCCTCTCTCAACAATGGGTAGATCCATCAAATAGATTAGTAAGGAAAAACTGGCTAAAAACACAAAATACACTAATTAGATATAACAGACATATGTAGAAACTATCTCCAAAGAAGCATACACACAAAATGTTGTCCATAACAGACAATTTGGTAGGCAACCAATTGAGTTCCAACAGACTTAAAGAGATAAATAAAATATAAATTATATTTTCTGAGGTTAGCAAGCCAACAGTAGAAGGAAAATTGGAAAGCTCACAAATCTGTGGAAATTGAAACAGCCAATCACTAAAACAGAAATTTAAAAAAGAGATGAAAGAAAGTGAAAAAAACCCCAGCATACTAATTTTTTTTTGTTTGTTTTTTTTTTTTTTTTTTTTTGTCTTTTTGTTTTTTTTTATCGGTACCAGGGATCGAACTCACGACTGCCTGCTTGCAAGGCAGGTGCTTATGCCGCTGAGCTAAATCCCCAGCCCCAACCCCAGCATACTAAAATGTCATAGTGAAAGCAGTGCTAGGGAGAATTTATAGACAAAAAAGGCATATATTAACAAATAAGATCTCAAATCAGTAATCTACACAAATAACTTTACAACTTTAAAAAGTAAAAGAAGAAACACATCCAAAACTTAGCAAAAGGAAGAAAATAACATACATCAGACCCGAGGCAGCACAACAGGGAACACAAAAATACAGAGAACTAAATGACTGTTTTTTTTTTTCCCAGTGCTATGGACTGCATCCCAGGCCTAGAGCGGGGATGGCAAACTTTTTAGAGCTTCAGTGACATAAACAGCCCACTGGGGTACATATGCACAACTATTGTCTTAGACTATGTGAGGCAAGTGCTCTTCAGTCCCATACCTAACATAAATTCTTCTCAAATTTTTTCCAAAAATGAAAGAGAGAAGATTCTTAAGTCATTTCAAGAGGTAGCATTAAAAAAGGGAAGTTAACAAGTGTTGGTAAGGATATGGAGAAACTGATACCTTTATGTACTCTTGGTAGGAAGTGTCAGAAAAAAAGAAAAAAACATGATGGTTTGTCAAAACTACTGGATGTGGTGCTGCACGACTGTAATCCCAGCACACGGGAGGCTGTGCAAGTTTGAGGCCATCTTGGTATACACAGTGAGTTCAAGCCCAGTTTGAACTACATAACAAGGGCCTGTCTCAAAAACTAAACAATGATAACAAAAAAACCAAATGGAGCAAATAAAAAACTACACTAAGAAAAACATTTTACCATATGATCCAGTCATTCCACTTCTGAGCACACTCAAAATAATTAAATGTTAAGGTATTAAAAGCTACATTTGGGAGGGGCTGGGGATTTAGCTCAGCAGCATAAGTACCTGCCTTACAAGCAGGCGGTCGTGAGTTTGATCCCCGGTACAGATAAAAATGAAAAAGACAAAAAAAAAAAAAAAAGATACATTTGCACAGTTATGTTTACAAAAGCATTTATAATAGTCAAAATGTATAAGTCAAATGTTTACTGACACATGAGTCAATAAGCAGGATAGGAAATTCTGACAATAGAGATGAACAATGACAACACATTATGTTGTATGAAACAGATCAGTTACAAAAAGAATAGAGTAGTACTATATGTCAAATTATGAGCAGTACCTAGAGAAATCAAAATCATAGAGACAAGCAATAGAATTGTGGTAGATGGGATGGAGAAGGGGAAATGACAGTTACTGATGAATGGGAAAAAGTGCTGAGTTTGCTAATAAAGATTACTGGAGATGTATTGCAATGATAACTGAACAACAATATAAATGCATTTAAAATCACTGAACACTTACAATCTTTAACACGTTAAAGTTTTGTTGGTTTTTACCCAATAAAAAAGTTGGGAAGAAGCAACAGCATATTTGGATAACTAGAAAGAAAACTGTCCACACTGTGATAATCCAGTTTATCAGTGGTAACTGGATTCATTTCTTTCTTCTCTTAATCTGGGCATTTTATCTGGGAAGTTTAATGTTTCATAAGCATTTAACATGACTGTATAAGCATTTTCACATGTTTAAAAACTCTAAACCGAATGGCAATTAATACATCATACTCCAGATAAAGGATATATGGTAATTTCACCTTACACTAAGGTAGGCATTTATGTTACTACTTTCTTCTAGTAGAAACATTAACAATGCTTGACAACCACTCCCATCAAAGTACAAGTAGTTCAAAATTCCTGTGTACCATGGTTCCAGCCATGGCATAATTATTCAAAATTAATAAACTGACACTGATATAATATTGTTTACTAAACTGTTAAGAGTTTGTATATATTGGAAAGGCAAAAACAATGAAGTCTTTATTTGGCGTATTGCTTTGTGCTATTGTCAAGTAGAGTCAGAAATAGAAAATTCCAGGCCTGGGATGTAGACTCAGCAGTGTAGCACCTGTCCAGCAATCTCAAGGCCCTGAGTTCGATTTCAGCTATCAAAAAAGAAAAAAGGAAAAAAAAGAAATAAAAAAAATTCCAAATGTTGACAACTAAACTAATGTAAATATTACAATTCAATGCAAATACTAACATATTAATAAGAAAAATGTGTTCAGGTCAATTTAAGTCAAACTGTCCACGTGTGCTTTATGTTACCTACCTTAAAAATCATAATACTTTTCACTGTACTGTTTTGACTATAAGCATAATTCAGGGCAATATCGACATGTCTAAATAAGTAAACTCCAAGAAGAGGATTTCCTAGTATCTTCAAAGTAGACGCTCTGGTACTTAATCCATTCTGGTATATCTCTTCTACATCTCTTTGAGGAAGTGCTAAAAAGCAGAAAAGTTCTTCAAGTTCTCTTCCATGTCTTCCACTCTCACGCATTTCAGATCTAAAGCAAGATAAATGATATATAGTTAAATAAAAACTTTCAAGAATATAAATATTTCAGCTTACCACAGCTAGAGAACAAAGAATATATTAATAGTATTTGGAGATATGACTACCCCTGACAACAAGTCAAGCTGAAAAGTCACTGAAGATCAAAGTTAAGATTACATGTTCAGGACTTTTGGACCAAATTCTGTCCAGGCTAGTAATAGGAATAAGAACTAATGTTTCTTGAGTGCTTCTAGTATACTGAATATAAAACCATAAACTTTGCATGTATTTTTGTCATTTTGTTCTCAAGAAGTAATTATTGTTGTTAAACTTCTAAAATGAGGATCAAAAAAGATAAAATTTGCCAATATGGCAAATTAGCAGGGTTGGAATTGACAGGTAGATTTGCATTATTTAATTAATTTCTTTATTTAAACAAACTGAAGGTTTGTGGCAATTGTCATTATTTCCAACAGAATTTGTTGACTCTGTGTCTCTGGGTGTTACTTTGGTAATTTTCTCAATATTGTAAACATTTTCATTTTATTGCATCTGTTATGGTGATCTATGGTTAGTGATCTAAAATGTTACTATTTGTTTTGGGATACTGTCATGGCTTGTACCTAGATGCTCCTTGTACACCCCCTGCCCCTCCGCCAATCCTCATGTGCTGAAGATAAGCCTTTCAGAGGTAGCTAGTACTAGAGTGTGCAATGCTGGTATTAAATTTTGTGATGTTAGGTTTAAGTTGTATGATACTGGAGTTTAGAGTGTGTGATTACCAAATTAGTCCAATGATTGGCTAAACATAGTTCTGGGCATTCATCCCTGTAGATATGATACAAGGGACAGAAAGAAGATCACTGATTGTTATTTGTGGTTTACTGCTTTGCTGATTTGTTTCTCCTCTGTGATGCCCGCTCAGCTAGGCCATCTTGCCTCAGACTCATCCAACTAAGACCTGAAACCTCTACAAACTTTGAACTGAAATAAATCTTTCCTCCTTTAACTCTGGATGCTGGTATTTTGTCTCTCAGCAATGAGAGGAGCAACTAAGACAGGTACTATAAACTATGCCCATATAGAAAATTAGTTTAACAGATAAATATTCTGCCTCTTTTGCTGACCAGCTGTATTGGTCTCTGCTGCTCCTTAGACCTCTGCATTCTGAAATATAATATTGAAATTATAAATAACTCTACAGTGGTATCAAGTGTTCAAATGAAAAGAGGAATTGTATACTTCTCACTTTAAGTAAAAAAGTTTAAATGATTAAGGTTGGAAAGGAAAGAATCTTGAACCCTGAAACAGGCTGAAAGGAAGGCCTCTTGACAAAGAGCTGAGTTGAGAACACGAAGGGAACATTCTTGAAATAAATCTAATGTGTTATGCCAGTGAACACATGAATAAGAAAAATTTTTATGGTTGATACTGTATATAGTTTTAGCGGTTTGGCTAGATCAACAGCTACAACACTGCCTCATGCCAAAGCTTAATACATGGTAAGGTGTTGATCAACTCTCCAATTACATAGAACAAAACAAGTAAGTGTTATGGCTTCTATGTGGATGTCCTCCAAAGTCGCCTGTGGTCACAGGTGAGGCTTTTTGAGGTGGATGGATTTAGGGTGTGTGAATGTGGATTAAGGCTGTGATGTTTTGGAATTAAAGGTTTGTGGTACTGGATTAGACAGATCACTAATTGGTTTATCATATTTCTGGGTGTGGGTAATGGGAAGCCCCACCCTGGGTACTTGGGGCACCACTCAAATGGTTTATAACTGGATGGGATAAAAGGAGAAAACAGGTTTGTCACTTGCTGCTCACTGTCTCCTGCCTCCCCTGCCATAGGCTACCATAGGCTGCTTTTTTCTCTATAGTGGCCCTCTGCCATTCTACCCTATCTTGGAGCAACTGTCTAGCCAAAACAAATCTTTTCTCCTTTAACTTTGGGTGTTGGGTATTTTGTCTCAGCAACAAGCAACCTAGACAGCAAAGAAGTTACAGAAAGAAAACGTGAAGATAATGGAGGCTGATTCATGAAGTTTAAAGAACTGTCTCTATAACCTAAGTACAAGGTAAAGCAGCAAAGTGCTGTGGAGAAGCTACAGCACATTACTCAGAAGATGTAGCTAGGATAACTGATGAGGGTAGCTCCACTAATCAACATTTTTAAGGTACATCTTTATAAAGAAAATTATATAGTTGTCCTATTATAGCAATAGGCACTCTAACCTTTAGCAACCAGTACTCTGACGGCTACCAACACTGAGGTGAAACACTCTACCAGCAAAAATATTATATCTAAATACTGACATGACTTCAAGTTTTCAGCTCTAAAGTATTTTTAAATTAAGGTATGTACATTGTTTTTAAGCTATAGTGGCATCACACACTTATCAGACTGCAGTGAAACGCAAATGTAACTTTTATACCCACTGGGAAACCAAAACTTTCATGCTTGCTTTATTGGAAGGCCTGGGAAATGAAAACACATCTCTGAGATATGCCTGAACATACAAGTTCTTGTCTCTTAGGTCCAAAACTCAAGTTTTTGTTAATATGAAGGGAAGAATGTACATTTTATAAAGTTTTACATATAGTCTTTAATTATTTATACGTATTTCTGTATTTATACAGAGTGTGATACATGGTCAGTTACTAGGGACACTGCTCATTCTTCAAAGATCTATGTGACAAGTAGATGAAGCAAGGTAATATTTGATTATACACATCCATCTTAGCAATAAAATTATGAATCCATTTTCAGGAAAGATGATACTCTTAAGTACAGATAATCCTGATTTTACTTTCATAACAAAACCGTTTTAGCATGCAAGACATAAAACCCTTCTCCCAAACTGGCAGGTTAGGGTGCTTTAATGGGCTTCTTAGGAATAGGAGTGGCAGCAACTGAGACATCAGGAGGTACAATGGAGAGGCCTAGACACCAGGACATAAATGTGTTTCCAAATGATTAAGTACAACTGACATGCTATAGAGTTTAGCAAAGGTATACATACACCACAAAAGGAAAACTTCTTAAAAACAACGCACTTCTAAAAGGTATTCCTGAGAATATCTTTTCACAATTTGTAAAAACTATACCATGCACATAAGCAAACTTGTTTTATTTGCAAGAACTCACCAGGCCTGCAGCTGCCTGAGTTCCACCTAGCAAGCCAAAAGTGCGTCGCGGTGAACTCCAGCCCACTGGGAAGCTTTGCTGCTTTCCTCTGAGACTGTTAAGGTCCCGCCCAGCCTCCCACATCCCTGGAGGACTTGCCCAGAGGTCCTGCTGGGCCAATCAGGGTCCCTCCCAGCAAGTCCCAAAGGGCCCGCAGCCACCTGCATTCCACCTGGCGAGCTGAAAGTGTGCACAGTGATTTCCAGCCCAGGGGGAAACTTTGAGGCTTCACTCCAAGATTGCTGAGGCCCTGACGTGTGACTCCAAGTGGCTGGAGGCATCTGGTAGGGTCTGTCTAAGGACCACCACTCAACTGGGGAAACTCCCTGCAATAGGGACAGATGTTCTCAACACAAGAAACAATTGAGACCTTCTCTTCCGTTTCCCTACAGGAATATAGGAAAATGACAAAATGAAAGAGCAAAATACAATCTCAAACCTCCAGCCCATCCCAAGTGTCATGGTTTATGTGGGTGGCCCCCAGGCCTCATGTTTTGCATTATTCATTTGTGACTGGTTCATTGTCTAGTGCTTGGATTGGGGGAGTGTGTGCTACATTGGCCTAGGGATGGAGCCAGGATGTAATATAATGGCAGGAAAAAGGTGTGTCTCACTCTTTTGCCAGTTTCTGCCTTGCTCTTTGCAGCTGCCATGAAGTCAATTGAGTAGACTAAAATCTCCAAAAACTGTAAGAAATAAACCTTTCCTTTCCTAACTGTGGGTTTCAGGTATTTTGTCTCAGCAACAAGTAAAAAGTAACTAAGAGAATTTGGTACCGAGAGTGAGGTCATTTGCTGTGACTATAGCTAACCATGTTTTTCAAGAGGCTTTGGAAATGGCTTGTGGGCAGAGTTTAGAAAGGTTCAGACATGTTGCCTGGATTCACAGAGCTAGAGCAGCTTAGGCTGTTCTATAGCGGAGATTCTGGTTACAGCTCAAGAGACCAGAAGGCTGATAGGAAGCCTCATGGTAAAGACCAGGCTTGGGAGGTTTCTGCTGGGAAGAAGGACTGCACTGTTGTTGGACTCCCCACCATGTGTGTTATGGCTTAGCAGAAAGTTTGTCTGCATTTCGCTCATGCCCAGAGACTTTACCTGAGAATCAGACAAAGGACAATGGACTAATTAATCTGGAAAAGAAAATTTCAAAGCAATCGAATGTTGAGGCTGTGGCATGGCTATTGTTGGGGGGCTTTTAGCTAGCTTGATGTTGCAAATCAAGAGGAAAGAGCCCAGCAAGTTTGGCAAAAAAAAAAAAAAAAAAAAAAATTCCAGGAATGCTGTGGATTGAAAAGACAGACTTGAGACTTTGATTGCTGAGGAAAAACAAAAAGATAAAAGAATTTGCACACACACAGAGCAACACGCTCCAGAATGGCGACAGAGGCCACATGAAGTTCCAAAATGGTGGCAACATAGAGAAGCTTTTCTTCACAATCAGGTTCACAGAGCCCAATGATCCAGGCAATCAACCCCTACAGCCAAGAGAAGAAAAAGCCTGGCTACTGCTCCAGCTAGCAGCAAACCTTGGCGGCATCCACATGGTGCTGATTTTAGATGCAAGGAAAACGCACAAATTCTAAGGGTAAGATGGCTTCCACCTCGATTGCAAAGGGTCTGGGAGGCCAAGCAGTGTGTCCCTGAGAAGGCAGTTTGTAAAGATGTAAAGGTAAAGCCAAAGGTGCAGTGGAGACCCCAAAAGTTTAAAAAAGCCAAAAAATGTGGATGATCCAAGAAAAGCTGCAAAAAGCAAGCAGAAAAGATTTAAGAGAAAAGCTGTGAGAGCTAAAATCCCTAGAAGTGCCACGGGGGTGAAATCACCCAAGACTTTTGGAGCTTGCAAACAGATTGCTTCAAATGCTGTGCATAAATCTCTAGGACTTAATGTTTGTCCTGCTAGATGTTACACTTGCTTTGTTTGCAATGCTTTATATTCCCATTTGTAACTTTTGAAATGGTAATAATGTTTATCTTGTGCCTTTGCATTTCAGAAATGTTTAACCTTGTTTCATTTGTACAGGGGGTTATAGTTAAAGAGTTTGCCATAGATCTTGGAGGAGACTTGGGACTTAATGCTGAAACTAAGGACTTTGGCAACTCATGGAGATGGACTAATTTTTTTTTTCTTTTTTTTTATAGAGGATGTACATGAGTCCTGGGAGGCAGGGGCAAAATGTCATGGTTTATATGGGTGGTCTCCAGGCCTCATGCATGTGCACTATATATCTGTGATTGGTTCATTGTCTAGTGCTTGGATTGGGGGTATGCATGCTACAATGGCCGAGGGGTGGAGCCAGGATGTAATATAATGGTAGGAAAAAGGTGTATTTCGCTCTTTTGCCAGTTTCTGCCTTGTTGTTTGCAGCCGCCAAGAATTGCGGCCCAGTCATGCCATGCTGCCTTGGAGTCAACTGAGTATACACTAAAACCTCCAAAAACTGTAAGAAATAAACCTTTCCTTTCCAAACTTGGGGCTTCAGATATTTTTTCTCAACAACAAATAAAAAGTAACTAAGACACCAAGCAAGCCTAGGAGGCATAGACATAGAAGAAAATGTAAACCATACATATGGAACTCCTGGAACGATAGCAACTGAAGTAAAGAAACAACCCCAGGAAGCTATAAAAGAACTCAGATCAGAAATAATCTTCCATGTAAAAGAAATGTTGAATGTAATGAAAGAAAAGCTTAACACATCTAAAGAAGACATTGTTAAAAAATTAGAGGAACAATGCAAAAAGATGGAAACATTGAACGAACAATGTAAGAAACAAACAATGCATGAAACAGATTCAGAAAGATACACAAGAAATAAAAATTCCATTGAAAGCTGGCAAAACTGCCTCAGTGAAAGTGAAGATAGACTTTCAGACCTCGAAGACAAGATTGCAGCTTGTGAACAGGAAAGATCTTTTAAAAATAACAAGGAATCAGGAAATAACTGAACAGCTGAAGATGATACAAAGAAAAACATAAGAGTGATAGGTATAAACGAAAAAGAAGGTGACAACACAAATGATATCAAGAGGTTATTTACAGAATAGCTAAAAATTTCCCAAACTTGAGAATGGCACCTGGCATACAGATCAGTGAAGCATACAGAACCCCAAATAGCCATAACCAAAATAAAACTACACTGAGACATATAATAATCAACATCACAGAAATCCAAAGTAAGAACAGAATATTAAAAGCTGTTAGATAGAAGAGACAGATCACCCATAAAGGAAAGCCTATCAGATTCACAGCAGACTTCTCAACACAAACAATGAACTTAAGAAGAGCATGGAGTGAAGTATTTCAGATCCTAAAGAAAAACGACTTCTAACCCAGACTGATGTACCCTGAAAAACTGTCCTTCAAAATGGATGGAGAAATAACATAACTCCATGACAAAGAACAGTTGAAAAACCTTATGACCACCAAAACAACCCTAAAAAGAAAGACATTCTAGATAGACACATAGGAAAAAACCACTAAGCAAGGCAAACAAACAGAGTGGAAAGGTAAAGAAGCAACAGCAGAAAGATAACATGTCAAAAATAAACCAATATATATCAGTCATAGCCATTAATGTAAATGGCCTCAATTCACCAATTAAAAGAAACAGACTAGCAGAATGGATCAGAAACAGCATCCAACCATGTGCTGTATACAAGAAACCCAGCTAACCCAAAAGGAAACTCATAGACTGAAAGTCAAAGGATGGAAAAGAATACTTCATGCAACAGGAACCCCCCAAAAATCAGGGGTAGCTATTCTGTTTGCAGACAATGTGAACTTCAAACCAAGAATGATTAAAAGAGATGAAGAAGGTCACTACATAATTAGGGGAAAATTTCAACAGGAAGAGATAACAATCTTAAATATACATGCACCAAATTTGGGAGCACCCAGCTATACAAAACAAGTATTAACAGAAATAAAAAATCAAATAAGCAGGAACACAATTGTAACACTACAATGACACAAAGAGACAGATCAACTAGACAGAAAATCAACAAAGAAATAACAGAACTGAATCACACCTGTGAACAAATGGACTTGGTGGATGTACACAGTGTGTTCCACCCAACCACATAAGAATATACATTCTTCTCAGCAGCACATGGGACATTCTCTAAAATAGACCATATACTAGTACACAGAACATGCTTAAGTATATGTGAAAGAAGTGAAATTATCCCATGCATGTTACCAGATCATAGTGCCATGAAACTAGAGATTAATGACAAAAGAAACTGCAAAAACTCCACAAACACATGGAAATTGAATGATATACTCCTGAGCAATCAATGGGTCACAGAGGAAATTAAACAAGAAATTAAAAAATATTTAAAAGCAAATGAAAATACAATACAACTTACTGGAACCTGTGGGACACATGAAAGCAGTCTTCAGAGGGAATTTTATTGTGGTAAATTCCCACACCAGAAAAACAGAACAAACACAAATAAACAACCTGATGTGACACCTCAAACATCTAGAAAAAGAGCAAGTCAAGCCCAAAGATCAGAGCAGAAATCAATGCAATCGAGACTAAGAAAACAATACAAAAAAATCAATGAATTAAAGAATTGGTTCTTTGAAAGAATAAATAAAACTATAAGCCCATAGCCAACCTTATTTTAAAAAGGAAAGAAAAAACTCAAATTCATGCAATAAGGAGTGAAAAGTATGAAATCACTACAGACCCCGTGGAAATACAGAAGATCATCAATACCTATTTCGAAAACCTCTACTCTCATAGGCTTGATAACACAGAAGAATAGACAGATACTTAGAAACATGAATTACCAAAGATGGATCAAAAAGATGTAAAACTGCTGAGTAACCCAATTTCAATTAATAAAACGGAAAAAGGAATTAAAACCTTACCAACAAAGAAAAGCCCAGGTCCAGACGGATTCACTGCGGAATTCTACAAGAAATTCAAAGAAGACTTAATTCTGACACTCCTCAAACTCTTCAAATCAATTGAAAGGGAAGCAATTTTCCCTGATTCCTGGAAGCAAATATTACTGTAATACCAAAACCAGAGAAAGACCCAACCAAGAAAGAGAACTACAGGCCAATCTCACTAATAAACATAGATGCAAAAATTCTCAATAAAATACTGGCAAATAGAATTCAGCAGATCATCAAGAAGATTATATACCACAACCAAGTGGGATTCACTTCAGGAATGCAGTGACGGTTCAATATACACAAATCAATAAATGTAATCCACCATATCAATAGAGCAAAAATAAGAATCACATAATCATTTTAATAGATGCAGAAAAAGCTTTTGATAAGGTCCAACACTCATACATGATGACCTTACAAAGACCACCTATTCCAAATGGTCTTTACCTCAATAGGATAAAACCCATCTATGACAAACCAACAGCCAGCATCATATTAATTGGTCAAGAATTGAATGACGTTACCCTAAAATCAGGAATAAGACAAGGATGTCCATTATCACTACTCCTATTCAATACAGTGCTGGAAATACTAGCCAGAGCAGTTAGACAAGTGAGGGAAATAAAAGGAATAAGGATAGGAAAAGAAGTTGTTAAATTATTATTATTTGCAGATGACAACATACTCCACATAGAAGACACCAAACTCCATTAAAAGACTCCTAGGTGTAATAAATAAATTCAGTAATTGTCTGGATACAAAGTTAACACTCAAAAATCAATAGCATTCCTATACACAAAAAACAAACTCACAGAGAGAAATAAGAGAAGCCACATCCTTCACAATAGCATTCAAAAAAATGAAATATGAGTCAATCTAACAAAAGAAGTAAAAGACCTATTCAGGGAAAACTGTAACACCCTGAAAAAAGAAATTGAAGAGGACCTCAGAAAATGGAAAACATTCCTTTTTCATGGACAGGAAGAACAAAATTGTGAAAATGGTCATTGTCCCAAAATTGTTATATAGATTTAATGCAATCCCAATCAAAATACCACTACATACCTTGCAGACCTAGAAAAATAATTTCTAAAATTCATCTGGAAACAGAAAAGACCTAGAATAGCAAAGATAATTCCGAGTAGCAAAGGCAAGGCAGGAGGCATCACAATCCCTGCCTTGAAGTTATTGTAGTTACTGTAACAAAATCAGCATGGTATTGGAGTAAAAACAGACATGAAGATCAATGGAATAGATTAGAAGATACAACTACAACTACAAACAGACTCAGCTGCCTTATCTTTGATAAAGGGGCCAAACACATTCACTCGAAGAAAGATAGTGTCTTCAATAAATGGTGCAGGAAAAATTGACTCTCCATATGCCAAAAACTAATACTAGACCCATGGCTATCACTATATACTAAGCTAAACTCAAAATGGATCAAAGATCTAAGTATTAAAACAGAAACACAATCTGTTGGAAGACAAAGTAGGTAGAAATCTTGAAGACATAGGGGTAGGTACAGAATTCATTAACAAAAATCAAACGGCATGGGAAATACCTCCCAAAATCAATAATGGGGATCTTGTCTTACAAAAAAGTTTTTGCATGTCAAAACAAATCTCCAATAGAGTAAAAGGGAAACCCATGAATTTTGAAAAAAATCTTAGTCAGTTGTCCCTCAGACAAAGGACTTCTGACTAGAACATATTAAAAAAAAAGTCAGATCCCCGAAATTCAAAGACTCAATCCAAAAATGGGCATCTGAAATGAATGCACAGTTCTCAGATGAAGAAATACAAACGGTAAATACATGAAAAAATGTTCAACATCACTGCTCACTGGAGAAATGCAAATTAAAGTCCATCTCCCTCCAGAAAGAATGGCCAGGATCAAAAAAACTACCAACAACAAATGCTGGACAGGCTGCGGGGCAAAAAGGAACTCTAAGGCACTGTTGGTGGGAGTACAGACTGTTGCAACCACTGTGAAGGTCTGTCTGGAGTTTCCTCAAAAAACTGGGATTGGAATATGCCCAGCTATTCCACTTCTGGGCATATTCCCAGAAGAATTGAAAGCATTGTATCACAGTAATATATGTGCACCATGTTTATAGCAGCACAATTTGTGATAGTCAGATCTTGGAAACAACCTAAATTCCCACCAACTGAGGAATGGATAAAAAGATGTGGTACTTTTATATAATAGAGTACTACTCAGTTATAAAGAATTCACACTGAGATATTTATGAGTAAGTGGATGCAACTTGAGACCATACTTACAAGCGAAATAAATCAAACTCACTTGTGTAAATACTGTATTGGCTCCCTAGTGTAAGAAATGGTAAGAGTACATCAGATACCGAATCCTCAATAAATACAGCAAAAGGGTAAGAATCTGCTCAGAGGGGGAAAAAAATAATATCTCAAGAGAAAAGTAGGAAAAAGAAAAAGGAAAAGAAAAAATATCTAAATTTGTATAAACACATTTAGGATAGCTAAGATGATTGTGTTACAAATTCTGTAAGTTCGTAAAACAAAACAGTTAACACTCATAGTAATGGAACAATTTTGCATGTTTTTTTCCGGTGACCTGGGGAACTCTTGAAGATTACTATGTAAAATATCAACCATAGTGCTGCTCCTACCACCTTGTTTTGAAGGCCTATATTGTCATTGTTTTGGGCTCTTTGCTATTATTTGTCTTTTTTGTTTCCTGATTTCCTACTAATCTGTTTTGTTTCTTTAATAGAGAAAGAATACATGTATACATGTAAAGACTTACACATGCATAAAACTTGTAAACAGTTTACAAGAATCGGTTATATTATGTATGATGAACAGCTACTTTGAAGAAAAACTGACATTATGGTATCCATTGCTGATTCCATATTGTCATGCTGTGAAATCCAGTAATGCTTCCGTTCTTTGTTCAGAGTGGTTTTAGTTTGCTTTGTATTGTTTAATTTCAACATACCTGGTATGGATAGGTATTTTCAAGAGAACAAGAAATACTATGGCAGCCATTGTTGATTTTCCTATTGTCTGGTTTTGAAGGCCTCTCATGCCTTCATTACTCTGTTCTGATCAGCTTTATACTATTTTGTTTTGTATGAATTCATTGTGTGTGAAGATATAGACAACAATTTAGGGGAGGTTTGGGAAGATGGCATAAGAGTAAATAGCCTGTCTGAGAGAAACAGTCCAGATGCTGGAATACAGCATTCTGAAGAAGACAAGAAGGAAAGAAGTGGGTCCCCTCAACCTAAGAAGAAACTAAAGTGAGAAGTGAAACTCACTGAGAAAGAAGAAAAAAAAAAAAAAAAAAAAAAAAAAAAACCAACCAGAAGAAGGCAGTAGCTGGCAGCGCTTTCACCGGACCCAGAACCACCACACCAAAAGTGCTGCTGGAACCCGAAATGCATGGGCACAGTGAAGCTGGTGGCTAGCAAGCCTGAAGGCTTTGGCAGGGAGATGTAGTGGCAGAGGGGAGCAGCAGACCCAGAACTTTACATCCTTTTGCTCAAAACTTACAACCTTTAACTTCTGAAGCAGAAAGCTCAAAATCAACTCATGTTAAAAGTCATAGTTACATTTTTATGTATTCAGTATTGTGGTAATTTTATCCTATTTTATTAACTGCATAAATATAGAAGGCTTAAATGAGAAAAGTCACATTGATAAATTACGGAAGTATGAACAGCACAACAAATGAGTGATAGAAACAAGATTAGAATTTTGTGTATCTCTTGCACTTTGGCAAATGCTATGTAAGTACTATGATATGACAGAGAACTAGACAAAACAGGTGAACAATGGGAAGACAGGGTATGGATATGCTGAACAAAGGAATGAGTCTTATCCTGGGCAGGATGGAGCAGTACTGGCATGTGATTTTATCATGTCAGAATAGTGTGCTGTGCACATGTGGTGGCACACGCCTCAGGAGGAGGCAGGAGGATCACTGAGAGTTCAAAGTCAGCATGGGCTACATCAGCGAATTCAAAGACAGCCTGGGCTACAAAATGAGACTCTTTAAAAAAAAAAAAAAAAAGAACAGTGCATAATTTAAAATTATAAATTATTTCTGGAATTTTCCATGTAATACTTTTGGTCTAAAATAACTACGAATTAAAACTATGAATCAGGGCCTAGAGCTTTATTTTATGTTTCATATAATATGAAACAGATAGTTAACAAATTGGGATTCAACAAAGTTTTAAAAATTTGCTAACTCAAAGAACATAAGGTGGTATATTTTATTGTTGCTCTAACAAATTAGCAACAACAGTGGATTAAAAAGATTTGAATTTACTATTTTATACTGTTAAGTCCAACAGGGCCTCACTCAAGATATGTCTGGACTGCGTGTGTTTATGAGGTTCTAGAGGAGGATCCTTTTCCTTGTTGACCGAATTCAACTAATAGTAGTTGCAGCACTGAGATACCTGTTCCCTTGCTAACTTAGTACTCAGGGCTCTTCACAAGCCTATTTTTCCTTAGCTCCTAAATCCCCATTCCCATCTTCAAAGCCAGCAAAAAGGCAGGCTTGGTCCCTCTCAAACTCCTTCCTCTTCCACCTCAGGTCTGAGGCAGGAAGACATAGTTTGAGATCAGCTAAATTACATACCAAGTTCAAGGCCAACCTGGATAATCTTGTCTCATAAAACAAAAATGTCACTTTTTTCCTTTCCCTCCTTGATGATCTACTTTTCTCCCTTCTTCCATTTTTAAACAATTATTTCATCCATTTCTGAGATACTGGGGATTGAACCTAGGGCCTTTGCAATGAACTACATACTCAGCACTTTTTGAGAAAACAGCCTTGCTAAATTACCCACTTTGGGCTCAAATTTGTAATCCTGCCTCAGCCTCTCTCAGTGCTGGATTTCACTGTAGCTGGATGCCCATGTGATTAGACCAGACTTACCTGTAAGAAACACATCTCAAGGCCTGCAACTTCAAATGCATTGGCAAAAATCCTTTCTGCCATGAAAGGGAACAAATATATTCATGGGTTCTGGTGATTAGGACGTGAGTGTCTCTGGGAGAGCCTCATGTTTCTTAACACAAGCTCTGAATTTAGCCACTCAAATGTTAGGAACTCTTTTTTTCTTTTCTCACTAGCTTCATCTTTATCCAATTCCTGTTCCCATCCTGCGTCAGAAGAGTGCTGCCAGCAAAACTCAGGCCCACATGCTTCCTTAGAACTATCAGAAAATTTCATCTTCCCAGGATTTCTAAGTAAATCTTAAACTATACTAATGAACTATTTTGACTAGGTATGTACATAAGTAAAACTATAAGCAAGGGGAGAGGACAAAGAATGGTTTAGACTATATAAGATGACCTACAATTATTAAGAAAACCACAGTATTCTACAGTCTATTCATTTGACTATTCTCGATATACTCTTTTTTCAACACATATATGTACTTCAAAAATGCTCATGCCCACAAAGCACTTAAATTTGCCTTGCAAGAAAGGAACCGTTCAAAAGTCCTAATTATTACATCTAACTACAGGTCCATGATATGGGTGATATGTCTTCATTTCTAACATATCTGGATACAAATTCATATAATCAACATTTATTTAGACAACCAATGGCCCCCAAAATACAGCAGAAAAAACATGACAGTTAAAGTAAGAAAATTTAAATGCAGTAAGAATGTCAAAGGATCAGTGTAATTGGTCCTCAGTACAAAGAATATTTTCATAAAAGCAAAAGAAGCATGCCTAGTGTGGTGGTGTATGCCTGTAATTCTAGCACTCAGGAGGCTGAGGCAGGAGGACTGCCAAAAGTTCAAGGCCAGCCTGGGCTCCGTTGTAGGTTCAAATCAGTCTGAACTGCATAGTGAAACCCTGTTTCAAAAAAAGAGGTAGAATTTCTTATCATAAAAATTCCAAAAGCTAGTAACCATAGCAAGAGAACTTTTTCAGACAATGATTGAGATGAAGAATTTCTGTCACTTGGCAACACTTATTTGAGACCCTCGGACCACACAAATGTGACTCTACAATGGCCTTGTCCTTTGGATTTCAATTTGAAACTGTTTCTTCACCCTACCCCTGCATTTAAAATGTTTTTTTCTTGTATAAATCTGAGTTTACCAGGAATAAGAATATATATGAAAGGAGTTATTTTGGAAAGATCAAAGACAATAAATTTGTGTTTTGTCATATCTTTTGCTAAGTCTTGTTCTTTTTAAACATATCCATACTAACTTGGGGAAAGATGAACTTTCTATTTCAAAGTAAAACTTGTGGAGCTGGATTTTTAAAGGAGGTCACCATCAGAAAAAATTTTTAAACTAAATTTGAATTTCCTATGAATTAACAAGTTATCTTAGGTCTAAGCAACAAATAGTCAAGTTATTCTGTGTATCCTAGTTTTAGATACTTTTCCAAAAACTTTACAGCCTCATGAAATGTGATCTGTGCGTGGAGATACAGATTACTACTTATCTCACATTTGGGAATAGCAGGTGCAGTATTTTACCTTGTCCCTCAATTAAATGTGTATTTTACAATTTCTTACCAACTATCCATTATCCTAGTACTAAATTCAGTTGCAGTATGGATACCAAAGACTTCAAATACAGAAATACATTCAACCTAGCTTAAATATAAGCTAACTTCTCATAACAAGAAGTTCAAAAATCAGGCAGTGTTTACCAAGATGAACCGATTCTGTGACTCTAGACTTTTATCAGGGACGCAGAATTTTTACCACCTTTCTTTGGTCTGCTGCTCTCAGGTACAAGGAGTCCTAGTCTTACTATCGTAGGAATGCTGCTTGCTAACAGGGACAACTGCTTCCTTGTTCATCTAAGACTGGTTTGTAGTTTCTGGAGATCTCAAACCAATCATTTCTCAATGTGGCATTGTTTCAAACTGGTTTGGTTCTGCCTACTCTTGGAACTAATCCGTTATGATAGGCAGTACCTTTGTTAAGGCACAGGTGGAAACAAAAAATAAAAGGAAAAATAAACAATGATTAACAGAAGAAAGCAGAAATGAAAAGAGAAAGTATTAATAACATTGCCTCAAGTTTTTATTTTTACCCTACTCCCTTAGATGAGGAAATCATGAGTTTATCAATTTGTGATCTCAGGAAAAGAAAGTAGGTTCAAAAGGACACCAGTCTTCTTATCTGTATTCTACTTAAGTAGGAAATAGACAAAAGCACATTAATAATCTAAACATCTATGTATTTAGCCATTCATTAAATATTTGAATGCTTATTGTATCACACGTTGTGCTTGATACTCTTATGATTTGTATGTAAATGTCTCTCAATGGTCTCATGAGTGGGGAAGGTAACTGCATATTAAGGTGTAGCACTTATCAGTGGATATCAATTTAAGAGCTTGGTAGCTGGGTGTGCTGTTAAAATATGAGGCTAAATAGAGGAATTAGAGAAGGAAAGAGGAGGAAGAGAAAGGGAATGGGATTTTTAAAAAATAAGCTGTGGTATGTATATATATATATATATATATCACAAAATGTAAACTGCATGTGTTGCAAGCATGTACAAAAAAAAAGGAATCCACCTGAACATTAAAAAAATGAGATTAAAGTATAACTTGACATTTAAGTATGCAGCATATTGCAAGACTCAGTTTTATATCATCAACACAAAAATAAGACAAAATTCACAGCATAATGAGAAACAAACCAATATACTGTAAGTTCTATAAAGTACTATGGAAAGGGAATTTTTGTATAATTTGAAGAAAACTTAAGAAAACAGTAACTATTTGTCACTTAGAATTTTAACATGCTTTGTATCATTCAGTAGTTGTTCTAACCTTTCTAATACTAACCAGTGAAAGTAACAAAGAACAGACTTTCAAATGGCCAAAAGAACCAAAGGCAAGAACAATGCCAGATATTCATTTTAAATCAAACTGATCCTTCAGCATGGCAGTGGCAACATACATACTATTCTTTCTATTCCAAAAAGTGGAGTTTTTAGAGAAAATATTACCACAATAATTTCAAATACTGCCCACCAATTTCAAATCTCCAAATTTATACCACAGGGGCAGCATGTTTGAGTAAAAAATGGCTGACTCTAAAACAAAACAGAAACACTAATAAGTTCCATGGGTCTATCAAGCTATACCTAAATTTGAAATTTAACTTAAATTGTGAAAGTTAAATTTGAAAGAACAAAATTTTGAAACTTAAATTTGAAAGAGCAAAACAGTAAAGTTTAGAAAACATGTATACTTATGAATACAAAATTCTTACAATAAGGACTTTGTGTATGGTCTTATTCTTTCTTATCAAAATAACAACTATGAAATGTACCTTTGGAAAAAGCTGAAGGAGTACTTTAAAAGTTATCAGAAATAGTAGTGTCAACCCAGAAAGCATGCTTTATTCCAACAGGTGGAAACAGCTAGATACAATCTTCACATATTAAAACATCAACTCAGCCTCTTTAAGAGTTGAGTCGAGAAAAAAATTTACTTTCTGATTATGTTAACTGCTGCTTTATGTTATCTAGGATATACACAGGATCTACAAAACTGTTTATTTATTTTGGTCTTTTTGAGACAGGGTCTTGCTCTGCAGTTCAGGCTGGCCTTGAGCTCACTTTGTAACCCAGCCTGGACTTGAACTTGCAGTGATCCTCCTGCCCAGCCTCCCAAGTGTTGGGATTACAGGTGTGTGCCACCACACCCCGCTAAAATTGTTATTTAATAAGTGTACTGATGCATGTTTCTGAAAAACCAAGACTAAAAAATTAGAAGAGGTTGTTAAAACTAATCAAATCTCATCACTTAAATACTACAAAAGGCTAAGTTAACATAAGACTCTACTTCCTTATTATTGCTTATTATGTAACTTCTACTTATTTTCTTAGTAATAAATAGGAATGCAGGGGCTGGGGATTTAGCTCAGTGGCACAAGTGCCTGCCGGGAAAGTGCAAGGTTGTGAGTTCAATCCCCAATAGCCTCCCTGCAAAGAAGAAAGAAACTAGCATGACTTCATAATGAAAACAAAACAAAATTTCTTTAAGTCATAGTAACTTACCTCTTAGTAGTAAAATTTTTTTCCAGTTCCTCATTGTGAACCAGTTTTGTATCCCCAAACTGCCACGATGATTGGAGATCACAGCTTACATCAAGCCTACACTGGTTAAGAGTGTCATGTATAAAACTATACTCTCTAGTATTGGTGCAACAAGGTGACAAGTAAACTAAGGAAAAAAGAAAGAAGTTACTTATGTTTAAAATTTCATTGTTGTCTGTATGACAACTATACATCGGATATGAATCACCTGAAGCTAACAACTGACATTGAAATTTCTACCACAACAATGTGAACCTCTGATACTTGACACACCTCGTTTTTTCCATCTTCCTACTGGAGTTCTTAGAGGTTGACATTTACAGATGTAACACAGCCCTAAAATTCAGGCTTTTCTTTTTTCTTGCCTTTTTGAGATAGGGTCTCACTATGCAGTTCAGGCTACTTTGAATTTTACTTTGTAGTACAGGGAGGCCTTGAACTTGCAGCAATCCTTTTGCCTCAGCCTCCTAAGTACTACGATTATAGGTGGTACTACCATGGCTGGCTAGGTTACTCATTTTCAATTTAAGTTGTACACTGATTCTACAATGTATACCATCATACACCTGGTATTACTGTTAGCACATGAATATTTCTTGTTATCGCTCAAGTAAAAAGGTAACCCCTATACCAGAAAACTACTTGGTTATTTTGATTTCCAAATATATCACATCTTTGCAGGCTGCTGGCTGATACAGCGGCATGCATAAGAAGAAACAGACCTTCTCAGGATAATGACTTGTGTTTTAAGTGTGGCTATATTACACAGATACACCAAAGGCTAAAATAACCTTCAGGAAGAGGACTCAACAAATCAGGAAGAAAATGCAGTTGATTCTTGTCATTTGTAGTAATCATAACTACAAACGGTGAATTAGTGTAGTGCTGAACTACTGTTCTCACAAAAAAGGATTTGGAGATTCCTGCAAGCATCAGTAAACTTTTAACAATGGAAATGCTATTAGGATAACATAGGTTTCTCTATCAACATCTTTGTCTCAACATTGTTGAAAACTTCCTCTTACATGCACTTTTTTTTTTTCCTATGTAACATTTAATGGTCATTTAAAAAATTCTTTCTCAAGTTCCTGATCTGAGGAATTTGCTTGCCTCTAGGTTTTATATTGTTTCAAACCTCCTTTTGGAATGTATGACTTAGCACTAGCCTAGTGAGTCAAACACTTTCCTAACATTGGGGAATGTGACCTTAAGTTCTGCCTACTTTACGGACTTATTTTGTGTCTTTCTGAGACAGAGTTTTGGTATGCAGTTCAAGCTGGCCTTGAACTGATTTTGTAGCCCAGGCTGGCCTCGAACTTGCAGTGATCCTCCTGTCTCAGCCTCCCGAGTACTAGGATGACAGGCATGCACCACCATGACCAGGTAAGTTCTGCCTACTTTTATCTTTACAAGAATGCTGCTCAATTTGTCTTTTTAGAAACTGTCATGCCACGAATCTACAAATTTAGATGCCTTTCCATTTTTCCATACCTTTACCAGGGACCAGAGATGTTACTTTAGCACTTCTCAGTGAGGTCTGATGTACAGACCAGCAAACTTCTTTTTCCTTTCTTCTGGATATATCACACCATTGACTCATTACCACTGAATTCAAGTTTGAGCAAAGCTTATCTAAAGCATCAATGTACCTATTTTCTATGTAAGGCACATCACAACATTCCTGAGCTTAGGAACATTAGGATTTACTTCAAATTTGGGGGGCATTTTAAATGAGTCCACTAACACAAATGTAAAACAAAACACTAAGACTACAGAAAGGACTTTGTTACAATGTAAGAGCTGAAACTAGGCTTCAGAGTATCACCTCATATGATCTTAGCTGGGAATGTAGGTACTGGGGAACTCAAAAATTTTGGCTGCTTTTCAGCTGTCAATGAAAGAAATGTTGAGTATAGATTTTGGGCTTACAAATAAAAAAGCACTGCAGAACACTGACAAAATTTTATCAAAGAGAACTTCGGAATCCTCAAACTGACATATATACAAGGTGCAAGGCAATTTTCATGTATATGGAATTTAATAGTATGTATATGATTTAATTATTACTTTAGCCAAAACAGTAAGTTAAAACAATGATTAAATACAATATAAAATACAATAACCAGCTGATTTTTAAAAAGAACTTTATCTTCCCATTTTTTACTTATTGTTGAACTCAAATACAATTTTTATTTTAGTCTTTGTTAACTGTTATAAATTTTGACATGAATGTTTTATAACATGTTTTTGTGGAGAAATGTGTCTTCCTCTATTTTGAAATGAATAGATTTACAATAAATTGTAAAAATAGAATGCCCCTAACTCAGTTTCCCCTCACTAGAGACATCTTTATGTGACTATAAACAATATTGAAACAAGGAAAATGACATCATTACCATCTACTTAACTTTTCATTTGTACTTGTTTCTTATTTGTGCGCACCGTTATGCAATTTTATCACACGTGCATACTCATACAAAAAAGCACTATATGATACAGAACTATTTGATGATCACCAAGATGTTAAACTCCTCTCTCTCTCTCCCTCTCTCTCTCTTTCAGATTTATCCCCCTTTCTATCCTTTCCCTAAATTCTGGAAATTAGTAATCTAATTAGTAATTACTAAAGACATACTTCCATTATTTCAAGAATGTTTCATAACTATAGTTTTTTTGTATGTAACCTGTGAAGACCTTTTTTCTTAAACTCAGCATACAATGTCCCTAAGAACCAACCAAGTTGTATTTGTTAGATCATTTCTTTTTATTATGTAGTATTCATTCTTTCAATGCAAATGTTTAACAATTCACTCATTTGAAATTTGGGCAGTTGTCAATTTTTAGCTATTATAAAACTAAAACTGCAGTAATTCAATGTACAGCCTTCTGTGTACACGTTTTCGTTTCTCAAGGATAAATGCCCAAAGCTGGGTCATTCTCAAGGATAAATGCCCAAAGCAGATTCAATCTGTAAAGAAACTATCCACATTTTCACAGTGATTTTGCTATCTTGATGTCCCTGCTGACAACTTATGAATGATTTCATTTTTCTTCATCCTCATCAAAGTATTGTCATGTTTTCTTTTCTCTTTTTTCCAGCTGTTCTTAGGAGTAGTTACACTGAAAAGGCAAAACTGCATAACAAAAATTTTTTTCAAAACTTTGTTCCTTTTGAAACTGCCTAGCTCTGTAATTGTTTACTTTCTCACTTTTTCAATCCCTATAACCAAACATGCAGGATGCCTGATTTTAACAGGCTCCATGATTATTAATCTAGTATTGTAACCAATGATCTTGTCCTGCAAATTAATCAGAGAAGCGCCAGGCTGTTCTGTCTTGCCTTTGCACCTTGGCTTATGCATTACATAAATGTAACTAGGCCAGTAGTATGTGCTGTCTGGCTTTGTTGATGGAGAGATCCTGGCCAGGACCACAGGGGTAAAATAAAGCTGTTCACTGCCTCCAAATCCTGGGTGGTGTTTGATGTTTCTGCTTGCCGTGGCAACACACTACAGTTTCCTTATGTACTTCTTTAACGACTAGGATGCTAAATATCTTTTAAATAGTCATCTGTGTCATTCCTTTGGTGAAAATCTGTTCATACGTTTTTCTGTCTATTAATTTAACTTTTCCTACAGATTTTTCAAAGCACTTTATTTATATGTCATGACTTCTTTGTCAGATATGTGATATGCAAATTTTTCTACCACTTTTTAGCTCGTATTTGTAACTTTCTACCAAGGTTTTTCACAGAGTAAAACTTTCTTTTTGACAAAGCCAATTTATTGTGTGTCTGTGCGTGTTTTCTTTTACAGACTGTGCTTTTGGTATCTAAGAACTCTTCAAGCTAAGATCCTGAAGATACTGTCTCTAGTGTTGTACATTCTCACATGTAAACCCAGGAGTTAGTCTGGATTACTTTTCATGTCAGATTAGGGTGAAATTTTTCCTTTTTTGTCTATTGTGTCCAAATGCTCCAGCAATATTTGATTGTTGAAATAAATTGAAAGAAAATAAAATTCAGTACATTTATATGGCTCCATGTCTAGAATCTCTATCCATTCCATTAACCTATCAGTCTGCCCCTCTGTTAGTATCACAGATACTAATTACTATAGATATACAATAAAACTTCAATCAAACTCTTCCACATATTTTCTACTTCAAAGCTTTTAGCTATTTTCATTTGCCTAAAGTAAGTGTGAGAAACAGCTCATATATTTACAAGACCTGAGAATTTGATAGGACTAGCAATAAAGCTACAGATAAATCTGTGGTGAACTAACAGCTTCAATATATTCAACATACTGAACACAATGTATCTCTCCATTTACTAAAATTTTCCTTCATCCATATATTATAATAAAGTCAGAAGCATAAAACTCATGTTTTGTCAGATTTACGCCTCAGGTATATTATTTGTGAGCTACTATAAGTTATACTGCTTTTCATGTATTATTTGCTAGGATAGTTTTTATTTTGATTTTGTATCTAGTGACTTTGCTAAACTTAAAAAGTCTTCCCTATATATTTCTTACAGATTCCTTGGGATTCTGTAGGTATAAATATCTACAAACAGGGACAATTTTACTACTTTCTTATCTATTCATTTCTTTCTTTGACTTTTTCTGCTCATTAAAGCTTCCAGCATCTTCAGTAAGAATGGTGAAAAAAAAAAAAAAAAAAAGGACAGTTACAAAGATGTGTGGCCAGCTGTCCCAGGTTTTTGGGAAACTGAGACAGAAGAACTGCTTAATCCCATCACTGCTAAGGCCAACCTGGTCAACCCAGCAATACTCTTGTCTTTAAAAAGGGAACTAGGGAGTCTGAAGAGAATATTAATTGCCCAGTTTTAGCATCTAATTCACTCTACAGATTGCCAAATTTGATTTGCTTATATTTTGCTAGGATATCTGCATTAATAATCATAATCTGATATTCTTTCTATGCCTGGTTTAGACATGTTCAGGGAAATGTTGAACATAAAATGTTCTCTTCATTTTCTAAAAGAAAATGTATAGAATTTGCATACTTGAAACATTTAGAATTCTCCAGTAAAGCTGTTTGGGCCTGGAAATTCCTTTTTCCAACAGTGAGCTTAATTTCTTTAACAGTGTAAGTTTACTTAAATGTTATCCTTTCAGTATTATAAGATTTTTTTGCTAATTTGTACTTCTCAACAAACTGGTGCATTTCACCTAAGTTAGGCAGGTTTATACACAGATTTATTTATAATGGTCTTTAAAAATATTTTCAATGTCTGTAGGCCAGTAATGATCATACATTTCATTCTTGATAGTGGAAATTTGTAGTCTGTATCTTTTTTCCTTTGTGAGCTTTGCCAGAGGTTCATCAATTCACTGATTATTTCCCCACAACAAACAGCCTTTTTTGCTTCATCGATTTTTCTTTTATTGCTAGTTTGGGGCTTATCTTCACTTTTTTTTTAGGTGGAAGTTTAGATCATTATATGGAAATCCTTTTTTTCTAATGTAAGTATTTAGTGTTATGAATCTCTTTGTTAATGCTGTGTCCCTCAAATTCTGATATTCTCTATGTTTTCACATTCATCTGGTTTATATATTTACTTCCCTAACGTCCCATATGAATATTTAGGAGTGTGTTCTTTCCCAAATATTGAGAGAATTACCTCTTTTCCATCACTTATTTTTTGATATGTTAGATAAGTTATTTTAAAATCTGAAGATACTATTTTTCCTCCATTCTTGAAGGGTATTTTTGTTGGGTGCCAAGGATTGACAGTTCTCTTTTTCAGCTTCTTGATTTTTCATGAGAAAGTCATTCAAATAGCCTTTCCCCTACATATGATGTGTGGCTTCTCTCTAAATGCTTCCAAGATTTTTTTTGTTATGTAGTTTGATTATGATGTGCCTGTGCATGGATTTTTTTGGGCTTTATCATGTTTAATATTTGGCTTCTTAACTACATAAGGCTTATGGATGTTTTGCCAACTTTGAGCATTTGTAGCCAGTATTTCTTTGAAGTATTTTTTTAGCTCCATACTCTTTTTTTCTTTTGCCACTAATAACAAAATAATAAATCACTTTCTAATGATTTCACAACTCTCTAAGAGATTCTGCTCATTTTTCCTATTTTCTGTCATTCACATTGGATAATTTCTATTGTTCTAAATTCACTGATTCTTCCCACTGTCTTCTCCTCGACCTTATCCAATGAGTGTTTTTTCTCTTGTGACAGACTATTTTTAGAGAATTTTCATTCACAGCAAAACCTGAAAGGTACAGACATTCCCCATATACTCTATGTCCCTACCCAACTACCCTTCCTCATTACCAACACCCCTCAATAGAGTGCCATATTTGCTACAAATGATAAGCCTATATTGTTATGTAATTATAAGTAAGAGTCTGCACCAGTGATGTTGACCTTTTTAGAGCTTTCAACAATAACAAACAGCTGGCTGCAATGCTGGATGCATGCCACAGGTTTGTCACCACCGGTCTATATAGTTTACATTAATGTTCACTCTTGCAGTTGCACCTTCACACTTTTGATAAATCTATAATCACAAGTACAGCATCACACAAAGTAGTTTTACTAAGAAGTATCCCCCCTTGCTCCATTTATTCTTCTCTTTTGCTGCCCCAAACGCTGGCAATTCTGATCATTTACTCTCTTCATAGTTTTACTCTTCCAGTCTGCCAAACAGGTGGAATCACAGCTTGTAGCTTTTTCAGACTGACTGCTTAAATTTAGTAATTTGCATTTAAGATTCCTCCATTTCCTTTCTAAGCTTGATAACTCATTTGTTTCAGGACTAAGTAACACTCCATTGTTGAAGATATCACTTTACTCATGTACCAAAGACATTTCAGTGATTTTTAAGTTTTGGCAATGACAACTGAAGTTGATATAAACATCCATACATGGGTTTTTGTGTGGACATAAGTTTTCAGCTGATGTGGGTAAATACCAAGCAGCATGACTGCAATAGCATATGTTAACTGTGCATTTAATTTTATAATAAACTGCCAAATGTCTTCTGAAACTAGCAGTATCACTTTATATCCCCTCCAACAATAAAAGAGACTTCTTACTGCTCCACATTCTCAGCAGCATTTGGCGTCCTTAATGTTTTGGATTTTGCTCTTTTTAGTAAGTGTACTGTGGTATCACATTGTTTTAATTTCCATTTCTGTGATGACTTACGATGCAGAACATCTTTTAATTGCTTATTTGCATCTCTTTGCTCTATGTGGTTAAAAGTCTTAGGGTCTTCAGTCCATTTTTTGTTTTGTTTTGTTTTGAAACAGGGTCTCAGTGTGTGATTCAAGCTGGTCTTGAGTTCACTATGTAGCCCAAGTTGGTCTTGAACTCAATTATTCTCCTCATTCACCCTTGAGTGCTGCGATTATAGGCATACATCACTATGCCTGGGCAGCCACTTTTTAATTGGTTTTGTTTTGTCGCACTTTAAAGAGTATTTTTTTGTTGTTGTTGCATATTTTAATTAACAGTTCTTTATCTATTTTGCAAATAAGTTCTCTAAGTCTATGGATTGTTTTCATTCTTTAGTTTTTTTCTGTTTGTTTTTGATGATGCTGGGGATTGAACCTATGGCCTTGTGCATGTTAGCAAGCATTCTATCATTGAGCTACAGCCCCAGCCATTTGAAAAAAATCTGACTTATTCCTGTCTTGCTATCCAGGTCTTGGCAGTATCTTCTGCAAAGCAAGACTTAAATTTTTTTGATGTGTTACTAAGGACTGAACTTAGGGCCTTTACACTGAGCTACAATAAAAATAAATCTAGATACAGACCTTACATTCATCAAAAAAGTAAATGGCTCTGCCATTTTTACTTTTTTTTTTCTTTTTGAACAGGGTCTGGCCAAGTTGTTAAGTTGCCCAGGCTTGGCTTGAATGTGTGATCCTCTTGCCTCAGTCTCACAGTGTTGGGATTATAGGCGTGTCCACTATGTTCAGCAAAATACTGAATTTTTAAAAAGTCCAGCGAATCAACAGTTCTTTCCACATATTATGCCTTTGGTGTGGCAACTAAAAGTCACTGCCAAACTCAATGTCATCTAGAATTTTCTAAGTTTTTGTGAGTTTTAGAGTTTTGCACTTTACGTTTAGATTTGTAATTCATTTTGAGTTCACTTTTGTGATGGGTATAAGCTGTGTCTGGATTCATTCTTCTGCAGTGAAAGTCCAATTACAGTAGTCCAGCACCATCTGCTGAAAAGATTACCTTCACCACTATATTGCTTTTGCTCCTCTGTCAGAGGTAAGCTTGTATCTATGTGAGCCTGCCTTACATTAATGTAGCTTTATTGTATGTCTAGAAGTAGTGTCGTTTTCTCTTCTTTCAATACTGATTGTGTTATTTGAATTTTTTTGCTTCTCTCTAAAAACTTTAAAATTGGTTTGCTGATTCACAAAATAATAGGATTGTCACTGGGATTATAATGAAACTGTAAGTCAACAGTAGAAACAGACATTTTGACAATACTGAATCTATCTATGAACATATAATCTCTCCAGTGGCCTTTTCTGTGATTTCTTTCATACAGATTCTATAGTTTTTCTCATATAAATCATGTAATGTATGTTGTTATATTTAAATCTAGGTATTTCATTTTTAGTATTAATTTAAATGCTATTGTGTTTTAAATTTCAAATTCCACTTATAATTACTTAGGAATATCAGGAGAATATTTTATTCTCTTTGATATGTTTGATTCTTTTGGATTTTCTACTGAGATGATCATGTTGTTTATGAATAAGGACAGATTTATTTCTTCCCTTTGTATCTATATACTTTTATTTCCTTAACTTCCAGAACTAAGTTGAAAAGCAGTAGTGAGAGAAGATATTCTTCCTTTCATCTGACTGCGAAAGCTTCAACTTTCTCACTAGTTAAGTATGAGGTTGTTTGTATGCTTTTTGTAGATATATGTAGAATATCCTTTATCCTTAATGATTGAAACCACAGCATTTCAGGCTTTTTCAAATTTTGGAGTATGTACATTATCACTTGAGTATCCCTGTTCAAAAATATGAATTTAGATTTCAGATTTGTGGGATGGTCAACTTGTATTTATCACCAACTTGAGGAAACTGCAGTCTATTTCTAGTTTACTGAGAATTTTGTCATAAGTGGGTATTGGATTTTGTCAAATGTTTTTTTTTTTGCATCCACTGCTATAACCATATTTTTCTTTAGCTTATTTATATGACAGATTACAGTAACTGATTTTCAAATGCTGGGATAAATCCCACTTGCAGTGGTATAAAATTCTTTTTATACACTTTTGGATCTGATTTCCTAATATTTTCTTGAGAATTTGTACATCTATTTTCATAATAGATACTGATCTGCAGCTTTCTTTCCCTGAAATGTCTTTATCTTGTTTTTGATATTACAGTGGTACCAGCTTCATATAATTAAGACATACTCCCTCTGCCTTTATCTTTTGAAAGAGATTATAGACAAATGGTATGATTTTTTCCTTAATTTTTGGCAGTATTTACCAGAAATAAATCTGAGTTTAGTGCTTTGTGTTTTAAAATAATATTAATTATTGAGCCAATTTTTTTTTAGCAGAATGTAATTGCTTGTTCGTACATCTTTATAATGGCTGCTTTCAAAGACTGTCATATAATGCTACCACTAGTGCCACTTCAGCATTAGTATCTAGTGAGTATTTTTTCTCATTCAGATTGAGGATTTCCTGGCGAGGGACAAGATGAATGATTTTTGGTGTATTTTGGACATTCTAGGTATTGTTTTGAGATTTTGGATCATACTTTGTATCTTACATTTTAGCACCCCTTTAACTAAAACCATGCTTACAGTGGAAGAGGAACACTAACTCTTGACCACCCACAGCAGGACTGAAGTCCTTGCTCTCCACAGAGCATTTACTGACACCCTGGGGGACAATGTGTTAACATTACAATAGGTGGAAGTTTGGGCCTTACAGCATCCACTGTCTTCCTGATAGTCGATAGATTCCTTGTTAGTTCTGGGCTTGGTGAAAAGTCTTGATGCTGCACTTGATGCTGCCTCAGTGACTCAATTCTAATGGGAAGGGGCAAATGATCCCCATAGAGATGAAAATCCACAAATACTTCAGGGCAGTGGATGGCAGAGATAAGAATATGTTGCTCCTATGCAGTGGTAAAAGTCTAGGCTCCATATTTGGTCACCACTGGTGGGGAGTAAGGGGAAGAGGGAGAGATACTAGCACTTAGGGCTCCCCACTTGGCTTCCCCTGATACTACACTTGTGGAGTGTAGAGCTGCACACACATGCCAACATCTCTTTCACATAAAATTTGCTGATAAATGCAAGATGCAAGTGTCCGCCAACCTATGTATTGAGGAGTGAGGTTTCTATCTTCCTAGGCTACTCCCATCTATTCTTTGGCCAAATAAGACAGGATTTTTTTAGAGCTGTGTGTCTATGTGTGCACAAGCATACATGGATGTGCATGCAGGCTCAGGCACACAGATTTGGGGGGATCTGTGCTAGTTGGTATTTCTCAGTCGTAGGCATCTAGTCTGAAATACTGAAGAAAAAGAAAATCTGGAGAACTGGAACATTATTCCTCAAAGTTCTGCATTTATCAGCTGGTTCAATGTCTCCTCTTCACTTTGAAAGTCTTCTTACATATGTTTTACATATAATTCCCCGAGCTTTTAGTGTACTTACTGGGAGGGATAGAAGTAAACTACTTCTACACAGGTATACAGGTATCTATTCTACCTTGTGCAGTAAGAGAAGCACATATGTGTTTAAGGAATTAAGAAACACAACTTAACCAAATTTCATGTAGTCAAAATAGGAGATAAACATTAAGAATCAGAAAAACAGCCAGGCATGTTAGTGCATGCCTGTAATCTCCTGTAACTCAGGAGACCGACGCAGGAGAATCATGGTGAGTTCAAGGCCAGCCTTGGACTATATAGTGAGTTCAAGGAAGCCTGAACTACACAGCGAAACTCTGTCTCAGGAAAAAAAAAAAAAAATCAGAAGAACACTAAAACAACAGTTGCTTTAAAACTCATGGGATGCAGATTAAATAATCTCAGGTACACAGTGCCTGCCTTTTAAGTATGAGGCCCCAAGTTTGATTCCTGGGACCAAAACGAAACAAAACAAAACTCTCGTCTTCCATAAAAATTTTACCTTTTGCAGATGTCTTCCTGATCTTTGGAATTGTGAATTTCTTCAAAGGACTCACTTCTCCACCAGTAAATGGTAAAGATTTGCCGGTAGAGCTCATTTTCCATAATGTCTTCTGTTTAGAAATTTCTTTCATTTCCATTTTGTTTGTGGCCTAAAATCAACCCAAAGTTATTAAGCAGACAGTCAGTAAGTATTTACAATGTGATAATTTATTAAAAGCTTTAAAATAGAATAGCTTTAAAATGGAATACTGATAGTCTTATTACACTGTCAGCAGGTTTGAATCTCAATTAGCCAGATTAACCAATACAGGAAGTGAATTAACAATTTTGGCTTTTATGATAACATTAAAATTATATTCTTTAGCCAGGTGTGGTGGCAATCACCTGTTATCTCAGCACTCGGGAAGCTGAGGCAGGGAGACTGCCTACAATTGGGGCCAGCCTGAGCTACTAGTATGTTCAAGGTCAGCCTGAACTGCATAGCAAGATCCTATTCTCAAAAACAAGCAAGCAAGCAAACAAACAAACCCCACCAAAAAAAAAAAAGTTTTTAGTTTCTAACACAGTTTCTTTATAATTTGTATCGTTATAATTGGTAACCAAAAGCTGCTCAGTCCCAAAAAGCTTCAAAACCTTCTGATAGTAAAATTCTTACCAGATGATTCTTTAATAAAGTATTTTTAGTACACAGGTGTACTAAAATGTTATTCTCTCTTTACTGCAGTTTTTTTTTAGCCTTGTTTATGATATTCTCTTTAATCAGAATTTCTGGCTTTAACAGAAACTTTAACAATTCCTGCATCACTATTATTACAATTAGGTAATGGCTAACAACTCTCAATTACTCACTGGCTATTGCCCCATTATAGTCACAAATGCTAAGACAAAATCACATACCATTACATTAATAACAAAGATATTTCTCTCTTTCCTTTTACACCTCTCTTTTCCTTCTCTTTCCACCCTCACCATATCATCATCTCTTGCACCAAACACTGATTCTTAATTCTCAGACAAACTCAAACTGGGTATTAAAGAGAAGCTAGGAAGAAAGTCAAACAGAAAATATATCTAAGTTCCCATACCATTTCATAATATGGTCCATGCATTTCTTGACACTTATCTACTGCTTAGTTCAAACATTACATCATAATGCAAATTAGAAGATGCCAAAATTCTGTAGAAGGGTCACAAAGGATAAGATTCACTGTAAGATTCACAAAGGATCATCTCCCCAATCCCTTATTCTTCCTATGCTCTTATGAAAAGCTGACTACATAACTTCCTATTAAACATGGATCAGAACAAAGAATGAAGAAGACCTCTAGAAAGAAGAAAAGGAAATTAATTCATTCTTCATCTAGCCACCATGACAAACAAACCAGATGTCATTGTGCATGCCTGTAATCCCAGCTAAGGCAGGAGGAACAAAGTGAGTTTGAGGTGAGCCTGGGTTACACTAGGAGTTCAAGGTCAGCCTGAACTACCCAGTAAGTCTCAAAAAACAACAAAAACAAAAACAAACCAAAAAAGAGAAGGTGGAGGAGGAGGAGGAGGAGGAAGTAGAAAAGAAAAAAGAGAAAGAAACGAAAGAAAGAAAGAAAGTACTTAAAACATACCAGCTCCAGAGAAAGCTGTCAGAACTGCTATACTGACCTTGGAGATTAGTACCTGGGAGTATAATTTATTTAGAAAGCCTACCTGTAGGAGCTGGAGGTTTAGCTCAGCGGCATAAGCACCTGCTTTGCAAGCAGGCAGTCGTGAGTTCAACCCCTGGTACCGATAAAAAAGGAAAAAGACAAAAAAAAAAAAAAAAAAAAAAAGCCTACCTGTAAAAATCAGGAATTTGAATTCTCTAAAGCACCAGTTATAGATGAGATTATTTAGAAAAAAAATTTACAAATCTTCTACTATCAAAAAGCTTTTCATATTAAAACAATTATTTTAACTAAAATTAATTGCAGTTTTCTTAATAAATATTAACTGGCATCAGTTCTGAAAAAGCATTCTAACACCTGTAATTACTCAAGATTATTTTGATATACAAAGCTGTCATCAGTTTCCTTTCAAACTTTCACATAATTCTCTTAATTTTAATGTTTCTGGAATTTTAGTAATGTTCTATTCACAAGATGAACAAAATGTATCAGTTTCTAGGCCTTCTAGCAAATAACACGGTTCTGTTTTAATTTTTTGCAATTCCTTTTGTGGCAAATAATGTTGTTTTCCATTTACATTCAATCCCCAAATATATTTTTTAAAATATAATTAAAAATATTAAACAAAATAAAATGATGGGTTATAGCAAAAGCATCCCTCTTCTAGTTATCTTGCGAAAGATAGAATTCTGTTGCAGAGAAGACACTCTTGGACCTCTAGTTACAAAACAAATTCTGAGGTTCTTCTGCAAAGTTCTCAATGACTGAGACAGACAATTATCTCTTATTACATACAAGGTTAAATCAGGTTGTATATAGGTGATAAACTATAAAAGTACTTAGAATAAGTGAAGAATTTCTCAGTTAAGACTACAAAATGGAGGGCTAAGGATTTAGTTCAGCAGCACAAGCACCTGCACCTGGCAAGTAGAGGTCATGAGTTTGATCCCAGGTACCAAAACAAAACAAAAACAACCAGAACGGAGAGATGGAAAGTCCTTCAACTTTTTAATGGGGAACTGGTAAACTACAGTATAGGCTGTGGGCGAAATCCAGTTTCCCTCCTGTTTCTGTAACATCCACAAGGTAAGAATAATCTTTACGTATTTCAATGACTTCAAAAAAGAGTATTTTGATGGATGCAGTGACACATGCCTGTAATCCCAGCCTCCAGAACTCTCTGGAGGCTGAGGTAAGGGGTTCACCGTGAATTAGAGGCCAGACTGAACTACAAAGTGAGTTCTAGGCTAGTCTGAATTGCATAGCAAGACCCTGTCTCAAAAAGACAAAATAAAAATAAAACAACAAAAAAAAGAATTTCATGTCACATAATTACATGAAATTCAAATTTCAGTATCTATAGCAAGTTTAACTGACACAAAACCTTGCCCCTTCACTTACCTACTGTAGTAAGGTTACTTTCCTGTTAGAAAAGCACAGATGAAGTATGGAATAGGCCATTAGATCTACAATGATTAAAATATTAACCAATCTAGCCCTTTACAGAAAGTTTGTCAACTCTTTTATAGATGAAGCCACTTAAATATCAAAGAGTTGGTTTTAAATAAAAACTAAGTCTCATGATTTCCATTTCAGGGCTTTTTCTTTTATACTATCCCCATTGCCTCCATGATTTCTGTATACTAAATCTTTTCTCTGTATTTTTCTATATTTAAACTGGCTCAAACATGATCATTCAAAAACATAAAATTTTACCAGAGGCACCTTTGCCTTTGCCTAGCTCAATTCTTCTCCCTCTTCAGTATACTTTCACTTTTAACTCCCATTACTCTATCTAAACAGCAATCTTCAAAATCACCAGTAACCCTACATCAATCACTTCATCTCAAAAGCAAACGTCTGGTTCCTCATACACCTGGGCTTCTCTGGGTCTGAAGTTCTGACCAACCTGTTATTGAAACAATGCAGTCAGTCTTCTATGACTTCATAATCATGGTTTTTATAGCTATCTCTCAGTTATGCTGTCTTAATTATATTCTCTTGAGGCTGACACAAAATACCTGACACTCAAAATTAATGGAGGCAAGGTTTACTGTAGCTAATAGTTTGTAGAGGTTTCAGTTCATAGTTGTTGGCTCCAAATCTGGGTTGCATGGCAGAGGAGTAACAGCTCATGGCAGGCAGACGGCAGTACGGCAGCAACAGCAAGCAATCATCTTTCTGTCCTGTGTATCCTATCGAGGCTACTCACCTTTCATTACACCATAAATCAATTCCTATCTAATATCAAGTCCACTGACTCCAGCTGTACCTAAGCTCTGCTAGTTTACTGAGTTTTTAATTTTGATTACTACTTTATTCTTTTGTAAGAACTCTATTTGGCTCTTTAAACATTTTTCTTACTTTCCATATTTTAAATCACATCTCATTTCTTTAAAAAATACATATTCAGTAATTCCTAAACTGTTAAGTTGTATAAATCTGATTCTTTATTCTGTCATCTTTTGCTTATAATACTTTGATTCTATATGACTGAGATATACATATCATTTATTCATTCACTTCCATACTCACGTTCTTTGGAGTCTGGTATGCATACAAACACTAGATCAATGCATTAGAATAAAGACACCAAAAATAAACTCTCACATAAATGTAAAATGTTTCATAAGGGTGTCAAGACCACTTACTGGGAGGACAGTCTTTGCAACAAATAGTGTCAGATACTCATGTAAAAAGAATGATTTAGAAACAAAAAAGATTTTGGATCCTTACTCTATGTGTAATATTAACTCAAAACAGATCAAAGGCCTAAATGTGAGAATTAAAAACTGGTTGAGAAAAATAAGGAGTTATTTGGAGGTAGGGCCCTTAGGGAGGTGATTAGGTTTTGACATACAGTACCTTTATGAATGGAATTAGTGCTCTTATTAAAAAGAAGACCCCAGGGAGTTCCCTCATTCTTTCCATCTTGTCAGGACAGAGCAGAAAGGCAGCTGTCTATGGATTAGGAAGGAGTCCCTTGCCAGATAGTCAATCTGCCAGCAGTTTGATCTTAAGGCTTCTCAGCCTTCAAAAGTACAAGAAATAATGCTTCAGATTAATATATAATCTTGCACAAACTGATTATCAGTATATGTCTGTTGAACTAGTGACACGGGTTAAGAAGAAGTTAAAATAATACACTCGTTTTTTTTTCATGGACTCAAAGTTTGAAATTAAGCTTTTTTAAGGGTCAGATGATGCCTCTAAACTGTTATCAGCAAAATTCATCTGTTAAAACTACTACTCTTATCTGACTTTAAAAAATGCTGTTAATCTTGTTGGCCCAGTCAGAAACATCTGGTTGAACATCAAATCATTTTTCCTTACTGATTTCAGATTCAATATAAATAAAGTCATTATGATCCTGTTATATAAACGTGCATGTTATTTAATGGTTTACACATCAACACTGTATAAACACTTAAAAGTTCAAATTCACTGTAGTGACCTCTGAGGTCTACCCTTCATTCTCTCAAATCCTTTAACAAGGTTAGCTATAGATGTGGTAAAACTTGGTAAAATATAAGAACATCTAGAATGTCTAAATGTAGATTAACAATCAGCATTTTTTTCTCCAACTTCAATTGCAGTCTCATCACACAAAGTAGAAGTAAAAAATGTTTATAGGTCATCTCTATTCTGTTTTAAATTACCAGAAAATTGGAAACACAAGAGGAAAAGACACAGAGTAGTTTTCTGGTTTTAATTTTACTTAAAATGGCCATTAGGAATTATCAGACCCTTAGGGAGGTGATTAGGTTTTGACATACAGTACCTTTATGAATGGAATTAGTGCTCTTATTAAAAAGAAGACCCCAGGGAGTTCCCTCATTATTATTTGATTTCTTTTCCATTCATCTTGTTTATTTTGCCACTGCCAAATTTCAGAATCTTTTACAAATAGTGGCATGTGGAGATGAGCAAATCCTTTTGGAGAGAATGAGCATTACACTGAATTCTATTTTCTGGAAGGCATTACAGTATTGTGATTCAGGGACAAATACATATAAGGACCACGCTGTAATTTCAGTAGTTAACATGACTCACTACCAGGAAACAAGGAACAGCTTTTAAAAAATTCAAGAAAACTCCCAAGAGAATATCCTCACTCTGTTGATACTTATTATGCTTACATTTAAAATATTTAGACAAATGAGAACTGTATTATACTTAAAAATTAGTATTTATATCAACTATTTCCTGAGAAATGACATATCTAAAGAAAGCCTCATGTATTAGAATGCACTTTATCTTTAAACTGTTAGAAAGTTATAGTACAACTACTACCATGAACTCTGGGTTACACTGGGGTAAATGCAGCAAATGGAGTGCTACTAAACAAAGATTTTCTCAGATCTGACAACTCTATTAAGGAAAATATAAAAGCAAGTTTCCCCCAAGGCAAGCAAAGTCTAGAAGTGGTCATAGAGACCAGTTAAAATGTGAAGAAAGTCTAAATTCTCAGGCCCACTCAGTGAGAAGGAATTAAGGTTTAATTAAAATTTGTTCTCATTACTTAACTCAATTTTTCATTTCCCCTCCAAACTACCTCAATAAAATTATATTGGAAAAAACTTTGCAAAGATCTGTGACAGTGGTGGTGAACCTATAGCATGCGTGCTACAGCCAGCTGTTGTTAGCACTGAAAGCTCTGGTTCACCATCACTAATCTATGATATTGTAGGAGAGGATTCCATATAAGAAGTCAGCAGACATAAGTTTCTTGTCATAACTGCCAATCACTAGGTGCATATCTGCTGTAAGCCTTACTCTTATAATCATCTGTGCTTCAGTGACGCTTAAAGTTTTACCACAAACTGTGAAATATTTTGCTCTTCTTATACCTACCCCTTTTTTCTAGTACTTCCATGCTCCATTTATTCACATTTTTTCCCCTATGGTTCCACATACAAGCATATTCAACAAACTGCAGATTGTGTGTAACTTGATGCATTAATAGCTTGATAGCTTCATAATTAAAAATTTTCCTTTAACTTGCAAATGGCCGAGAAAATTTATTTCCTCCAGGACCAGGGCACATTTTTATATGTCAACAGTGGGTCCAATTTCCATTCTCTTAGAGTGAATTTCATTTTTAGAATCAATCAAATGTTTAAAACTAATCCAATTACTGTGCAGGTGACTGAATATGGCAATACCACTTTTGACTAAGAATTGTAAAAACAAAAAACTGACTACAAAATACACACAACATCATTGTGTTGCAATTCTCAATATAAGTCACTGGGGAAGCCAGGCAGGGCTAAGAGGCTGAGTGGGAGTGGCGCACATCTGCCAAGGTCCCTGAGAACCTGAGACTGCAAGCTAGTATTTAAAAACTGACCACAGTAAACAAGACTCCTCCTGGTGCTAACCCTAAGCAGTTGGAAAGAACTGGAAAAGGGAAAACTGGGACACAAGCTGTTTGGTCATTCTCATCTTGCAAACCAGGATTTAGAGTGGATTAGTTATGAGATAACAATCTAGAAATTTATTGGCAATCATTTAGTGAATATTCAGCCTCATTTAGTTCACAAGAAAAATAACAGAGAAGACTATGTATTTATGCAGACTACAAGTCAGATGAAAGCTACAAACCAAGCAAGATTTCAATCAGAGTATGAAATAATTTTCATAATCTTCAATAAATTTGGCATCTTGAATTGGTAGGACAAAGTGGTTGGATTCACATTTCCTTAACTAATAATCATAAGAAGCTATCACACATTCATGATACAAACTGCTATTCTAGTCAATCACCAAAATGGAAGGAATACATGCATGAAACAGATTAAAATATACACACCAGTAGAAGAGAGCTCTACTGGTAAATTTCCTAGCTGTACAACTATTGATTTCATGATGTATCATTCAATAAGGTGATTTTAAAATGGACTAAAAGTGATTAAACATTGTTTTTTCATGTCATTACACACTGATATAATCCCATATAGATATTTTTATTGAAAAAAATTATTTTGCAATTTTATATGTTTAAAAGTATTTTATTTTGATAAATAAATCAATTTTGGGTACAACAAAATAATTTACTTTCTTAGGGGTACAGGTGCATACCTGTGTAATTACAACACACAGGAGGCTAGAGGCAGAAGGACTGCTTCTAGTATAAGGCCTGCCTTGGGAGACACAGTGAATTCAAGCTTAACTACACAGCAAGACTCTGTCTCCAAAATGAGCCAGGGGTAGTTGCGCATGACTATAACTCCAACACTTGGGAGGTTAAGGCAGCAGGGTCACGGTGAATTCAAGGTCACCCTGGAGTATACACTGAGTTCCAGGCCAGCCTGAACTACTACTGAGACACTACCTAAAAACCAACCAAGCAATCAACCAACCTACTACGAAAATCAAAATTTATATGTACTGTTTCAAGGGCAATTTCTAACTCTGAATGCCATATTGGTTTCTTATTTTGAAAATTACTAAAAAGTTCAAAATTTAGGCCAAATTTGGGTCAATTTTGTGTAGTACACTGCTTCCCATTGATTCTTCTTTCCCCGCTTTTCAATTTCCAGCACAAAGTATAGTTCCTTAAAAATTTAAGTACTTACTAGGATTTCAATGTTTGTATCCTTTCAAATTCGTATTTCAAAATGTAACTATCAATATGATGATATTATAAGGTAAGGAATTTACCAGGGAATTAGATCTTGAGAGCAGAACTCTCATAAATGGGATTAGTGTCTTACTAAAGAGGCCCACAGGAGCCTCTGCCATGTGAGGATGCAGTGAAAATATATAATCTGTGAGATGCAGGGTCTGATCACACACAGAATCTGCTTCTATTTGATCTTGAATTTTGCAGCCTCGATAAGTATGAGAAATAAATTAGGGTATTTTGTATAGCAATATGAAAAGACTAAGATAATACCCAGTATTTAGCACCAAGATAAATGTATTCTTTGAAAGTATTCCAATGTATGATAAAATATTTACATGTCTTTTTAACTACTAAATTATTTAGTAATCAATTGTATAGTAGAAGTATTTTCCTGATGTTAAAAAACTAGTACCATAAATAGAAGCAAAGTCATTATTTGAAATACTTACCACTCTTCAATGGCACCTAATACCGTACAGTTATGATCAGGACTCAGTCCACACATGAAAAATAATAAAGGAATACCTGTAAAAAGACAGAAATATGTAGAAAATTATGGTCAGAAGTGTCTTCAAAGTAATCTTTTTTGTCTTTTTTATGCTTTTATTAACTCCTGATTTCTGCCTCTACTTTGAGGCAGAAAAGGAAAAGGAATCTGTTTTTTCCATGTCTCTGTTTCCATGTCTCTGTTCCTTTTGTCTTACACCCTTCTTTTCTCAGTATGCTTTTCTTTCTTTTCCCTTTAGTACATTCTTATCTGGTACCTGGAGTTCCAGTGTCAGATCCTATACAGACTTTAGTTGGAAAAATAATACTGTGACATAGCAGACACCCTTGCAGTAGTGTTTACATTTATACATAGCAATAAATACTAACACTGCTACTTTTACACTAAATTGTTAATTAACAATCACTGTAACACATGCTATGCACTGTGGTAGCAGTGGTGGCAAACCTATGGCATGTATGCCACAGTGGGCTGTTTGTTATTTCTGAAAACTCTAAAAGGTTCTCCATCAGTGGATATAGTTTATATACAGAATCTCACGTTATTTCACAAACTGATTGTATTCTGATTTTCAAATGAGAAAACAAATGTTAACAAACTTGCCTAAGGTTACTCAGCTGCTAAATTGGCTTTCAAGTCTGGGCTTGATGCCTAGAAGTTTGGATTTTTAAACCAACGCAGTATCCCAACCTGTTTCTTAAATTTCCTTCTAGAGGCATATTAACATTCAATTTATGTACCATGGAAACAATAAGAACTGTAATTAGTACAAATCCTAATGACCTATTATAATCAGTTTAATGTTCTTATTAAGCTAGATAATTTTAAACTAGTACTGTCTGCATGGCAAAATGTACTGGATATTAACTCATGTATTTGAAATGGTACACATTTTTGAGCACTTTATTTATTAGTGAAGTATTCAGCAAAATGAGTTATTCCAAATTCTAGATTTTTTTTCTTTTCTCCAAATTAGGCATCCAGAAAACCAGAAGGTATCAAAGTAGACATTCTAGATCAATTTTAGAAAGTATCACTCATGTATTTTAAACAAAAAATTATCTAATTATATTATTCTACCTATACTCAAATGCTTTAATGAAGTATCACTCACTGCCCAAGAAACTCAAGGAAGTACTCAAGCAGAGAATATAAAGGAATAATCAGGGCAAATATAGCCATATAATGCCAGAGTAACAGGAAAGGTTGGCATACAAAAGCAAAATAGCAAATAATTTATGAAGTAGAAATTATGAGCAATTGGATAGTAGTTGAACTTACCTCACTGGCATTCACATAAAGCTATAAATAGTTGTATAAATTATATGGGTGATACATTCAGATATGGATGGCATACCCTTTCTCCCAACCCTTCACATTCTTCCTTTTCAATTTGTGCCTGGGAGAATGGTAGTTGCCACAAAGAAAGTGGCTCTCCTGCCACCAACAATGTGTTAACCCCAAAACACACTATAACTTCCAGAATTACATTGTGGAGTGGCCTTCACAAATGTACCTACCACTCAGGCACTTAGCAATCGAGATATTTATTATGAAAGGAATTAAGTACTCCAGATACACACATTGATATCATGCCCACAAAGCTGTCTGGGCCAAAGGAATGAAGGGAAGTTCCGTTTTGTACACATGTATGGTTATTCAGAAAACATAGTGAGAACGAAGATTCACCAAACAAGCTTTGAGTAATTTATACACCTAACGTTTACAAAGAAAATCTGCCGTCAATATAGGTAAGAATGAGCCAATGACTGTCAAAAAAGTTACAAAACTGCAAAAAAGAAGAACTAGTAACTACAATTACAGTAACCTACATAAATGGATAGTTTTTAATTTAGTATATTAGTAAGAATCTGAAGTGAAGATGTAAATTATTAACACAACTGACATACATAAGAAAAAAATGTTAGGATGAAAAAGTTATCAACAGTCTTTTAATTTGATCATGACAGTTGCTCAAGGAAGGATGCTGACACAATCACACTTGCATGGAGCTGTTCCGGAATTTCTATACTAACAAGAAAGTTGCAGATCAAATTCCTGGAAAAAGAAAAAAAGAGCAACACCATCTACTGGTTTTAACAAGGTACTAGTTTGGTAAGCCTGTTCACAAATCCATTTTAAAAAATGGAGAAATCCGTTTAAAAAAACCAAGCCTTAAAACTGTCAATATTTTTTTCCTGCCTACTGGTGATTTAAATCCACAGAGAGATATGTATGTAGGAAGAATTCTACCCTGGTGTGGTGGCACATGCCTGTAATCCTAGTACTTGAAAGGCTGAGGCAAAAAGTGCTCTAAAGGATACAACAGCAAGTGTGTTTAGGGGTGTTAAATAGCTGACCATATTGTTTTTGGTTGGATCATTGAACACAACTGTTTGCAGTCTCACAGTTTGAATGTCCACTTTGTATGCTTTGATACTGTGACTTGAGCAACTATCTCTAAAATGATAATATGTAATCTATTAACTGGTGATTTCTTACTGGTTTTTTTTTTTTTTTTTTTTTTTTGGTAGTTCTGTATTACTTGTACCCTTACACCGCTTTGTTTTGTTTTGTTTTTTCTCTTTTTCCTTTTAAATAAAATTTTAAAAAAATTTTAAAACAAACAAACAAAAAAAAAAAGAAAGGCTGAGGCAGGAGGATCCTTGAGAGTTTGAAACCAGCCTGGATTATAAAGTGAGCTCAAAGCCAGCCTGTTGCCAACAGTGAGACCTTGTCTCAAAAAGACAAAAGAAAAAAAAGAGTTCTGTAATTGTCATGGTTAATCTTTTCTTTTGGAAGGGGGGAGTACTGGAGACTGAACCCAGTGACTTTACCTTCCCAGCCTTTGCTAAAACATTTTTGAAACAGTCTCAAAAAGTTGCAAAATTGCCTAGATCGGCCTCAAGCTTGTGATCCTCCTGCTTTAGCCTCTCAGTGTATGATGGTTAATATTGATTATCTACTTGATTAACTTGAGACACAAAAATTTACTAAAACATATTTCTGAGTATGTCTGGGTGAGTCATGGGAGCATGTCCTTGGGTTCCTGGCCCCTTTCTCTTGGGCTCTACTTTCTAGATACCATAAGGTACACAGGTCGGCCCACACCATGATCTTCTGCCATGATTTTTCTACCCTAGAGCCAGTTGATCATAGCCGGAAGTCTGTGAGCTGAAATAAACCTCTCCTCCTTTAAATTACAGGTATCAAGTATTTTGTCCCAGCAATGGGAAACTATCTAATATAGTACTGATTAGTATGTTTCAAGTTTTTTTCATTTAAAAAACTACTTTCTTTAACAAAGAAAAATGGCTTATAAACGTTTGGGAAAAAGCATTTCACCTTTTCCAAACCTGTTTCAGGAGCTGCTAAGGATCAGTTAGGTAATGGCAATTCAAATGTTCCTACAGAGAAACCAAGGAGTCAAGTCTACAAAAACTGTTTGCCTGTGACCACAAAAAAAAAAAAAAAAAAAAAAATCCAAATGTCAATTTTATATGGGTACAGAAAAACAAAACACAATTATCAATGTAAGATAAGCAACATATGTTGGGATGTAAAATTATATTAAAAAAATTAAGTGAGCTCAAGATGAAAAGATGCACAGTAGTACAGAAATGAAGTTATCACTGGCAGGTGTAGGGTGAAGAATTGAAACCATTCAAGTTTAACTATTTGTGAGTTGAATCTATTTTTTAAAAAAATTTGAGGTTGAAAGCAAATATCTTAACAGACATTTCTGGAGTATAGAAAGACATAGTGTTAAAAAAAATACTATTGCGCAAGTTCTTTACCTAGGTATGTACAACACTTTCTAAGTGTAGGCTACTTGGCTATGTAAAGTCTTGGGACCCAAGCAACTCATTAATAAAATCATCTGACTTCTGGTTGATGTTAACTAAAGTGCAAGTTATGAAACTTGTGGTGCCTAGTCCGACACCAGCTGCACTACCTGGAAGTTGTTGGCTATTCTCCTCTTATGGCAGGACTGTGGAATCTGTGGGGTAGGCCTAGAAGTATGTGTCAGAAAAGTTCTCCAGGTGATTGTGATTGAAGTTCGAGCTTCAATGGTCTAAGATAATTTTCTTTTCTTTATTTATAACCAGTAATTTATTTCAGCCAGTGTCATCACTAAGAAAAACAAACGTTTTTAATTTAGAACTGCACTTTCAGACTTAATGCTCCTACACAGGAAAAAAAAAACCCAAAAGAAAAAGAAAACATGGTTTTGCTTTTTTTTTCCTTTCCCCTTCTTAATGGGTTGGGAACAGGCAGAGAGGAAGGAATAGGCATTTGTGATAGTTAACTGATTGTGTCTGAGTAAGAAACACCCAACTACATTGCATCACATAGGTGTGGGTTGAAGTGATTTACTGAAGACAGAAGATCCATCTTGGGTAGATTTTTCACCTGAATGGAATAAAAGAGAAATGAAGGCTGACTTCTATTTCTTCAAGAGAGCTACAGTCTTCACTTTCAGCTTGCCCATCATCTCCTGGCTTCTAGCACTCTTCATTCTTCCATTGCAGATCCTTTGGCCTTCTGATATGGACTCACGGGCAACACTACAGTGAGTTCCAAGCCTTCATTCAAACAGATCCTCCAGCAAGGAGACAGCCCTTTTGTACTATTCCACATTTCATTCTGCAGGCAGCCACTGTAAGATAATCTTAAAGAATATCTTAAGAACTTTATATATTTGTGAATATCTTAAAATTCTTAAGAATAAGAATATCTTAAAAATCTTTATATATTTGTGAATCTTACACAAAATCTGTTTTTCTAGTAAGCACTGACACATAGTTTTTGGTACTAAAGAAGTAGGGTTGTTATTGTGATGTTATCCAGCTATGTGCTTCAGGAGTCTTTGGAATTGGCCTGTGGAAACAATTTGGGAAGGTTTAGAGATGCTTGCTGGAGAAGCAACTCTGGAATGCTGAAAGCTGAACGTGATGGGAGATTCTGGCCAAAGCTCAGAAAACCACAAAGCTGATAGAAATGCTGCTCTAAATATGAGGCTCAGGGGGTTTCAGTTAGGATTAAGGACTGCATTGGCTGCTGGACTCCAGGCCACGTGTGTTATGCTTTGGCAGAAAATTTGCCTGCATTCTGCTCTTGTCGAGAATCTGCTTGAAAATGAGATTAAAGGTGATTAAAGATTTATCTGGTAGACGAATTTCAAGGCAGTCTAATGTTGAGGAATTGGCATAGCTACTGTTAGAGGTTTTTAGTTAAACCTATGTAAAGAATGAAGAAAAAACAGTACAGAAGAATGGTTTAAAAAGTTTTGAGTTTGGCCAGAAAGGAAACTCAGAAAAGTTCCAGACTGCAAAGATGCAGGAGAGGAAAATTTGGTTGCTAAACAGACTGGGATTAAAAAGCAAGTACTCTGGAACAGGACAACAGAAAAGATGGCCTGAGTGCATAACAAGAACAAGCAAGACTCCACAATTTGGAGCCCCAAAATTATAAAGGTAAAACTTTGCTTTGAGAAAAAAGCATGGCAGAATGGCAGCAGCCTAGGAAATCTGTTTCTCAGGATTGGTTCATAGTGCTCAGTAATCCAGGCCCTCAACTTCTACAGCCAAGAGAAAGAAGCCTGCTATCATCTTTCACGTGGTACTGGTTTCAGTGTATGAAAAATGCAACAGTTGTGGGTTCAGGAAGGCTCCCACCCAGATTTCAGAAGAATGCCAGAGAGGCCAGGCAGTGTGCCCGAAAGGGAAGTATATAAAGCTGTAAGAAGCTAAAGTTTCAGTGGAGATCCCAGAAGTTTGGAGAAGCCAGGAATGTGGATCATCTGAGGAAAACTATAAGGAGAGAGCAGAGGTGGCTAGACAGAAGCAATGGAAGATACAACCACCTGAAGAGCCACAGGGGTAGAGCTACCTAAGCCCTTTACAGCTTTACATCTCACCACAGATTAAACCAGATGTAGGATTAATGTCTGCCCTGCAGGACTCTGTACTTGCTTTGGTCCCAGTCTTTTCTATCCCATTTGTACCTTGTGGAATGGGAATCCTGTGCCATTGGTATGTTAGAAATGAGTAACTTTCGGAAATGGGAATCCTGTGCCATTGGTATGTTAGAAATGTGTAACTTTTTCACCTGTAAATGGGCTCATAGCTAAGAGTGTGTCTTAAATTTCAGAGGAAACTTTGAACTTGGGCTTTTCAGCCATGTTAAAACAGTTAGAACTTCGCCAACCCTCAGATAAGCTAAATGCATTTTTCATAGAGATATGTATGAGTCTTCTGGGGATTGAGTTGGAATGTTATGGCTTGTATTCAGATGTTCCCCCAAAGCTTCAGGCACTCATAGGTGGGGAGTTTAGAAGGTGGTTAGATTAGGGTGTGTGAGTGTGGATTAAAGGTGTAGGTAATGGAAGCTCTACCCTGGGTACAGGTAGCACCAGTCAACAGGTTTTTAACATAGATGGGATAGAAAGGGACAGAAAGAAAGAAGGCTTGCTGGTGCTTCTGTTTGCTGCCTTCCCGCTTACCATGGTATGAATTGTTTCTCCTCTGTGATGTCTCTCTTCTGTGCCTTGGAGCCAGCTGACTAGAAACTAAAATCTCTACAGTGTGCTGAAATAAGCATCTCCTCCATTTAACTTTGGGTGTTTAGTATTTTGTTTCAGTAATGAGAAAAACAACTAAGACAGCATTAAGTTTATTGAACAATTATTTATCAAGCAACCACATTGTCGCAGGCACTCTGCAGAAAGGAAAGACATGGGAAGAGGAAAGAACTGTAAAGCTAAACAATTTTTTTCTTGAATACCATTTAATGATACTAAAAACACAGGTTGCCCGTTCTTGGCATACACATACACAGTGATACATGTATAATAAAGTATTTATACTAAAACAACAGAGTAGTGAAGCAAAAATCTATGGTTCACCCTTAATTTCATGATTTTTTTGTGATTCAGAGTTCTAATCTTCTTTAATGACCTATATTGTATGGCCGTATTTTTCTAAAAAGCCAGGGCAGACTCTCCAGGTTCAAAGAAAATTTTTTACCTAATTACACACAGTTAAATGAGAGTCAAGTTAAAAAGTAATTTACATGCTTAAATGACTATCCCAAGAGCCTAGGCAACGCGAAGAGTACTCCAGCCCACTTGCTTTTCATCAGGGGAATAATTGAAGTTAAGGGGCCTCCAAGGGTTAGAACTCCCTGGATTCTTTCCGTTCAGAGCCTAGTAGCTGTAGTAAAAATAGATCAAGTTCCATTCTGGCTTCAGAGAAAGGTGAGAGAGAGAACATCTAAACTCTTCATCAAACCTATCTTTCCACTTATAATCTTTCAACCTTCTTTAATGGATAAGTTCTGTCTGGCACTAATGAAATAGAAGCACTTTATCATGGAGAAAACCAGCAAAGGATAACTCCACAGCAAAGACAAGTATCTGGATAAACTATATTTCTAACACACCAGCATTATTTTAAGTTTTAATGTACTCTATTAAGAACAGTGAAAGCCAAATGAAAATACAGAAAGCCACCACTTTAAAAAGTTAAAACTCTTGCTTTCTCTATGTAGATGTAAATAGATAGTTACCCTGCAAAGGCCATAGAACTTAGATGTGTGTTGAGGATATAAAAAATGTAAATTTTATTAAGTTACCAAGCTATGAAAGATGAACAGATTGAAAAAAAAAGGTCAGGCATGGTGATGTAAGCCTGTTAATTCCAGCACTTGGGAGGCTGAGGCAGAAGGATTCTTGTGAGCTCAAGACTAGCCAATAGGCTACAAAGTGAATTCAAGCTAACCCAAACTGCATAGCAAAATTCTGTCTCAAAAAGGTAACAAAAAAACCAAAAACAAAAAACTCAGATCATTTTTGCCACAAACAGAGTACACATTCTACTCAGCAGATAGAAATTATATTCAAAAAGGAGTTGGGAATTACTGTAAAAGCAAAGGGTTAAGATTAGTCACTAATCTGGTCGGAGATTTAGCTCAATGGCATAAGCACCTGCCTGGCAAGCACAAAGTCCTGAGTTTGATCCCTGCTTCAAAAACAAAACAAAAAAAAGTCAAGATTAGTCACTAATCTATTATGGTTATAAGATTTTTTTTAAAGGACATTAGGGAAATGCAAAGTAATAATCAGATGATTAAAGATAATGGCACAGTTTTCAAGGGAAGTAATAAAACTCAGAAGAGAAATAATAGTAACATAAGAACCTTAATCAGTGTAGAAAACATATTCGTTACTTTTTCCAATACCAAAGTAATCTTTGAAAACTGGTAATATTTAAAAATCTATGCAATTTATGTAAAATTAATGATTAATATAAAAAATAAAGATGATAAATTTCTAAGTAGGTCTGACCAACACTGCGTGAACTTTTATTCTCTCATTGACTTGTTTTCTGTTTAAAAACCAAAGTACAGTATTCCTCAAGATTCTTCAGGAGTCATTCAGGCCATTCAAGACACTGCTCTCAATCTTAGCTGTGCCCTGAATGATGTGTTTTGAAATTGTTTTAGGTTTTTTTAAATTTTTTTCCCTTTTTATCCTTGAAATAAAACAGATTTGAGAAAAATGCATTAAAGATTACAACACACACACACATAAAATCTTAGCTGATTTACTTTAAAAAATTAAAGTTTCATTTGCTAAACATCTTGGCGTGGGAAATACAATCGCTAATAATTATTTTTTATGGTTTTTTGTTCCTAAAAATTAGTAAGTTTGTTGTTAAGATCAGCAAGGTAAAGGTTTTTTTTTAAAAAAGTAAATAGTTTTAAAATAGTCAATGCCAAGAAAACCGCTAATACACTATTATAATTCCTGAATTTAGTGAATTACACATCCTTTTGAGGCAGAATGTTTAAAATTTTTAAATTTAAATTTGAGAAGGTAACTAGCAGTTAACCTTTCATATTAGCAACAAGTTAATGATGTGCATTCTTTCTGAAGTTCTCATTAGGAATGAATTTTAATATAATTTGTCTACTAACATTTGTTTTGTGATTCTACTCAACTTTAGTTAACAGACTTCTCAAAAGTTCTTCAGAAGCAGCTTAAAATACAATATCTAAAATACTGAAATAAAGCTGGTAGGGGTATCACACCAAGCAGACTAGTCACAGACTTGACTTCAAATAAAACTGACAAATGTGAACATTATGGAATCTTCAGAAAAAAAGTAACTAGTGTGGATTAGTAACTGGTGGTCAACTTAAAACACCAGCTGAACTGAATCTGCATGGTGATGAGTATAGATGGCCCACCTGAGCACTGCTGCCAGCATAAAAAAGAGACCTGGAGAGGAGGGACAGCGTTGTGGGTTCTCCTCAGTGTTGCTGCTGTTTGGAGCCGTTGGTTCTTCTGGAGAAGCTTGTCACTCTGACTTTCTGGATATGAACTTAGCTGTTATCATCAGAGGAGCTTGAGACTTGTTGCTGAGAATGGCTGTGATTCACTTTGGGGAAGTTTTGGTCCTTGAGCATCGCTTCCTGGCTTCAGAGGGAAAGATGTGTTTTGTTTAACCTCCAGGAGAAGTTTGTCATGCTGGCTTCTTCTTATGTACTTGGATGTTCTCACTGTTGGAGCAACTCGGGACCTCACTGTACCTAACTATGGCTGTGGTACTTTCCAAGGGAGCCTCGGTCCTTATTTTGGGTGTTGCTTCCTGGCTCCACTGCAGAACCCTCAACCTACTGACATCCTATATCCTGTGAGCATAGACTTTCTAGCTTCCACCACTGACCTGTGAGCCTTTCCAGAGCAGATCTGTGAAATAAACTTGCATGAGTCATTGTTGTGGGCTGAACTCAGACGGGTTATTGCCATGGAATCCAGGTCCTCTGATGGATTTTTTGTCTTTAGTGTTGTGGACAGATTTTCTGCACTCTTTGTATTTGACTCCTGGGGTAACCATTGTAAATAATGCTGTAAATTATGTGTCCTGTAGGTAACTGTTCTCTTTGCAACCCCTGACTACAATACTAGTCAATAACATTATTGGCATGGAAACGAACACAAATCAATTTTCTTGAATATTCTACTGCTGCTTTTTTATTAATCTAAAATTTTTACTTTTAGATTATCACAATATAGTGACCAAACCAAAACAGTTATCAGACTCAGCAACTCTGTAACCAGCAAATAATTTTTAGCATCAGTAGTTCAGATTATTTTTACAAGAAAATTATTTGAACTGAGAGCAGTGGTGTACATCTGTAGTCCAAGTACTCAAGAGGATGAAACAAGGAATCCCAAGTTCAAGACCAATCAGTGCAATTTAGTGAGATTTTGTTGAAAAAAGAAAAAAATTATTTCTATTGTTTTTGTATAAGTATGAGACGACCACCAGAGGACCTGGATTCCATGGCAATAACCCGTCTGAGTTCCATAAATCCATCAGAGGACCTGGATTCCATGGCAATAACCCGTCTGAGTTCAGCCCACAACAAATAAGAAGTAATATTTTTGGTGGTCGTCTCATACAGCCAAACCACCTGGTTCCAAATCCTGTCTCTAGGGCTGTCCAATTTTGGACCAGTCACCTACTCTCTCTGTCCCTTGGTTTTACAATATGTAAAATGGGAAACAATAGTATGTATTAATTTAATTCACTTAATTGGCAATCTCTTGATATATTAGTCAACTAAAGTAACACAACATATAAAGCAATGACTGATTTAAAATAATAGTGCTATATATAAGGGCCATTTATTCATGCATGCTTAATCAAAGGGGCTAAATCCCCAGCCCCGTCATCTTATTTCTCAGTAAAAAAAATCTAATATCCCTTCATTCTTTTTGAAATAGTTGTATTATTAACCTGTGAGCTCCAATCCTGGTTTATCCTTGAGATAATAAACACAAATGGAGGGCTTCTATTTGTATGCACTAAAAACCTTAGAAAAGCAATAATTCATGTAAGAAAACTAAAATACTATGCAAAATTGATTGGAAGTGCCCTGGAAGACAGTTAACCAACAAAGGAGAATGTAAAATGAATTGATCTTTACATATTGTTAATTTTCACATTTTAAATATTCAAAGAACTCAAGGTACAAAATGATGCTAAGGTTAATTGATAGGAATGAACATGAAAAACACAAAATTGGATTTTCTAGAAGTTGATTTGAGGAACTTTTTCTCTAAACTATTCTTTTGGTGTTGAGTTAGGTTGTTTCCTATTCTTTGGCCAAATGTGACTTCATATATAACTCACTGCTCATCATGTATACAAACTATAAAGTTTAAAATAAAGTATACTAAGTATACATTAAAGGAAATATAGAAGTATAAAATTATCCTAAGCTCAGAGTTTTTGTATTTCCCTAACCTATGTAATTATGTATGCAAAGAATTTGATTTTTTTATAAAAGCTTTTTTCCTTTATGATTTGCTTTATTAATGACACAAAATTATAGTTATATTTTAATCTCTATGCATGGAGGGGCTATTTGCCAATATTTCTTCCCACAGATAATTCTTTTTTGCTCAGTATTCTTTAGATCTTATATTAAAAATGAGTATGAGCTTGAAATGATTCTCTTCACAAGGCCTCACTTTACAGCCACAGAAGGCGGCTGCCCTCTCAAAAAACGGCTTGTAGATGCCGTAAATGTGGAGTAATAGAAGCAGCAAAAAACTGACAAGTAAAATGCCTAGGTTTGTCTTCTAGTTCTGATACTATCTAGTTTTTGCTTTTGAAACTAGAACATGTTCCTTTAAAAAAACACCTCTTAATTTTATTGTTCCTAAGATTGTTTTGGTGGTCAAGGGGAGCAGTGTCATACCTTCTAGAAAGTCCAAAGACATAATTTTTCCCCAACAAAAATCCCCCAAATCTATAATTCATAATTAGAGACCTTTCAAGTATTGGAGCTCCGAAAACAGTATCTCAAAGTATGGCACTTTGGCATGCTAAGTACTTTGAAATTAAGGCGATTGGAAGGCCTTAGAAGCAGACTCTTTCTGATATTTTTCAGCCTTTGTCTCCCACTTTTCTTTCTTCCTCAAAGCAAGTCACAGAATCCAGTTCTTCTTCCCCAAAGTGGGTCATAGAAACTAGAATGCCTTAATAGCAGAGCAAGTCATGAAACCTGGAATGATCACTCTTTACTCTCACTTTTGTAGACCCTCATTCTGGGGAGGTCCTGTTTCATACTTGGGAGAAAGCAAAGCTACACAGAAAGGTCAAGAAGATTCTTAACACAATCTTGCTGGGGTTTTTTTTTCCCTCAGTCTATTAGCATTATACAATACCCTTTGTCTAATTATGTATGTAGCTTCTATGTAGCTATCTATTCTTCACTCAACCTAAACATAGTTTTCCCCAAACATCTTTGATCAAATAAAAGCATTACATTTGTCTTTTATTTAGGTTTTTTTTTTTTTTTTTTTTTTTTTTTTTGAGACAGAGTCTTACTGTACAGTTCAAGCCGACCTCAAAGTCACAAGAGACCCTCCTACCTCAGCCTCCCAAGTGCCGGGTTCACAGGCCTGTGCCACCCATGTCTGGCTTGTCTCTTACCTTTTAGGAGTGTAGACCATGACTCTTACGATGGGTGAGGAAAAGTATCCCACTGAATTCCTAAAGCCCTACACAATTAGTCATGTAAGTCCATGTGTATTAATCCTCTAGACTGCAGCATAACAATGGTTTCTACCTATTTAGCATAAAAAAGCTATTTACTTATAGTCTCTCATTCACAGTGACTTTACAAACTTGCTGTTCAATTTGGAAATGTACCAGTGCTAACAAGCTTATGCTTATAAAAGTGTAAGAAATATAAACTTTTATTTCATTGACAAGAAGAAAGCACTTTCCCCTTTACAGGCATGTAAAAACATGTATGTATATAGTTTTAGATTTGTATCCTGACAAATTAGACATTCAAATCAGTGGTTGTTCTCTATTAGATTACTGTCCTCTAAAATCTTCAAGTTTAGTTATAGTTAAGCTAAACTTCTCAGAAAAACCTTAAAATGTTTTTATATCTAGGGTCTTCTAGGCACTAACAATGCTATCTACAATGAAAATTAGGATTAAATAAAAATTTAATTGCCCAATATATTCACAGTCACACTTGTTAAAGACAAACCTTTCATGAACAGCTATTATTAGTATCAAAGGGCAGTAATTACAAAGCTTTGTATTATGTAGATTATATATTCTAAGGATATAGAATTATCACCATAGAGACTACCTTTAACAAGCAATGTTGCTCATTAAAGGAATCATCAGAGTTACTCAGATGTGTTTAAAATTTTGTGAACTTTGCTTACTGTGCAACTTTATCTCACCTTGAAAAATAGTTATTTCTGAAAAGTTAATTTCTGACTTACTCTATTATTGAACTTTATAAAACTGAAAGGTTTTTTTGGGGGGGGGGTACTGGGAATCAAACTGAGGATTCAAGCTTGCCACATAGGTGCTATGCCATGGAACTAAATCCCCTGTCCCTACAACTGGGAGTATTTTAAAGCAACACCAAATCACCCTAAAACACTGGTGGTGAACTGAAGGCATGTGTGCCACAGTGGGTTGTTATTACTGAAAGTTCTAAAAGGTTTGCATGACTGCCTTGTATCAACCACCAAAACCTTCCCTGTCAGCACTGAGGTTTGAACCAGGGCCTTTGCATTAAAGCTACAGTTACAGCACCCTTTTTATTTTGAGACAGTCTTGATAAACTGTCCAAGCTGAACTTGATTTTGCTAAACTCTTGTCTTAGCCTACCTACCAAAATGCTAGGATTACAGACTTCCACTACCGGATTGAGGAGACAGCACTTTTCAAACACATCAAACCACTGAATGAAACAACAGTGTTCTCAAACTGGGTGTGTTGGCATATGCCTGTAATCCCAGCAGTTGAGAAGGTGAAGCAGGAGGAGCACTGCTGCAAGTTTTGAGACCACTCTGGGCTGCCAAGTGAGCTCAAGGCCAGCCTAAACTGCATAGATAGTCCCTGTCTCAAAAAAACAAAAGAAAAACAAAACAAAAAACCAACCCAACTCCCCCTTCAAAAAAACTAAAATCAAAAACAAACGTGTTCTGGAAATATTTGCTGAACCACCAAACAATCCTTAAGAGTAAAGACGAGTACCAAAATATGAATGAGGTTATTTGTCACCTTCGATGCAATACAGATTTAGAGGAAAACTAAACTCAACTACACAATATATTCAGGAATTGGAAAGTTAATCAGATTTCCTCACACCTACTAGAGTATGTGGGCACTTCAAATGTCCTAAATCATCTTTCAAGAAGCAAGGATATTCTGCAATGACGAGGGAAAACAGAACACAGCAAAAGCAGACTAGTGTACCAAACATAGTAATTTTTAAAAGTAACCTTTGAGTATTGTGAAAATGGTATTTTCCCTAATTTAAATACTTTGCAATCCAGATACAGTTTGTTATCCTTTAGCACAATGAAACAACTTCATAGTTTTAAAGTGCCCAAGTAAAATAGCTGGTGTACTGAGAGAAAACACTGAACGCAGGGTGGTGGTGCCTGCCTGAAACACCAGCCAGAGGAGCCTGAGGCAACAGGATGGCAATTACAGACGCCACCCTTCTAAACTTTCCAAAATCCTGTCTCAAAAAAAGGCTAGAAGTATAGTTTAATGTAAAGGAGATATATGTTTGATCACCAGGACCACAAAAAACCATAGAAAATTGGTTGCTTTTCTTTTCATCAGTGCTGGTGATCAAAACCATGGGCCTTTGCCATGCTAGGTAAGTGATCTAACATTAAGCAACTCCCCAAGCACCAAGGTCTCTTTAAGTTCAGTCAAAGTAACTATGTTTTACTGATTGTAAAAGCCTTTCAATGTATTAAACTACTAAAATACAATGAGACATATACTGATATTGAAATTATCACTGACGACTAGCAGGAAAGGAATATTTCAAAAAGTGTAAGAACTAGGTGGGAATGATGACACGCTCACAATCTCAGTATCCTGGGGGGCAGAGGCAAGGAGATCATCAAGGCTGAAGCCAGTCAGGGCAATTTAGTGACTCAGGCCTCATTTCAAAAATAGCAAAACAGATGATAGGGATGCGGCTCAATGTAAAGGTTTGAATTCAATGCCCCACACCTCGATATATAAATTCAAAAAGTATAAATATAAGTTATCATACTCACTTTCCTATTGGTCCATAATATTTCTAGAGTGACTTTCTTATTTTTTGGTAGTTCTATTCTTTTATTTTCGACAATAAAAATATGTATGGCTACTCAAGGTTCTTAAGACACTTGACATTTTTACGACCAGGTCACGTTCAAAGTTTTAAAACATCTGGGCAGTAACATAAAAACGGATTTTGATTTTTTTTTTTTAAATCAAGGGCTTTTAAGAAAGCGAACAATAACAAAGCACTGAACCTGTAAGTCAGTATGGATTGCATGCCTCTATTTCCCTTAAACAACTGTTAAAAGTGGGCCCTTTCCAAGCAGCAATTACATATACTGAGTGACGCCAAAAACCTTTTTTTCGAGAACCAATTAATAAAAGTAACTTTTCTAAATGTGAATTCAACATTTCCTTTAAAGTTTCTATCGATTGTGTCCCTCTACACACCACACACAGCTGTCAAGGTCATCTAAAAATTCAAATAGCAAATTATAATTCTGTAGCGCCACGACTATACTTTGAAGCAGTCTATCATGTCACTCCCCAAAATAAACAATGCACTGCAGTGTTCACAATGTACTTAGAGTTTTTTAAACCAGAAATCTCAACCTTTCTACTTTCCACAACGTCATTATTAAACATTTCCCCTCATACAACCATACAGGCACGAGCGTTCCAAAATCGAGCGTTCCAAAGGAAACTCAACTATCAGACGGGAAGGAAGAAGACAGCCTTAAAAACCCAGGTTGGGATGGGCTGAGGAAGTCGCTCAGACTAAACTACCTGCGGTGCCCGGACTCCACCAACACTACTTCAGCATCACAGGTTTCCGCACTCAGCTGTAAGCGCGGAACCCGGACCAGAGCGCAGCCGATCCTCCAGGCCACCGCTCAGCCCTTTACAACGGCCACAGCGGCGGGACACGCGGCTGCCCCATCCTCTAGCGCGGCGCCACCCACGCGCGCGCACCTACCTGGGCTCCGCGGCGTCTGCCAGCGAGGGCTGCGAAGACGGCGGGGCAGCGGGCGGCCAGCGCCGGAGGGCATCGTCCGAGCGCGCGCAGCTCCGCGGCTCCCCCGCTTCCGCCCCCAGCCGAGGGAGAACCGCAGACCCGGTCCGGGCCCCAGCGGACAGCCCGTCCGCGGCGCCCCGCCCACCCCACCGCCCACCGGAGCGCGGGGCGGGGCGGAGCCGAGCGCCCAGGTTCGCAGCACGCGCGGCTGCCCTGGGCAACCGGAAAGGTCTGCTGGAGGGGCTCGCGCTGCCATCCCCACAGCTCTAGGAGGCTGAGGCAGGAGGATCGCACGCTCGAACTCAACGGGGCAATTGAGTGAGATCCTGTCTCAAAAAATAAAATAGGGCTGCGGCTATAGCTCAGGGCGAAGGCCGCGGGTTCAATCCTCCAAACCCCTCAGAATTAAAAACAAAACAAAACAAAAAAAAAAAACAAACCACCACCACCAACAAAAAAAGGGTGGAGGAGCTGGTGTGAGTGCGGCCTGGCCCCGGGCAAAGGCCTTGCCTGGGGGTCGGGGCTGCCTCGCCGGCTCTGCGCCCCGTTGGAGGCTAGAACCTCCTCCCTTCCCCGAGCCAATCTTAATAGTCATTCTTCCCTCCACTTACCAGAAGCCTCGCTAGGGTCTAAAACCCGTACTCTATCCTCTTGTGCCCTTCAGCACACTTCCTGTGGCTTTTTCAGTCCCATCAGCGCTTCAGGATCCAGTCCTCAGCCGTGACTGGCCTGGGGCCACAGTCTCTCGAAGCTTCGGAAGGAAGCACAGGACACGTGCAGGGGGCGGGGCCAGGGAAACTGCGCGTGCGCAGTGGGAGGATCACGTGACCCAGAGGCTGCATGAACGTGGATTGCGGGTTGGCAGTGAATCACAATGCCTGCGTCATTCGTTCCAGTTCCTGGCGGTGCGGGGGCAGGGGCGGGGGCGGGGGCGGGGGGTGGTACCATCATTTCACAATAAAACGAGGGGTGAGTATTGTATTTTGAGAGACCACGTTCACATAACTTTATTACAATATATTTTAATTGCCCAATTTTATTATCATTGGATATTACTCTCTTACTAATTTATAAGTTAAACTATCTTAGGTATGTTCATATATGTAGGAAAAATAGTATATGTAGGCTTCAGGATGATCTACAGTTTCAGGCATGCACTAGGGCGACTGGGATTGTATCCGTTGTGAAAATCAGAAACTACTGCGAATAAAAGGAGTCGATGTTGAGTGCTACAAGGAAACTGGAAAAAATTTTTTCTGAACAAACTATGCAGAAAAAGATTTTGATAAAGTTCAACGTTCATTCATGATAAAAACCCTAGAGAAAATTGGAATAGATGGTCTCTGCCTCAATCTGATAAAAGCCATTTATGACAACGCCAACATCATAGTAAACTGATAAAACTGAACACTTTCACTTTAAAATCAAGAATAAGACAAGGATGTCCACTATCACCATTCCTATTTAATATAGTTCTGGAAACGTCAGCCAGAGCAGTTAGACAAGAGAGAGAAATAAAAAGAATAGGGATAAGAAAGGAAGTTAAATTATCATTATTTGCAGATGACATGATAGTCCATATAGAAGACCTCAGAAACACCACAAAAAGACTTTTAGAGTTAATGAAATTTAGCAGCATAGCTGGATAAAAATTCAACACCCCCAAATTGATAGTATCTCTGTACACCAACAACAAACTTAGAAATTAGGGAAGCAACACCTTTCATAATACCATCCAAGAAATGAAATGTTTAGCAGTCAATCTAACAAAGAATGTAAAATCTCTATATATTTTCATTACAGCACTCCAAAAAAGGAGATGGAAGAGAATAACAGAAAATGGAAAAAGATCCCTTGCTTATGAATAGGAAGAACCAACATTGTGAAAATGGCCACACTCCCAAACTGTTATAGAGATTTAATGCAATCCAAGTCAAAATAGTATTAATGTACCTCACATACGTAGAGAAAACATTCTTGAAATTCATTTGGAAACAGAAGAGACCTGGAATAGCAAAGTCAGCCTGGGACAGCAAAGGCAAGGTGGGAGACATCACAATCCCAGACTTGAAATTATGCTAGAAAGCCCTGTGATAAAATCAGCATGGTGCTGGAAAAAAACAGACCTGAAGATCAGTGGAACAGATTAAGAGACACAGACATAACTACAAAAACCCTTCAGCCCCCTCATCTTTGACACAGGGGCCAAACATGTTTACTGGAAAAATAAATGGTGTTAGAAAAATTGGCTTTCCATATGCCAAAGACTAAAGACGCATATCTATCACCATGCACTAAAGTAAAGTCAAAATAGATCAAAGATCTAAATACTAAAAGAGAAACACTAAATCTACTGGAGATAAGGTAGGTAGAAATCTTGAAGACAAAGAAGTAGGCATAGAGTTCATGAACAAAACCCAAACTGTGGGATTTACTTCAAAGAATTAACAGCTGAGATCTCATCTTACTTACAAGTTTTTGCACATCAAAAGAAATCACCAACAGAATAAAAAGAAAACCCACAAGTTAGGAAAAATTATAAACAGCTGTCCATCAGACAAAGGACTTCTATCTAGAACATATAAGGACTGAAAAAAATCAGCCCCTCAAATTTGAAGTAGGTACCTGAGATGAATGCACACTTCTCAGATGAAGAAATACAAATGGCAAATAAATATATGAAGAAATGTTCAACATCACTGGTCATTCAAGAAATGCAAATTAGAGCATGAGACTCCATGTCACCTCAGAAAGACTGGTTATTATCAAGAAATCCACCAGTAAAAAATGCTAGTGAGGCTGTAGTGGAAAAGGAAGGCTTCTCTACGTTGTAGGGAGTGTAGACTGGTATAACCACAGTGGAAATCAGTGTGAAGATTCTTCAAAAAACTAGGTTTGGATGTCACATTCAGTCCAGCTATTCCCTTTCTTGATATTTTCCCAGAAGAAGTAAAAACATTATACCACAGTGATACATGTACACCCATGTTTATAGCAGCACAGTTGATAATACCTAAAGTCTTGGAAATAACCCAGATGCCCATGAACTGTGGAATGGGTAAAAAAAAGATGTGGTATTTTTATCAATGGATTACTACTCAGCTTAAAGAAGGATAAACTCAGGGCTTTCATAAGTATTGGATGCCAATTGAGACCATACTCATAAGTGAAATAAATCAGACTCACAAGTGTAAATGTGGTGTTATCTTTCTAGCATAAAAAACTTGAGTAAATAAGATCCAAAATATACAATAGATACTGTGGACATGAAAGGGTGATGAAACTGCTCAAAAGGAAAGACCAACCTGGGATAGGGGAAAGGAGGAAGGAAAGAAGGGAAAATTATATAGATAGATAGATAGATACACACACAAATACACAAACGCATATACAAGATAAATAATCATGCTACTAATCTCAGCTCATCAAAAAGAATGGTTTGTGCGTACAATTTTGGTCATTGTTTTAGGCCTATATCTTATAAGCGGGGCAACTACCTTGAAGATAACAAGATAACAATGTGCAATGTATTAACCATTGTTAATCTCATTTTGTTTTGAAATTCTGTATCATTGTAATCTTTTTTGTTTAAAAATATTTATTTTTATTTTGACACAGAGTTTTGCTAAATTTCTGAGTTTTGCTAAATTCCCCAGTCTTGCCTCAAATTTGCCTTCTTCCTGTCTCTGGCTCCTGAGTAACTGCGGTTGTAGGCATGTGTCCTTGTGATCAGCAACATTTTAATACTTACATAACAGCAGCTAACATCAAACTTAATGATGAGATACTCAAAGTTTTCCTCACTAAGATTAGGAACAAAGATTGAAGATGTGTATACCTGTTGTTCTATCCCAGCTTTTCGACCTCACATTGGTGATCTAAACTAGTGCAGTAATGGCTTGTATGCTGATTAAGTGATATTGTCTCTGACTGGAAGCTTATCAAACCTTGTCAACACATTCTTTTTCCCACTTAGTGGGATGGTAATGTTTTTTATTCCATGTCTTTGCACTTAATTAGGAAATCTTCTTCTATTATAAAATTAGTCATGCTCACCTCCAAGGTAAAATTGTGAATCCCTTAATCATTTTTCCAGATGAGTTTTCAAGCAGGATCATGCTAGCTAAGAAGCTAAAGCTGACTGTAAATACTATTTTCCTCAAAGCCTTATATTGCCCGTGCTTACTACTATCAGAATGTTTAGCACTTTTTATTGGAATCATGGATTTTAATAGGAGTTTCCCCCAATTTTTCTGTGAGCTGTTTGAGGACAGGGTATGTGTTTTCCTCACTTCTGTAACCCTGAAGTGAAGCTCAACATGATGCCAGAGATGTCATTAAATATTTGTTGAGGTCTAAAGGAATGCATGAAGTGATTTGAATTTCAATGGATTTGGGCTAATTGTTATTCCATCCAGTAGAGGGCAGCAGTGTACACAGTACATATCCTAGAGAGCAATAGTTATATTAGAAACGAACATGCTTTTAAATTTGAAAAACCTCTTGCTTGGAGCTGTCTACTTAGCAACAGTTCTGGGTCTCTCCCAGCCGTCCCATGCTTCCACCAGTTTATGTAGAATCAAGGTCAATCAGTGTAAATTCTGACTTTTATTGAAAACCTCAATCAAACTCAACTCAACTCCGTTTTCTCTGCAGAAGTGCAGAATTCTCTTACCTGAAAATATTTTGGGGAAATATCCATGAAGTTGATCTTTGTTTTTGAGCAATAGTAATTTGTTATTTTTGTACAGAAATTCTAAATTCTGTAGGCATTGACATAACACTTTGATAAAAATCTTTAAAAAGCTATTTGCATATGCTGTTTGGGTTCATATCATATATAAGGATGCCTCTCAGAGGAAACAGAATTGATATAATCATGTTGACAAAATGCTGTATGCAGGGAAAAAAAGGTAAGATTACTTCCATATGGGTTGTTGTTGTTGGCTTGTTTGTTTGTGACAGGATTTTGGTCTGTAGGTCATGCTGGCTTTGAATTCAGTATGTAGTCTGGGCCAGCCTGGAACTCATGGTGACCCTCCTGCTTCAGCCTCCCAAGTACTGGGATTACAGGCATGAACCACCACTCTTGGCTTGGGTGTTATGTTTTGTAATTAAGAAAAAGATATATTGAAATGTGGCATAGTGGTATACACGTGTGATTACAGGGCTCTGTAGGCTGGGGCAGGAGGATTGAAAGTTGAGCCCAGTCATGGAAGTGCAGCAGCTTAGTAAAACTGTATCTCAAAAAATAAAAACAAGCAAAAAAAAAAAAACCAAAAAAACAAAAAAACAAAAGGGTCATGGATATAGCTCAGGCACAGAAAGAGTCTTCTCTCATACTCATCCCTTTTTGCTCTTGTTGCTTTTTTTGTCTTCCATTGCCATGAGCTTTTGCCCTCTGCAATGCCAGCCTGCTGTGGAGCCAGCTGATTGTGGACTGAAACCTCCACTAACTGTGCACTATAGAAACCTTTCCTTCCTTAATTTTGGGTGTTGGGTATTTTAGCAATGAGCAAAGTAACCAAATATATGTGAAATGTAACTAAAAAAATGTTTTAAAAGTTATATTTTTTAATCGTAAAGACAATTTATCCTTTTCCCTACAAAACAATAATGAAGTAATGTAAAAGACCTCAAGATTTTCTTCCACAGGGTTTTATTATTTTTTAACTGTCTGGCAAGAGGTCTACTTTTATTATTGATGCTAGCTCGATAAATTCTTTATTGTACATAGTTCTGAGCACACACATGGCACTCAATACATATTTTGATTTAATTATCCAATTTCTAGTCCAACCCATAAATCACTAAAAAACATATTAAATCTGACCTCAGAAGGAAGAGACTTGAGAAATAAAAGAAACTCCAAGGGGAAAGATAACAGATACACTCAACAATGAATCCTCCAGTTGGCTTCTCAGCAAGCATCATCTTGCTTTAACTGTGGTACACATTCTTCAAATTAAAGGTAACACTTAGAAGGAGATATCACACTGAAATCCTTCAGAACACAAGCTACTCACAAAATGCCATGTTTTCTCAGAAGTTATTTCTGTTCTTCGTCTGAAAAGCAATTCTATTAGCCTCAAGTTATTTTCTCATTTAGAGTTTGAATTTTTACCATTAAAATCAAAGTAACAATTCCAATTTTTTTCAACCAGTTTGTTTTTGTTCATTTGTTTTTGCAATACTGAGGACTGAAAGCAGGATCTTTGCATTAAGCTATTATCCAAGCTGTTATTTTTTAAATTTTGAGACAAGGTCTTGCTAAATTGCTCAGACTGAGCTTGAACTTATGATTCTCCTTTCTTAGCCTCCAAGACAGATGAGATTATAGGTATGTTTCACAGTACTGGTGTTGTAGTCACTTTTTACTCATCACTGAGACAAAATACCTGAAGCCCAAAGTTGGGAAAGGAAAGGTTTATTTCTTACAGTTTTTGGAGGTTTCAGTCCACACTCAGTTGGCTCCAAGGCAGGCTGGCATGGCTGGGCCACAGTTCATGGCAGCTGCAAACATTGAGCAGGAACCAGCAAAGAGCAAGACACACCTTCTTCTTGCCATTACATCACATCCTGACTCCACCCCTATGTGGGTGTAGCACTGACACCAAGCACTAGACAATGAACCATCACAAATGCACAATGCAAACTTCATGAGGCTTGGGGGCCACAGACATAAACCATGACAAATGGCTACACCCAGTTTTTATTCTGTGTGTACACATACCTGTATCTTATCTTTTTATTTCCTTCAGGTGTTTTTTTCTGACAGTGATAATGACTTCCTTGAAATACAGTCACATTTCAGAATTGGCATTAAGGTTGAGGTTTCCTGCAAATACCAACATCTGTGGCAGCTCAAATTTGTCATATAAAAACAGCATAGATTTGCATGTTGCTTACACAATTCTCTTACATATATTAATCACCTCTAGATTACTTATAATACCTGCTACATTGTAAATGCTATATAAATTAGCTGTGGCACTGTATTAGAAAATAATGGCAAGAAAAAATTGTACATGTTCAGTACAAATGTAATTGGTTTTCCAGATTAGTTTTGTCTGTGGTTGGTTAAATCCATGGATGAGGGACTCACAGATACAGAAGCCAACTGCATATATGTTTATCTGTGTGTGTTTAAATATATATTACATTTAAACATATTTCATTAACATCATATATATTAACACTGTGTATTACTACATTTTGAGACAGAAGAAATGACAAAGAAAATATAAAGAATTAATTGGGCCAGGCATGGTGTCATGTGCCTGTAATCCTTGTACCATGGAAGGCTAGCCCTGGCAATTTAGTGGCTTAGTGAGATTCCATCTCATTAAGAAAAAAAAGCTGAGAATGTAGCTTAGAATGAAGGCCTTGGGTTCAATCCCCAGTATAACAAAAAATTACTTTGGTATTATAATTATTCAGTATTTTAATATAACTGTCATTGAATCTAGAAATCTGTGTAGCTGTTTCCAATCCAGAGTTCTCTGAGCCTTCCATGGGATGCCATTCAAGACAGAGATTTGATGCAATTCAGGTCTTCTGTGACGTCAACCTCTGACTTTCCTGTCTGGAAAACCTGTTAAAAATGATGGTGATATGAATTACATCTCAAAGTTTAAAAATTTATATAACTAGTGATTTTTAAAAATCTGTATTTCTCTACATTCAAATATTACATGGTCTCTGTAGTGTCACATCACAGAAAAGATTGCTCTAGAAACCTAGTAATGGAGATAGATCCCCATTGTTTTCTGGATTTCCATTAGTGATTCTGAACTAGGGTGAGTTAGCCTCTAGGGAACATTTGGAAATGTTTGGAAACATTTTTGGTTGTCACAACCTTGAATAGGATGGAGTAAGGTATGTATCTTATGGGGTGTTGTATTAATGGGACCTAATGTACTAGGGCCATAGGTGGCAGCTAAATATGCTAGAAGGCACAGCACTGACCCACAACAAAGAATTCTCAGGTTCAAAAATGTCAGTGTAGAGGTTGAGAAATCTTAATCTGCTTGGTCATACATATTCAGTTTTGTAACCATACTTAACAGTATATCCTGGACATTTTCTCATGTCAAAGCTTAGACTTTTACCTTATATATTGCTTCTTAATTGGATAAATTTTAAAAGAAGTGGGTTTTAAATTTTATCTTGTTTCTGTTAAGAGAAATATGCTTATTTCTTTCAACCTACTGATAATGTACACTGTAAAGAAATTTGCTAATGTCAAATCCTTCTTACAATCCTTAGGTAAGTCTTTATGTGAATTTCCAAGAACTAGTCCTTTCTCAACTGACCTTTTTTGTATTACTTTGTATCTTTTGCATATTGGTTGGTTTTCAGTCTCTCTGAGGATGATAACTAGAAGTGTTTGGAAGCACTCTTCTCTTCATGAAATGCCTTCCATAAAATCTGGATACACAGTATGTAGTGTCACCTGGCATGTTGCTTCACGTCTTTTTTTTTTTTTTTTGTCTTCTGTCTTTTGTGGAGTTGTAAAGCTCCCCTGGGCTTGGCTTCTTTTCCCTCTTGGGTTCGAGTGCCCTTCCTGTTGGTCTTCCAGTTTATTTAGAAATGTGTTGTTAATGTCATGTCTTGCTTGGGTTCAAATGTCTCAATCAGTATTCTGTATACAAGCAGCATGACTAATGACTATATTTCACAAATCATTCTATCTCCAGCTCACTATGATCATGGAGTTCCTCTAAGAATTCACTGGAGTTGGGGCTCAACTACATGTTTCCTTTTTATGGTTTCTCCATCAGGCAAAGAACTCTGTTTTATGTATTCTCTATCACTTCAGTAGGATTCTGGCAGGTAAGAGAGACAAACACATTTGCATAGGTCATCATCTTAAACAAATATGAAAATTAAAAAATTTAAAGCACACTGTCAAATCATCCTTCCAAAATAAAATTTGCACATGTTTACACTTCTATTAACAGCAGAGAAGAGTGCCAATTTCCTTATTCCCTTGCCAATTCTGGGGAAAATCTCTTTTTAAAAATTGTCTTTCTTTCAGAGATTTGAAAGTTTTTATTTTTATTTATATTTCTTTGTAATTCAAATTAAGTATCTTTATTTTTTATTATTATTTAAAGAGAAAGAAACAAAAAATGGAAAAAAGGTTAGAAATAATACAGAATTACAGAAAAATAAACAGTAAGAAAACACTAGTTGATAAGTTACATATTGTCATCTTAGAAATAGTTGTTCAGGTTACAAAATTAAAGCATACAAAGTGACATTCAAATAGTGACACTGCCAATAGTTCTGCTCAATGATCCAACAAAAACTTAGTAATATGGTTATCAGTCCTACACACTTATTTCTTTATCTGAAAGAGGGTAAGATTAAACACATTAAAACGGAACAAAACAGTTAATAAAGAAACAATTTAAAGAAATACAGATTTCAAAGCAAGTCCACTGGAGATCTTCACTATCTATCTTATTGTCTCTAGTTTTCTTCCAAATAGTGGTCCCCATCTTTGCCCTCATTGAATACATACTGCATATTATAGAACTAATCAGATCATTACAGGATGATGAAGGCTTTTTAGGTCCTCAAGATCTGACACTGGGGAAGTCAATAATGACTACCATAGTGTCTTTCATTCTCTTCCTAGCAGCTGTCCTTATCTTTACATATTCTGAAATTGAACTTAAGAGACTAGACTAATATCACTCTGAACAGTGAATAATAGTATTGCTAGATTTTAAATCATAATGTTACAGAATTAGCATTGAGTTTCTTAGTGTCTCTTCTTCTTCAGAGTATCTGTTCATTACATCTTGCATTTTATAATCTGTTCCCGTAAATAGTTTTAAAAATTCTTCCCATGTGTGAATTTCTACATGTATATCTATCCTCTCTGTATTATAGGGAAAAATAGATCATAACAAGACAACAAGACAAATTCCTAGAAAAACATGCAATGAAAAAGACACAGAAGACCACAATATTAGGTGATCTACTGTAGTTACTATGCTTTCTCTTATTCTCAATAGACTTGTCCATATCATCAGGCTTAATATAGTTAAGCATAGTATTACATAGCTATCTTTATAAAAACACAACTTTGAAGACATTGTAGGACTTGAAAGTGGTTAATAATCAAAACTGGTGTGGATATCTTTTACATCTTGTCATCTTCAGAGTAGTTGCATCTACTCTTAGACTTGATACTATCAAGCATACCAAATTTGAATAAAATCAGACAAGGCAAAACCACAGTCTAACAAACCAGATTCAAATAAGATCAGTCATAGTGTTACTTACAATGTAAGTAATACACGGTTTCAGTTTAAGTTAATAGGAAATTAAAGATACTTAACCATGGTATAACCTGATATTTTGGGGTCAGATGTCTGTGCCCTCAAGTCTGGTATGAGTGGACAGACCAGAACAAAATAAAATCAAAATAAACAAAGTGATAAGACTACTGTGACTTTTAAATCCTGATACACTATTAACAATGACCTCTGCCTTTTTAAATAGTGTATCAAAGCTGTCTATACTAAAGATTATAGCCTACCGTCTCTGCATCATGTCTGCTACTCCACTTTACTGCTATAATTTGTCCACCTTACTCCCTCATTCCACTGTCTGCCCCGTTCATTGAGGCCTCTCTGCCACTGTTGCTGGAATCCTGGTATCCCTTCCTCTCTCTCTCTGGAATGTCCTTCAGCATTCTTTGTAGGGTTGAGTTGGTGGCCATGAACTCCCACAGTTCCTCCTTGTCTTGGAAACATCTTATTTCTCCATTAATTTTGAGAGAGAGTTTTCTGGGTACATCAGTCTTGGTTGCAAATTATTTTCTTTCAGGGCTTGGACTATTGCCCCCAGCCTCTTCTCAATTTGAGAGTTTGTGTTGACAAGTCTGTTGTTATTTTGATAATTTTCCCGTTGTAGGTAATCTGCTTCTTTTCCCTGGCTGCTTTTAATATTCTGTTCTTGTGGTGAATTTCTAGAATCTTGATTATTATATGTCTGGGTGTAGATCTGTTTTGATTGTAGGTGGCTGGAGTTTTGTATGCCTCATTTATCTGGATATCATTTCTTTTTTCTATGCTTGGGAAGTTTTCCTTTAATATATCTGTGAATATTCTTTGTATTTCATTTTTGGTTGCTCCTGCTTCCTCACTCACATGCTTTATTCTTAAGTTATCTATCCTTTTGTTGTCTTCTTGCCTTTGAATTGTTTCTTTCTGGTTCCTTGTTATTTTTAAGAGATTTTTTTCTTTTGCAATCATATATCATAAATCTCTCTTCAAGTTTCAGAAGGCTAACTTTAGTTGCCAGTTTTCAATGGAGTTTTTAGTTTCCTGGTAATCCCTTTGGATCTGTTTCATGTATTCTAGGTTATGTTTAAATTCTTCATCAGAGGTTTCTCTTTCTTTTCTGATTTCCTCTGTTCTTCCATCTGTGTTCTCTTGGGAGGGGCTTATCATTTCTTTAATTAATCTTTTTATGTCTTGCCTCACTTGGATCAGAAGTACAGTTTTAAATTTGTCTATGAGGTCACAAACGTATTTCTTTATGTCCCCTGATGCTGTATCTACTATTGGATGGTTACTGCACTGGTTCTCTTCTGTATTTACTTTTCTTGGGCTTATTTTCCCAGGTTCAGCAGGTGGAGATTTTTTTTTCCTATCTCTTGTCATGTTTCTGGTTTCTTTCAGACTGGTGTGTCCTAGGGATCTCTGGCCCTCTCAGTATTGCTTAGGGTCTTTCCAAAGTGTGCTGATTGGAGTTTTTGCTGCCCTCCCTGATTTGCTGTTATCTGAGGTACATACAGGGATGCAGGGATGGTGCAGGCTAGCCTCAAGCCTCTGATCTAGTCAATCTGCAAGTTAGGCTCTTCCTTGTGGACGTCACAGAGTTGCAACAATTTTGTACCTGCTTATTGGGTCCCAACTGGAAGTGTAGCTCAGCTCCAGTAGACCTTGCCAGTTATCTCTGAACCAGGGGTGGCTGACTGATGTCACGGCACTGCCAGTCTCTGCCCAACTCCAAGCTGTCCTCCCCCAGACCTCTCTGCACCTGGGGCAACTATCTGACATCATTGTGGTGCTGGGCTCTGCCCAATTCCAAGATGTCCTTCAGCCAGTGACAGTAGCGCAGGACCCAATCCTTAGCACTCACCAGGAATCAATGCACATCTTCTTGGGTCCACTGCACACTGCGCAGTATGACTTTACTGCATTCCCAGCACAATGCAAATCAGTCAGAAAACTGTGCGGTGTCCAGCTTTGGAGCCCAGGAGCTTCTCACAGTCTCTTCCAGCAAGGCCAGATGGCTCTGGCTGCTTCATAGGGCCCCAAGTCCCAATTTACAGCAGTCACCGAGAACCAATATAGCTCTTCCCCTTGGATCCACTGCTCACTGCGCCGCGTCCTCCCATTAATGGGTTTAAATTCTAGCAATAAATTAACTCACTATAGACAACTCAGCAGCATCAACTCAGGAAATAACCATTGCGCAGCTTGAGGGTCTCCTAAGGTATTGCCTATACATGCTGTATCTCATAGAAGTCACAGAAAACTGCCCATTCATCTAAATTTTTCTCCACAACCAAATTAAATATCTTTATATCTGTATAATAGCTTCTTAATCTTGGTACCCATGAATTTTCTTTTTCTCATTAATTTTTCTATTGAGTATTTATTCATCATTATTGTTTTGAGAGATATATGTATGTGCTAAGTGTGTATGTTTTTTCCTAGTTTGCGATTTATGATTTTTATTTATGCATGTTTTGCTCTAGAGTTTAAAAATAAGTTTTGTAGTCAAACCTGTCAATGCTTTTCTTTATGGATTCTTTTTTGTCTAATACTTAAAACGTTTCTTTGTCCTTTCTTTTTTCCTGCTTCTTGAAATAAATGATTAATTTATTAATTTTCAATTTTTCTTATTTAATAATATGTAGCTTTGCATTTTTCTCTGAATGTGGTTTTAGCTATATCAATAAAATTTTAATAGAGTAACATTGTTGCTATTCTAATAAGTAATTTTGATTTCCCTATTATCTAAGAATTACTTAGAGATTTCATTTGGTATTTCTAGATAATTACTTTTTCAAAACTTGTTTTTCATTGATATTTCTTTTTAAGATTTATTTTGACCAAGGATTTTCTACCTTGTAAAACTTACTCATTGACAATACAGTCCTTTCATCTCCTAGCAATCATAGGTGTTCTAGAAAATGCAACTTCAACCATTCTCATGAGATCACTCACACCTATCATTTTCTCATTTTATAGATCAGATCTTTCCCAACCTCATTTCATCTATTGTAGTTTTATTCTTTTTGGCTGCATTTTCTTCAGAATAGTTTTGTGCCATTTCTAGAAGCATATCGTGAAACTTTGAGGTTAATAATGAGTAGTGTTTTTGTTTTTCTTTCTGTTTTCCACTGGAACTGGAAGTTGAGCCTAGTGTGTTCACACTGAGTTACATCCCCAGCCCTTTAAAAAATATTAAATTTTCGGACAGAATCTTGCTAATCAGAAGATTAGTTGCCAAGGCTGGGCTTGAACTTTTCCTATCTCAGCCTCCTACAGTGCACTTTTGAGCATATCAAAGTGAGATTAATCAGACCTAGAATCAGATTTTCAAGGTAGTATTGGCTTTATAGTAAATATGAGATAGTATTGATTGCCAGGAGGATCAAAAGAACTCTAGACTAATAACAGAACAAAGTTTTTAAGAGATTCAAGAAATCTGAAAAATCCAGGTTGTTCTCAGGGTATTCCACAAATAAGGAAACTAGTACTTTAAAGCACAATAAATGCCAAATGCAAGTCCATAAGCAAACAGTGAGACCAATCACTGGAATCAACAATCAAGAGTAATTTCTCTGTCCAATGCTAAAAAGATTGACAAACTGGAAAAGTGATCAAGGTTAGAATCAGGAACATGGAACAAAATAGAGGAATCATTCTCACTTAAGAAAAGTCTCAGAGGTATAAAATAGTAGATGTGATAGCATCAAGCCCAATATTCTTGAGTTAGAAAGCTTTACAATGCCTTTCTCTGAAATTAAAACTAATGATCAAGTATCTCCTGGTTTAGGGTTGTAAATGAGTGGAAGAAGGGATACTAGGCATAATCTGACATAACACATAAAAATGCATTTACCCCAGCATGTCTCCTTCTGTAAAAAGTGCTATACATAATATAATTTATATTAAAAATACATGTTTAACATGGCGCTCTAGTATGTCCTGTAATTTCTGCTCTTCAGGAAGCTGAGGTAGAAGAATCACTAGAGCCCATGAGTTCATGGCCAGCCTGGGCAACATAGCAATATGGTTTCAAAAACAAAAACCTACATGCTTAATCTATACATTGAAATTAATGAAGTGGTAGATTTCGCCTATAATTGCACCAAAATAAGTAAATATTCCTATATAGTTCTCACTTTGCTGAGTGAAATCTAGATTGTGCAGATGTGGAAAAATAGAAACGAAAGCCTCAGAGCCTAACACACTGTAAGCCTTCAATAAAAATTTTGAATTAATAAATGTGTAAATGGATCCCTGGTACCAAAAAATTAAAAATAAATGTGTAAATGAATTCCATTGTAATCTGTGAAAGTAAAAAAAAAGTGGGATGGGAGAACACTGAGAGTGAACAAGGAAATATAATACATTCATATTCTGTGATGCTATTTGATCTTTAAAAAAAACCCAGATGGATCTTTTTGTAATCCCTCACACTGAAAGATGTTTATGATATTTTTAAGCCTAGAAATAAAAATAGTGGGCCTCCATGTATCCATTATGCAGCATCAACAATCATCAACATTCTGCGATTCTCATTTCATCTGCTGCCCTTTTTCATTCTTGATATATTTGAAGTGTGAAGCATAAACAGTGTAACCCAATTTTAAAAAGTACACTATCCCTATTTGTGTATGTATGATTGTGTTCATGTCTATGATTAGTGAAAGATCCAAGAGAAAAATACATCAAGCTTTTCACAATGATTACTTTTCACAAAAAGGATAGGGTTTGTAGATAAGATTTTAATTTTTTTTCTAGTGGTGGTACTAGTGATTGAACCCAGATAGTTTTGGGCTACATCCACAACTCTTTAAAAAATAATTAATTTTAAATTTTGAGACAGGGTCTTGCCAAATCTCCTTAGCCTTACAGGTATATGCCATCATGCACAGCCAGACTTTAATTTTTTAATTTAGTATGCTTAAGTTACTGACATTTATTTTTAGTAATATCTTTTATTACTTTTGTAAGTGCAGGGAAGGCAAAACTTTACTTCTTTCCTCTTAGGAACTTTGGTTGGGCCAGAGAATTAAGTTGACAATTCTAGTCAGCTTTCCTGTCACTGGAACAGAAGCACTGCCACACATAATTTAAAGGAGGAGAGTTTTAATTAGGATCACAATTCAGGAGATTCAGTCCATGGTTAGCTGGCTCCAAGGCAGGAACATCATGGTGGACGGGCACAACAGAGCAAAGACGTTTTGTTCATTGTAGTTTAGAAGCAGAGCAGGGGAACTACGCCAAAGGGGAAAGGGATAGAGACCAGATACAGGCTCCAAGGTCACCCCTGCATGAGTCACGCAGACACATACAAAAGTGTGCTTTACCAATCCCCTGGGTGACTCCCAAGCCAATTAACTTTACAGCCCCCTGTAACTATCACATTGACATAAAACAGATTAACAGTAGAATAATACATTGTTTTTATTTTTCATGTACATAGGAGTTCCCACAAGAAAATGAGATCTAAAGAAGCAACAAAACCCAAATTGTTACATAATAGGCTGGATAAACTGTGGCAATTGTGGGAAAATAACTAAAATGTATGATAAGCAAAGGAAGATAAAGTTTTAATTTTTTTTCTCAGTACGGGAGATTAACTGATTAACCTTGGCCCTTCACATTGGGGTATATCTTGAATCTTGGTTTGTTTGTTTGAGACAGTATCTTGCTGCATTACCTATGCTGGATTTGAACTTCCCATCTTCGTTCCTCAGCCTCCCAGAGTGCTGGCATTATAGGCATGCACCACCACATCCAACTAAAAGTTACTTTAACAAGGTTTCTTTGTACAGATTTTTTTGACCAAACTCCTCGTCTCTGGAGATAAGAACATTTATTTTCTCCTAGTACAAGGAGAAATGGGGAGATCATGATATCCCTTTTTATCTGATAGTTTTCAAATTCCTTTAGCTCAAAATAATTTTTATGCAACAGTAGCATAATTTGGAGTGGCCTATTCAATCATACTTCACAACTAAGATTTTTAATAGTAAGGTAAATACATAAAGTCTTAACAAAATTGTCTTGATTAGTTTTCTTGTTGCTGAGACAAAATACCCAACATTCAAAGGTAAAAGAGGAAAGTTTGTTGTAGCTCAGTTTGGAGAGATTTCAGTTCATTGTTGGCTGGCTCCAAGGCAGGATGGCATGGCAGAGGGACACTGCGGAGGAGAAACAGTACATAGTGAAGCAGGGTAGGAAGAAGGCAGCAAGCAGCAAGCATCAGTGACCCTCTTTCTGTACCCTAATCTTATCCAGGCTATCCACCCTAAGTGTAGATAGCACTCACACCGAGAGTGGAGCAGCCTTAATCCTAGAATCTGACCATGAACCAATCCCAGAATCAGATTCTTAATCCCAAGAACACATGTTTTAGATCTAGATACCTCTGAAGAGCTCTGTAAGTGCATGAGGCTTTGGGGGGACATCTAGACTCAAGCCACAACACATAATTTACTGCTTTAACTTCATGTCCGAAGAGACATGTAATCCTGTGTTTGCATATGACCTTTATAATATTTTCATTTGTATTAAGTATCAACAATCCATTGATCTAGTTTTAGTATATATATGCTGTCAATGTAGCTGCATGTAGAAAACTTGTGATGTTGCCCAAAAAGAGAAAAAAAGCAATCTATTCAGTGACAGCAAGGCCTGAATAAAATTATGAGTAAGGTTAGGAATTATTAGTAATTGATTTGGTCAATGCAGGATGAGTTGTCATGAGAAGATGAGTGGTCAAATTCTCTGCATTTTATATAGAACAGGAGGTGAATTCAGGTATTGTATGCCCCCTGGGGACTTGTAAATCCATTACTCAAACAGTACACATTACATCACAGTGCATAGCTGTTACCTTGATTATAATTCTTTTTTGTCTCTTTCCCATGAACACACAAGAAAGTTTTCAAGTAAAGAAAGGTAGTGCATAATATTGAAAAAAAAATCCAGCGTGTGTCTGTTATTGACTGAATTTGGCCCCTTCCTCTAAGCCTCAATGTAACTATATTTAGAAGTAAGGTTTTTGTGGGGTGATTAAAAATACAGGAGCTCTTATCTATGGGATCTGAATGTGATAGGACTGGCATCCTGATAAGAAGAGGAAGAGGCTCCAGAGAGCTCTCTGTCTAAACAAGCACAGAGGAAAAGCCACATGAGGACACAGAAAGTGATCACCTGCAAATCAGAAAGGCAGCCCTACCAGAAAATGACCCTAAATGCACCTTGTTCTTGGACTTCTAGGATCTAGGACTATTAGAAAACAAATTTCTGTTGTTTATCCACCTAATGATATTTTATTACAGCAGCTAGGCTCCTAGCATTTTTCTTTAAAGATCTTTTCATCCAACTGAAATCCATTAGTACTTTTTTTCAAGAAATTCTATTTAGAATCAGGTGTGGTAGTGCACATCTGTAAAGTAATTAGTTATTTAATCACAGTTTCCTGAAAGACCTTTGATATATCTTTTTAGTCTCTGAGTTTGTTTCATTGTCTGTAAGAAGAAAGTATCCTGGCTATTTGTGTTTCTCCCTCAGATTTGTGGTTCAGAGGAAAAGCTAAGAACCACTGGACAAGACAATCTTTCAGACTCCTTGGACAGTTCTAACATTTTCTTGCTGCTCTGTCATACATCACAATGCAAACTGCATGGCATGCTGGGACATTCCAGGGAGCCGGTGGCGCCATGGAGAAGCCCCGCTGATGGGGGGACAGATCAGTCAGCCTATGAGGATGTGGTAAACTCTAGGAGAATTTAGAGATCAACAGATTCGCAGTGCTAAGATGATGACCTTGAATTTGAGGACAATGGGCACAGCATTCTGGACAGGATTTCTGGCTAACAAGTGAATCTAGGCACCAGGACCACAAAGAACAGGGAGGGTTACCAAGAATCCTGGAGGAAAATGGGGTACTAAATAAAGTTGCCCCAAAATGAATTTGTTACCACTTATGTATTGAATTAGACTTGTCTAAAGATCTGTGAAGAATGATATTGAAGGAATTTTTATGTTGAATGGGAAATTGGGCTAAAAAAAATCAGAAAAATAGGTCAATTGTGTACTTATTTTCTAGTCCATCCTGGCCCTTTTTAATGCAGAAAATCAGACTAAATCTACTTAGGATGAACCAGGAGCTGGTAAACATTAGTGTGTAGTATTGGCCCCCACTACAAATAAAATTCACTCAGATTATTTCATTTTTGCTTAGGCAATATGGACTAATTACTCAGCTTCAGTGGTTTCTGCTTTCCTCTGTTCAGTTCCTTAAATTTTAACTTTTGTCACACTACTGATTCGATGTCTCATTTTAGATATAAAACATGGCTCAACTGAAAACCTTCCTACAGAGAACTATGGGGTTCATCTCTGTACCTCACATTACCACTTAATGGGGCTCTGCCTGTGTCCTGTGAGGCATCGTAGATGGACTTGTCTTGGATTCAGCCTGTAGCTGAGAGGAAAATTGGACACAGTTCTCCATTATCATGTCCTTCTTTTGTGCAGATTCTAAATGAGGCAGGGAGTGACTTGAGCTAACTGTGCTGCCGAGCTAACTGTGCTTTTCAAGAAGAGAGCATGTGAGGACAAAAATTAAATTTAAAGGAATGGAGAGAAGAAAATGAGATGAGGCTATTTTTGAGCAGTGGTTGAACATGTACTAGAGGAAGCGGGGAGGGTGACTGTCATAGGTTTGAGTTCCCAGAACCAGACTCTGTGTCATGGATTCATGTGCAAGGGATTTATTTAAAAAGCGCTTCCAAGAGAAACTGACAAGGGAGTAGGATAGGCAGGACAGAGAAAGCAAAGAAGCTGAGCAAAGGTCAGAATTCAGATCTATGTTAAATTTTTATTGTTGTCCATAAACTTAGTGGCTTACACAACACTTCTTTTTCCTTTGAGACAGGGTCTTGATATGTAGTTCAGGCTAGACTTGGACTCACTGTGTGCTCAAGATGGAGTCAAACTCACTGTGATCTTTCTGCCTCAGCCTCCTGAGTGCTCCCAGCAGTTCTTTTTCCTTCATGATTTCCCTGAGTCAGAGGTGAGGGCACAATGTAAGAATCTTCTCTTCACAGTCTTACAAGGTGAGGGCACAATGTAAGAATCTTCTCTTCACAGTCTTACAAGGCTGAAATCAAAGAGTCCTTAGGGGTTACAGTCTCATGTGATGCTCAGGTCCCATTTTAAGCTGGCAGAGCTGTTGGCAGACATGTCCTTAAAGTAGTAGAACTCGTGTTGGCCTGTTTCTTTGAGGTAGGAAGCAGAGCATCTCTTTGATCTCAGGAAAGGCCAAAACAGATCCACACCAGATAATCTCCTTTTTTTAAGGAGCAAAATCAAATTAGTAACCTAATCTGTATCTGCAATATGGTCTCACCTTTTCCAACTAATGTGCTACAGTTATTGGAGTGGTATCCCACCCAACACATTCACAGGTTCTACATATTCAAGGGGAGGGGATTATAACAAGGGTGTGGACAATTGGCTGCCATTTTAGGATTCTCCATATTGAAGGTATGTTACAAACTCACCACAGGATGACAGGGACCTCAGGAGAAGAAATTACACCCCATTCATTCTGTTTCACTGGTATGTTTCTCTCCTAAATCCTCAAGAGTCACCTGCTTTCACTATCACTGTAGATTTGACCTTGCTTTCTCACAAGCCACAAGCCATAAGCCAGGGAAAAGTGTAGATTGCCCCTTCCTTTCTCTAGATTATGGTCTGTCTCTTCAATTTCTCTGTAGGCTGAAATTTTCCTGTCAGATTTTTCCTAGGTTTCAGGGATCCTCCTTGAAAGGGTTTTGGCCCAGACAGGACACTGTAGCCAGGAAAACCTCAACCAGAAGCAGGAAGCCCCTATCTTCCCGCCCCTAGGAATTTACCTGTGACACCATCTTCCCGCCCCTGGAAATTTACCTATGGCACCAAACCTAGGACCAATGGGCTACCTGTGCGTCCCTAATGCTCCCCTTAGGTTCCACCCCAAACCAAGGCTATTTACATACCCCCACGCCATGTGTCCACTGGAGACATTGCAGGTCACCAGCGGTAGGGGGTGTCGGTCATATCTCTCCGTGTTCTCAGAATAAAGGCTGCTTTTTATTTTATACTTCTCATCTTTTGTAAATATTTTTCATCTTTTGGAAATAATCCTATCACTCTTCTCTCCCTTTTCCCCCCAATTTGCTATTTTCCAGTGTTTGGATGCTGAATCTGGGAGGCTGGTTTGTTGCTGCTTACCATTCTGTTACCTTCCTGGAAGTCTCTTCCCTCTAGTTTGTTATGTCTTGGCTCAAGAGTTCATGAGGACTTTGCTCCAGACCTTTTCTCGCTGTGCCCCAAGGAGATGACTAGATATGTAAGTGCTTTGTAAACTCAGCCCATAGGGAGGGTTTTCCCTCACTTCAGTCTTTCAAAACTATTCCAGCACAGAACCACAGTGCAGCCATCCATTTGTGGTTTCGTCCAATGAGGTGACCCATATGTAAGCCATTATTATAATTAAGTTCACTCTGATTCTGATGGTTAAGAGTTACCATCTGGGCTCTCTGGTTCCAGAATCTGATCATTCCCAGTATCATTAAGGAGAATGGTTCGGTTTTTTTTGTTTTGTCTTTTTCATTTTTATCGGTACTGGGGACCGAACTCATGACCGCCTGCTTGCAAGGCAGGTGCTTATGCTGCTGAGCTAAATCCCCAGCCCCAGGAGAATGGCTCTTAATGGTATCTGGAGATTTAGTTTTGGCCAGCAAATGACTTCACAGCTGAGAGTCTGAAAAGGGCTAGGCTCTTCTCTTCAGTACATTACTTACCATGTGAAAGGAATGTCTCTGGGCCTGTCCAAGGAACATAGACAACTGGCAGAGCCACAAATTCTAAATAATAAATTCATTCATTATTATCTTTGAGCCATTTAATACCATCCTTAATATTCTGCTAAGACATTTCTGGCATCTCCATCTCTTTTAACATGGGCCATTTTCTTCCACGAATTTCTAAATGTCATCTCAGTAGGATAGCAGCCCCTGGTTAACATGCATGCTCACACACACACACACACACACACACACACACACACACACCCTCTATCCACCTTAGCATATTTCCTCCATATTTCTTCACCACTCCCAAGATCCACCCCTGAACAGGTCTATGAACTTTGAATCTCCTCCAGCAAACATGCCCTTTCTTTCTTGGTAGGTCAACACCATCCCAACCAGGTCACAGTGAGACTTGTCCCTTGCTACTGGTCCAGTAGCCAGGAGGGAATAAGGATGCTGAACTAGAGGAGAGCAAGTATTGCAAGGCACTGGCCTCACTGAAGACTCTATGTTGTTTTCAAGTGAGGGGTGAGCTGCTATCCTCTCATCTACAGACCTGGAGAGTCCAGTGCATCTACCAGATGTTGCTATGCCATTTCAAGTTCACATTTACTAATCCACAGGGTCTAGCCTCTGGCGTAGGAAACTTGACGAATCTGCCAATTTAGCCTCCTCTATTCTTCGGTTCTTACAGTTGGGTGCTAGAGTGGTCTTTATCACACTATACCATCTGGTTTCTAGAAATGAAGTGTTTTTAAATGGTGCTTGGGAGGTCTTCTGACTTTCACACCTGGGCTTGTTATTTTCTCTTCAGCATACCTGTGATGCCCAGGAACATCACGGTCCTTAGTATTACCCTTTATCTAATACTTCTCAACAGAGAACTTTCACAGACCAGTGCCACTGCTCTGTCTGTATCCCATCCCAGTTTGCCTCAGTGAAAGTCTTAGTAATTGCAATTCTTCCATCCCTCCACTTATCCCAACAGTGAGGGAATTCTGGATACCATCTGGCTGGCAGGTGACCCTTTGCCAGATCCCTTGACGTGGAATTGGCTTTCTAGGACCCTTGCAGGATCTGCTACCTCAGGCAATTTCCTCCAAAGCAGACTCTGAGACAAAGATTTTTAAGTCAGTGATTTAATAATGAGGTGCTTATAGGAAAAACACAAAGAAGTAGAGGAGTAGGGAAGGGAAAATGAGGAAATGTAGTAAGATTGCAATTCTGGGGCAAAGTTTCAGGTTCAGTGTGTCCCTGTGGGGAATTTTAGAGTGTGAACTACTCTAAAGTAGACCCACACAAGACAAGGGAGGTGAATTTACACACACACACACCCAGAGTCACTAAGGGAGAACCCTCAAGGGAGACGTAGATTATTAACTACATCTGTTTTTCTACAATGTGGAAAATTGGCTTCAGTAGCTATTAGCAGTGCTTTGAAAGGAGACATTGACTTGGGCAGCTGTACACAAAGAAACACAAAGCAGGGAGGAATGCCTAAAAAATGTGAAGAAATCATCCCCCTAAATGACCACTATCTTGATCAAAGAGGGCATTTATCATTGTGGTGCATTTGTTATCTTGTCCCAAACATTTTTCTCAAATAACTAGTAGTCTGACTTCTTGGTGTGGGAGGAGAGCAAATGATAGGCATATGGACAACATTAAGACTGACTCAGTTTGTGTCATACACTTTGAATCAGGGTGATAAGGATTCTTTTTTGTGTGCGTGAGCATGACTGGCAATTCCTCTGAGCTGGAAAACTTATTATGACTGAAGGTTGTCCTTAATATTTAATTGTGACTAGGATTAATGTGTCTACATTCTAATATTACTGGTATAAAGGAAGGTTCTAGTCTTTTTAAAAGTCATTCCTGTCTTTTGCTTTTATCATGGATGAACTGCTATACAATGCTTATTTATAGACACACACCTATCACACACCAGGCATTTTCTTAGGAAAGAGACATATTGCGGGGAATAGCATAAGTCCTTTTCTTTGTGCTTACAAATTAGTGAAAGAAGCATACAAAAATTATATGATATAAACATAGGTAGTTTTATGTATAAATTCAAAAGAGGTACAAAGAAATGCTACTTAGTGGATGACTTGCTGTACCTTTGGGAATATTTGTAAGACTTTTATTATATCTGACTGAGTGATGCATTCCTGTGACTCCAGTGCTTGAGGGGCTAAGGCAAAAGGAACACAAGTCTGAGGCCAGTTTCTGCAGTTTTCAAGAGGTAGCCACACTTGCCTAGCATGTGTGATGTCCTGTGTACCATCACCAGTATGTAACATAGCAAACAAAAGCCCAAACCAATAAACAAAAAACACCCACCAAAATAAAACAACAGAGGATGGATGTGGCCATAAGCCAAGAGATGCCAACAGCCCTAGAGGCTGGAAAAGAAAGAAATCTGTGGGTTCTGCTCATATGGGACTCTGCAACACTTAACGTGGCGCCTGCCCAACATGATGCTGCGCCCTAAAATGACACTATGTCCCTCCAATACTAACATCTGTGTTTTTCTTCCAAGTCCAAAATAAACTTTCTGCTCTCCTTTCTGTCCCAAGCCAAAGAGTCTCCAAACTTCTCCCAACACCACGATCTAGTCTCTACCTCTCACCCAACTCCATAGAAGCTGTTCCCCACCTTCCCCATTTGAGGGTCCTTGCAGTCTCCAGCAGTCCTCCATCACCAGCAATAAAGGCTTTTGTTATCTGTTTTTGTGTCTCAATTGCGCCAAAAAAAAAAAACTTAACAGAAATAGACTGTTAAGCCTACAGAGAGAGCATAATCTTACCAGTGCCTTGATTTGAGCCCAGTAAAACTGATTTTGGATTTCTTACTTCTCAAAACAGTGACAAAACAAATGCATGCTTAAGAAAACCAAATAGAAACATAAAACCCCCTGCAGTTACAAATAATAGACATAGATGTATCCAAGAATTCTAGACCTCTTCCCTCACCACCAATGAAGTGGGAGGGTTATTTCATATCTGCTTCTGACAGCCTCCTCAAGCTTCATTTTGATAGAGAACAAAACTTAATCATAGTTCCTGATAAATTGACACCTGCAAAGGTGGTCATCAATGAATAGTTACTTGTTCTCAGAAAGATACATACACTGCAGATGCTGGGGAAGAGAGGAAGCTTAAAGACTGCCTCCCTTACAGATATTTTCTTGAATTCTCTAAGTATTTTTTTCTCTGCATATCTACATTTCCATTACATTTATCATGTTATATATTGTATTTTAGTTGGTGCTATCTCTCTAAATCAAGTGTCCAATTTTGGATGTAGAGGCTTGTCTCATTTATACTATACACGTGGGAGGGCTTTACTAAATATCTGTGAATAAACGAATAAGTAAATGAAATCCCAAAACCTTTCAATGGTGTTGGGATAATAAAGTACATGTTCACAAAAAAGTAATTACAAATTCAGGTTGCTAGTAATATAGTTGGTATAATAAGGAAATGCTTTGCAGCTCTACTGTCAAGGATTGATAAAATGGAAAAAAAGATTTCAGAATGATGAATGAATGGATAAATGAATGGGGCACCTACTACATGCAAGATATTATATCAGGGCTTGAAGATACCAGAGTCACCAGGACTGATACAATCTTAACCTTTATACATGTATACAAAATATGCATATATACAAAAGAAGTATGTAAGTAATACTACAATGAAAATTGTCATAATATTACAAATGCAAAACATAGCAATAAGCTTATTAGGAAGATCCTAATCAAGGGATCCTTCATTAGTGTAACATTTAGGCAAAGACCTGCAGACTGATTTGAAGTAATTCAAGTGTATTAATTTTTTAGGGCTACAATGAATGACCACAAATTGGTGGCCTAGAATGACAGAAATTTCCTCTTTCAAAGTTTTTGGAGATCAGAAGTCCAAAATCATTGTTGGTGGGACCATGTTTTTTCTGAAGACTCAAGCAGAGACTGTTCTTCGTCTCTTCTAACTACTTCTGATGTCTCTTGGAATTTTGTGGCTTATGGAAGCATCACTTTGATCTCTGCCTCTGGTTTCACGTAGTTTCCTCCCTGTTGGCTCTTCTTTTTTTGTGTCCCACTTGTTTTCTCATAGGAACACTAGTCACTAGTCTTGAGATGATCTCATGTTAAGATCCTTAATTACATCTAAAGATCTTGAAAAGATCTTGTTATGAATTGTACCTACATGTCTGCCCAAAGCTTCATGTGGTCTTGGGGGAGCTTTTCAGAGGTGCCTGGATCCAGAGTGTGTGATACTGGAATTCAGGACTTGATGCTGGACCTGATGCATGGTGTGATGCTAGGATTAAGGGTTCCCCACTATGGGTGTAAGTGCTATCTGTTCTGAGGGCAGATAGCCTAGACAGAATGTAAGGGACAGCAAGCGGGCTGCTGTTGCTTGCTTCTTCACTACCTCACTGCTTTGCTGCCTCCCTCCCTGCCTTCTGCCCCTCATGAACTATTTCCCCTTTGCAGTACCCTTCTGCCATGCCACCCTGCCTTGAGCCTGCCAGCTATAAACTGAAACTTACGAAGAGTAAGTTACAGTAAACCTTTCTTCTTTTAACTTGGGCATCAGGTATTTTGTCTTGGCAATGAGAAAAGTAACTAAGACAGACTTCATTTCCAAAAAGCATCGTATTTCACAGATATCAGCAGTTAGAACTTGGACATATCTCTTTGGTTCACTGTTCAACGCTTTACATTAAGTGAATGGATATGCTGGAGGAAAGAAAAAAAAGTAGTCTTTTATAGGGAAGAAGCAGCATCTTCAAAGACCCACTAATGAAATAAAATAATAATTTTATTCAAGAAATCAAAAAGAGCACTTCCTTTAAATATAGGTTGAACAAGTATGTAACTGCTTCCTCTCAAAGCCTTGCTTAAAAATGACAGAAAATAAATTTGAAATTTATGGCATTGCAAAACAAAGACAGTGATAACAATGGACTATACATTTTTTAAAGCCAGTAAATAGGAGAAGTGACAATAAAACAGAAAAATATGAAACACATTATTGTATTATAGAATTATAAAAAGAAGCAAGCTCTTTTCCATCAAACCACAAAAAGGATCAGTTACCAGAGACTCAAGGATCCTTGGAAATTAAGGGTAAGTGATGGATCTGATAATATTATTAGTTAGAAATCTGTATATTAGACAAACTCCCTGGTCCCTTTCCCCATGTATTTAGTTAGGCGCAATCCTTTGTTCAACTCCTCAAGGACACCAGAGGTTTACAGTCTAGAGAAACCTAATCAGAAAAGCTCTACACTTGAGGACACAAAACAGAATGGAAAAAGGAAGCCAGCAGAGATCTAACAAGGGAGAACAAGTGAGAATCCTCCATTGAAAGGTAGAGCCACCAGCCTGCCAGCTACCAATCTGTTTGCCTTTCGTGAAGGTGATAACCACAGTTACACCTTCCAATCAACAAACGAAAGAACAGAAACTTGGTGGCACTTCTCTAGGGAAACAGAATGGTTCCAGAGGGGAAAGAAGGGAAGTTATACAAGCTGATATTTTTAAGTCACCAGGGAGTCTTCTTAAACACTATGATGATCTGTGCATAGGGCATTTTAGTCAACCCTTCCCATACCATTAAGTGGAAATAGACATTCACGGGTCACCACACACTAGAAAAAAATTCAGTATCAGGAAGCATAAAGGCTAAAACATAGAAGGGGAATTCAGAGGAAGCAGACAGAACAGATGAAAACTTTGTAGTTAGTATCATAAGGGAAATCAGAGAAGATACTCCACCCGTGAAACAATAGCAGGACACAGAGAGTATTTAGAAATCAAAAATGAGAGAAATGAAATAAAAACTCTCTGAATAGAGGTTGCAAGATAAAATCAGAAAAATCTCTCAAAATGTACAATGAAAAGGCAGAGGTAAATCAGAGAAGATTTAATCTGATATAAGAGTTTCAGAAAGAAAAAAAATTTGAACTGAATTTTGAGATTGAAACCATCCTCTAAATTCCTGGAACAGATAAATACATGGCCAAGATATGGTATGTTAGCTTTCCATTGCTGTGAAAAATACTTGAGAAAATCAATTTAAAAGATGTAAGATTTGTTTTAGCACACAGTTTCAGAGATTTTGGCCTATGACTGGCTGCCTCCGTTGCTTTTGGATTTGTGCTAAAGCACATCAGGGAGGAGCACGTTGTGAACCAAAGCTGCTCTCCTCAGAGGGGTTAGGAACCAAAGAGCAAGAGAGAGGCACCGGGTCCCAGGGTTTTCTTCAAGGCCACACCTCCAGAGACCTGATTTCTGCCCACTAGGCTCCACTTCTTAAAGGTACCACTGCCTGCCTCCCAATAGTACGGTAAACTGGAGAGCAAACCTTTTATACATGGTCTCTGGGGAGCATTAAGCTACAAGCAATAGCATATGGCACACACAAAGCATCTATTTTTATCTCTGTCATCATGAAGCTCTGTTCTCTAGTAGACTGATCATTTTGCACAAAACTCGAGTTTTTGTGTGTTAATCATAAATTACCTCTGCCTCTTTTATACCTGAAAAGTCAGTTTTACTGGATACGAAATCCTTCATTCACATTTTCTGTCTTTGAGGATCTTAAGTGCTTACTTTATTTATTTATTTATTTATTTATTTATTTTTGGCATATACAATTCCTGAGAAAAGTTTGGCAATTATCTAATTTTTTTCTGCTCTGTATCACTTACTGCTTTGTGTAGATGCCCAAATTATTTTTTTTCTTCCATGTGCAGTCATAGTTTTTTTTTTTTTTTTTTTTTCTTTTTGTAGTGCTGGGGATCAAACCCAGAGCCTAATGTGTGGTAGACTACTCCTGCAGCCCAGGGTATATTTTTCAGCTGTGTTTCAGTGTTGGCAATCCTCAGGTTGATATAGTTCAGTACATTGAATGCTCATTCAGTACATAGTTTAAACTTCTAGGCAAGTTCTCTTAAATTATAGATTTTAACACTAGTTTTTACCAGCATGCTTTTTAAGAGTCATGTCCTTTGTTAGCACCTGCTGCTGCAGTAGACAAGAATTTGCCAGTTTTAGTGGCTATTGTGGTGCTTTCCAGCTCATCCTTGTTCTCTTTGGGGATTCTCCTGATTTAAATCTTCCAGGACCCGGGTGCTTTCCCCTGCAGTCCTTCTGTAACAGGGATACCATGTGGAATTTGTGGTGGTTGCTGGTCTGTTCTCACAGGTGTGCTCGGGTTTCATTGGGATGTTTTGTCACTTTTAGTTTCGCTATATAATTACTCTTTTTTTTTCAGGTAGAGATTTGGGCTTATACAAAAACTATGCTGTTGCTGCTTCCTAGAATCCCTGTCACTGGAGTAAAGAGAAAACCTTAACATTTTGGGGAAGGATCAACAGTCAGAACTACCTTGTACATAGAAACCGTAATGTTAGAAGCCAGAAAGCAGAGCAGAAAATTTTTACATTTTATGTTTAACCTAGAATTCTCTAGCCAAATAAATTACCAGAAAAGTGGACTACGATGGGAAAGTAAATTCAGAACTATTGTCTTCTATTTGAAAACTTGCAGTATCGGTTGACTTAAAAAAAATCAAAACTGAAAACTTAGGGATTTTTTAGAGAAAAATTAAAATTAAATGTTAAAAGGCCAAAAATGGCTGATGTATAATGAATAAGGGTAGAGAACAGATGATAAAACTGAACTATCTGGGGATTTGGGGAAGAATGTATGACAGTCTGGAAACAAATCACATACTTACTCAAGATATAGTCAGGCAAGAGTGTTGACACCTTCCACTTGTATAATATATCATAAAACTTAGTCATAGAATTCAAGAGGCCGAAAATAATAATTTGATAGGTAGAGAACTTATTAAAATAAGTAGTCTAATTTATCTAATGTCAGAGATTCATTTATCATATATTTACCAAGTTATAATGACCAAAGCAGACATGATTCCCACCTCATTCTGCTTATGGTATACAGAAGAAGGAAGACATTACATTTAAAGATCAAATTGGGTGTGGTGGCACATGTCTTTCACTGTAGTACTCTGAAGGACTGAGGCAGAAGGATTGCAAATTCAAGCCCAGCTTGGGCAATTTTGCAAGTTAGTAATATCCTGTGTCAAAATTAAAATTATAATAATTTAGAAAGGGCTAGAGATTTAGCTCTGTTTAAAGGCCCCGTGTTCAATCCCCAGTGCCACAAAAACAAAAACAAAGACACAAAAACAAAAACACTAGTTGGGTATGTTGGTGCATACCTATAATCCCAGCACTGTGGAAGGTTGAGGCTAGAGGATCGAAAGTTTGAAAGGGGACCTTAGTGATTTAGCAAGATCCTGTTGTAAAATAAAAAACTAAAAAATGCTGAGGATGTAGCTCAGTATAAAGGCCACAAATACTACAAGAGAATTAGATAGATAAATAAATAAAATTAAAATAATATAATTACAGAACAACCATGTTAAACAGTATGCATGCAGAGTGCAGAGCAGGGAAGCTGTGACCCAGCCTGGGTGATGCAGAAGATCTTATTTTAAAAAGAAGCAAGAACCAACCATGGTTCTCAGAGCAGAGAGAGGGGAAGAAAATGGCACACGGTGAGATGGAGAAGTGAAGGATGAAAGGTTTGGCCCAGACAGGACACTGTAGCCAGGAAAGCCACAACCGGAAGCAGGAAGCCCCATCTTGCCCTGCCCCTAGGAAGTTACCTGTGATGCCATCTTCCCGCCCCTGGGAATTTACATATGGCGCCAAACCTAGGACCAATGGGCTACCTGTGTATCCCTAATGCCCGCCTTAGGTTCCACCCCAAACCGAGGCTATTTACAGGCCCCCACACCGCGAGTCCGCCAGAGAGATCGCCGGACGCCAGCGGTGGGGTTGCCGGTCATCTCTCTCCGTGTTCTCAGAATAAAGGCCGCTTTTTATTTTATATTTCTCATCTTTTGTTAATATTTTTCATCTTTTGGAAATAACTCTATCATTTGGTGCCGTGACTCGATCGGCAGGCAACTGACTCTTGGGCCACATACCCAGAGTTTCCTCGCCGATAGCCAGATAACATCCTGGATTAATACCGAGCTTTTTCCTCTCCCAAGACGTTCCTGTCGCCAGCCGCCTGCACTCCGCATCGGCCAGACTGATTTCAGGTGAGCACTCCCCGGGGAACTTTTCGCACTGGGCAGCCCCAGTGGAATGTTCTCCCCGTCTGCGTGGGTCTGTGCATTTTCACGTCCTTAGGACCGCCCAGGGCAGGGTTCTTTCTGGGCAAACATGCGCCCACAAAATCTCTCACGCTCTTTGGGTTCGGATAGCCCAAAGCAGAGATTTTTGGGACCGCCCACACTGAAAGAATGCCTCACTTCCCTTAAAGCCTTGCGCTTTCACGGGCAAAACTGTTACTGACCCCACGTAGACTCCATTCGTAAATCTCTCAGTGACGACTGGAGTTTACGAGTTTTTGGAACCGTAGCCGCCGCGTGGTACCACAAATAAGTGACGACTTTTTCTGGACCTCCGGTTTTTTTTTCTTGCCTGAATCAGTCATGGGGAACGTATTTTCTAACTCCCAAAAGACGCCTTTATGATGCCTAATTTCCAATTTACGTACTCTAAAAATTAAAGGTACCATAAAAACTAAACAACTAACTTTTTACTGCCAGGAGGTCTGGCCAACCTACCCACTTATCGGCAAGCCTTGGCCTCAGCAAGGAACATTTGACCCCTGCATTCTCAGGAACTTGTACGATTTTTGTCAAGCTGGCAACAAGTTATTAGAACTCCCTTATGTCCAAGCCTTTCTTATTCTGAGAACACGCCCATCTCTCATTAAGTCTTGTGCTCCAGCTGAGATACTTTTAGCTAAGTCTACTGCGCCGCAAACTTTTCCGTCCTGCTCTCCATTGTTTTCCCAGCCGCCGCCTGCCTACCACCAAACTCATTCCCTGCGGTTATCTCCCGCCGGACCGCTCTCTCCTCCCCCTATGCCTGATTCTCTCAGCAGCTCTAATCCCTCTCCGTCGCAGATACCTCCCGCTGTGCGATCGTCTCCCTCTCTGCCTTCCGGGACCCATAACTCTTCCAGCAGCTTTAATCCCTCTGTTAGCACTTCCTCGAAGTCTCTGACTTCCTCTCCTGAGAATTCTGTATCCCCTACAGCATTCTCACCGCCCGCCCACCATGCTAGATCTCGGTCACTATGTCCTTCCAGCAGGCCGCGTGATTGTTCCAGCTTGCGCGGGGAACAGTCGCCATGTTGCAACCCTCTGCCACGTGGCATGGCGCCACCATGTTCCGGAGGGCCACATGGCGACAGGGCGCCGCCATGTTTCGGGCCATGTGACAGGGCGCCGCCATGTTCCCAGGTGCCGCCATGTTTTGGGTCACGTGACAGGGCGCCGCCATGTTTGCAGGGCCCTCACTGTCAACAGGCGTCTCCTTGTGGCTCCTCTTGTGGACTACAACAGCCGCCCTGTTGCAGTGCACATGATGCTTCATTGTGCTGCCGACAGCAGTCCTCTCACTGCAAGGCACACAGTGAGACGCCATCTGCTTGTGTTTCCCAGGGTGACCAGCAGCAGCTCTGTAGCCGCTCTACAGATGATTGCTCACATGCGCCTACCGGAAGGATGGCTGCTCAGTGGCCCTCTGCTCTGGAATCTTCTCCTCAGGCTCTGCTTCCACTTCGGGAGCAAGCTGGCCCCAAGGAACTTGTTAACATCCATGTGCCTTTTTCCCTTTCTGATCTATCTCAGATTACCCTTAAATTAGGTAGCCTCTCTGTTGACCCACAGAATTATATCATGCAATTTAAATTTATTACTAATTGTTATGATTTACATTTTAAGGACGTTTATAATGACTCTGGGCCTATATCTGTGCCAGAGCAGGACAAGCATACTAACTATAACAAACTTTTAAAACAGGTCCAGGAGGCTAATCAAAACCCAGCTGTGTTCCTAAATTGGCTTTCTAATCCTCATGCCCTGCAAGCAGTTCCAGCTTCGCGTGCTGTGTCGGGCCGCCTCCAAGCCCCTTCCCCATGCGCCGTCCCAGCCCCTCCCTCCCCTGTGCGCCATCGTCGCCGCCGCTGCCACCTTACACGTTTCCGGGGGCAGTCCGAGCCCGCCCCTTCGCACTACATCCCAGTGCTTGCCCCACCCACTGGGCGTGCTCTGCCGGAGCGCCGTGAAACAGCAGCTCAGCGGCTCTGCTCAGGCATGCTTTTTTTTACAATTTGGCTCCGCTCAAAAGATGCTTTTTTATTACAATTCGCAAACCATTTAATCAAGGTTATTGGCCACCTGATAATTTTACCAGCCTTGTTTATCAATCAAAGCCTTCACCAATCTCCTGTTTAACAACTAAGGTTATAAATTCCTTTTTGCTGGGAACCACTAGCTCTATTTCAAGACAAGAGTTTTCTTTAAAGTTTTATTTTATTTGTCTTAGTTTATACTACTGCAAATAACAACTTTAAAAGTAAATGTGTTCAAAATTTGACAGTATTAGATCAGTTTTGATAGATTTATTCATAAGATTGCTAAACCTTTAGTGAAAAATGTTTCCATTAAAGTCTTTTTGGGCAGATTAAAGCTTTGTTAATTCTACGTGTCACCCTGTAAAAAAAGCGATATGCCATCCAGATAAAGCCTGCTCTCTGATCTAAAATGCCAATATTAAATTCCTGCGTACTTAATTAATTCTACTATAGTCCAAATCCCAAACAAAAATGCAAAACTTGACCTTCAAACCTTATAGAGATCTTAATATGGTTTTTCATATTTTTAACACTTGTGACACTTGGAGTTCTGAGACAGGTAAACCTACACAAGGCGGAGCTGCCTGGCCCCCCATGGACCATGCTCAAATACAGCAGAAGACATTGGGCAACAAAATGCCCCATCCTGGCATTCTTTGAGACCTTACTCCAGGGCTACTGGACTGTCCTAGCCACCAGAGAGTGGGTAAGTCATTCTAAGTTCTAGCCCTGGCAGGAAATGTTGACACTGCCAGATTCATCACCGACAGAAAATCGCTGCTGGAGGCTGAGGGGGTTCAGGGCAACAACAGCCCCCTTTAAGGTGTCCGTCTCAGATTCCAAGTCGCACTAAAGTCTCAGGTAAGACATTCTCTATATTTGTGGACATAGAGGCCATATATACAGAGGTCTTCCTGAGTATTCAGGCTGCTATATTAAGTCCTCAATCTCTGGGGGTATTGATGGTCAACCTATGCCATTTACAAACAGGGCCTATTTTGTGCAGGTCCCAGTCTTCTCACTTTGTTTATACTTTTTCAGGATACATAAAAGCCTTTCTCATCCTTGCTAAAGTTCTGTTACAGCAAATCATTCCAAGGACTACAACCAGGTTACAGCGACCCATGCCCAAATCAAAGTTGCTGGACTGCCATCCTGGTTTCACATCGCTCAGGCTAAGAGGTGCCCTTCCAGCCTTAAATCTGATCATTCTGAGTAGTCATCTCATCTTCTGTCACCTACCCGTCTCCGTCTCACAAAGGCCTCGCAGCCACAGTTAACAGGCTAAGTCATGTTTTGTTATCCATTTTGGTTCCTAATTTCTTACATTCTATTAATGATCATTTTTACAGCAGGACTCTTTAACAGTATTGCCTACAGACTCCAACATCATGCATTCCAGAGACAAGCCTCACCAACCTACCGTCTTAACTTTTATGCTTTCAGATGGGGGAGTAATCACCTCTCATAACTCCACTCCTCCTAACCCCACGTTTAATTTTCAGAATTCTGCCTTACCATGGAAATGTTTCTACCTCAACATGGTCCTGATAGAATGATATGTCTAAATCAAAGGCACCTTTCCTTCTACCTCACCTGGGTCCTTAAATATGACAGTGCCATGTCTCCTCATAACATCTTGTCTCTTTGTTTTTCCAGTCTGACATACGTGCATTCACCAGTGAAGTTGTCCTGGCTAAAACACCTGGCAGCAGCATCTACCTGGGCATCGACCTTCATCCCGTCAACTCCCCTATGCTCCAGTACAGTGCCCTTTGCCAGCAGGAAGTAGTTAAAGAGAGAAATCTTCGCCCCTTTTCATAATAATAACCATAAGACGGGATATGAAAGGTTTTGGCCCAGACAGGACACTGTAGCCAGGAAAGCCACAACCGGAAGCAGGAAGCCCCATCTTGCCCTGCCCCTAGGAAGTTACCTGTGATGCCATCTTCCCGCCCCTGGGAATTTACATATGGCGCCAAACCTAGGACCAATGGGCTACCTGTGTATCCCTAATGCCCGCCTTAGGTTCCACCCCAAACCGAGGCTATTTACAGGCCCCCACACCGCGTGTCTGCTGGAGAGATCGCCGGACGCCAGCGGTGGGGTTGCCGGTCATCTCTCTCTGTGTTCTCAGAATAAAGGCCGCTTTTTTATTTTATATTTCTCATCTTTTGTTAATATTTTTCATCTTTTGGAAATAACTCTATCAAAGGAGAGGCCAGATCATGCAGGACTATGAGGGATATAATTAAAACGCCATCTTTTTCTAACAGCAATGGGAAGTGTTGAACAGTTTTGATATAGGGAAATGAGACTCCCTTCCTACTATGTACGTAAGTTCATATTCTCTAAAAGTGAATAATGAATTTTAGGAACAACAGAGGTGAAGAGTAGAATATATTTATTGAGAGATAGGAAGCTTCTATCTCAAGAGAGACAGAAGGGATCCCAAGCAGGGGACCAAGGGCTCTGTCTTTTTCAGGTATTTTTGCAGAGCAAAACCATGGGTTTAAGGTGGGGGGAAAGTGGGGACTCATAAAGGCAAATGGGCCTAAGGTGGGACATAACTATAGTTAGCCAATAAAATCAGTAGTTCATGTAAAACTGATTACATCAGGGACAAATGGGAAAGCAAGTCACATAGGAAGCAGGCATTCTTAGAGAGCATTCTTCCCCAGGGATTGGAATGGTGACTGCTGATTTTGAAGGTGGTCCAGATTTAATCCCTAAAGATTATACTTAAGGGTGTGGTTGCATTTGTTTTACATTCTGTTTTGAGATCTGGCCTACAGCAAGAGGTGTGTGTCCCCTCCAAGGTCATTAGATATCTGGTCCTCTGTGCCGGCTTCCTCAATTGCCTCGCCCTCTCTGACTGCCTATAATATTTCTAACTGGCTCAGCTGCCTATAACAGTTTCATACTAGGAAGCTGTGAGATCGGATTTCTGTTTGATTTGTAAAAGATCATTTGATGATGTCCTCTCTATTATGTAATTTAATTAATTAATTAATTAATTATTTTTCATTTTTGAGATGTGGTCTCACTATGCAATTCTGGCTGGCCTTAGATCATTTTATAGCCCAGGCTGGTCTCAAATTTGCAATGATCCTCTTGCCTCAGCCACCCAAGTGCTGGGATTACAAGTATGCACCACCTCACCCAGATAATATTTTAAATAATATATACCGTTGTATCCCAAAAATGAAACCCGAGATGTTGTCCAAAAAAAGGGGTAAGACCTCTTTTAAAAGAAAAAGGAGTGCTTTATTTAAGCTGGCATCAGTGACACAGTGCAGTTGGAGTTTGCAAAGCTGTGTGTGTAACTGGGTTAAAATTTTGACAGACTTTTATAGGGAGAAATCACAAAATAAATAATGGGAGGGGGAACAAGAATGAGGAAGACCTTTGTTCCCTTTGCTTGAGGACAGAGAAGTTTCACAGTCAGTGATTAGCCATTTTCTTGTTACAGGAATTTACAGCCTTTGTTCAGCTAATTTCAGAAATATCCTGTTTTTTGTTATGGGGAAGAGTTAGGACAGGATGTGGGCAGCTTGTGATCATTTAATTTCAGATAACATCTGTCCCTTGCAGAGGGGAACAATGGTTAACATAGCAATCAGGTCACCCAAGGAGATCATGCATACAGAAACAGTATGGTGGTACTACAGTTAATTTACAACAATGTGATTGGTGCTCTGGGTGGCCGGCTGTGGCTCTGGGTGGCCAGCTGCAGAAAATAGTTGCATTTGCGAAGGGAGTTGTAGGGTAATTAGGCCAGATAACTAGGGCAGTGGCAAGTGAAAGGGTTTTGGTCCAGACAAGACACTGTAGCCAGGAAAACCTCAACCGGAAGCAGGAAGCCCTATCTCCCCTGCCCCTAGGAAGTTACCTGTGATGCCATCTTTCCGCCCCTGGAAATTTACATATGGCGCCAAATCTAGGACCAATGGGCTACCAGTACATCCCTAATGCCCGCCTTAGGTTCCACCCCAAACCGAGGCTATTTACATGCCCTTACGCCATGTGTCTGCCGGAGAGATCACCAGATGCCAGCGGTGGGGGTGTGGGTCATCTCTCTCTGTGTTCTCAGAATAAAGGCCGCTTTTTATTTTATACTTCTCATCTTTTGGAAATATTTTTCATCTTTTGGAAATAATCCTAGCAGCAAGCATAACACAGGATGAGGAAGCTCTTTTTGCTAGCACACAACATATACATACACACTTTTTAAATTTTTTGACAGCAAGCTTTATTAATGGTGTATACATCAGGAGGTAGTCTGGAGTGTCATCTCCCCCAGACTGGGTGTCTGGACATTATATAAGGGGTGATTTCCGGGTTTGAGGTTTGCTCTTTATTTGGTGCTAGGGTGGAGGCCAGGAGAGTCTTTAGTGACAAGGGGGCTTTCTGAAATGAAGTTGTCCAGGAGAAAGGTTGGGAGGGGTAGGCAGGAGGACTAAGGAGAACTAAAATGGAGGCTATTTAAAATGGCACTGTAACTGCCACTTCACTCTCTGCTCAAGGATACTGTTTTCATCTTGAGGGGAAAATGTCCTTACAAACATTTTGATTTTAGGGCCTGGTACCTGTATGAAGTCTCTGAAAGACTGTTGGATCAGGAAAAACTTGACTGGAATGGCTAGCAACAACATTGTTAGGGGACCTGCCAAACTGGTGAGCAGGAGAGACAGTCAAGGGTTTTAATTATGCATTTGGGCATATTGACCTTGGACAGCTTGGCAATCTAATGCACATTTGTCAAGGTGCATTTGTCAAGGTGCTCCTGAACTTTGTTTAGGGTTTTTTTTTTCAGTGACCTCAAAATTACTGGCATAAAAATAATATTTTTCATCCAGAATAGTATATAATCCATCCTGTATTTAGCAATTTAATACATATATGCTCTGAGCAAAGCAAAAATAAAGGGGAACTTCTTCAACTTGATAAAAAACATCTGCAAACAATAAAAAACCTCAGTTAATAGTATTCTTTGTGTGTGTGTGGGGGGGGCGGGGTACCAGGGATCGAACTCACAACCTTGTGCTTATACACACATTTATTCATAAATGCTTACTTATACACACACACATATATATGTATATGCATATATAATTTTTTTCTTCTTTCTTTTCTCCTTTCCCTCATCCCAGTTGCCCTTTTTTTCCTAGCAGTCTCCTTTCCACTCACTCTCACAATATTGATTGTACATTTTGCATCTGATTTACTTTTTCAGTTTTTACACTAGAGAAACATGTGTGAGTCTGATTTATTTCACTTATGAATATGGTCTCAAGTTGCACCCATTTACCTGTAAAAGCCTCGTGTTTGTCCTTTTTTACAGCTGAGCAGTACTCCATTGTATAAAAATAATACATCTTTTTTATCCAGTCAATGGTTGATGGGTGTAATGTTATGTGTTGGATTGTGCCCCTCCATGCTTATGTTGAAGTCTTAACCCTTACTACTTCTAAATATGATTAAATGCAAGGATAAAATCTTTAAGAGGTAATTTAGTTAACATATTAAGTTGACATCATTAGATTTGATCCTAGTCTAATCTGTCTGTGTCATAACAAAAGGAAATTCAGACATAGACAGAGAGAGATGGAAGACCATGCAAAGACGTAGGGAAGAAGCATCCACAGAAAGCCAAAAACAGAGAGGTCTCAGAAGAAACCAATCCTCCTAACTCCTTAACCTTGAACTTCTAGCACCCAAAATTGTGAGATAGTAAATTTTTTAGGTTAAGATACTTGGTCAGTGCCAGCAATGAACAAGTGGAATTTAAAATTTAAAGTACAATACATTTGCATTAGCACCAAAAAAGTGAAGCACCTAGGTATAAATCTTAATAAAATTTATATATGATCTATATGAAGAAAACTAAAATTCTAATAAAAGAAATGAGATGTAAATAAATAGAAAAATGGCCCAAATTCATAGATTGTTCCAACAGTGTCAAGATATCATCTCTTTCCCATTGATCTGCAGATTCAATGAAATTCCTATTAAAACCTCAACAAGTCATATTATGGATGTACATAAATGTTTTTGCCTGCACATGGACCACATCATGAAATATTCATTGCAAACTGCTCATAGAGCGACTGGGAGGGCAAACAAGGAAGCCGAAGAGATTTGCTTTTATACATTGTATACCTTTTGAATTTTGTGCCAACTGATACATATAGATGAAGAAGTTTGGGCTAACAAATAATTTATACTAGCTCATATAGCTAACAGGTGATAAAAGATAGAGCTGAGCACAGCTTTCATGACTGTAATCTTAGCAGTCAGGAGTCTGAGGCAGGAAGACCATTGAGTTTAAGGCCAACTTGGGCTACATAGTGAGACTTTGTCTCAAAAACAAAACATAAGAGAGGGATTAAGTCCAGATTCCAGAGTTTCAGAACCATAAATTCAGTGCTTTTTTTTTTCACTGTATAACTGTATAAAGATGATAAGAGACCAGGTTTCTGTTTGTTTAGGAAAATAAGAGACAGGAATAGAAAGAACCTCATGGTTAGTTTAGGACATTGTTCTACTCATCAGGGAGGGTTGCCCAAATTTTATGCGGTGGAGAATTTCACCAATATTATACTAGTAGCTTTAATTTTCTTCTTTTTGATCATTGCCTTAAATTTACCCAGTCATGCTTCAATGGGGTAAATTAAATTAAGAGAGAAGTGTCTTACTTTGTTGGGCTGCTATAATGAAATAGCATAGATAGATAATTTACAAACCACAGAAACTTATTTCTCATAGTTCTAGAGGCTATGAAGCCTAAGATCAAGGTAATAGCAGATTTGGTGTTTAGTGGGGCTTTTTGCTTCAAATTTGGCCCTTTGTTGCTGCATCTTCACAGGACAGAAGGTGAAAAGGAGCTCTCCTGGGCTAGTAGTACAGGAGGTTTGGAGGGACAATTTGATCAAAAGCTGAGGAGAGAGAATGTTGTAACCATCCAGCAATCGATAGATAGGAAAAAATGGTCTGGGGTAAAAGCACTTGGAACACCTCTACCATTCCTGCCTACCCTTCACACTGATGGCTTTTTCTCTTGGACAGAAGTTTGAGGAAGCTGTGTTCAAACTAGAATTACTTCTCTGTGTCGTGAAATAATCTAGGCTTTAAAAGTCATTGCATTTTTTACATATAAGCCCAGCTGTAATGCAGTGATTTGCACTTATATAGCAACATTCATCTAAGGCAGAAACATGCTTCCCAAGCATTCACTCATTAATCCTCACCCAGGGCTCTTGTGAAGGAGTTGGCATGCATGATTATCCCTGTTTCACAAATAGGAAAAATGGTACCCCTGAAAGGGTTATTTTGGGTGTGAATAGATTGAGTTTATATGGGGAGTTAATACTAATATTAATACAAGAGTCTTGGAAAAGAGTTGGAAATGATCAGCTCAAAACAGTTTGATGTTCAGATTCCTCAAGCAAGTAAGTGAGACTAACAGAGGTCCAGAGGCAGCTGTAATTAACGTTGTCAACCAGGGAGATAAAGAAAACCATTGTTCAAACCAGTTCTGTTCAGCTTGTCTGGCTTGTTCTTGTTTCTGTAGCTGCCTTTTAAGGCTGGCCATACTTTGTCAGATAACCCCAGAATGATTGGCATACAAGCAACAATTTTCTCCTAAGGCCAGACAGAGGCCTCCTTCCTTTAGGAACAGGAGATCTAGACCCTGCTGGTTTTGTAAAACTATCTCAGCCAGTGAACCTAAAGAATTGTCTAATTTGGAGACAGGGTCACTAAGGACTGCTAGATCTTGGTTGATGAGTGCACTTAAGTGTCTATAATTTTAGTCTCCAACTATTAGGCTGGACACTCCTAAACCTATTCACCCTGCAATCCCAATGCCCAGTAATACAGATATGAGTACAAAATTTCTCTTCAATTGGACTGGACTCTTTAGGTCAAAGCTAAGGAATTCCTACCATTAATGATTCCTACCATTAATTCCAGAGTACCAGTACACTTGGGGAAAGATATGGACTAATATGCAAAGCTCAGGGTGCTGGGTGAACAGGTGATGCATGGAACAAGCTGTTATACCAGAAGTACAGCAAACCAGGTTCTGTTGGGAGCAACAAGGTGCTAATTCGCATGATGGGAAAAATTATGAATCAAAGCTAAAGAGGTAAAATTACAGAGCACAGCATAAGGGGAAGTGCACAAGGAGTAGGAGGCAGAGAAAAACACATGTTCCTGGAGCACCCTGTACATTCTCCAGTGTGAGTAGGGGCCTAGCACCCCACCAACAAGTGGTGTCATCTGCAGAGGAATTTAAAGGTTGATTTGCCATAATAGTCACAGGGGTACCCATATAGAAGGGAGATTGAGATGGGGGGCATAGCCAGCAGTCATCAGTGAGGTTTGGGGCACTAAAGTTGAGAAACTAGTAAGCAATGTCCAGAGGGAAGGAGGGGTCTAGGGATGGTGCAGAAATGGCAGAGGGCAAAAAGGTCTCAGGAGCAGGAAGTCTAGTGGAGGAGGGCAGAGATGAGTGACAGGAAGAGATTGAGGTGACTTGGGAGCCCGAGGGCCTATGGGCCTGGTGGAGGCTGTCCGAATAGGCTGACGAATGAACTGAATGGTAAAGGCCCTTCCTGGTCATATCCAGAGACCCATAACCTAATACCATAATGTAATCCTGCTTTTCAAGTAGGATCGGTTGGGATTTTGGGTCTGAAAGTCATAAGATTACACTGGTTGAGGGTGCAGGAAGATGAGTCTCCTGTGTAAGGAAAAAGTAATGATCTCCTTTCTTTCCTTGCCAAGGAGATATAGATTCACAACCCCAATATCTACAAAAATATTCTGTCTCTACAGACTGTGAATACCTACTAGTGTGATCAGTGTGATCAGAGGCTGGTTGTTGCTTTTGGGGGCAAAGATACCAGCCAGTTGACTGTAATTTCTTTTGACTACATAGGTCCCTGCAAGACTCCATTAGCAACTAATCATGTAGCATGGCATGCTGACCCAACAACATCTCTTCTGTCTAATTTTTGCTGGGATGCTATTTAATAGGGCATGTAAATCTATCTTAATTATCCCATGGACAGTAACATTGGCTACCAATAATTCACCAGTGAAATAGTAATTTTCCAAGTTCCAAACAGTATATTATGAAGTATCTCCTTGGGGTCTCCATAAGGAAGAACACATAAAAACAAGATTATCAGATACATTTGGCAATTTTAAGCTTTAAAAAAATCCTTGGAGGGAACAACAGTCCACTTATCTGTAGGTTGATTGCTGTCGGAGGCTGGAACTGGCTTGAAGTGGGAGTGATGAATCCAGGCAGGCTTTCCAGTGACTTTGACGGCAGTCAGAGTGCTGAGGACCATGGTGTAGGGGCCTCTCCACTGTGGTTCTAGAGATTCACACTGATATCTCTTGATGAGGACTAGTGTCCCAGGTTCCACTGCAGGGTGTTCATCTTCAGAGTGGACTGCATGCGGAGGATGTTGTTGTTGGAATAATCAATAGATGGAAGTTAGTACTGGCTGGAGGGCCTAGAGGGACTTAATGAGATTCTGGTTAGCCAGATCAGCTAATTTTCCCTCAGAAATCTTAGGAGTAAAAGGAAGTCTCCTATATAGAGCTTCAAAAGGGGAAACACTTACAACATAGGGGGTACTTAGCATGCACAAGAGGGCAAAAGGAAGGAGACTCACCCAGTTCTTCCAGTTTTCAATGCCATTTTAGTTATTAAGGTCTGGTTTTTAAGGTCTGGTTCATCCTTCTACTTGTCCTGAACTTTGAGGCCGGTAAGCATGATCAAGTTTCCAATTGATCTGCAAAGCTTGGGTTAGCTTTTGAGTTATTTGAGCTATAAAAGCTGGGCCATTGTCAGACCCCATGGATAAAAGGAGGCTGTCATGGTTTATGTTTGTGTCCCCCAGGCCTCATGAGTTTGCATTGTTCATATGTGATGGTTCATTGTATAGTGCTTGGATTGATGGTGTCAGTGCTCCACCCACATAGGGGTGGAGCCAGGATGTAATGTAATGGCAAGAAGAAGGTGTGTCTTTCTCTTTGCTGGTTAGAGTTTGCTGTTGGCGGCTGCCATGAACTGGAGCCCAGCCATGCCTGCCTGTCTTGGAGCCAATTGAGTGTGGACTGAAACCTCCAAAAACTGTAAGAAATAAACCTCTCCTTTCCCAACTTTGGGCTTCAGGTATTTTGTCTCAGCGACAAGTAAAAAGTAACTAAGACAGAGGCCAAATCATGGGACAACCTCATATAAAAGCTTTTTTGACTATTATCAGAGCTGACTCAGATTTAGTGGGAAAGGCTTTAACCCAACCAGTGAAAGTATCAATCATTACTAGCAGTTATTTATACCCTTGAAGTCTAGGCTTCCCCATTTCTGTAAAGTCTACTTCCCAATGTTCCCCAGGCATAGTCCCATGATAACGAGTCGTTTCCATTTGTTGCAGTCACTTTGGGTTCATCAACTGGAACTGAGGCATCTAAGGCTCATAGACTAAGTAAGCTTTGATAAAGATAAAGAAACAATCTTGAAAAAGGGCAGCAAGTTTTGATCCTCCCATGTGAGTGGATTGATGTGCTTGTTGGATGAGTTCTCATTCCAAGGCCTCAGGGAGGAGGATTCAATTATCAGGCAGTTGGTACCAGTCCCTGGGGATATCAGGCTTCACTTGGAGTTGAGCTGCCAAATGCAAGTCTTTTTGAGTGTAAAAGGGCTCTGACAGAGTAGGTGGAATCAGCAGCAATGTCAAACCTGTCTCGATCTCCACTGATTTTGTGGCTGCTTTTTGGGCAGTGGTGTCTGCTATATTGTTTAATAGCCACCTTCCTTGGCATCCAAAATGGCAGCCAACAAATCCAAAATTTGGGGAGCATTTTTGATCTTTTGGCCCCCTGAAGTCAATAAACCTCATTTCTGATAAACCTGCTGTCAGTATAAATGTTTATATATTTTTTTCTGACAACTCGAGGGCCTCAGTAAGAGCTATGAGTTCAGTCCATTGAGCTGATGTACCTGGCTCCAAGGTTTGTTCCCATGGAATCTGAGAGTCTGTAGTGATGGCGGCTCCTGCAACCCACTTACCTTGATAGATGTAACTGCTTCCATCGGAGAAATATTAATGAACTCCGGGTATCGGCTTGTCCATCAAATCTGGTCGAAGTCCCATGAGGTGATCAGTGACCTCAGTACAATTGTGGAGGGTCAAGGGGGGGTCATCATCAGAGCAGCTGGGTTTACAGTCACTGTCCCCTTGAAACTGATGGTAGTCGGATCCAGAAGTAATGCCTGATAGTACATGACTTGGGAGTTAGGCAGCTATCGGTCTGGTGAAGTCTTGATGAGAGTCTCCAGCAAATGGGAGGAGACAATTAAGAGTTTCTGTCCGAAAGTCAATTTTTGAACCTCGTTTACTAGGAGGGCCACCAAGGAAATCACCTGCAGACAAGGTGGCCATTGGCCGCCATGTCATCAAGCCTCTTGGAAAGATCTAACACCCGGGGACTGGGGATTTAGCTCAGCAGCATAAGCACCTGCCTTGCAAGCAGGCGGTCATGAGTTCGATCCCCGGTACCGATAAAAAGGAAAAAGAAAAAAAAAGTATAAAAAAGATCTAACACTCATGGGAGAGCTTGGGACAGTCCTTTCACCAATACCACTTCTCTTTGCAATAAGCACATTGATTTTTATCTAGGGGCAGAGGAGACTTCTCATTGGGCTGGATGACTTTGTTGGCTAGCATTCCCAACACCTTTGTCTGCTTCTGGTCTTCAGGGTTCTCTCAGTTGTTAAATATCTTTTAAGTAATCTCTAATAACTAACTGAGGGGCATTACCTCAAATCCCTCAAGCCTTTGCAATTTTCACTTAATATCAGGGGCTGATGGTTACAAAGTCATTATTAATGGCCCATGCTTTTCAGGTGCTACTGGATCTATGGGTGTATAAATGTAATAGGCCTCTAGCAATCTTCCAAAAACTCCAAGGGGGACTCATCAGCCAATTTTCTCACCTCTGCTATCTTGGACAAATTGGTGGGTTTTCTGGTGGCACTCTTAAGGGCTTCTGAGAACAACTGGTGATATTGATCAAGAGCCTCCTTACCTCTGGTTGTCCAATGGGGTGGGACAAAGGGAAAACACAGTTCTGGTATTTGGGATCAGAGGACAGGTTTTCATCTGGATCACACACTACTTTTTATCCCATGGTGTGAATGTTTTCTCTCTCTTCTGCAGAACCTGCAAAATCTGCTGGCAATCATCCCAAGTGGGGCAATGAGTGGAGAAGACAGATTCCAAAAGAGAAATAAGGCCCTAAGGGCCCTTAGAAAAAGGGGGCTGAGGAAGAGGAGTTTGGTGATTCTGAATGCTGATGGCTCCTAGAATTACAATTTTTAATTTTTATTTTCATTGTCAAATATATTTTCTATAATGGTCAACACTGACTTGCCATCATTATATTAACTTGGGATGACAAAGGGTTCCAGTTTGTCCTCCCCCTTTTTGGAATATAATCTCATTTTAATGGAAACATTTTGCAGTAAAGGTTTACTGATCCAATTCTTTTAAATTCTGAACACATTTGTTTTTCTCTGTATTTTACTTATTACCAGCCAATTACCTTTTCTCTAGCTTTTTAGACAACATTAAAACTTTTAACAAAATCCTTAAAGTGACTTTCTTTTAGTAGTCTAAAATATATTGAATCATTTTATGTCTTTTTACCACCTTAAAGTGCCACACTTTAAAAAACTGTAACTTACTTAACTGGCTGAATAGCAGTATGACCTGGTTTCACTTGGTAAAGTTAATATGATTTTCAAAACCCATAAATGTATACATACATACATATATATATGTATATATACACGTTTTAATCAGAAAGAAAAGTACTTTTTAAAGGCATGCTGAGGTGTTAAGTAATCAGTTGAAGACTAAAACATTAAACAAGGCACCACAAAAGACAAGACCAATGTTAAAGACACAAACAAAGGTTTCTCTATTTGTGGTTCAGTGACCTAAAGGGAAATAAATTTTCATTATGACTCTTAAGTCCAATAAGACACATGGAATCTGCAACAGTAGTTTAAGAGAAATAAAAGAAACCTGAATGTTAGTACTGAGGTAACAGATTCAAATGAGCAAATGGCTCCATAGTATAAATATACCAAGCATAAAACCAAATGGGCAAAAAGTCCCAAATCACAAATGGGTTAGTAGCCCTTTCCCAGAGGGTGTCCCACTCTGGTGCAGAAGGAGCAATGGGCTTGTCTGCAACTTCAAATGTACACACTCAAATTACAAAGAACAAAGACCCAAATACTTACAGGTGTTTTAAGCCTATCTGTTGGTGAAAAATAATGTGAGGTGGTGTCCCCATTCAATCCTGGACGAGCCCCCAAATGTTGTGCCCAAAAACAAGGCCTCAAGATGTGCAAAAAACGGGGCAAGATGGCTTTAAAAAGAAGTGCTTTATTTTAGCTGGTACCCAGTGACACAACCTGCTGGTGGAATCTGCAGAGCTGTGTAACCAGGTTAGGTTATAAGGGGTTTTTAAAAAGAAAAAGGGGATGGGGGCAGGAATGAGGAAGGCCTTTGTTCTCCGTTGCTTGAGGTCAGAGATGTTTCGCAGGTGGTGGTTACCCCTTTCTTAATTTATAGTCCTTGGTCTACTAATTCCAGGAACATTTGTTTCTCACAAAGGGAACAAAGGTTGACACAGCAAACAGGTTACTAAAGTGATGACACATATAGAACAGTATGGCGATGCTTCAGTTAATGTATAACAAAGTGGTCAGTGCTCCAGTGTGGCTGGTTACTAGGGTGATAAACATAGCACAACAGTTACCTATATAGTTTTGTAAAAAGGAGAAATAAAGTAATTTGGAGTGGTAAGGAGGATTTGTTGATAACTCTGTTACCTACATGGTTACTATGTCTTTGGCATCTGTGTGCATTCTGGTCAGGGCCAGACATTAAGAAATGTGGACATGCACATATGTGTGTGCCTGCATGCATGCACGTTTAGTAATAATCCAAGGACAAAGTCAAATGAGCTAGGAGAACATTAGCTAACTTGTGTTATAGTCATGTGGAATTTAGTAGCTCCAAAAATCCAATAGTTAATACTATCTATTTGATTTGATAGCATTCCTTGAAGGCAGATGGAAGACAAAAAAATGTGATGAATGATATAATTCTAACCAGCAAAAACCGACTTTCTTTTTCACTCATGGAAACAGCTGGGGATGGAAGGAGAAAGAGGCTGGAGATTTTTTTCATCACTATAGAAAACAATTCTAAATGGAAATCTCAATGTTACATTATACTTTCAAAAACATTAGCTACAAAAAGATAGGATGAAATCTATAAAAAGATAAATGATCAAAACACTAGATAGTAAACAAGCAAACATCCCACTTTAACGAGATATTATTAAACAAAGTTACAATATTTTTTCTTTGTTTAATCTGTAAATATTTACGCTGGTTTTCATTTTTTTTTTTTTTGCCCAAAAATGTTGCAGTCTCTATTCTGTATCCCACACTCAGACCATGTGGCTTTAGGTGGGGCTGATTCTCTTCCTATGCTCCAAAAGAGAGGACATATCCCAAGTCTGGGTAACTAGACTTCTCCATCCATTCGTCATGGGAGCTGGCTCAGGAAGTGATCTAATGAAAACCAAGCCAGTGAAATCAGCTTCAGGTTTTTTATTGTAACTACTGGGAGAGAGTTGTCTTTTCTTTCTTTCTTTTGAGTCTTAAAAATTATCTTTATTTTTTAAAAGTTAATATGTGCAAACAAGAAATAAAAACAAGAGGCAAAGAACAAAGTCATCTTCAGTCACAAGTAGATTAGCTATATGTGTCACTTTAGGTCCCATGTATACATACACACATGCCATTTGTGTGACTGAAATTGTACAGTGTGTATCATTCTTTTCCACTCACCATTAATATTCACCAATTCAAAGTTTACAAGGGTATTTTTTAAAATTTTATTTTAAAGAGAATAAACCTAAACAAAATGAAACAATAAAGGCAATCAAAATAAAACAAGGAGAGCAGTACAGGACTTCAAAACAAGATAATAGGAAATCAACAATGGCCCCATCTTCCTTTGTTAGACAATTCTTCCCCTTTCACCTTCACAATATCTATTTTCATTTTTGACCCCACTAACTCCTTCAGATTTTTATACTAGGGAGACATCATGATGTTCACCCATGTGAATACAAACCAACTTATTGTACACAGAAAACAATATGTATTGTATTTTTAAAACAAGTCTAAGCATCATTTTGAATAGTTGGCAACTGAGGTGTATAATTACAGTATGTACAAAGGATAAAAACTCTTCCCTGGATGAGAGCTGGGCTTTTAAGAATAAGTAAAAGGAATGGGTGCAGAGAAAGCTATGCCAGCCACAGCTCCACTGAGCTATTTTTCCTGGGGACTCCTTTTATTGAGGTGTAATGACTAGAAGATAAGGGTTGGAGAAAGAGATATGTGCCAGTGTCTGATGATATGGCTTTTCCTCTAGTCATGGTTATTGAGAGCACCTCTGTGGAGATGACAGTTTGGCCAGAAGGAGGAGGCAGAGTGCATCTCAGCCCTTTCATCGTGCTAGACCACTTAGGGAGATGAAACTGAACTCTGGGGTCTTTACCCCTCAGAGTGTAGTCTCCCTTCCAGTGGCCACCTTTGCAGTCAGGGCATGGTGTGTGGCAGTCCTTCTTAAGGTGGCCTAGTGTTCCTTACCTCTTAAGTAGCAGATGTTGAGTCTAGTCATGGAGTTCTCCTTGGAGCCCCAAGAATCAGACTTAGTGTCTGTTTAAATTTTTTTTTTTTAATTTTAAGATCACAACAAAAGTAGCTGCTTTTTTCTCTTTGCTTTCTCTCCTTGGCTTTTCCAAATTTCAATTATAAAATACCAAGGAGGCAGGTTTTACTAAACTATCAAGTGCGAAGTATCTGGAGCAAAAAATATCTTTTGTAACAATATCTGGGGCTTACTGAGTAATAAACATGTCTTCAAATATAATTTGTTCTATTGAATCAGGAGCTATGGACATATGTTTTATTTATTTTTATTTTAAAGAGAAAAAACAATAAAAATAATGATAAAATATATCAAAACAAGAGAGTAGGAGAGTAATAATGGTTAATATATTGCATATAGTTATCTTCAAAGTAGGTGCTCAGATTATAAGATATAGGTGTGAAAAACTGATCAAACAATATAAGCACAAACCTTTCCTTTCTATGAACTAATAGAAAGTATATGCGCACACACACATGTTTTTCTTTTCTTTTTTCCCCTTTACCTTATCCCAGTTTCTCTTTCCTTATTAACAGTTTCTTCATATTTCACAATATCTATTGGACAGTTTGGATCTTATTTACTCTTTCAGCTTCTTAAACTAGGCAGACAATATCAGGCTTACAAGTGCAAGTTTGATTCATGTAATTTATGAATATGGTCTCAAATTGTATCCATTTACCTATAAACGTGTCAAAGTTGAGACTTCTTTGTGGCTGAATAGTAGTCCATTGTAAAGAAATACCATGTCTTTTTTATCCATTCCTCAGTGGATAGACATTTAAGTTGTTTCCAAGATCTGGCTATGTGCTGCTATAAAGAGGGGTGCACATATGTCACTGTGGTGTGATGTTTTTAATTTTCCTAAGAAGATACCCAGAAGGGAATTAGATGGGTCAAATGGGACCTCTAATCCTAGTTTTTTGAGGAGTCTTCACATTGGTTTCCATAGTGGTTGCACCAGTCTACACCTCAACAGTGGAGAAGGGTTCCTTTTTCTCATAGCCCTGGAAGCATTTGCTATTGATTGATTTCTTTATAATAGCCATTCTTTCTGGAACAAAATGGAATCTCAGCATTGTTTTAATTTTCATCTCTCAAATGACCAAGAGTGTTGAACTTTTTTATATATTTATTTGACATTTGTAATTCCTTCTTCTGAGAAATGTATATTCATTTCAGATACCCATTTTTGGGTTGGGCATTTGAATTTGGGGGAGTTTGTTTTCTGTTCATTTTATGTTCTAAATATAAGCCCTTTGTCTGAGAGACATTGGCTAAACAATTTTCCAGTCTGTGCATTTTCTTTTCACTTTGCTGGTGATTTCTCTTGATGTGCAAAAGCTTTTTAATAAGATGAGATCCCAATTATTGATTTTTCCAAGTATTTCCCATGTAGCTTGGGTTTTGTTCATGAACTCTCTGTCTATACCTGTGCTTCCAAGAATGCTATCTGCTTTCTCTGCTAGAGATTATTTCTGTTTTAATATTTAGATCTTTGATCCATTTTTACTTTATTTTAGTGCATGGAGATAGACATAGGTTTAGTTTTAGTCTTCAGCATATACAGAGCCAATTTTTATAGCACTATTTATTAAAGAAGTTACCTTTCTTCCAGTGAACATGTTTGGCCTATTTGTCAAAGATAAGTTCACTGAGCATGTTTGTAGTTATGTCTGCACCATCTAATCTGTTCCATTGCTCCTCAGGTATGTTTTTTTCTAGTGTCATGCTGATTTTATCACAGTAGCTTTGTAGTATAATTTCAAGTCAGGGATTATGATATGATATCTTCTGCCTTACCTTTGTTTTGTCCAGGATTGCTTTGTTATTCTAGAGTATGGCTCCAAATGAATTTTAGGAATGTTTTCTCTAGTTTTATGAGGTATGCTAATGGTGCTTTGATTGGGTTGCATTAAATGTGTATAACAATTTTGGGAGTATGACCATTTTCACTATGTTGGTTCTTATCCATCAGTAAGGGATATCTTTTTATTTTCTTAGATTCTCTTCATTCTCCTTTTTTAGAGTACTGTCACTTTCAGTGTGTAGATTTTTTATTTCCTTTGTTAGATTGATTCCTAAGTATTTCAAATGGCTCTTCTTCAATATGTAAGTGTTCAATATCTTCTGGTGCTTAAGAATGCATTCTACTAGAGTAAAAGACTTTGACATTGAGCCCACCCATGCTTGGTGGAAGGCCTGTAAATTACAGAGGGAAAGGAAATACCCAACGTGCTAGATGTCCAGTGTGAGTTCATGTTCTCTAGAATTGAAGAATAAATTTTACAAACAATAGCAGTTAAGAGCAGAATATATTTATTGGGGAAAGAAAACAATCTGAGAGAGGCAGAAATGGTCCTAGGTGAGTTATCAATTTGCACTACGCTTAATCCTGCCTTTTTAATGTCTATAGGGCCAGAAGTTAGCCAATCTTATTAACACACAATCTCTCAGACCTATGCAAGCAAACAGGTCATCAGTGATCTGTCCCTTCAAGAGCCCAAAGAGGTGTGGTTCAGTGATGGAAGTAGCTTTGTCCAAGAAGGACATCAAAATGCAGGTTGTATGGTCAGTGCACAACAGGTCATTAAGTCCAAACCCCTTTCCCTGGGGACCTCTGCTCAAAGAATAGTACTCATAGCTCTTACTTGGGCATTGATATTAGGAAAAGGCAAATAGTTAAATATCAGTACAGCTCTGAAAATTCCTCTTTGCAGCTACATGCCCATGAAGGAATATGGAAAGAAGGAGCTTGTTGTTACTCAATCATCTATGAAACACAATAAAGAAATTCTACAACTTTAGAGGTAGTATATCTTCCCGAGCAAGTCACTGTTGTGGATTGCAAGGGATCCCAAAGAGACATGTCTGAAGTCACCTTGGAACAACAAAAGGCTGACAGGAACACAAGAAGGGCAGCCCTATAGCTCCTCAGAACCCTAGTCTCATTCTCAGTTCCTGAGGAACCATTCTGGTACTTCCTCAAGGGTTGCAGTGACAATCTGTAAAACTCCTACTTGGAAAATGGTCATTGTAATTTTCATAGGACTAAAAGGAAAGTTATTCCTGAAAATCTGTAGAAGACTTGAGGCTCCTCTTCAAAAAAGCAAAACTCCAGTATTGCTTTGGTACAGATAAGAGGAGTCACTAATGATCTTAATTCACAACTGCTTAAATAGGAACCTGTGTTGAGACTCCCATTTTAAATTAGATTCATCATATGGGTAATTTTGCTAAGGCTATGGCTGTCAGACTCTCAGTAATTTATCTACTTTGTGTCATACTTTGTCTTTCATAAGAAGTGTGGAAATCTGACCTGCTCCTCATGTTTGGGCTAATAGTAAAGCTTCTTTCTCCCATCAAATAGACAGCACAATGGTCACTGATTTTTTCTCTTTGACTTCTAACAGCTTTTCTCTTCAACTCAGCCAGTAAGCCACAACACCCCTAAGTATTTAGAGAGTACACAATCCATGGTAGGTAGAACCTAAAGCCCCTCCCAGCTAGAAGTGATAGAGGTAAGAGACTTCCACTCCCTCAGCACCACACAGCCACACATGTAGATGTGGGAAAGGATGTGAGACGAGGTCCCATAACATATGCACAGAACAGTTCCCAAATCCCTGCATGTGGACTTCTTGTAAGAATTTGAGCTATTTTTTGATTGGATGGCCTCAGTTTGACATCAGCTTGAGGAGTGAGTCATACAAAAAGGACAGTACACATTGAGTTTTTGTCATTATGTTCTCTCTTGGGTGGTGGCCCACCCTCACACTGTAGGTTGTAAATTTCTCTTTCTACTTTCACTTGGCCCAAACTTACTCTGCAGAGCCTGTTTATTTTGCTATCTTTAATACAGCTTTGCATATATATATATGGTGCATCACCATGTGATGACACCAAGATCTACTGCCAGCTGGAGCAGTAGCCCAGCTTCCCTCTCTCTTGGCTGTAGGGATTGAGTGCTTGGAGTGCTGAGCACTCTGAACCCAGTCACAAAGAACAAATTCCCTAGGCCACCTCCATGCTGATAGATGGTGCATGGGGTCTCTCTTTGGAAAGCGAAGTATTTCACATTTGCAGTTTTGAGGCCACAAATTGTATAGTACTGCTAGTTCTTTTGATATGCTCAGTCTATTTTTTCTATTGTCCAGTCCCAAAGTGCTTGACTTTATAATACCAATTGTTTCGGGAACCAAATTTTTCTTTGCTCCGTCTTTGGAGTCTAAAATTTTTTTGGTGTTTCTGCTCTTGACAAACTCAAAACTTTTAAAATCATTCTGCTGGGAACTTTGCCCTTGACTGTTAGCATAAATAGGGCTAAAAGCCCTCAGCAGTAGCCATGCTATCATCTCAACATTAGATTGCCTTGAAATTTCTTCTTGAAACTTAATGAGCCCACCAACTTTAATCTAAGTCTTAGGCAAATCTCAGGACATGAGCAAAATGCAGAGAAATTTTCTGCCAATGGCCTGGAGTCCAACAGCCAATGGCAGTCTTAGTTCCTAACTGAAACCTGCTGATGCTGGTCTTTACAAGTTGCATTTCTATTAGCATTCTGGTCTTTTCAGCTGAGACCAGAATCTCCTATCAAGATTGACTGACAGCATTCCAGGACTGCTTCATTAACCTTTTCAAACTCTTCTCACAAGTCAGTGAGGCTTCCAAACCACATGGTCAGACACAGTCGTAGCAATGTCTCCACTTCTGGTATTGCAGTCTTTCTTACTTTTTTTTTTTTTTTTTAGTTGCTGAGACAAAATACCCAACACCCACAAGATAAAAGAGGAAAGGTTTATTTCAGTTCAATTTGTAGTGGTTTCAGTTCATAGTCAGATGGCTCCCAGGCATAGTAGCACAGTAGAGAGGAATAGCAAAAGAGAACCAATCATGGCATTTCAGGCAGAAGGCAATAAGCAGTAAGCAGCAACAGCAGCTGTGAAGTCTACCTTCCCTCTCTTCCTTTATATTCCATCCAGACTATATGCCTATTGATTAGTATCAGTCACCCAGGGTGGGGCTTATAGTATCTATACCCAGAAGTATGCTAAATCCATTAGTTATCACATGTTCTTAATCCCAGTATCACACACCATAGATTTAGCTCCACCTATGAGCACATGAACACATGAAGCTTTGGGAATACATAAGTATATAAGGGTTTTTTGGGGGGACATCTAGATGTAAGCTATAACAGCTACTATACATGTAACCCTATAGGTTGGTCTCTTTTTGGCCCAGAGTGGCCTGAGGCATGGTTATTTTTATGTATACAAATCACCAAAGAGTCTCAGTGTAAATTCACTTTCAGCTTTATCCCTAACATTTCCTGTCCAGTTATTGAGAGACAGGAACTAGGCATATCGGACATCTTATAGGTTGGGGGTCACTTACCTTGACACTTTGGGCTCCCTCACATTCTATGACTGATAAGGACTTTGTTCATCCTTATGGGGAGGACGTATGGTCTCCTCCAGCTGGAACATAGAAATCATTCCATAATTTGGATCTGTACAGTTTCTCTGTCCACAGTGGCCAAGCTTCCAGATCCAACTTCTTGGGCCATTGAGGTACTGGTCCTGTGTGGGTTCATGAAGCTGCTATTTTTCTTAACATGTGGTGCTACGACAAGTTGTGGAAGGCTGGCAGTACTTCACCTAGGTGGCCAAGGTTGGGCCAATCATGGCCCCTAGGCTGCCCCCATCAGGTCATTGAGATGGAGTGGGGAAGTCTTTGCTGGTGCTTTGAGCCTGGACGCAGCCAGTGAGCAGCTGAGGAGAGAATCCAAGCCTCTGGGGGTCTGTGAAGCATATACTGTGGCCCAATCTGGGCACCCCAGAAAACCTTCCAGGTTCAGTTGCACTTGCTGCAGGGACTGGAGAGTTGCTCTTTTTCTGTTGTGGTTGGTAAAGTTATAGGAGGTTTCTTAGATGATCTGGAGCTGCAGTTAGCCATCTTAAAATTTTGGGGTGGGAAACTGGCCTAAAAATGCAATTAATACAGGGGAAGCCATGGCCAATAGACAGAAGTTATGATGACACTGAATATTTGAATTTAACTTTGTTGAAATATAAAATTCCTCCCTTGATTTTTGAGTTACATGTGATAGTGCCTTCTTTTCCTTCTCCTTCTCCTTCCCTTCTCTTTCCCCTCCTCCTCTTCCTCCTTTTTGTATAAACAAGTGCATATTGCCTTTCTTGGACCTGAAAACAAAATTCTAATACAAATTTTTTTTTATTTAAGAGGAAAAAGAGAAAAACACAAAACAAAACAAAGCAGTGTAAGGTTACACATAATACAGAACTACAAAAAAAAAACATAACAGTAAGAAATCACCTGTTAATAGATTACATATTATCATCTTGGAAATAGTTGCTCAAATCACAGTGTCAAAGAATACAAAGTAGACATTCAAACAGAGAGACTGCAAACAGCTGTGTTCAATGATTCAAAAACATTAATATAGTCAGCTATTTAACACACCTAAACACACTTGCTGTTATAACCGTTAGAGCTCTTTTTTTTTCCTCCCTCTCTTTTTTACAACAAAATTTACACATTTTGGATTTTATTACTCCTTAGTTCTTATTACTTTTTTTTGGGGGGAGAGAATAAAGTCAAATATGGCAAAACAAAGCTGTCAGTCAAAACCAAGGATAGACATAGCACATGATGTAGAACAGAGTACAAGGTTATTAACAACGGTTATCAACATTGTCTCTTGTTTCCTTAAAAGGAATTGTCTATCTCATTAGATATTATAAAGTTGGACAAAAGAGTGGAGAACAAGACCAATAAAACTTAGGCATTGTGAACATTACAGGACTTCCAAAGGAGACAATAGTCAAACCAGAATGGGCATCTTTGTGAATCTTATTGCCTTCAAATTAGTTGCCTATACCCTCAGACCTGCTACTATCACACAGAATGGAACAGAGTCTAATCAGTCAAAACAAGATCTTGGGAGTATTACAGGACTTCAAAACAAGTTAATAGGAGATCGAAAAGAGTTACTATTATATATCCTAATTTTTTAAATTTTTCCCTTAATTAAAATAAACATAAGAAATAGCTAAATAATTTTTTTAAAGAATAGTAGTTACCATAGTGTCTGTCTTTTTCCTTAAAATATTTGGATAAAACTTCATATACTATAGCTTCAAATATTTCCATATCAAAAAGCCCAGAATAAAGCCTTTCTAATTAATAAGTGAAAATTTTATAAGGCTTCAAGGCCACATAATGGGGAATCATGATTATCACATATTTTTATATATTTGAATCATTACTTACATTAGGGAAACTATTCGGTATTCATACATGCGAGATTGATTTATTTCACTTATGAGTATGGTCTCAAGCTGCGCCCATTTATTGATAAATATCTCAATGCGATCCTTCTTTATAGCTGAATAATACTCCATTGTATAGAAATACCACAACTTTTTTATCCATTCCTCAGTTGATGGACACTTGGGTTGTTTCCAAGATCTGGCGATTACAAATTGTGCTGCTATAAACATAGGTGCACATATATCCCTGTGGTATGATGCTTTCAGTTCTTCTGGGAATATGCCTAGAAGTGGAATAGCTGGAATAAATGGGATTTCCAATCCCAACTTTTTGAGAAACCTCCAGACAGACCTCCACAAAGGCTGTACCAGTCTACACTCCCACCAACAGTGCAGGAGAGTTCCTTTTTTCCCACAGCCTCTCCAGCATTTGTTGTTGTTGGTTTTCTTGATCCTGGCCATTCTTTCAGGAGTGAGATGGTATCTCAGTGGGTTTTAATTTGCATTTCTCTAATGACCAATGATGATGAGCATTTTTTCATGTATTTATTTGCCATTTGCATTTCTTCATCTGAGAATTGCGTATTCATCTCAGATGCCCATTTTTGGATTGGATCTTTGAATTTTGGAGGTCTGAGTTTTTTTAATTCTTTATATGTTTTAGACAAGAGTCCCTTGTCTGAGAGAGAGTTCACTAAAATCTTTTCCCAGTTTGTGGGTTTTCTTTTCACTATGCTGGAGATTTCTTTTGACATGCAAAAACTTTTTAATAAGAAGTGGTCCCAGTTATTGATTCTGGGAAGTATTTCCTGTGCAGTTTGAGTCCTATTCATGAATTCTCTACCTACTCCTATGTCTCCAAGGTTTCTACCCAATTTGTCTTCCAATAGATTTAGCGTTTCTGTTTTAATATTCAGATCTTTGACCCATTTAGATTTTAATTTAGTACATGGTGATAGACATGGGTCTAGCTTTAGTTTTCGGCAAATGGAGAGCCAGTTTTTCCAGCACCATTTATTAAAGAGACTGTCGTTCTTCCAGTGAACCTGCTTGGCTCCTTTATCAAAGATAAGGTGGTTGAGTGTGTTTGTAGTTGTGGTTGTATCTTCTAATCTATTCCATTGATCTTCAGCTCTGTTTTGATTCCAATACCATGTTGATTTTACTACTGTTGCTTTGTAGTATAATTTCAAGTCAGGGATTGTGATGCCTCCTGCTTTGTCTTTGCTGCTTAGAATTGCTTTTGGGATTCTAGGTCTCTTCTGGTTCCAGATGAAATTTAGGAGTGATTTCTCTAGATCTATAAGGTATGTTGATGGTATTTCTATTGGGATTGCATTGAATCTGTATAAGAGTTTTGGGAGAATGGCCATCTTCACAATGTTTGTTCTTCCTATCCATGAGCAAGGGATGTCTTTCCATTTTCTGAGATCATCTTCAATTTCCTTTTTCAGTGTATTATAGTTTTCACTGTATAAGTCTTTCACTTCTTTTGTAAGAGTAATTCCTAAATATTTCATTTTTTTGCTTGCTAATGTGAATAGTCCAGTTTCGCTTATTTCCCTCTCTGTGGTTTTGTTGTTTGTGTATAGGAATGCTATTGATTTCTGAGTATTGATTTTGTATCCAGCCACATTACTGAATTTATTTATTGTATCTAAGAGTCTTTCAATGGAGCTTAGGGGGTCTTCTATGTAGAGTATCATGTCATCTGCAAACAATGACAACTTAACTTCTTCTTTTCCTATCTTTACCCCTTTTATTTCTCTTTCTTGCCTAATTGCTCTGGCTAGTACTTCCAGTACTATATTAAATAGGAGTGGTGATAAAGGACATCCTTGTCTTGTGCCTGATTTTAAAGTAAAGGCTTTCAATTTTTGGCCATTTAGTATGATGCTGGCTGTTGGTTTGTCATAAATGGCCTTTATTATATTGAGGTAAAGACCATCTATTCCAATTTTCTGTAGAGTTTTTATCATGAATAAATGCTGGACCTTATCGAAGGCTTTTTCTGCATCTATAGAAATGATCATGTGATTCTTATTTTTGGCTTTATTGATATGGTGGATTACATTTATTGATTTGCGTATGTTGAACCATCCTTGCATTCCTGGGATGAATCCCACTTGGTCATGGTGTATAATCTTCTTGATGATTTGCTGGATCCTATTTGCCAATATTTTATTGAGGATTTTTGCATCTGTGTTCATTAGGGAGATCGGTCTATAGTTCTCTTTTTTAGTTGGGTCTTTCTCAAGTTTTGGTACTAGAGTGATATTTGCTTCCAGGAATGACTTAGGAAGGATTGCTTCCCTTTCAATTTCATTGAATAGTTTGAGGAGTGTCGGCATTAGGTCTTCTTTGTATTTCTTGTAGAATTCTGCAGTGAATCCATCTGGGCCTGGGCTCTTCTTGGTGGGTAAGGACTTAATTACATTTTCAATTTCAGTAACCGAGATTGGGTTATTCAACAATTTTACATCCTCTTGATCTAGCTTTGGCACTTCATATGCTTCTAAGAATCTGTCTATTTCTTCTGTGTTATCAAACTTTTGAGAGTAGAGGTTTTCGAAATAGGTGTTGATGATCTTCTGTATTTCTATTGGGTCTGTAGTGACTTCTCCTTTTTCATTTCTTATTGCATGAATTTGAGCTTTTTCTTCCCTTTTTTTAATAAGGTTGGCTAGGGGCTTATCGATTTTATTTATTCTTTCAAAGAACCAACTCTTTGATTTGTTGATCCTTTGGATTGTTTTCTTAGTCTCTATTGCATTGATTTCTGCTCTGATTTTTATAATTTCCTCTCTTCTTTTGGCTTTGGGCTTAACTTGCTCTTCTTTTTCTAGCTGTTTGAGGTGTAGCATCAAGTTATTTATTTGTATTCGTTCTGTTTTCCTGATGTGGGAACTCAGTGCAATAAATTTTCCTCTCAGGACGGCTTTCATTGCATCACACAGATTCCGGTAAGTTGTATCTGCATTTTCATTTTCTTTTAGGTATTGTTTGATTTCTTCTTTAATTTCTTCTGTGACCCACTGATTACTCAAGAGTGTGTTATTCAGTTTCCATGTGTTTGTGGGATTTTTGCAGTATCTTTTATCGTTAATTTCTAATTTCAGAGCGCTGTGATCCGATAACATGCAAGGGATGATTTCAGCTCTTTTGCACTTGTTTAAATATGTTCTATGAGCTAATATATGGTCTATTTTAGAAAATGATCCATGTACTGCTGAGAAGAATGTGTATTCTGATGTTGTTGGGTGGAACATTCTGTATATGTCTATCAAACCCATTTGTTCACAGGTATGATTCAGTTCTGTTATTTCTTTACTCATTTTCTGTCTGGTCGATCTGTCCCTTGATGTCAATGGCGTATTAAGGTCTCCTGTTACAATTGTGTTACTGATAATTTGAGTTTTCATTTCTGTTAATAATTGTTTTATATAACTGGGCGCTCTGGAGTTTGGTGCATATATATTTAAGATAGTTATCTCTTCCTCTTGGAGTTTTCCCCTTACGAGTATGTAGTGACCTTCTTTATCCTTTATGGTCATTGTTGGTTTAGAGTTCACGTTGTCTGCAAACAGAATGGCTACTCCTGCCTTTTTTTGGATTCCTGCTGCATGAAGAATTGTTTTCCATCCTTTGACTTTCAGTTTGTGAGTATCCTTCTGGGTTAGATGGGTTTCCTGTAAACAGCATATGGTTGGATTTTGTTTCTTGATCCATTCTGCTAGTCTGTTTCTTTTGATTGGTGCATTGAGACCATTTACATTAATGGTTATTACTGTTAAATGTTGGTTAATTGTAGGAATCTTATCTCTCTGCTGTTGCATCTTTATCTTTCTGTTCTGTTTAATTATTTGCTTTGCTTAGTGGTTTTTTCCTTTGTGTATCTAAACTGTCTTTCAATATTTTTTGCAGGGTTGGTTTGGTGTTCATGAAGTTCTTCAGCTGTTCTTTGTCATGGAAGTATCGTATTTCACCATCTATTTTAAATGATAGTTTTGCAGGATATATCAGTCTAGGTTGGAAATCATTTTGCTTTAGGATCTGGAATACTTCACTCCATGCTCTTCTTGACTTTATTGTTTGTGATGAGAAGTCTGCTGTGATTCTGATAGGTTTTCCTTTATAAGTGATCTGTCTTTTCTCTCTGACAGCTTTTAATAATCTATTCTTGTATTAGATTTCTGGGATGGTGATTATTATATGTCTGGGTGTAGTTTTATTTTGGTTATGACTATTTGGAGTTCTATATGCTTCACTGATCCTGATGTCAGTTTCTGATCTCATGCTTGGGAAGTTTTCAGCTATTGCTTCTCTAAATATCCTCTTGATATCCTTTATGTTGTCTCCTTCTTTTTCATTAATCCCTATCATTCTTATGTTATTCTTCTTTGCATCATCTTGCAGTTGTTGAATTGTTGTTTCCTGATTCCTTGTTATTTTTAAAAGATCTTTCCTTTCCTGTTCACTAGCTGCAATCCTGTCTTCAAGGTCTGCAATTCTATGTTCACTTTCATTAAGGCGGTTTTTACAACTTTCAGTGGAGTTTTTTATTTCCTGTATATCTCTGTGCATCTGCATTATGTATTCTGTTTGTTTCTTATATTGCTCATCTAGGGATTCTATCTTTTTGTTTAGTTCCTCCAATTTTTTATCTGTGTTTTCTTTAGATATATTTAGAATCTCTTTCATTTCTTTTATCATTTCTTCTTTTATCTGGGATATTATTTCGAGTTTGAATTTCTTTAAAGCTTCCTGGAGTTGCTTGTCAACTTCAGTAGCTATTGTGTCTGATATATGAGGAGGATAGGATATATTTTCTTCTAAATACATTCCTCCTAGGGTTTCCTGAGATGGGCTGGAGGTTTGAGGTTGTAATTTGGTCTTTCGTTTTGTCATTTTCCTATATTTCTGTGTTTCAAGTGTTATTTGAAAGCCTCCTCTGGATCTGTTGAAAATCCCCTTCTATGTTTGCAGCTACTGAGACTCTGGCACCACTCTACCCCAGGCCATTGGGCCTGCAAAACCAATGGCCCTCCTCTGCTTGTTCAGAACTCTGTGGTTCCAGACAAGCTGGGCCTCAGGGACCCTGTGCGCCCACCTGCCCCTTGGTAGATCCACAGCTATTGGATCGCAGCCGGGTTAGGGTACTCACCACAGGCCGCAGTGCCTCAGGAGCCTGTGATCCCTCCCTGCTTGCAGAGATATCCACAGTCCTCCAGACAAAGGAAGGGCCTCCTGCGGGCACTCCGGATCCACCCAGCTCCTCCTCTGCAAGCAGATGGCTAGGCGCGGCTGGGCACAGGCTGAGGTGCCTCAGGAACCTGGGATCCCTCCTCCTCTAGACAAAGGAAGGGGCTTCTGCAGGCACTCCGGATCCGCGCAGCTCCTCCTCTGCACACCGATGGCTAGGCGCGGCTGGGCACAGGCCGAGGTGCCTCAGGAACCCGGGATCCCTCCTCCTCCAGACAAAGGAAGGGGCTTCTGCAGGCACTCCGGATCCGCGCAGCTCCTCCTCTGCACACCGATGGCTAGGCGCGGCTGGGCACAGGCCGAGGTGCCTCAGGAACCCGGGATCCCTCCTCCTCCAGACAAAGGAAGGGGCTTCTGCAGGTGCTCCGGATCCGCGCAGCTCCTCCTCTGCACACCGATGGCTAGGTGCGGCTGGGCACAGGCCGAGGTGCCTCAGGAACCCGGGATCCCTCCTCCTCCAGACAAAGGAAGGGGCTTCTGCAGGCGCTCCGGATCCGCGCAGCTCCTCCTCTGCACACCGATGGCTAGGCGTGGCTGGGCACAGGCCGAGGTGCCTCAGGAACCCGGGATCCCTCCTCCTCCAGACAAAGGAAGGGGCTTCTGCAGGCGCTCCGGATCCGCGCAGCTCCTCCTCTGCACACCGATGGCTAGGCGCGGCTGGGCACAGGCCGAGGTGCCTCAGGAACCCGGGATCCCTCCTCCTCCAGACAAAGGAAGGGGCTTCTGCAGGCGCTCCGGATCCGCGCAGCTCCTCCTCTGCACACCGATGGCTAGGCGCGGCTGGGCACAGGCCGAGGTGCCTCAGGAACCCGGGATCCCTCCTCCTCTCTAATACAAATTTTATCGATCAATGGTTCCTTTTTTCTGTAACTTAGTTTGACTCTGGCTGTGTATTTTTAAAATAAGATCAATCTTTTTTTTTTTTTTTTTTTTGGTCTTTTTCTTTTTTATCGGTACTGGGGATTGAAATCAAGACCACACACTTGCAAGGCAGGCGCTTATGCCACTGAGCTAAATTCCCAGCCCCTAAGATCAATCATTTTTATAGCTGTCAAATAGCCATAATATAAAATTTACTATTTGTACTTATACAATCTAGAGACATTGAATGCATTCACAATGTTGTACAACCATCACTGCTATCAATTTAATTTAGCCTTTGTACAAAAAAGGGCAATATTTCAGTTACATTTTCTTTGTTATAATCTATCTCCTCAATGGTCTAGTCAATTACAGTAATGCTTGGTTAAAACCATTATATAAAGTTAACTTACACAAGCAATATTTGTGAGAGCAAAGAAATAATCCATTCATGGGTCACAAGGGAGCCATTTCTCCCTGATACATGTTGAATGGGCATAATCTTATTGTACCTTGAATACCTCTTAGTTTAATATTAGTATTGTAGAAGGGCCCATTCCTAAGAAAGATGATTCACAGTCAGAGACAAATGGATGCATAAACACAAGTGGATTCCCATTGGCACGGCAAAACACTGTAATTGTTCTTTGTGCTTCAATATTTTTAAAGAATTATTTTGAAAATGGTTAAAAACTTTGAACAGTGGAGAATACAAGACCTCTTGCAGGGTGTCTGTGTCTGTCAGAGGGCGGGGCAACAGCATTTAGAGAAAGCTGGTAAGCTCACTAGCTCAGGTTTCATCTTTGTAGACAGTGCTGGTTTTCATTTAAAACCCTGTGGGAACTACTGGGGGGTGATCTACTTTCTAACATTCAAATATATCTCTTTCCTTTTCTCCTTCTATTGTTCCTCTTCTCCTTTTTTTTTTTTTTTTTTTTTTTTTTTTTTGGTACTGGGGATCAAACTCATGACCTTGTGCTTGCCAGGCCAGCACTTATGCTGCAGAGCTAAATCTTCGCCTGTTCCTCTTCTCAAATGTTCCCTTTTCTCATTCTTCCTTTTCTTTGCTTCCATCTCCTACAGTCTCAGAGATACCACAAAGTATCACTTAAGACTGTCCCCAAGTCTCCGAACTCCAGAGTGAATCCATTCTGATCAGATATTATCTTGATTTCAAAAAACAAAATAAAACAACACAGCTCCTGTTGTTCCCTGTTTTCTTGAATAGCTGCATGGGAGTTTAGAAATAATGTTTTCTCTTGTATGTGCATGAAATTTCCTCATAGATCTTAGATTTTTACGTGTTCAGGGCTTCTGATAAGTCAAGGCCCCAGGTATCCTTCTATGGGCTATTATAATAGAAAAGACAATGATCCCAGTGAAGAGTTCTTATTAAGAGTATATATAATGGAAGTGTAATTTTTTTCCAATCTCAAGGGCAATAAGAACTGGTGATAGGAGGCACTTCAAAGAAATTTGTAGAGCAAACTTTTATTGTTTGATTGTTTGATCATTTTTTCATGCCTAAATCTTGTAACCGGTACAACTACTTCTAACATAACAATATGCAGTATATTAACTAGTGTTAATTTCCTATTGTTTTTTGAAATTGTGTTGTTTCTATTCTTTTTTCTGTTTTGCTTTTTAAAATAATAAAAAAAGAAATTTTTAGTGATTAAAACATCTGCCACACTTACTTCTATGTCAGTCATGGTATTTAGTTTACTGTCAAATTGCGGTTTCCTGATGTGTCACAGATACTAGGAAACATTGCACCCCTATAAGTAAAGTGAGGTTTTCCCTTAAAAGGATAAATTGTTCTTGGTATTGTTTATCAAATTGGATTCTACTCAGTAGATCCAAACTGAGAAAATAATACAGGATAAGTATGTTTCATTTGGGGTCTTGTTCTTTTTATGAAACATTTTAAAGAGAAATTTCAGGGAGGCAAATACCTAAGTGTGAACACCTAAGAAAGAGATATGAATATGGTATATGTAGGAAATTTGACATTGACTCTTGCGATGTTTGATCTTGATTGTCAACTTGATTGGATGCAGAGACACCTAAGAGATTATTAAAGCACATTTCCGGATTCTGTGTGGGTTAATGGGGTCCTTTGCCCTCTCTTCTGAGTCTTCTCCTGTGTTCTGCTTCCTGGATGCCATGAGGTTAGCAACTTTTTTCTGCCAAGCCCTTTCACTGTGATATTTCTGCCCCAGATCGTATAGAGAGATTTGCCCATGAGCTTGAAACATCATCCTGGACTCTCATGAGAGACAGAAATAAGCTCTTTTTCAATGACACATTATTTGGCGCGGGTGGGGAAGAGGTGTATTGCAACAATAGATTAAAGGGAGATCCCTAAAAGCAGGTACATCATAGGGAATATAATCAGGGCTGTGAGGGCTAGTTATCCTTTCTTCAAATCAGTGTAATAGATAAAATGGTAATTATTGAGGTAAACTGGGTTTGATCGTGGGCTATTGGGTAATTATTGAGGTAACTCTGGGTTTGAATGTGGGCTTTTCCACTTAACTGTTTCCAACTTACTAATACACTGAGTATCATGTGGAATCTCTCTGGACTTCATTTCTCTCTGTGCTGTATTTGGACAGGAATAATATTTAAATGAGTTGTATATCAAGCACACAGTAAGTATGCTTGAAAATCAAAGAGTAATGTTTATAACTTTTATTCTAAAACTTCCTCTTCCCTTGCCAAATTTGCCATGCAACATTTGAATTTATGAGAAAGAGTGTATTTCCTTATAAAGTACAAGAGTTTCGGTTATCTTAGTCAACCATGGTTGGACACTGAAGGTGGTCACTCTGACTCTTCCAAACCATAAGTGTTCTTAGTATTGAAACTTGAAGTATAATTCACATAAAATAAAACATACAATTCTTAAATGTATAAATCATACACTTTGAAAAACCTGTATGCTTTTGTAAACATTATGCCCGTCAGCTGTAGAACACGTCCATCATCTCAGAAAGGACCTTTGTCTCCTTCCCAGCCAATTTCATCCCCAGGGAAATCACTACTTTGATTTTTAAAAATCTTTTTTGTTTATTATTTTGAAGGTAGTAAAATACAACAGAACAAGACAGAACAAAGCCAATTGACAGTGCAGTGAAATTGGTACAGAACATCACAGCAGGTTACTGGGATAACAGTAATAGGTATCACAGTATATCTCATTATTTTCATAATAGTTGTTCTTTCAATCACATATAGCAAAATAAAATGAAGTACAAAACATAGAACTTATCAAAGCAGAATATTGAGTAGAACAGTACCATTAATCAGAATAAAGCAAAATAGTAGTAAAAATATTTGCCTTCAAAAAGATGGTAGAAGGAAATCCCCCTTATTTGCTATATTGCATATGGTCTATCTCCTAAGAGATGTTCAGAATTTTGGTTCTATTTACTAAAGCGAGGAAGGGGAAGTGGATGTTTGACTCTCAGCTCGTGCACTGGTAGGCTCACTATTGCTTAGCAGGGAGGCAGGCTTGTTGCTTGGTTTCCCAGCATTCTAAGTTCCAACATAGTGTGGATCTCAGGAGACACTGATGGTTCTCCCCCTGGGGTGGCTGCAGCCTGCCACACCTCAGCCATTTACCAGGGAGGTGAGCTGCTTGTTGGTTTCCCAGCATCCTAAGTTCCAACATGGCTTGGATCTCAGGAAATGCTGGTGTTTCTCCCCATGGGCGGCTGCAGCCTGCCATACCACAGCCATTTACCAGGGAGGTGAGCTGCTTGGTTGGTTTCCCAGCATCCTAAGTTCCAACATGGCTCAGATCTCAGGAGATGCTGGTGGTTCTTCCCTTGGGGTGGCTGCAGCCTGCCACATCACAGCCACTTACCAGGAAGACTACTTTGATTTTTAATACTGTAGATTAATGTGAACTGATCCAGAATTTTACATAAATGGCATCACAGTGTCTGGCTTCTTTCACTCAATTTGATGTTCTGAGATTGATCCATATTGTTCTGAATCATATAAAAATATATGTTGGAGAAAAAATTTAAAAGGTGATTTATTCTGTAGGCTAGCCCAAACCAGGTCCCTGCGCTTGGCGGTGCACTCTAGCAGTGAAGTCTTCACTAGGTTGATCTGGAGGGATGAGCCCAGCACAGGCTGCCCAGGTCTGTGTCTCCCTAGTACACTGCAGTGGGCAGGAACACTTAGCTGGTGGATTCAAACAAACTGCCACAGACAAAGAGAAAAAAAAAAACTGAGCCTCCTACATACACTTGTATGGAAGGAACAAAAAGTATGGGAAAAGGGAGCAACAAGAAAAGCTCCTCAGTCCCCAATCCTGAGAACACTGATCCAGGAAAAGTAAAAGCAAAAGAGAATGAAGACAGAAAACATGCAATATCAGACATGGCACCTATAGATATAAAACGGTATCTCTGGAGCCTCAAAGACGAGTTCAAAAATGAAGTATTTAATGAAATAAAGCAAGAAATAAGTAGAATAGTTAGAGAAACGCTAAGCACCGCCCAAGAAAAATCAGATGGTGGAATGGAAGAACAGAAAAAAGGGGGAGAATTTTTTGATGGAGAAAATAGAGAAAACATAGAATACGTGAAGCAGGTTCTCAGAGATTACCAGAAAACTAAAAACTCTATTGAAAGCTGGCATAACAGCTTGAAAGAAACTAAGGATAGATTATCAGAACTGGAGGACAGATTTGTAAGGTGGGAGCATGAAATGAAAAACTTCTTAAAAATAACAAGAAGACAAACATCAATAATACAAAGACTAGAAGATGACAAGAGGATCTATAACTTAAGAATTAAGAACATAAAAGAAGAAGTAGGGACTCAAACAAATGAACTACAAAAGCTATTCACAGAAATAATCCAGGAGAATTTCCCTAAGTTAGCAAAAGGTAAAGATACTCAGATGTATAAGCCATACATACAGGAGCCCAGCCACCTACAACCCAAACAGAGCTACACCCAGGCATATAATAATCAAAATTCCAGAAATCCAATATAAGAACAGAATATTAAAAGCCATCAGAGACAAGAAACAGATCACTTACAAGGGAACACCCATCAGAATTACAGCAGATTTCTCGGCACAAACCATCAAATCACAAAGAGTGTGGGGGGAAATAATTCAAGCTTTGAAAGATAATAACCTCCAGCCAAGATTGATATATCCTGCACAACTCCCTAGAAATTGATGGAAAAACAAGGTGCTTCCAGGATAAAGAGGAACTAGGGGAATTTGCAACCACCAATTCAACTCTACAGAGATTACTGCAGGATATTCTAGAAATGAAAAATACCAAGATTCCAGAAACAGTGGCACAGCAGCCACAATGAATGGAGCAGAAAGCAAAATGAAGAGGACAAACTGACAACTAGTGACAGAAAAAAAAGCTCAACAGAAATGAGGCAGAGAAGGTTGGATGGTATGAACAGCCATTCTGGAGAAAACAAGACATCATAATAGGTAGTGCTGATTTAATATCCTCTTGATTTGAAGTCCCATCAAGCTTTTGTTCTTCTGTCTCCATCAGTTTTAATGTGTTATATCTTATTGGATTTTATTATATGTGATAATATAAACAAAAACTTTTATAGACAAGGAGGTTATACAGAAACCATTGTTCATTTTCTGTTAGTTGATTCTAAATACCCTGTAATACTGTCATTCTCTGGAATGGTTTTACATTGTCTTGATATGTTTGATGCTACAGTATACGAAGTTATACCCAAAGAATTTAATGGAAGAGACACTATGGTAACTACTATTATGTAGAGATTATCTTGTGGTGAAACACTATTTTGCTTAAATGTCTATGTTTTGACCTGCACTGCTTTGTTCTTATGCCCTCTTTTTTATCTCAATGTCCTTTTTATTATCTATTTTTTCATTTTTATCCTTTTAATTAAGGGGAAAATAAATTTTAAAAAAGCAGGATAAAAAAAAGGTGATTTATTCATAGACATGTGGCCGGCATTCATAGACATGTTGTTGTGTTAAGTGGGATCCATAGGCGTTAAAAAGGAAAGTAAGTTTTACAGCACAAAATGATGAAGTCCTAAAACAATTTCAGATTGGCTAGCATTCTATTAAGATGGAAATGGTTTTTGAAGAGCATTTGTCAGCCCTTGGTTGACTGCAAGGTGAAAGGTGAACAGTCTGCGAGCACTCCAAGAGAATATGCAGTGTTCAGTGTTAGGAGTGGGGGATTTTGTATGGTTAGTCATTTCTCAGACCCAAGTGTCACAACAGTCCTTTGCAGAGGGCTGCCATGTCAGGCAGTTTCTTAACCAGTAGTTTGGCCCTTTTCATTGCTGAATACAATTCTATTCTGCATAATATGACATTTCACACTAAACTTCAATTTGTTCATTCATTGATAAATTCTCTTGTAAGTATTGTTTCTTGGCCTTTTGTATAAGATCAAGTGTAGTATAAATTTTCTTACAAGTAAACTCAATACATAAGTAAAAAGTTGCCAGATTTTTAAGTTAGGAGGATATTGTTCATATATTAAAGGGGTTCTTCAATTTCAAAAGCCCTTCTCAGCTATATCCTTAAACTAGGAACAACCCTAGCAACATTTAAAATGTAGATCTACCTACAGAAAGTCAATTTATACTTTTTTATGTAAAGATTTGACCCATATAATATTAGGATTTGATTTCAGAAGATTCTTGATAAAAGTGCTTTTCATGGTTCCAGAGGTTACTAATACCATATGTTTAATGATAGCTTTTCATTCCCATAGTGGGGGAGAAATAGAAATATAAAACCCTATTAACCAGCTTTCTCTAACAAATCTCACCAACTTCCATCTGTTCTTTTCCTGGAAAACTCTTCACCTTATAACCACAAATGGATTATATAAAGCCCACTATGTTCTCGTGGAATTTTCTGTGTAAATAGTAGTATCAGTACTTATACTAGTATTAAGCTGTGTTAATATTAATGTTGTACTAATATTTGAAATAATTTAAATAGGGGTGTTAATACTAAGGTATAGAAAGGGACCTTTTTGACTGAGGTATTGAAACTATGAGAGGCCTTACTACTCATCTTCATCTATGTAAACAGTTTTTAAGGGGCTATAATTCTTTACCCCTTTGAAGTAGGGGGCAATTGTTGGATAAGAACTACTGCTTGTCTTTTAGAGCAAAAAAAGCCAGTGTCTACCTCAGCATGAGACTCCCTCTCATAGAAGAAAAAAACTAGTGTGATGATGCCTGAATGGTGTTTTAATTTTGTTTTCATTAGAGAATAAATAGGTATTAGAAATTGTTTTTATTGGCTTCTAAGTCCTTTAGCATTTAAATTTTTTCTATAATTTATTTAAAAGGACCAAAATTAGGTCTAGCCCTCCCACTAAAGGAGTCATCTTTGATTTTAGCAAGTCTTTAGTATAGTTACTAATTGATCTGCTTACATTTATCTTCAATTAATCATTACTTCTCCCAAGCAAGTAGAATTATAGTTTGAAAAATTGTATTATCAACTTACAGATACTCAATGATTTATCTCTCAAAATTCTCTTAGATCAAATCCCTATATTTTACATGTCTTTTCTTAAAAAATAATAAATTATCTAGTACTATTATCTTCATGTAATAAACATTTATGTGAGAGGTGTCAGGGATGCAGTAGTGAAATATCAATGTTTGTCCTGAAAATAAGTTGAAAATGCTTTAAATGAAAAGTTTCTAAGTGAGAAATTTGCCAAGTTGAAATTTTGCTTTTGGGTAAAAGATGCACAGAAGTGAGGAATAAAGATCTGAAGTGAGAATTCTTAAGGCATGATTGTTATGCCTTGTGTCTAGATGTCCCCCCAAATCCTTATGTGGTCATAGGCAGACTTTTGCAGAGGTGGCTAAAACTAGGGTATGTGATGATGGAATTGATTTATGTGCAATGCTAACTCAAGGGCACTAGAATAAAGGGTATGAGTGTTACCCACTTTTAAGTATTTTGTATAAAATACAAGGGAAGAAAGTATTGTGGTTGTCCCTGTTGCTTTGCTACCTTCCACTCACCATGAACTGTTCTCCTCTGTTATTCCACCTGGCCTCGGAGCTAGTAGGTTGTGAACTGAAACCTCTACAAACTAAGCTAAATAAACCTTTCCTCCACTTTGGGTGTCTAATATTTTGTCCCAGCAACAAAAAAGTAACTAAGACAGAATTTGGTTCCAAAGAAGTGGGGTCGTTGCTGTGACACTACCTGGCCATGTGATGTAGGAGCCTTTGCAGCTGGCTTGTGGGAAAAGGAAGAGTTAGGAAAGGTTTGTAGAGGCCAGATAGAAAAGGAGATCCAGAATGTCTTAGGCTTGATGGGAGATTTTGTTAAGATCTCAGAAGACCAGAAAGCTGATAGAAAAGTTTCCAGTAAAAAGCAGGCTCAGAAGGTTTCTTCTGAAAGGAAGGACTGCGGTGGTTGTTGGGCTCCAGATGATGTGGTTATGCTTTGGCAGAAAGTTTGCACTTTTCTCATGTCCCAGAGATTTTGTCTGAGATTGAGGCCAATGGGCTAATTAGTTAATCCAGAAGAAATTTCAAGGCAGTCTAATTTTGAGGTGGTAGCATGGCTTCTGTTGGTGGCTGTAGTCAGATTTATGTTGAGAATCAAGAGCAAAGAGCCCAGCAGATTTAAAACTTTTTGAGTTTGACCATAAAAAAAAAACTGCAGTAAAGCTGTAGCCTGCCAAGATGGAACAGAGGAGAAATTGGTCACTGAAAAGACTAGAAAGAAAATGGCAAGTATTTTAGAAGAAGACATCTGAAAAGATGGCCCGAGGACATCACAAGAACCAACAGCCTCTGAAGCCTTAGAATTGCAAAGGTGACTTTACTTTGAGAAGAGAGGATCAGAGCATCATGCTCCAGAATGGTTACTGCCTAAGGAAGTTGTTCCTTGGCATTTAGTTCCTAAGGACTTGTCCCCTTCAACCAAAAGACAAGAAAGTTTGGCTATGGCTTCAGTTTGTAGCAGACATTGCCATTATTCATGTGATACTGGCTTTAGGTGCATACAGAATGCAAGAGTTGTGGGGTCAGGTAGGCTTCCATCCAGATTTCAGAAGAAGGCTTGGAAAGGAGTGAAGCTGTGAGTGTGAAGCTGAAGGTGCAGTGAAGACTCCAGAAGTTTGGAGAAGCCAGAAATGTGGAGGGTCTGAGGAAAACTGAGGGAATAGAGCTTGCTCCAGAGAAAACCATGGGAACTAATTCCACAGGCAGTGTCATAGGGTTGGAGACACATAATCTCTTTGGAGTTCACAATTTGGCACAGATTTCTGGGGATGCCAGAAGTGGAACTATGGGATTTAATGTTTTCCCTGCTGAATTTTGGTCTTGCTTTGTTCCCATTCCATGATATCCCATTTGTAACTTTTGGTGTGGAAGTGTCTATCTTGTGCCATTCTGTGTTGGAAGTGTTTACCTTTCTGTTCATTTGCACAGGGGCTTACAGAATTTGATTTAAATCTCAGAGGAGGGGCTTAAACTTTTTAGCAATACTGAAACTGTTAGGACTTTGGCAACTCTGAGATGCATTTTGCATAAAGAGATGTACATGAATTTTGGGGGTCAGGGCAGACTGTTATGGCTTGTGTTTAAATGTACTCCAAGGCATCATGTGGTCAAAGGTGGGGCTTTTGCAGAGGTAAATGAATCTACCCTCTGTGATTCTGGAATGTGATTCCTGTGCAATGCTAGACTCAGGGGCACTAGGATAAACAATGTGAGTGCTACCCACCCTAAGTATCTTGGATAGATATAATGACAGAAAGAACTGTGATCCTCCTTTGTTGCTTTATACTTTCCACCCACCATGAATGGTTTTCTGTGATGCCACCCTGCCTTGGAACCAGCCTATTATGAACTAAAACCTCTACAAACTGGGAGCAAATTAAATCTTTTCTCTTTTAACTTTTGGGGTTCAGTATTCTGTCTAAGCAACGAGAAAAATAACTAAGACTATGTTAGCTATCCTAACCTTCAAAAGTATGAAATAAAAGGTTTGGTTTTCCAAGGCTGGAATTTGGGATTAAAATTGACATAAATCAAAATGGCTCCCATTTCCTCCCCCTCACAGAGGAAATTGTTTATTAGACAGAAAACATAAAGAGCAGCATTCTTTAAATTTAAAAAAGAGATGGAAGATGTAGCTTGGAATTTTGAGTTAGAAAGTCATAGAACATGGAGATAAAACAAATTTATCTTTATATAAAAATTTCATTTGAAATTACCCATTCCAGATAAAAATAGGCAGAAATTCAAGCTCAAAGAAAGATTTTGTTTTTTTGTGAATGGATTTGTTTCCTCACACAATATTCTACTGTTTAGTGATCAGAGAGCACACACAAATGCAAGCCTCAAATGTAAATGCTGCACCCTTACACTGACCTGTTCCCACTGAAGCCTAAGGAGCAGGCCAGTACTGACTAGAAAATTTAGGATTGTTCTGAAGACGTAGAACCATCCTGTGCTGTTTGAGTGATGGTTTATGCCGACAGCAATTTTCACATGGAAAAATTTGATTAGAAGGAAAGAAAAGGCTCATTTCCACTGTCTGTTCTTCAATAATACCAAAAAAGGTCTATAAAATATTAAGGAGTGGGAGAATCTAACAGCTGAGACTAGTCCTTTGTCTATTGAAAAACTTTTTCAGTCACATTTTATTGTTACATTTCAGATATACATAGTGATTACCTTCATCACAGAGAATTTGTACCTGCTCATGATATAACTTCTTTTTTCTCCTTTCCCTACCCTCCCTTCAACCTCTTCTCTCTTCCCCATTTATAAAAGTTTTGTTTCCATGGTTTCTTTCTTTTTCTCATTTTTAACTTTTCCTTTCTTTAATTTTTCCCTCCCCCTTCTATGTTCCCTTCCCACTTGAACATTTTCTTCCTATTCCTCAATATCTTTTATGCATTTTATTTCTTATTTACACTATTTGTTTCTTGCGTCAGAGGGACAATGCAGCATTTACACATGTGTGTCCAAATTATGTCACTTAAAAATATGGTCTCAAGATGTATTGCTAGAATTGTCTCAAGCTTGGTACAGTAGTACTCCAGGTTACGTATATTAAAAACACATTTCCTTTTTCCATTTACCAATTGACATGCATTTGTGATGTTTCTAAGATTTAGCTTTTATAAACTGTGCCACTGTAAACATGGGAGTGCATATATTGCTATGGTGCAATGCTTTTAATCATTTTGAGAAAATACCAAGAAAGGAAATAGCTGGGTCAAATGGAACCTCAAGTCCGAGGTTTTTGAGAAATCTCCACACTGATTTCCATAGTGGTTGCACCAGTCTACCCAACCACCAACAGTGGAGAAAGTTTCCCTTTTCCCCCACTTTTTATTGGTTAATTTCTTGATTATAGCCATTCTTTCTGGAATGAGGTGGAATCTCAACATTGTTTTAGTTTGCATTGCTTGAATGACCAGTGATGTTGAATATTTTTCCATATATTTGTTTGCACATGTGTGTGCATATGTTCATACTTACTCATCTGAGAAGTGTGTATTCATCTCAAATCCATTTTTGGATAGGGTTTTTAAATTTAGGAGACCTGATTTTTTTGAGTTCTTTCTATTTGCTAAATAGTAATGATGTGTTTGAGGAACAGCTGGCTAATTTTGTTTTACCACACTGTGGGTTATCTCTTCACTCTGTTGGTGATTTCTCCTTTTGTAACAAAGCTTTTTAATAAGATGAGCTCTCAGTTGTTGATTCTTTGTGCAATCTGGGTTTTGTTCATAAAGTCTTTGCCTACACCAATACCTTCAAAAGTTTTATCTATTCTATCTTTCAGCAAATTTAATGTTTCTGTTTTAATATTTAGATATTTGAATTTTAGTTTCATGCATGGTAAAAGATATGGGTATAATTTTAATCTTTAGCATGTGGAAAGCTACTCTTTCTAGCACCATTTATTAACCTATCTTTCTTTCAGTGAATGTGTTTGGCAACTTCGTGAAAGATTAGGTGGGCCAAGTATGTCTGGAGTTGTTTCTGCATCTTCTAATATGGGTCTGCTTTGTTGTTGTTGTTTTGTTTGCCATTCTGTTTTTATCACAGTAGCTTCCTAGAATAATTTCATACGTTGTCTCTTGCCTTTCCATTGTTGCTCAGAATTGCCTTTGCTATTCTAAGTGTGTTCTGATTCCAAATGAATTTTAGCATTGTTCTCTCTAACTCTATGAGATATGGTGCTGGAACTTTGATCAGAATTGCATTAAACTGACTAAGCAAGAGGACAAAGGATTCCCTACTGTGAACTGGGCTGCACCATGGGAATAGGGAGGAGACTACTCAACAAGAGGACAAAGCACACCCTCCCATGAACCAGCCAGTTCACAGGCTGGGAAATCAGAAGATGACTCCCCCCTCCCCCGCCACCCCTGTAAGCTGCTGGCTGATTTGGAGGACCCAGGGTAAGAGAGCAACTGAGGTGAAAGGAACAGCTGGATCCTTAAGTCATTTGACTGACTTTGCAGGCCTGGACATTACCAGGCCTGGACATCACTAGGTCTGGGCATCTTTTTGGTGGATGGCAATGTACATTGTGGCAACTGTTGGGGATTTCCTTCTGCCTTGTTTTTGAAATCCAATGTTTTGTTTCATTTTACTGTTTTGTTTTATTTCTGTTTCTGGTAACCCGAGCAACTATTTTGAAGATAACAATATGCAGTATAATGAACATTGTTAAATCACTATCATCTTGTTTTGAAAACCTATATAGCTATTTGTTGTTGCTGTGGTCATTTTGCTTTTGTCATTGTTTTAAAGGTATTGCATCTTAATTTTTCTGCTTTTTTTCTTCTCTTTAAAAAAAAGATGTACTATAGATACTGAGACTTGGGAAGAAACTGTTCAAGGGAAGGGACAATCTGTGATGGAGAAAGGAAGAATGGGGATAGGGAAAAAAATATATATATATATGATAGTTAAGGTTAGGGTTAGCCAGCTTCTGTTACATCATGCTACAGTGATATGTGTGTATCCAGGTTTATGGTAGTACAGTTTTTGTTGGCTAGATCTTGGAAGCAACCTGAATGCCCATCGACTGTGGAATGGATAAAAGGGATGTGGTATTTTTGTGCAGTGGAGTGTTGCTCAGCTACAGAGAAGGATAATCTTGAGACTTTTATGGATGAATGGGGGCTGCTTGAGACCATGCTCATGGGTGAAATAAATTGGACTCACATTTGTAGATATTATGTTGTCTCCCTAGTATAGAAAAAAAGATAAAGGAGTAAGAAGATCCAAAGTATACAATGAATATTGGGATAATGAAAGAGAAAGAAAATACTCAAAAGAAAAGAACAACTGGGATAGGAGAAAGGAGAGAAGAAAGAAGAGAAAAGATTTTATATATATACACAAGATAGATAGCTGTAATACTAACCTCTGATTGTTCATCCAAAAGAACAAGCTACTGTTGATGATAGGTTGTCTTATTGTGAAGTGCTGTGTTGCTTGCATTGTTCTGTTCTGATTTGCTTTGTTGTATTCTTTTTAAAATAAAAAATTTAAAAAAAGAACAGTTTGTGCTTTCATTGTTTGACAAGATAGTTAAGATAGTTATACTATTAGTTTCTCTTAATTCATTGAAAAGAGTTTTGTGCTTATATTGTTTGTTCAATTTTCATGCCTATATCTTATAATCTGAGCAACTAACTACTTTGAAGATAACAATATACAATGCATTAGCCATTGTCACTCTCCTATTAACATATTTTGAAAGTTTGTATTATTATTTCTATAGTTCTTTTCTCTTAAAATAAAAATATAGAAAACAATACGAAGATAGGGAAGGAAGACAACTTAAAGGAATATGAGAGCAAAGAGCCATGAAGGCATCTATGAAAAATTGAGACATTGGGGTGAACTGCTGAAAGATATAATTGTTTATTGCCCTAAGGACAGTTGACAATTTTTCATGCCCTTTAACACAACGGAAAACCCACTGACGTTACTTTATTAAAGAGGCAACTCAAAATGAGTTTTAAGGTATGTGTTTGTAATTGATTAAAGGAAAGTGTCTCTTCAGCAGTTTTCAAGTACTCGAACTTTTCAGCCCCTCACATTTTATTCTCTGTGAATGCATTAAAATTGTTACCTTTTCATGATACTTATGAATTTACAAAAATGGAGAAATTCATAGCCCCAAACACCCATTATTAGCTTTTTTCAGTCTTGAAAGCTTCACTTACATTGTAGCCTATGGATTATAGTCTAGATGCTTAGCTAGGCAGTTATACATTAAACCACAAAAAACTTGGCCCACCTCCCAAAAGGCCTCCTTCCCTCTAACTGTCCATAAAACTATGAAGAGAAACAAGTGGTTTCATCTCAAGGTGGGCAAAAGCCTAATGTCCACCTCCTTTGTGTCAATTAACCAGATGTGTAAGAAGGTCTTCTAATGTTCCAAAGCAATGATGGTGATAGCCCTCTGACCTTGTGAACCCACACATGTGTATAAAAAGATAGGAGAACAAAGGATCCAGGCCAGCAGCTCCAACAACCTGAGCTGACTAACTCCTGCAGCTTCTGAAATAAATCTCACTTGTGTTTTTACTCTTGGCCTCTCATGGGTAACTTTCTCAAGTGTGCTGTTACATCATCACATTTTTTAAGATATAAAATATATCTTATTTCAGTCATGAGTTGTCATTTTATGGGTTTACATATTACATGTCTTTCAGACCATGCAAATGGAAAAAAAATCCCTTCTTTGACATAACCAGAACAAGATATTTGGATTCATAACTAAATTATGTATTTATCTTCAATGCATCTGATTCATTGTCTCAGAAAGTATTTATTTGATTTTTGGATGTTAAAAAAGCCTTCTGTCTCAATGAGGCACTGATTTAATGATGCATTGATTCTGTTTACATGAAATGTCCAGAATAGGTAAAAACTAGATGCAGAAAGTAGATTTGTGATTGCTTAGGGCTGAAAATCTGGGAGTTGAGAAAAATGGGTACTGATAGCCAGTAGCCATGGGGGAGATAAAAATATTCTGGAATTAAATTGTAATGCTATCTGTGAATCAACTCCTTATGTTCCTTTAAATCCTAGCACATTTGCACATGGTAGTACCTATCATTGTTAAGTACTGGTATAGCAAACTCAGATGGTTGTCCTCAGAATCGCTCAGTGGCAAGACCTGCTACAGTTTATATGCCATCTTTTACAGTATTGGAGTAGAGCCAGTGATTTCATACCCATACATAGTGCAGTGTTTTGGGGTACAATTAAAAAAATGTAAGTGACTTATGTTATGCCTCTAATTTTAGCTCAACCTTAATACCATCTTTTAAAACCAGGATACAACATAAAGAAAAAAATTATATTTAAATAACAAGGCTCCATTTTAGAAAATCAAAGCCAATTACACTAGCCCATCATTTTCTCTTTGTTGTTCAATTGTCCCCATTGTTGAGGACTCAGGCAAGTCAAAGGGGCAGTCTCTTAGAATTTTTTTCTCTTCCTGTTTCAGTTGTGCAATGAGTGAACAAATACATACAAAAAAGATGCATTAAAGAAGATCACATATGTGAAACAAAATAACAGACTGTCTAGCATGTGGTGGGTATGTGATAAATAAATGATACAGTAGTTTCTTAATAAACAGAAGACTTTCTTCCTGCTAAATAGAAAGCAGGCTTCAGCTTGACACTTTTTACTAATGCATAATTACTATTTCACTATATGAGAGATTTAAGATATAATTAGTGACTTTCAGTAATTACACCTTTGCCTATTAGGGTAGGGGCGAAAAGGAAAAATGTGGAAAGGAGCTAATCAATATTTCTTTGTTAGAACCTATACTTTATAAGCGCAGGGAAATGAATATTCTGTCTTTTTGGTATTGGTGTTTTTAGCTTTTTACTCTGTTCTCCTTTGAGAACCATCAGGAAAAATTTAATTTTCACTCTTCTGCTTTGAGACTCATGAATCAGGATATTAGAGGTAGGACCCTCGGAGACAAACACTTTCCAACTAACACCATCAGCCTTCATACTGATTTGAGAAAGGTGTTCAGTGTCCAGATACCATGCCGAAGTACATAGACCTGTGACAATAATGGGACATGGGTAGATTAGAGAATTCAGAGAAAGCACGCAGCACAGCGTGTCACCTCTGGGGAGCTCTATGTGTAGGCACAAGTCTGTAGACTTCCTAAAATCTGATAGTGACAGTTTTTCTTTTAAGGTTGTGTAGTAAAAGGAATTGACCTCCTTTGGGCAGGTCTATCATTCATTCATTCACTAATTTCATTCTTTGAATTAACTTAATAAATAACTGGTATTAAATACGTGCCAGGTGCTGGAGAGATTCTATTAAATTAAGACATTTAAAATTAATAGTGATGCTGAAAAATATCTGTAGAGAGGAAAAAAAGAAAATATATGAAATTATAGTTCTTTTCTCCTTTCTCCTCCCCTCCTAAGATTGTTATTGGGGCATTTAATAGGGATTCAGGTCAAAGTGTCAAAGTGCCAACAAGCAAACTAAAGAACATGGAGAAGTCAGTTGGCTTCATCAGAAAAAGAAAGCTTTTTTGGAAGAGGAAAAAAAATAGGAATTGGTAGTGAAGGAGATAGAAGAGTTTGTACAAGTTGAATCTGCCTGAAACCAACTTTGAAGACCCTAAAAGAGGATGGATGGTGAAAGCTGTTGCGGTAACTTCTGTGAATGTAGAATTGGGGAAGAGTCTGAAAAAGAACAGAGAGTTTGCATAAGTGACTCTCTCTTTTAGAATTTTCTTTTTCATCAAATTTATTTTTAAATTGATAATCCACTGCATGGTTTCAGATTAAAAAAGAGTATGGTCAGTAAGACTATTGGTTTCCTAATCTATCACATATTTTCTCTTCCCTAAGATACCAACTATTGTGTCTTGCATGTCCTTTCAGGGATATTTTGTGTATATAAAAGCAAATATAAGTATGTAATACTTTCTTTTTATGCAAATGGATCAGATGTATGGAGGAAAAGTATTGACATTCTTCCAAGATTAGAAGCACAATTTGGGGAAAATGCATGGTTTTCCTTAACGTTATTATGTAAAGAATAAAAGATTGTATTCATCATAGATAAATTCCTTAGGAAGAGGCTCTGAGACCCTGAGATATATATAGAGAGAATTATTGTAGCTACTTCTTCTTTCCAGCTCCTGGCCATACAGCTCAGCCATTTACTACTGTTGCTGAGTCTACAGAACCTTATCTCAGGTCACCTTTTTGTGGTGCAAAGTAGGTGACTAGAAAATTACAAAAATTTGGTCTTTGGGATGATATCATTTCACTATTGGTCTTCAAGCCATCACTAAAAGATTTGTAGTGCAGTAGGAGCCCGTTTTGGGCAAAAGGCCTCATATTAAGGTGACCAATCCATTAAGCAAGCCCTATCTTTTTTCTTCTAACTATTCACAATAGCCCCTAACGTAGCCATAATTGTGAGTTAAGCAAGAGGTGCTGTATGACAGTGGTGAATGACGTGGGGATCTGGGACACCTGCTTATTAGCTTCGTTTTGCCTTTTGTCCCCTTACTCCTAAATGTTTCACTTCCATTTTAGGGTAGATGCTGCTGAAACTACATAACTCTGTGTCTGATAGACCTTGTGATTCTGGGGTCTGACAGACCCTGTAGTTCTGCAGATCAGAGAGACGCTGTAACTGTGGGGGTCTGATAGTTCATTTAGACAGTTCTGGAAACATAAAAATTTCATGTCCCATGGTCACACATTCCATCTCTATCAATACCTAATGGTATTCCAGAAGCTGGTTTTCAAATGGTTTACATTTACTTGCTGTGGATAGTGTAATCTAGCCGCAGAACCTTAAGCATCTATGTTGTGTTTCTCATGTTGGAACTTGCTATATAACCCATATAATATCATTTTTTCATTCCCTACCATGGTTAACTCTAACAATAGGGTTGGCTGAGTTAAAATTGTAAAGTGACTGATCTGTTTGAATTGTAGCTTGGATCTCCTGTACAACATTTTACTATTCTGGTCATTTCTCAGATCAGGAAGTTTCTTTGATATTTAGTAAAATAAGCCAGAATCATATTTCTAAGTGTTAAATATTACTTTGTAAACCTGAAGATTTCAATAGCAATAAGCTGCTGGTGGAAAGTGTCAAATACATTAATTTGTCCCTCGCTTTGAAAAGGAAATCTCATTATGCCCTACATCACTGATCTTGACCTTCATGATGTAGGCGCTTGACTCTTGCTAAGTTTTTTTTTTCTTTCTATTATTTAGAAGCACCTTACCAAGCTCCCAACACACATGCTAATTTTTGCTAATCTGATCCATTCAACATGATGTCATCAATATAAAGGATCAAAATGATATTCTACAGAAAACCAAGAGAATGCATTTCTCTGTGGGCTGTGTTTTGACAGATGATGAAATAGACAACTTAGCCCTATGGCAAGGCAATAATTTATACTATGATCTGGTCCAAGTGATTGTAAAGTTTTGGATAGAGATAGAAATGAAGGCATTACACAGTTCAGTAGCCACACATGGACCAGAGGCAGTATTAATTTGCTTTAACAAAGATACCACAACTGATACTGTGTGTATTACAGAATTGGTTGAGTTTGAGGTAGCTTATTGCCATTTTCCAGTCTACAATTTTTGTAAGAGCCAGATTGGAAAATTAAATGGATATATGATTTAGACCTCTAACTCTGATATCCTTTAGGTATTTAAGAATGGAATGAAGCGTTGCCATTGTTCCCTGGGACACATTATTTTTTGATTTATTTTTATTGCTGAAGAGGAAGAGACTTCCACTTGCCTTTTCCTATTTTGATGAAGTTCATTCCACAAACCAAGGATTCAATACAGGTGTTCTATCAACTATTGATTTGTCTAATTCAACAATATATACATACATAAATATTCATATTTGTAAGATATAAAAATAAATTGTGTATGAAATACAAAGATATTATTATTATTATTGTCTTTTTGAGACAGGGTCTTGCTATGCAGTTCAGGCTGGCCTTGAGCTCACTTTGTAGCCCAGGCTGGTCTCAAATTCGCAAAAATCCTCCTGTCTCAGCCTCCCACCTCAGCCTCTTGAGTGTTGGGATTACAGGTGTGAGCCACCACTCCTGGAAAGATATTACATTTTTACTTATAGGATGGACAATATGAAATACCAGGTACTGGCAAAGAGCTAGAGGAATTACTAGTCAGAAGGTAAAATGGAAATTTTCTATGCTATCGAGAACAGTTTGATATTTTCCAAAAAAAAAAAAAAAAAAAGATAAACATTTTCAACTGGGTAATGATACATGCCTGTAATCCCATTTACTTGGGACATTGAAGCAAGAGGATTGCAATTGAAAGCCAATTTGGGGAACATAATGAGTCTTGTCTCAAAATAAAAATAAACGGTCGGGGATACAACTCAGTGGTAGGGCACTCCTGGGTTCAGCCTCTAGAACCCCACCTCAAAAAAAGTTCTACTTGGCATATGATCCACTCTTTCCATTTCTAGATATTTAACAAAGAAAAATGAAAGCAAATATATACAACCTTTGAACACAACTTTTCATAGTAGCTTTATTTAGCACAAAAGTCCATCAACAGATGACTAAAATGAACAAATTTAGTACATGAATACAATGAAACACTATTAAAAGAAATGAACTAGTGATACACCCAACAATATAGATGAATCTGGAAATAATTATACTGAGTAAAAGAAGGCAGACCTCACTTCAAAGAGTACATATTACATAAGCAAATTTATATGAAATTCTAAGAAACACAAACCTATCTACATCAATGGAGAATAGGTCTGTGGTTACCTGGAAACAGGCAGAATATAATGATGGATAATAATAACAATAATAATAATAATGAGGGAAGGAAATGTTTATTCCTTTACAGTGAATATTTCATGTTATATGCATAATCAAAGCTTATCAAATTAAACACTAATTATACACAATGTTTTGAATGTTATGTCTCAATAAAATAATTAGAATATGCATCTTCTTGAACAAGTAATTTCATAAGATATGTGTAAACTATGTTTAAAATATAGCATTGGCATTGCAAAAATCTGATAATCCTTTATTAGAGGATTAGTTAAATAAATTTTGACCCTTTCATACCATGGAATAAAAAAATACTGAATGTGTTCAAGATATTTTAAATATAAATAGTAATTTACTTGCTTATGAGGACAATGAATGGCATAGTGACAATGGAGAACAGTTTGAAATTACTCAAACAATTAAATGTAGAATTACCATGACTCCTGAATTCCTTTCATATCCAAGAGAAGTGAAAAGTCCCTGAAAAACTGGAGCAAAAATGCACATGGCACACTAGTCATAGTAGCAAAAAAGTGATATTTTACAAATGAGAAGAGGATCAAGAGATGGAAAAAGGCAAATAGTAGAAAATGGAACATAAAAAAAATTAGATGTGTTGTGTACATGTACCAACTCCACAACAAATGTAATCATTATGCACTACAAGCATGTACTAATAATTTTTTAAAAAAGTAGAAATAGGGGCGGGAGGTTTAGCTCAGCGGCATAAGCACCTGCCTTGCAAGCAGGCAGTTGTGAGTTCGATCCCCGGTACCGATAAAAAGGAAAACAACAACAACAACAAAAAAGATTTGAAATACTAGTATGTTCTGGTTAACACTGATTAGCTTCTAGAAGCATTATGCTACATGAAGGCAGCCAGATGGAAAAGGCCACGCATTGTAAGATTTCATGGGTATGAAATGTCTAGTATGGGGAAATCTATAAAGTCAAAGGTAGTGGTTGACAGGGTCTAGGGGGAAGGACTTGGACCTAACTACTAATACTTGTAGGATTTCTTTTTAGGAGGCTAAAATTATTCTAGATGATGCACAGTTGGCAGTAGAACAGAGAATACTGATACTATTGTAGTTTCAAATAGTAAATTTTATGTATGTACAGTATAGCTCAATTTTTAAAAAGTTATTTAAGAAACTGTGAAGGTGAGCTCCAGCATGTGCTTGTAATGTGAGTTACTTGAGATACAGAGGAGAATGATCACAAGTTCAAGGTCAACCTGGTCACATAGTGAGACACCATTTCAAAAAACAAACAAAGAAAGCCTATGAGTAGTAAAAGATATAATGTAGAAAGAAAGTAAATTATGTTAATATGCGAATTTAAAACAATTGATGAAAACTTTAAAAAATGTTTCTAGCCTTTTGAAATGTACAATATAATATTGCTATCTTTTTAAAAATCTTACTATGCAATGATACAGCAGAGCTACTTGCTCTTGTCTAGTTTTAACTGAGTACCTACTGACTTACATTTTTCCTTCCCTCTGCAGCCTCTGGTGACCACCATTCTAGTGAGCTGCTGTTTTAGGCTCCACATATGAGTGAGGTTATGAGTACTTGTTTTTCTGTGCCTGAATTATTTCACTTGACGCAGTGATCTCCAATGTTGCAAATGACAGGATTTTTTCTAGTTTAATGAATGGACAGTATTCTGTTGTGTTAAAGAAGCATTTTCATGTGACAGAGGATGAAAAGGAAGGCTTACTGTTTTGAATGCCCCCAAACCCAGGACCTGGTGGTCAAAGGAGACAAATCCAATTTTGTTCAATCTTGAATAATTTTTCCATTCAAGAAAGAGATATTGGTATCCCAGGACAATGTAGACCCCATGCGGGTCATTCCTGAGTTCCATATCTATGGCATACTAAAGGGGGAATGTCAGAGACTTGTGATCTGTGAAAGTAAAAATCTGAATTCACACGAAGCACTGATAAAGCCAATTGATTGGAAAAGATGACAGATCAGACAGACCTATTGAAAAAGCTCTCAAGTGGGGACAAAAGGGAAAATTCAGAGCATTCTCAGTTTGGGCACAGCAGGCATAGAAAGTCTGAAAAAAATGAATATTAAAAAGGAAGATAGGGCTGAGGATTTAGCTCAGCGGCATAAGCGCCTGCCTTGCAAGCAAGCAGTCGTGAGTTCAATCCCTGGTACCCATAAAAAGGAAAAAGACAAAAAAAAAAAAAAAAAAAAAAAAAGAAGAAGATAAATAGACTGGCATTGTGATTCGCCTGTAACCCTGCGCTCTAGGATGCTGAGGTAGGAGGGTTTAAGTTTGAGCTCAGCTTAGGCAATTTAGCTACTTTAGCAAGACCCTACCTCAAAAAATTTTTGTTTTAAAAAGGGCTAGAGATGCAGCTTAGTGCCAAGACCCTGGGTTCAATCCCCTGTACCACAAACAAACAAACAAACAAACAGTATTCATGAGAAATGGACCTCAAAAATTTTAATGGGATAATTCTAAAAAGAGAAAGCAAATGCTGGGTACGGGTCACAACAAATGCAGTGTTTTATGGTCAACTAGTGGCATAAAAACATTGCTGAATTAAGCCCCACCAAGTAATAGGTCTTCCTGGGAGGTGTTTGTGTGTGTAGAAGAAGGCCTTGAGGCTTGGTACAGCTGACAATCAAACACCATTCCTATGGGAACTGACTGACAGGGTCCTGGTTTGCTGGCCTGCTGAGGACTGGGCAGGGTGGAAGCAAGAGCTCCAGAGTGACTGCAGATTCTATGCAAATAGCTTTATCCAGGCAAAGAGGAGCCAGATGCTCACTCTGGAGAGAGCAGGGGATCAAACCTGAGCCAGGCCACATGTGTGAAACTTCACCATCCTTCTCTTGATGGACAACAGTCAAGGAAAGAAGCTGGTGTTACTGTTTGTAATTTTACTTTTTAAAAGATTTCACCACATAAAATTTATTTTTTAACCAACCCACTTTTAAATCAATGAATTTATGAACCCATTCACTTTTGTTGAATACATATTACCATTGAAGTAACTTAAGGAAAGGTAATGGCTACCTACAAAAATTTAGTTTGATTGTGCGTGCCTCTATAATTTATATGTTTGCACACAGAAAAGAAAACCAAATTTTCAAACACTTTATATTCAGAAAAAAATTTAAGAAGTACAGCTTTCCACTCAATGGTCTTTGTAGAAACTTCATTTAAAAGTTTCAAATATAAAAGAATTAAGGTAGTTAGATAACTCTACCGTATCTTTTAACAATATTTCACATAGAACAATTGAGTTGACCAGCAAGCTACTTCTTGTACTGTTACATACCTATATTTAGGGAAAATTTGCAACCATTTAGTGGGAAAAAAATCCCAATAACTGTATGTTATAATCTCAAAACAATGTTAAAGTGTTAATTTATATCTTAACCTCAGATATAATTTAATGATAAATCTCTGAAGGCCCCTGAAACAAAAGTATACTTCTATTTTAAGCTTCTTTACTTTTTGGTAGTCCTTTTCCAACCATTCTTCATTTTTCCCCTCTTGGTCGTTCTGTGGGTTGAATGCTAGAGTTCATGTATACTAGACAAGTATTCTCCTACCAAGCTATATGTCCAGCTCTTTTATTTTTGTTTTGAAACAGGCCCTTGCTAAGTTTTCCAGGCTGACCTCAAGCTTTCTATCTTGCCTCAGCTGCTTGAATAACTGAGATCACAGGCATGCGCCACTGTGCAGGCTACAGTCTCTGTTTTTACCTTGACTTAGAGTCCCTACACCTCCTCACACAATCAATGCTCATGGAGTTGGGTCTCTTTAGTGAGTAGTTTAGCTCCACATGAGCTGTGCCAGCACACCCACAGACATGATGGGACCATGCAGGAATTCATCTCCATCAAGCCATGATAGTGAAACAGCTTCCCTCCATGAGCTTTTATATTAAGACATGGATTCTAGGTTTTTCTTTGCCTAGAAATTGGGCACAGTGTTAAACAGGTGAATAACCACCTTAACCATGGGATTATTAGGCAATGTTTCAGAGCAAACTCACTGACAGGTAAATCATGGATTAGTCTTCCTTAATAATGTATAGCCATAGGCTGACACAGTCAGTCCTGTGTATGTTCCAAATACAATCTTGTGATTTCTCATTTCACGTATCTTTGTCCACTTTCTTCGAAGGTTATATTAGACAGACAAGCACTTTCTGGCTTGCTTATTCATTATATTAGTCATTTCCTTGTTGCTAGGATAAACTATCCAACTTTTGCAGTTTAAAGAGAAGTTTATTTTGACTCACAGTCTCAGTGGGTTCAGTCCATGGCTGGTGGGCTGTGAGGGGGAAATGGCATGGCAGAAGGGCATGATGGTAGAGAGCTGCTCTTCTCATGGCACGCAGAAAATAGAAAGAGAGGGGAGGAACTGGGGACAAGAACACACCCTTCCAGGTCACGCCCCCATTGATTCATGCCTCCAATCAGGAACAGCCTCTTAACAGCACATGAATTCATCAATGGATTAATCCAGAAATGAGTTACCAGTTGTCATACAAAAACCTCACTTGAGAACAAAGACTTTTGGGGAAGATTCTAGTTCTAAACTGTAATATCCAGGTAGAGACCCTGCATGCCTGTTCATAGCTGCTGCAAATGACAGGTAAGGGTCTGAAAGAGCGCTACTCACTGAGTGTCTAGTACGGTACTTACATTGCTGCCCTCATTGTCCCCTTAGGTACTGAAATACATGGGCATGAGCTCTATGAATAGAGCATCAGTATAACCTAACATACTGATGAGATCATGGGTTCAATCTGGCTGTGATCAGGGATAGTGACCCTAATACGGCGGTTTCCTAGTAGGGATTTTAGTAAATCTTTACTGGGATACAGGTAGCATTGCAATCAGACACATTCAGTCTCCATAAATCAACTCCCAGTGCTTGATTTGATTGACACCTATGATACTTTCTTGGCTGAGTGTGTAATGGCTGCACTGAGCTGAGACATAGAGTATAACTGGTAGGAAAGTTGGCCAACATGGTGATCACTAGAGAAGGCAGAGCTGTACTAATTGTCCACTATATTATTTTGCAGTGCTGAGAATTAAACTCCAGAATCTTGTGTATGGTGGGCAAATATGTTACTACTGAACCACACCTTAAGCCTTCCTGCATCATTTTTTTGTCAAGTTTCACTCTTACCAGACTGACCTCAAATTCATTATCCTCCTGTATTAGCTTCCTAAATAACTGGGATTCCACGTGTGTGTCACGTGCCCAGTTTTGCCTACTTTTTTGAGAGCCATGATACTCATTCCTCTGTTGTAATCTATTCAGTTACCTTCCGCCCTTAGCCTTGGATGGCTCTGATTCTTAGGTATTACGTCAGCTGATAGATTGTTTGTTTGTGGAGGAAGCACTAGTATGCCAGGCAGCAACAACAAGCGAGGATGCATGCTTGGCTCAAAGAGCTGAGAGGCCTCTGTGAGTTAAACCATGCTCGTTAAGCACTGGGATTTGTAGGGAGGGAAAGAAGAGCTGTAGCAAGGAGAACTACATCTTTTTAAAGTAATTAATGTTTTTGTATTTCAAATTTGAATATTGAGTTTAAGAATACCAATATTTTAATTTTACTTTAAAATTTATTCCATATGGTCAGTTCAAACTCTACTTAGGTGAACCCTATAAATTTTGAGTATAAGGATAAAGGTTATCCCCCTCTCAAACTGAGCAAAATAAATGCCAAGATTTCATTGATAGCTGAGATTATCTTTTTTGATCACAATTACTGTGGTGTGACAGCCTTGATGATTTCTCACATTTCCTACTGCAGGGAAGATAGCCAGGAGTAATGGCTGCTTTGCTGATTTCCATCACCGAGTTCAGGCATGGACCCTGCCTCCCCTACCATACTCATGCTGACTGCCGAATCAGGACACCTGCCTAAGACAGGTCCAAGACTATTGGGTGTCACTGAAGCTGGAGATTGATCACATGGGCAGGGGTGGAACAAGGCCGTGGGAAAAACAAAGAGCACCTGGGGTGAGCCACATGAACAAGCTACTCCAGCCCAGAGAACACCAAGCCCCAAGACAATCCAAGCAATGGGTTGCCAGGCAAAGGGGTGTCATATGACTTTATCTTGCTAAATGTATAAATAAATTCCCCTATACTGGCAGTCCCTTTCCTCCCATCTGGGGAGTGTGCTCCACCTGTTCCCAGCTTTCTGTGTCTTGTCTTTATTTTTCACCTTCTCATTCCCCTGCAGGGTCTTCACCTCAGGAAGTTTGAGAGCTGCAGAGGTCACAGCACAAGATTCCTCTGAAAGATAACTTTGCTTGAGGATACCTGCAGACTTCTGAAACCTGGAATAAGGCCACAGGTTACAATCTTTGTTTTTCTTCATAAGAGTCAGACAGGCACTGAAGTCTGATGTTTCTCTAGCCTTTCCAGCTCTCCATTTTGTCTCACCAGCATTTGCCCCAATAAATCTCTTATATATCTAATCTCATTAGGGCTTTTTTTTGGAGGGGTATATAGGAGATTCAATCCAGAGACTTCATATTGAGTTAAATCCCTACCCTTCTTAAATCTTTGAGTGAGGCTTTAGCTAAGTCATTAAGTTGTCTAGACTGGGCCAGAACTTGTGATTCTCCTGCCTCAGCTTCCCAGAGTGCCATGATTAGAGGTGTGCACCATCATGGTCAGCTTCATCTTGACTTTTGTGTCTCAGAAGACCTGGCCTAACAGAAGTACTGCCAAGAATGATCCAAGAAAACAGGTAACGAAATGATGATTTGGGACTGACCAACAAGGAGTCCACTGGGCAAAAAGAATGTTAACTTGACTAATAGATGGGGCATAGGTCGTTCCTACAATAAGATGGTGAGTCAGATGCATAAGTTTTCATTAATGATGCTGGGAAGGTGTCCTGAGACAAAGGAACTGTGTGCATGTGATGACTGAGGTATTCGGAAGGTGTGGGGAGAAAAATGTCTTCCAAGGCAGCTCTGATGCCAGCAAAGAATGCAATTAAACAGTCCATGCTAACTATGGGAGGCAAAAGGACTTCTTGGTGGCCTACAAAGATTCCCTTATCTTCTGTAGTGTGGCAGAGCAGCCAACTAAGATCAAGTAGTTAGGATTTCAGAGATCTCTAAGTGAATGTTCAGTCAGGAACATGGTGCTGGGGTTAGAGTAAGGGATCTGGGACCCTGAGAAAACTTGGGGCCCTGAAAGCTGGAATGAGGATATACAGATGGATAATTTTGCATATATATTCTGAGCAGACTGCTGTCCCCTTCCACAATCTTTTAGGTTTTCCAAGGTGAAAGACAGTGGAGAGGGAGACACTTTCCAATGGGCAAAGTTACACACAGTACATTTGGGTGCCTACTTTATATGAAAGAAGTGATTCTAGGTATATATAATATATCCTGAGTGGTAATCAATGGCCTGGCTATCTGGTTAGGAGCCAAGAAGGAAAAGGATGGGAAGGTTGTGGTAAAGAGGTCTCAGGTAGAGGCTTAGGGGACTGGACACAAACTGAAGAATTTTATATCACATATTAACATTCACCATAGAAAAGGCACTAGACAACAAAGTAATCAAAATAATTTTACAAGCTGATATGACTCATATTGTCATTGGCCATGTCAGAGTTGGAATGATGGCATATAAACAGAGTGGACATGGTAGTACAAACATACAGCCAGGGTATTCACTTAACAGAAAAAGGTGGACGGTGTAGGATACAACAGGGATCCCACACTGTGTAGAAGCTGGTCTCACAGGATGCAGAAACAGCCTATGAATCAATCACACTTCTTGCAGTAGGAAATCAGAAAGATGCATTTTCATGGCTCTCACAGACCCCAGTTTGTGCTGTACAAATTGATTTGATCCACCAACATCCACCTATGGACCCACTGACTTAGGTCCAGTGCTCCAGAATCTTTTACCATGTTTTCAGTGATGATGTGCTTTCCCTAGGCTGCTCCTAAGTGTGTCAGAGATCCTAAGCAGGCCTGTATCTGCAAAATGCTGGCTTTCCCTGAAGGGCAAGTTTGGCTCATGGACTCCCCATATGTCTGGTTGAAACTTGTTCAAATTCACACTTGAGTCTAAGAAGTAACATCCTTATTTCCTTTTTCCTTTGTTTCTTCCTCTGTAGCTTTTTCAGTTTCTTTATAGGGGGCAGATCTGCATCTTAGTCCATTAACTCCTCCATTTTCCCTCAGTGGCATTTCCTGTAATAAATTTCTTGCACATCTAACCCCATGTTGGCACTTGCTTTGTACAGCACCTGAACTAACACAGATGGCTTGGATACGTGCTGGTAGGAGTCTAAGATAGAGTGGCAGGCATGTCAGTCTTCCATGCTAAGTGTGATCAGTCTTCATGCTAAGTGTGGCTGCCACACTGAGAATGCTGGGTTGAGAGAGATTCTGGATCTGTACGTGGCTCATTGAAATGAATGCCATGAATGCTACTGGGAGAGTCATTATGGAATTAAGGGAATAGCATTTTGCTCTTTCATTAATCACTACTACTGAATTGGAAAGGGCAATTCTCTGTCAAGAAGAGTCAAGGTCAGAGAGTTATTATCTGAAAAACTTTTCTTTCTTTTGTTTTGTTTGGTACCAGGAATCGAACTCACAACCTTGTGCTTGCTAGGCAGGCACTTGAGCTGCTGAGCTAAATCCCTGGCCCAATCTGAAAAACTTTTGTTAATGAATGATGTGTATGATGACAGTGAATGATTGACAATGATAATGACTAATAATGACTAATATATATATATATATATATAATGACTAATAATAATAATGACTAATGAGAAAATAATATATTATTATGTAATCATATGATTAAAATATTTAATGATGAATAAAAATCATAAAGTGGCATTATATAGAGGATCCTACAGTGATATTAAAAGTAAGAGAATAAGTAGCTTAATTATATGAACAATAATCTTACTGAAACATGATGGATCACATGGAGTATAGAGAAAAACTTCACTGCATAAGGATTTGTTAGTGGTTTCCATCTCTGGCTGGGGTAACTATACTCTGATGAGATGAAGTGACCATTCCTATTGCCTTGGCAGGTTTGTATCATGGAGTCTATCGTAACAAGATGCTATTTATGAATACCACTCATTTTCTTTTATCCAATTTTATACTTGCCAAGCAATATTCTGATTTAATCAGATTTTGAAGTGATTTTTCTACTGAAAAAAGGACATGCTGGCCAATTGAAAAAGATGTTAAAGTCTGCCTACTAATTCTTTCTTTCCTTTAAGTCATTTTTGAATTATAAAATAATATATGCTTATCATAAAATAACCAAATATAAAAACCATATAAAATTTGAGGCCTACTTCTTATTCACAGCTTTTTCCTAACACTAATTCCTAGGAATAACACTTTATTTTATATTGTAAACTAATTGGTTTCTCCATTGGATACCTGGGGCTTAAGATGTTTTCTTATGACTGTGTTTAGAAAGAATCTCTTGTGAATTTGCTCTGATTGAACAAAGAAAACTCAGTTTCTAAATACATAAAATGAAGGCCAGCCTTTTTACTCAGAGTCCTTTTTATCTTCATGAGGTAGTCTTTTGTCAAGTCTTTTATGACAGCAAATATTATGTTCTGCAAAAAGTATGAGCTCTACCTACCACTTATAGAATGTAATAGACCAATTTGGGAGAATTATGGAGCATTGAGTTCACAGCATTTTCTATTTTTTTCGACTCTGTGGACTACAACTCATTTTTTTGTTTGAATTGTATTACTTTTTTATCTATGTTTCAAAAGTCTTTTCACACACACTCCTTTCTATGATAAAGTGTAAGAAAATAACCTTAATCCTAATGTGAACTGGTATGCACCCACTACAATAACTATAAAAAAGAATACAGGAAGACAAACCTGAAATGATATAGATATTTTTGTGGTTTTTTAAGATGATGATTATTAATGGCTATTTTCAAACTTAAAGCAATTTCTGATGAGAAAAATTGGTTCCCTAACATAAGTAAGACTTTCAGAGTTAATAAAATTTACTTCAAAAGATTTCCCCCAATGAAGAAAATCAGAATCTTTTTTGAAAATACTTTCCTACAAGGATGTAGGGGAAACATGTTGAGCTTAAGATTTCTAAGGGAAATTACTGCTTTAGGATTAGAAAAGACAACTTCCTAAAATAAATTTGATAAAATGATAAACATAGATAATTGTGTAACTTTAAAAGCAACTTATATTATGGTTCCACTTAAAGTGGGACTAAATTATTTTCATAAATGAACTAGACTTACAAAGTATATTCATTTTGTTTAAGGCTGCTAAGTTTTAAAAGATTATTTCAATAGCTAAAAAAAGTGATAAAAATTTTGAGAATAGTTTTTTCAAAGGCACAAACATGGTGAATATTAACACAAAGTACTGGTTGATAATGGGGTTAAAATTAGAGATTTTCCCTGATAGATTAAAAAAGACGTTTTTTTCCCCCAAAGTCAACTCACTTTTTTCAACTCTTCATAAAACCAGCATTAATTTTTCTATTAACAGGCAAGCTATTACCATGAAAATAAAGGTTTTCTGAAACATTCATAGACTTTTTCCTACTTTTCTCTTTTTTATTAACAAAAAATGTGAAATCATTTTGTGGCATAATTATTAATAATCTATTTTCATAAAATGGAATGATTTAAATGTAGTTTCCAAAACACGCTGTAGAAATATCTCTTAAAAGACTGTGATTTAGATTTCCGGGAGAACATGGCGGACAGATAACAGCAACTACCGGAGGCTCTCTGAAAGGCTCGGCTCAAAAGTCAGGAATGATGCGGACTAAGGAGACATGAGCCAGTAGAGATATGCCCTGCTGACTCAGGAACAAACTGGGCTGAGAGAAACCAACTTGGAATGCAGTCCTGGGGCTAAAATAAGAACAGAAAAGATTCGGTGTGGAGGCTGGACCCCGCGCCATTGGAAACTGCGATTTGGGTTTCCCGCCGCTAGCTTGGCGGCTGGCTGCCTCCACAGCAGCTTGGCAAGGAGAGACGCGCAGAAACTCTGGGAATGGGAGTCTGCGAACGGAGTCGAAAACAGGACGGACAAGGAGGCGTACACTGACTTGTGGCGAGGTGAGTGAGAGAAACTGACACTCTACCACAGTTTGACTCTGGCGGAGGACTTTCTGGGCTCGGGCAGTCCTGTAAGAGCAGGGCGCGGTGGCGACTCCAGCCACACATTCCCCTCTCGGATGGGATTGGTGAAAAGTGCCTGGCCTGCGTGACGCTGCGGGCGGACTTGGTAGGCTGGCCTAACCCAGATCCCAGAGCCTGATGGTGGCCCGGAGGGGCGACTGACTCCCACGTAGGCTGCCAAGTCCGTAACTCCCTGGCGCGCAGCGGTGGGCGGGAACACCTAGCCAGCACAATTTGATCAGGCTGTGGCTGACAGGCAGGGAAGCTGGGCCTCCTATGTAAGCTTGCATATATATAAGAAACAGAGAATATGGGGAAAGGAAGCAACAAGAAAGGCTCCTCGGCCCCCAATTCTGAGAAACAAACAATAGCAGACACCGCACCAATAGACATTAAGCACCATATAGAGAGCCTCATAGACCAATTCAGGAATGAAGTTATCAACGACCTGAAGCTAGAAGTATGCAGAATAGTTAGAGAAATGCTAAGCACCACCCAGGAAAAAACAGATGGTGGAATGGAAGAACAGAAAAAGAGGGGAGAATTGTTTGATGGAGAAAACAGAGAAAGCATAGAGTACGTGAAGCAGGTTCAAAGGGACTATCAAGAAATTAAGAAGTCTATCCAAGACTGGCATAACAGCTTGAAAGAAACTAAGGACAGACTATCTGAACTGGAGGGCAGACTTGTAATATGGGAGAATGAAATGAAAAACTTCTTAAAAATAACAAAGAAACAAACAGCAATAATACAAAGACAAGAAGATGATAAGAGGAGCCATAACTTAAGGATTAAGAACATAAAAGAAGAAGTAGGGACACAAACAAGTGAACTACAAAAGCTACTCACAGAAATAATCCAGGAGAATTTCCCTAATTTAGCAAAAGGTAAAGATACTCAGATGTATGAGGCATACAGGACTCCAGCTACCTACAACCCTAACAGAGAAACACCCAGGCATATAATAATAAAAATTCCAGAAATTCAATACAAGAACAGAATATTAAAAGCTGTAAGAGACAAGAAACAGACCACTTACAAGGGAACACCCATCAGAATTACAGCAGATTTCTCTGCACAAACCATCAAATCACGAAGAGCATGGGGGGAAATAATTCAAGCTTTGAAAGATAATAATCTCCAGCCACAATTGAGATATCCTGCACAACTGTCCCTGGAAATTGATGGAAAAACAAGGTGCTTCCAGGATAAAGAGGAACTGGGGGAATTTGCAACCACCAATTCAACCCTATAGAAAGTATTGCAGGATATTCTAAAAAAAGAAAAATACAAAGAAACCAGAAATAGTGGCGGGGAGGCCACAACGAATGGAGCAGAGAACAAAATGAAGAAGACAAACTGACAGCTACTGACAGAAAAAGAGCTCAACAGAAATGAGACAGAGAAGATTGGATGATAGGAACAGCTATTTTGGAGAAAATGATATCTTAATAGGTAATACTGATTTAGTATCATCTTGTTTTGAAGTCTCATCTAGCTTTTGTTCTTCTGTCTCCAATGGTCTAAACAGGTTGTATCTTATTGGATTTTATTATGTACGATAGGATAAGCAAAAACCTTTTAAAGACAAGGAGATTATACAGAAACCACTGTTCATTTTCTGTTAGTCGATTCTAAATACTCTGTAATGCTGTCATTCTCTTAAATGGTTTTACATTGTTTTGATATACTTAATGCTACAGTATACGAAGTTGTACTTAAGGACTTCAAGGAAAGAGTCAATATGGTAACTACTTTTGGGTCGGAATTATCTGGTGGTGAAACACTATTCTGCTTAAATGGTTATGTTTTGATCTGCGCTGTTTCGCTGTTATGCCCTCTTTTTTCTCAATCTCCACTCCATTATTTACTTTTTTATTTTTATCCGTTTAATTAAAGGGAAAAAATAGCAGGATATATTATAGTAACCCACTTTGACTTTCTATTATCTTGATTTGAAGCCCTGTATTACTCTCACCATCTTGTTTTTGACTGATGTTCCCCTATTCTGTTTTGATGGATAGTATCAGGTTCGAAAGTTTAGGCATCAGCTGTGAAGATAATGAGATTCATTATAACGCCCATTCTTGTTGACTTTTATCTACTTTTGAAGACCTACAATGTCTCCAATGTTTTGGTTTTGTCGGTTTTGTTCTTTACTGTTTTGTTCAATTGTATTATAACTAATGATATAGGCAATTCTATTAGAGATAGCGGGAGGCATTATGGTAACCATTGTTGATCACCTTGTATTATGTTTTTATATTATCTATTATGTCCACCCTTTTGACTTGACGGATTCTGTTCTGTTATGTCTCATTTGGTTTTACTCTCTTCCAAAAAAGTAATAAGAACTGTGGGAGCAATGAAACCCAAAATGTGTAATAGTCATTGTACAAAAGAGAGGAAAAGAAAGTGCTCTAAACTATATAACTGCATGTATATTTAAGTGTATAAGATAGAAAATGATATCACAGAGTTTTATTGGATCATTGAACAGAACTGTTTGCAGTATCATTGTTGGAATGTCCACTCTACAAGCTTTAATTTTGTGACTTGAACAATTATTTTTAAGATGGCAATATGTAATCCATTAACTAATGATTTCCTACTGTTCATTTTTTTCTTCTGTAAATCTGTATAACTTGTACCCTTTCACTGTTTTTTTTCTTTTCTCCTTAAATAAAAAAAAAAGACTGTGATTTAGTAAATACTGCATTTGTCACAGATGGTTACAGAGATAAACCTACTGTTCACACTAGCTCTTTTCTCAAAACTTTTCTGTTATTAGAAGTCAGACACATTATAGTTAACTCTGAGATAAAATTAAAATGAACTTCTTATATAATGAAGAGCTGGTAGTATGGGAATTTCATTTTGGTCATCAGTCCCACTCAGATTGATAAATCTGATCACCTTTGATTTAAATTCAGTGATTGTTGTTTAAGGAGATTTTGTTTCCATTTTTTTGTTTTCCCTTTAAAATTTAATGTTTCCCACAAGGCTAAGGTTGTAAATTTGATTCCATATGTGTGTGTGTGTGTGTGTGTGTGTTTTGCCCCATCTCTGACTTGGAAGAAATAATCCTCTACTCTCATCACTTGTCTTAGTGCTATGATTCTTAATACAGATACTGAAATTTAACATTTAATGAGAACACTGCCATGGTTTTATCTGCTAGGCCATCTGACACATGATGTCACTTCATTCTGGAAAATTTCAATTTGATTCTTTTGCCCTTATTTTCACACCTGAGCGGTGAAATTTTACTTTAATATTTTATAGTGCTGTGAATTGAACTCAACACCTCATGCATGGTAGGCAGGTTCTGTATCACTGAGTTGTATCCCCAGACACAAAACTTTTTCATTAAATATGAGCCAACAGGAATGGCTTTTCCAGTGCTGGCTGAGTTGAAATGTTGGGGACCAGGCTATGTGAAAGATTAAGGGGGGCCTTACTAGGTGATTTAAGCCCTCAAAAATAAAGGTTTTGTAGACATACTTGCTCTCAGATGTCTTTTTTTAAATGCAGTTGTTATTTTGGTATTATGTGGTATTGTGATGATATGTGATATTAATAAAGTACTAAAATAGACGAAGTCATTCTACTGGCACATTTTTTATCTTTCAAACTTCCTTATTTCCACTCTAAGACTGGTTTTTATAGGTTCTATCAAGCATGATTGTAGAAGCCAGGCCAACTGGATTTAAGTTCCTAAAGATACCACAAATTTGGGGCACAAAAGCAATAATAATGAAATAAACACGCAATGAGATCAACATTTGGGGCCCAGAAGAATGGAAGTGATTTTTGAAAAAAGAATCCAAACAAATTACACATATAAACCGGTTTATTAGATTGTCAGTGATACTTTGAGACAAGTTCAAGTTATTGTATTTTACTTCATATAAACAGAGGAAGGAGGAAAGTTTTAAATTTCAAGCTTTGTTCAGCATGTGTGCAGTTAGCATCCACAGAAGCACCATTTGGGTATGGAAGAATTAGCACCACGGAATTTTAGGACCTAACTGTTAACATGCATCACTGAAAAAGTTGGAACATGGAAACTGAAATAGTATGTAGTATGATCGATCATAAACAACACAAGGCAATTTATGATTTCTTTTCATACAGTACAATACAATCACAATCAATGAGAACCTTTTAAGTACAATACAGGACAGAAAACACTTTGTACCCTGTTAACACTAAAGCAGTTACAGATTTTTAAAAAAATGTTTCTTGTAAGAGGCCATGGGTTGAAATCATCCTTTCCCCCTCAATTTTTAAAGTCAGAGTTATATAGTTACATGATCTCTTAAGAAAGTATTTTCAAATCTACATGTCTTCTACCTCAAGGCTGACAAATGATGGGTTGAAGACTTAAAGTTTCAATGAATTAAACAAACATAACTCCCACAAAAACCTGACAGAGTCAAATAGTGCTCCAGTGTGGTGGAAGGTTTCTCACATAAGACCAGTTTACCAGTGTCGTTGATAATGAGTCTTCCCCTCCGTGGAGGAATGTCAAGTGCGGAAGCCTTGCATTCGTGATGGACTTCGGCTCATTTCTTTCACCAAATGCCTTTATTCTGGATTGTAACATAAGAGATTTATTCCTTATTCCTCAACTGTTTTTGTAGTGTCATAGGGCTGTTCCTTATGGTTGGTTTGACAACAGTGAAAAGGGTTGACATTCTCTCTGGAATTAGGGTAATTTGTGAGCTAAAGAAAAAATATTAATTTAAATTTAGCAAATATGAAATTGAAAAGGGAATTTCCCAATACAAACCCATAATTAATACAATTGAAAACCTTTCTGTTAGAAAGCATGTAACAAACCCTCGATTTTTGTTGTACCTAGGCCAATTATAGCATATGAAAAGATACTGCATAAGAAATGTGCAATAAGAATAGATACAGGTATATTCAAGTCTCAATGCATTTATGCCAAGGAAAATATAGTTTTACTCACCAAGAGAAGAATATACCTTGATGTATCTATGCAGACACATGAATCAATCATATATCTGCCCAATGTCTAGTTCTGGAATAGTGCTAACAGGGTCATTTAAGAAAAAGTACTCCATTACAGTACGGCAGCAATTTCATGTTGTCTATATTTAACAGTGAAACATTTTTGAAAATAGAATCAGTACTATACGGTAAGTTTACAATTCACCATATCTATACTTGTGATACATGCGTTTTTTGATTTCCAAGTGTTTAAAAATCCCACTAGGACCAACATCTTTCAGAACAACAATCTAACATTAAACAAAACTTTCTAAGGAAAATATTTAGCATCACAGATTGAGAAGTTTTTTACTCAGCATCACAAAATACTCAGTAGATCTACATTTAAGATTGTTCATGCCTTGACATTAACACACCTTTGGGTTAATATATCTTATTTAAAAAGAAAGCAAAGAAACAAACTAAACAGTCAACATGGAATTTTGTCTTCAGTTTCTCTTTGATAAGCACAGACTCTGATAATCTTGACTTCTTTCCATACCATGTAATGACTCTATGCAACTGCATATACATACAGTAAAATGCTGAAAACCAGATATAGAAAAAAATGATTCCATGGAGAGACTTAAAAATAAGTAATATTATGGAAAAATATTTTCTTTGTAAAGTATGCTGCTCCCAAACAAAAAAAAGAAAGCAAAATTTGTTTTTAGCCTATCCTTATACATGTTATCCTATGTTTTTTCTGCTGAACTACATCGATTGAATAAATCAACTACTGATTTCCGGGACAGCCAACACTTACACCGCAGGACACCTATGTGGATGCTTTCAATCTGATAATTCACCAACCTGACTTGAGCAAAGAAAGAAAATTGATTGATTTATGCTTTGGATTACATTAAAGAAAACCTCAACTAAAAGTTGAGTTATGATAGGCTAGCTAATGATTTTGATTGCTGTTATATTTGACCAACATTTCAAGACAAGGCAACAAAAATTAAAAATGAGATCTAGAAAATAAAAATTGGCCCAAAATTGTTCAGTGAAAATAATCTTCAAAATTTACAGTTTTAACTTCAAATGATTGTAGACCTAGACAGTCTTGCCATTATCATATATAGTGTTACTTTTGATTTTTATTTGTTTTGTTCATTGGTTATATTATGTAACATAATTTTCTGTTAATTAAAATAGTTTGATTTATTACATTACACTCTAAGTGGCTTTAGAAAAACATTTAACTAGAATAAATTTATAAAAGGATAAGGAATATTTTAAGGGATTTTAGACAAATTCTATATAAATAGTTCAAGGTAATAAAGTGCCTTCTTTTCTAGGTAATTAATTTTTAGTAAAATATTTTAAGGCTTTATAAGAAACCCAACATTATCAGATGTTTGATAGTGTATGGGCTTACATTATTAATTAGCATTCTTTTGTAGCTATTGTGATATTTAATCTTTCAGTCCATATGGTAATTTTTAATAATTAGCAGCTTAAAATTATAAAATTCAGTTGTCAATTTTAAATTCATTTTGTGGGAAAAGGGAAAGATGTAAAATTTCTAAATGCTGTGACGTGTTTGTGAACATACTGATTTATGTCAAAATATAAAGCAACCAATGTCCCTCAAAAAAACAGAATATTTAACACCATGGGGAAGACGGTCATCATTTCATTCATGTATTGTTGTTTTTAAATGTAACGTGATTGGGCATCCTTAAATGAAAGAGGTCAAAGAAAATCAATGATAAAATTTTCAGCTTACAGGCACAATGAATACCTTTATTGCAACAGTTTATGCATAATCTGTATCAATGCCAACATCTAATGGTAAACATTCAATATTCATTTTGCTTTTACTACCCATGGGTATCTCACAGGAAAATACTCTTAACCTAATCAAGACGTATATCTATACAGTAGCCATAATCATGCAGAATTCTATTTATTACATATCTTACCACTTCTCTTTGGGTAATATGGGTATGTTTTAAGCACATCAGTGTACTTGGTTATCTACACCAGTCTGGATTTTAAGATAAATAATAGCTATACAGATATCAATTGCTCAATTATTTTTAACCAATATAAAATAATAAAAATGTTTGAATAATTACTTTCAAGAATTTTATTTTGATGAGAAAATTAGTAAAATGAGGTATAAGATTAAATGGCCATGATATCTAAAATATTTTTCAATCACCACTGGACTAATTTAAAATGTTCTTTAAAAGTTTTGAGGTCAAGATGAAGGAAAGTAAAAATTTTGAAGAGAGTGGGTTTAAGTGAAATGTTCCACCTTATTAGAAAAACAGGAATTACTAGTAGAAAAAGTGCTAGTCACGGTGCTTGGTTTGTTTTTGAATCCAAAGCCTAGTAAGAGCAATTTCAGGGTTAAAAAATTTAGTGACATAAACCTTTATAATTGCACATTCTTTTACCAAAGTGCCACAAGTTACCAAACACTTTTGTAAAAAGCAGTACTTTTAGTAGTACTTTTAAAAAATCTAAATGCATATACAGTTTTACCTTTTTCATACTAATGTAGTACAGTTTCATAAATTTAGCATAAATGTAACCAGGAATTTGAATTATAACTTTCTTGAAACAGTATTGTGTTTAAAAAAATACTGTTAATAGACTTTGTCACTATGAAAATTCAAATCCAATTGCAGCCAAAGCATTCCATTAAATCTAAGAATATCATGAGAACTTATTTAGGGAAATTTTAGTAATACTCTGCCATGCAATGCACAGAAATCATATACTTTAAAAAACATACTGGGTAAGTTATCCTCTTTTTTATCTATTTGACTATATATTGTTTTCCTCTTTTCAATCACTGAAGTATCAATATCATAAACACATTTGAAAACAATATTAAATACTGATGTTTCTAGCCTTCACCTGCTAATATCTAAGAAGTATGGTAAAAATAATGGGTTACTGATGTTCACACTTTAATCTCTTTATTCTAAATATAAATGACAAATGGAAATGTACAGATACAATAAAAAGAAGATGATAGTAGGCACCAAAGAAATTATATATGGAAGAAATAAAATAGTAAGGAACAGTATGGAAGTTCTCCATATTAATGAATTTCATCCATCAGGAAAAGATAATTAAAAATGGAGGTCTCTACCATGAAAAAATTTTATTAATGGATTTTTTCAAATAAGTGGCATGCATATAAAGTATGAATATTTTTGTTATTTTTGAGAAAATAAAATTAAACTGGGGAGTTACCTAATTATAATCTGAGACCCAAAATACTATATTGCTGAAGAAAAAGTGAGACTGTAAGGTGATGATTCTCAAAGGCAGGTCATCTGGGTTTGATTATCCCAGAGGCTAAATCTGTGATCTAATGCCTCATTTGATTAGAGTGCAAATGCTGATAAAAATTCAAAACACCTAATGCTAAAATTAGGATTAGTTTATTATAAAATGATTAACAACACAAAGAACCTTTCCTTTTCCTACAATTTGACAATTTCAGTCTTAAATGTAAGAATAACTATATAAAAACATTGAAAATAAATGATTACGTAAACATTTCATCTTTTGAGGATGTAAATGTGACAGAAATTAATATTCTGAGAAAATTAACATTCTAAGAAAAATTAGTATTCTGAGAAAATTAACAAACCTTAAAAACATTAGTACAGAGAAGGAAAAGAATGGAAACAAAGCTTTTATAAGCAGAAGAGGAGGGGATGAAGGGAGAGTAGAGGAATAGGGAAAAAAAGGTACATCATATACAGATACAAATTCTCTATGATGAATGTGATCATATACACATAAATAAATTATTTAAAAACTTAAAAAAATTATTTAAAAACTAAAAGCAGAAAGTGCTTACTTCAGGTGCACATATACTGAAAGCAACAAAACAAAGCATGCTAAATCACCAATAACTCCAAATCCAACATAGCAAATTATATAATGGGCAGATATGCAGTCACAGAAGCTTTTCATAGTTTCTGAGTATAAAAACATAATCCTTTGTTGGTAAATACAGTCTCAGCATTAAAAGTTGTTAAACATTTCAACTGAAATGTAGATTTTAAATAGAAGGTGCAGATATATGCAAACTCCATATTATACATGACATTCCAACTATAATTAGCTTGCATAATACTCAGAATAGTATGACTCTACAATCTCTCTTGCAAATATGCACAGATTTTTTTTTTACTTTGCAAACGCTAGACAATTGTATTTACCTAAAATAGCTTTTCCTTGGTAGCAGTCCTATGGTGTTGACATAAATGCTGAACATACCTAGAAGAACCATTCGTACTACATTATTTAATCTTGTTTTTCTAATATTAAGCTATTTGTAGCATTTTTATTTATAAAATGCTCAATACTTATTGTAGTTATTTCTTATTATATTCTGGTGAGGAAAGCAAAATTAATAAATTGTGCAGTGGAGGAGCTGCACGGGGCTTGTAAAGTGTTTTTCTGCTCTCTAGTTATTTACCTGGCATTGCTCTATGCTGGTGGTGGTGAACTTAGGGCAAGTGTGCCACAGCGGCTGATTGTATCACTGAAGGCTCTACAAGGTTTACCATCCTTTTTCTATACTGAGCATCCTGTGTGCTCTTTGGGGCCAACGACTGCATTTGCTATGTACTGTAACATACAGACCTAGCAGAGTGCTTAGCTCATAAGTATACAAGATAACTGTCTGTTGATTTAATGAATAAGAAGTGGGACTGAGAAAATAGAACAAATAACCTCAACATAATACTGTCTCACTCTGCCTCTGCATTCAAAGCTGTGCTTGTCTCCTTTTGCTTCTGCTCCACAATAAAACTCTTCTTAATAATAGGATAGAATCACCAATTTTTTTTTTTGAGGCAAGGTTTCAGTATATGGCTCAGGCTAGCCTTGAACTCTCTTTGTAGCCCAGGCTGGTCTCAAACTCATGAGGATCCTCCTGCCTCAGATTCCAGAGTGCTGGGATTACAGGTGTGCGCCACCATACCATGGTGGATCACCTGTTGTTGATAGTGAAGGTGGCACAGCCCATTCAAATGTATTCTCCAAGAAGCAATAACACCATTGAGAACTACAACTACTAATAAAACTTCTAATTACTCATTTTTACCTTTGCCAGTCATTTGAGTTAAAAGTTGTACTACACAGATTCTTTTCTTATGGAGATTATGAGAAGGAACTGTAAGGACAGCTGCACAGCTACAGCAACAGCAGGAGGAGTAGTTGTTCTTTTACTTTTTCAGTACTGAGAGCAGGAAAGCCCAAGCCCCTGAGATTATGATTTTTTGCTGAACTACGTTGCACTTAGATGATGACAAAAATCTTTTCTAGTTCTGAAATTCTTTATCATGTTAACTTGTTCTTCTTCTGATTAGAGGGGTATCTGTGCAGTGCTCAAAAACCTATTTTATTTTTAAGAAAAAAGGATAAACTTGAAAAGTTTAATGCTTCAGAAACCTTGAACTGTATTAAATGATTTTTTTTTAAATCACTATTGCTCCTTGCTTGGAAATTATACCATGAAAAGCCTTTTAAATCCTGAATAATTGGCTGGTCCGAAGGTAGTGAGTTATCTCAATTGATTGTTCACAGTCAGTACAGATTGAACTCCTTGTTCTACTCTTTCCCCCCTTCTCACTACAGCACTTGACTAGTCTTAAAAAAAATCCTGAATAATTCTAGTTAAATTGTATCAACATAAAGTGACTATCATAATACTTTACACTGTCAGCAAAACTAGCATCTATGAGTTTGTTTCTATTTCAATCCTTCACATCAGCTTGCCCCCTAAAGAACAGGTTGGTTCACTACTCAAGTACAATTCATGAGCTCATTTTCCATTTCAGAGAGAGGTGAAATTATTTGTTGCAAGTGCAGTTATGGTTTAAATTACATTATAGAAAAACACATGGGTTTGACATGAAGTTTGAATGTCTAACTTAAATTACTATACATGTATGTAAAAACAGCACTTTTAATAATATTTTGACTAAGTAACAACAAAACAAAGGCACAAACCAGAATGTAAAAACCTTTCATTTGTTTTTGGTGCTGGGGACTGAACGTAGGGCCTCGTGCATACTCAGCTGTGCTCTAGTACTGTGCTGCTCCTCCTGCCCCCTAAAAACTTAATTTTTGCCATTTCAAAGCATAAGTAGGAAGGAGGAGGAACAATTATTTACTATCAGCTTTAATTGTTGTTTATCTACAGTCTTTCAAAACCCTTCAAAGTACATCAATGAGTTTTAGAATGGTTTAATTCACAACCTAAGATCACTTTGCCTATCATTTAGCCGATATTATTTTTCATATTCAAATAGGAACAAAGACCATATCTTCATTTCTCCATGCGGTAGGAAACACTATTGGCAGTTAGTTAAAATTAAATACTACAACTAAAATGGTCATGGGCCATTTAGAGAATTCAATTTGTGCATACAGCTCAAAAGAATTTAGCATTCTTTAGAGTTCAGACATATTTTAGTATGATGGCATGTAAGTTCACTTTATAGGTTAAATTTTACTAATGAAGTTCCCTTGGTAATTGAAATGCAACTGGTGTTTATGAGAAATAAGCCTGATTCCACACCAAAGTAGGTCATATTAAAGAGATGTCTTAATTCAGTATTTTTGAATTATTAGAATGAAATACAGTAAAATAATAGGAACCAGAAAGAGAAAAATAAGTCTGTGAGGGAGAAGGAAAGTAGGACTACTTAGTGATGGGTAGGAAGGTGAAAGAAATGAGAAAATGCATGAATAAGAGAGATACAGAGAAAGATTAGCATCTTCTCACTACTCCGTCTAAATTTACTTCATTTAGGTATTCTCCTGGTGGAGTTGATATAAGCCCTGTGCTGTATTTGTGTTCTTTCTCTTGCTGAATAATTGTAGCAGTAAGGAAAATGGTATACTAACTTCCCATAAGGATGAGGAGGTGGCTACTGTGCACGCTGTCACTTTGTGACAATGTACCAGGACCCTTTTGTGTTCCTGAACAGCCTTGAAAATGAAGATGATTAAAGATGTCAGTGGACTAGCCGAAGGTCAGCTCGATCCTCTCCTTTAGTTAGATATGGTAAATTCAGCCACCTTTTTGCTGTGGATATGGTTTTCTTTTCATAGCCAACAATAAAGAGTAAAATCCACCGTTTGGATCTATTGGAACATATTGTATAGTAATACAACTCCCCTGAATTATGATATAATCTTGCTCAAATTTATTGCTGCCCCCGGGACCTTAATGAATCTTTGCAAAAATGGCAAAATTTAGGCAAGGAGAATTAGGACGTTCAGAGAAATAAAAATGCAACCTGGATATTGCTCTCACTGTTTGCTCTTCTTTCACTCGTATCATCTTTGCTAGGAATTACAGATCAAAGTGAGTCTCATAACAAAAGTAAGTTCTACAGCTCCACATTACATCATTTTAAGAGTATAAAACAGCTACTGAGGCATCATCATATTGACAAACCATGAAAGTTTTCTGTCCAGCATAGAGATAATCCTCTCCTGAGATGATTTGTCATAATTACCTTCTGTAGCCTGAACAGTAAACGGAAGGAAACAACAGTTCTGTTGTCATTGCAATTGCTAAATGCATTCACCCAGTGTCTCTCTTTTTACTATACTATTTAGAATCTTCCAACACAGTATCTTTTGATCCATATAACTCTAAGGTGGCAGAGTTGTTTGAATGTTATGAGTATTTCAGTTGATATTAATAGTGTATGTTCCCCTGCATTCTTCTAATAGACTTGCTGCCATATTTTTAAGAGTGTCAATTAAGATATGTACTTAGTGAAGATCTGCTTATTAAAAAGGTATCAAGAACTATCATGAAACTTAAAAATATAGATAATTTCAAATCTATTAGGCTTAACAATGGAGTTTTTCGAGTGTTAAATAAACTTCCAGAATATACAAAACCAGTGGTATAAAAATCAGATCAGTGATTGCTGGGATGGTGAAAGGGCACGGAAAAATTGACAGAGAAAGGGTACACAGGAACTTTCCAGTGTGAGAGAAACATTCTTTGTTTCCATATTTGTCAAAATCGATTGAAAGGTATATTAAGATATGAGCATTTCACATTGCGCAAATTGTATCTTAATCAAAATGTTAAAAGGTATTACAACTACTATAATCTTGCAAAAGTATTGGAGGTTTTTTTTTTTTCTTTCCTTTTCTTCATTTAAAAACTTCTTTGAAACTACCTTTAGAAAGCAGCATACTCTGAAGTAGAGCCAGAATTAGTGCTTTGAGGAGGACAGGGACTTTCAGGGACCACTGGTGAGGCAGTACTGTGTAACAGTATAGAAAGGAGAATGATTCACTTAAGACCTGAGCAAAAACAAAACAAGATTTTACCTTACAATGCTTGATACAAAGTCAAGCGGTATATTTAGTATTTCACACTTAAAACCATGCTGAATGCCAATGGCCAGGACTTAATTTATGATATTACTTCATCTCTTCAAATGTAAGGGGCCATGTATTCATTCATCAGCTTTAAAGTAAAATTTCCAATGAAGGCCTGCTTTCCTACAGAAATAACCTATGTGACAATTCTAAAAATAAATGAGAAAATTCTATTGGTTCTGAAAAGAAAATAGTACATTACAACAGAATGCTATGAATGATGTCAAGTATTTACCTGTAAAATTAAAGCGGAAATTAAAAGCCAATTATTTCTCCAATTTTTTTTTGTTATTTCAAATGAAGCCTACCAAAGGCATATGCTGTCCCAAACCATATGTCATATAAAGACATTTAAAATAAAAATAAAAAATTTTACTGCTGATTGTCATTTCAATCTGGGATTGGAGAAAAAAATAATTTTCCTAAACAACACCTGGTTTATGAAGGGAACACAGTAAATATTTGATAAATGAATAAATGAATGGTCTCATTTTTCTTAAATTGCCATTGCTTACGTGACATGGTGGCTTCTTACTCCACATTACAAATTGATTAAAAAGAAAATATGTAGGCACATATTTAATTAGTTTTTTACAAAAGCTTGGAAACCCCTAACCCACATATTATTACTGCTACTGCTATTGCTAATATAAAATTTGCATAAATTTAAATTGATACAATATTAAAAAGCTCAATAATTTGATACAAGATAACATGGATACCCAGTTATAAAATTTTCCTTTTAAAAAATGACACTAAAAGACATTATTTTCATCTTGAGAGTCAGCAAAAAAGTATACAATCAATAGAATAGTCGTGGGGTACTTTATGGAAATATCACTGTGAGAGGATTAAAAGTTTGTAAATATCAAAAGAAGACAGCTCTAATGCTAGGAGATAAAAATTATAGTTTAAGGGCCTGGGGATTTAGCTCAGCAGCATAAGTGCCTGCCTTGCAAGTGCGCAGTCATGAGTTTGACCCCAGGTACAAAAAAAATTTTTTTTTAGTTTAAATATGAAAGAAGAAAAGCTGAGTATCAAGATAATGACCTGTAAGAAACTCTTTAAGACAATCACTGGGGCCTAAATTTTAATGGCTCCATACTATTCTGAAAACAAGAGCTAAAGTGTGCATTAATTTAAAAAGCTGTTTTTTAAGGGTCAAAATGGCCTGCAAATATTATCTGGTAATAATGTTTCAACTTTAGAATAGACAGGTGGAAAACAGTTGCGAGACAAAAACAATCTAAATGAATCCACATACTCCTACTGATTTTGAAGCAAAATAACAGGGAAGCAGATGACGGGCAGTATAAAAACCATTGAATGAGATACAGTTCAAATGTTGAAAGCAAATAAATGATTTTGAAAAGGTCTCATGATATCTTTTAAGATTTTTCCTATTTCTTATAAATGAAAGTGAAAGAGAGTCCTTCAGGAAAAAAATAAATCAAAGTTGGCAGACATAGAAAAGCAATTGTCAATTCTCTATGGATACCTACACCAATATTAGAAAATTAGTGAAAATAATTCTATTAGTGCTGGGGCAATTGGTTCTCACATCATGCAAACTGCCTAGTAATCCTTTTAAGCGGTTCTTATGGTGTCACTGGATGAAACTAAAAAAATTTATTTATTTTTTTTATAAAATTACAAAGAGATTCCAATTTCAAACGAAACTTTTCAGTTTATAAACAGTTTATTTTCTTAATGGTGTCTGTGGATGAATAAAAATTTTTGATACAGCCTAAAGTATAACGTTGTCCTTTATAGTTAGTGCTTTTTTGTTTTCTGTTCAATTGTGCTCTTTAACCGTCGTCAGAAAACAACTTCAAGAGCCTACAGTAAGCCCAACTCCCCTCTGGCTGATGTGTGATTTCTTGTGATAAAACAAGTTCCTCTCCTGGTTTTGCATAATTTTGTTACACTTTTTAAAGATGTGTATATTGTGAATTAAGAATTAACAATGATGTTACTATTAAGTGCTTATTTGATGACAGATATTTTGCTAACAGCTTCATGTATTTGAAGACATTTAATTTTCTTTAATAAGAGAATTTGGTTGACCATAAGGAACCTTATGTTTTGTTACTGATACAATCTCCTGGACATAGAAGATTGTTTGGCACACAACAGATGGTTGATAAGTACAAAATGAATGCCAAATGAATAAATTCTCAAAGCAGCATTGTAAAACTAAGTAAATTGCATCAAATTCCACAACCAATAGAATTTGGCTTGAATCCAGGACTGGCTGACAGTAGTCTGTGCTCCTTACTTCTCTGAGATCAGCCTCCGGATGATAACTTTGTTAGGGACCAGGACTCAAAAGTACAGCTGAAATTACTGTTACTACTTGAGGGGATGGAGGAAGTGGATTATTATCGATTTATTCTTCTCATAGTAAAAGAAAAATGTGGAACTATTAAGCTCCTCCTTGATAATATGAAGCATATTGATCTTTTAAACATTTATAAATATGATACTTTGTGCAGATTAAGCTAATCTGCACATGAAACTTTTAGAGACATAACTACAAGGTCAGCATAATTCAGTCTTCACATATGAATTTGGAATTCAACCTGCAAACTCCTCGGTGATGATACAAAATAATGGTTAACTGGGAATACCAGAGAGCAAGGTAATTTACTTAAGGGAATATGTTACTTAGAGCTATAATCACAATGTTATTAATCCTACTGAAATAAAAATTTCTAATAGGTATTATTTTGCATTTTTACTTTAATAAATACAACATAATTAATATTATTGAATTTTGTTGCATGCCTGGGACTATCCTCTTTAACAAGTATGATCACTGGATGATGATGGAATGAAGATGTGGGTTCTTGAGTTAATTTGATAAAAACCTGAAACATTCCTTTCAAATGTCTGTCCAAAACTTAACAGTGGTGGTCCTGCTCATAAGACTGTAAAGACTCACTAGTTGACTTTTAATTAACTGAGCTTACTATACAAATGAAGTAGTTAAATGATCTAAATAACATTTTTGAGGGTTACTCTGCAGTGCTGGTGTCGTGGCAAGATTTTTGATAGTGGCATGGGAAGAGAGGAAGTTCTGACGGACTAAGGAGGAAAGCACAAAAGATGACTTAAGAGTCTGAGGCAGAGGCTGATGTGTCGATGGACAGAATCCAGTTAAGTGACTCATGCAAAGATAAAAGCACCAGTGCAATTAACTTGCTGTGCTTCTCACCAGGGCTTAAACTGAGTACGTGATAAGTGCAAAATGGCCTACAGAAGGAAGAAAACAAGAAATTACGTAGAATGCATCCTAAACCTCTTCGAATTAGCTATATGCTATTTTTTTTTTAATTTTGTACTGTGAATCAAAGTCAGGGTCTTGTGCTTGCCTGTCAGGTGCTTGTACTGCTGAACCCACTATATGCTAATTTTACATGCTTAAATTTTACCTAACTTTGATTTTTCTTTTTTCTTTTTTTGCCTTTTTCCATTTTATCGGTACCGGGAATCGAACTCATGACCGCCTCCTTGCAAGGCAGGTGCTTATGCCGCTGAGCTAAGTCCCCAGCCCCCTAACTTTGATTTCAAAGCTTAACATTTAAAATTTTTGTAATGTTCTTACAAAGGCTTCGATAAGCAGCAGGCTTGTTAAAACCCCAGAATTTTATTAGGGAGTTAAGTGATTACAGCAAATCATTTCACCCCAGGGCCAGAGTTTTATTGGTTAGGTGAGGATAGTGATGTGGAACCAAACTCACTGGAATCAGGATAAAATGAAATTAGTGAAACAACTTTAAAATCGTATCAAATTATATGCAAATTATTACAATTTAAAAAGTTTAGCCAGGACTGGTGGTGGTGGTGCACACCTGAAATTCCAGCAGTCTGGGAGGCTGAGGCAGGAGGACTCAAAGTTCAAGCCCAGTATGGGCAACTTAAATGACCTAGAAAGACCCTGTCTCAAAAGAAGACAATTAGAGGGAAAAAGGGGCTGAGGATGTAGTTCAGTGCAAATGACTTTGTTGCTAAGGTATTTAAGTTGCCCCTGCTTTAAATAGGTGGTTATCCTTATTCCACAAGACTTTTTAGATGCCACCTGTCTTCATTAAATATATTTTAAACTTAGCTTCCCTTATGACAATCCTATCTCTTTAACCGGAATTTAAATTCTAAACCGGACAGTTTCTTCCTTTGCACTTCCCTCTATACCTAACACTGTGTGGATTTTCTAAATCTTCTCTTGTCACTTAATCATCACTGTCCCCCTTCCTGTTCACCTTTGAGATCAAAGTACTTAACAGACAAATCAAAGAGGCAATTAATGTTCATGAAAATGATCATTTAAAAACTTGCTAAGAGACACAGTGTCATTTTTATTTTAAAGAAACTCACAAATTAAGGTACAGTTTAATATGAAATCTTTTGCTTCTTGCAGATCCTAAATTTTCACTTCAAAAAAATTTGTTTTCTTTGCTTAATAAATTCACTGTCTTTCTACTCATTCAGTGGTCGTGGGTGCCAGACCCCATGTTGGAGACTAGAGGTACATTCATTTGTATAACATACATGTTTTACTATGATTAGCGTTAAGCTTTTTCATTCAAAGTAGCTTTTGAAGCCTAATCAAACTGTCCTATTTTTTCGTTCAACAGATACTTCATTTACTTGTCACGAATAGGTAAATGTGAGAAGTATAGTTGAAACCATTATAAAAAACTGTATTTTCTTTTCTTTAAAAAACTATCCTTTATAATTAATTACACTGTGAAACAGTGCTCAAAATATAGTATCCACCAAAAAACGTATACACACTTCAGGAAAAGAAAAATAGTATGATTGTTTTTAGCAGATCGGTGTTACCCTCCTGTAGCAACCTATCACAGAAACCCCACTATACTGCCAGCCCTGAGAGAAGAAATTGAACATGAAAATGTATGTGTAGCGATCTGAATGACCAAGGTTACCCAAGCAGCAGTTTGCTGTACTAATAAATGTCTGGAAGCTTATGGCCACCACTTTGAGCACCTCTTGTAACTATAGAGTCCAAAGGTAACTTGTATTAATCTCATGATGTCTTAATAAATTTAGTATTAAAATATTAACACAAATTTTTCTTCCCTTGAAGTATGTATACATTTTTTTGGGCAGACCGTATACTTCACTGATACAAAACAACACAAACATTTGATGGCAGCAACAATGGACTGGACAAAGTCCATTGAAACAAAGTAGTGCAACACTGTGAAGCAGTTGGCACTAAATACAAAGGTGCCAGGAAAGATGGGACGGTTAATAAATATCAGGTGAAACAAAGAGCAGCTGGAGAAAAATGAAAGAAGGGTGTGGAAGGAAAGTTTCACTGACTCCAGAGATACAGAAATTGACAGGGCTCTAGGGAGAATGCCTACTCTGATCAGTGTCTCTTTGATGGATAAGTGAGCTGAGTTCACAGAGGTTCAAATATGTGCCCTGGGGCCAGCTAAAAGGCACAGATTCGGGGCTTCTGATCGGCAACAAAGTTCCCTTACATACTATATTGCTGCACATCATGAGTTCAAAGGCAAGCCTGGAAGGATTTTTGAAGTGTCCATCAATGCTTGAAATCATAGTCCAAAAACATACAATTTTTGCTGGCTTTATTATAACATAAACATAGTGAATAATTTAGTATTTACATTGATTTTAATTTAGAGTTATTTTGTAATAAGTTTGCTAATGCTAATTTGTCATTTGAATTTTAGCTATTAAAAACCTTAGAATCAAGTTCTGTGTTTATCTTTTCTGTATAAACCATAAAACATTTCCTTCAAATTGTATGTGGATTTTAGGTAATGTGTCTTGCATCAGATTCAAATCACCTCAATAGAAGTACTATTAAATTACAACAAGCGCTTTTTTGTGTGTGTTTCACTTTTATTTATTTTGTTTGCGAACAGGTTTGCTATGCTGGGGGCTCAAATGATCCTGCTTCCTCAGCAGCCCAAATGGTGGCTACAGGTGCTGGCCACACCACCCAGTTTTGGAGTACTACTCTACCAAAAAGAACAATAAATTTGAGTCTTTGGAAGAAAACAGATGCACCCTGAGACCACGATATTAAGTGAAATAAACCAGGCACCCAAAACTAAATATTGCATGATTACTCCTCTATGACAAGCCCAAAATGCAAATAAAAAGAAAAAGACAGCCAATAGGAAGTAGGGAGATAGGTGTTCCTCATAAGGGAAGAGGAGCAAGAGATAGAGGAAAGGAAAGAGGGAAAGGGAATTAAAAAGTAATTAAGATGTGCTATGTACCAATTTCCCACAAAGAATGTAAACTTTATGTACTGCAAACATGTATGATTAAAAAAATAAAGCTAGTTGTAAATGCAAAATCTTTGTGAATCAATTTAAAAAAATGAGTCAGGGCCGGGATATAGTTCAGCAGCACAGTACCTGCCTGACAAGAGCAAGGTTGTGAGTTTGATCCTTGGGACAAAAAAAAAAAAAAAAAAAAAAAGGAGAGAGAGAAAAGAGTCGAACAATATAATGGTGTTTAGTGGAACTGCACAAAGATAGCTAATAATTCAAAGACATTTTTAAGTGGGATGCAGTTTAATAATTCCTGAGGAGCAGTAGTGCACTTACTTTCTTATAATGTCCACAGGCATTCCTCATTCTAGAAAAATTTAGTATAAATGACAAAGTAGGTTAATAATTATGGAATAAGGCTCTGAACTCATTGAATTTTCAGGCTGGAATTCACTGTGTTATTCTAAAGTTTTCCTGTTAGAAAGACAGTGCTTACGTCAGAGACTACAAATCAAGGGGAGGTTAAGTTCTGGGTGTTGAAAGCATGTGCTCAGAGGAGTGCAGGGCAGTGAATAAATTTCGGTGATTTAGGGGTGATAACGGTGAACAATGCAGAAAGATCTTTAATAGCAAGGGGGCCCTGATATTGTGATAATGTTAGTATACTAGCTGCACTCACTACAATCGCTTGGTTAACTCTTTTCAACTCGAGATTGTTTTTCCCTCCCTGCCAAGACTACATTTCTAATAATACAGTGGAGAATAATGAAATGATGACACAAAATCTAAACTAATTTTTTGAAGTAAATCAGAAGATTGTTAAAAATTTGAGTGCTACAAAAATTATGGAAATATTGAAGATGGACACATATTAAAAATAATGCCATAGTTTGAAAGCACTGATAGTAAGATAGCATTAATACCATAAATTATTAAATTCCTAAAATGAATAAAGATTCAATATTATCAAAGTGTCATGATCAACTAATTTTTGATAGTTTCAAGATAGTTAAGTTTATATAACAAGATCATAAGCAGTGTACACGTCATTTTTGCTTATTTACATATATATTGATTATATAATTTTAAACTATTGATTTTCTTAAAGAATTTTAATAACAGGAAGATTTATTTTAAAGAGAGCTTTCAAAGAGTAAGCTTTTAGAATATGTTTCTTGAGGGGCTGGGGATTTAGCTCAGCGTCATAAGCACCTGCTTGTTAGCAGGCAGTCGTGAGTTGGATCCCTGGTACCGATAAAAAAAAAAAAAAAAAAAAAAAAAGAGTATGTTTCTTGGGTAGAGTTTTTTCTTACTGCCAATGATTTTGAAAATAGTATTTGAAATAGTTCATTTGCAGACAGATGTGTTTTAATTTTACACCTAAATTATGTTTCCTGTAAGGCTGCTTAAAGTTTCATACTGAATTAATCAAAGATTTTGAATTCATTCAGTGAAATTACTGTTAAATTCCAGGAAAAATGTCCACTCAAGTACAGAATCTTGGATTAAAAAAATGTCCATATAAATTATACTTTCTTAGACAAAACTGGCATATATATATATATGAAAAAGCTATGGAAATTCTAGTATATAAGCCCAATTGTTCTGTTAACAGTAATTGCAAATATTCAACAAAAAAGCAATCAAACAGTGTCCATTTAGAGTCCCTAGGTCTCAGAATAATAAACAACTCTACCTCTAAATTAGTAGAAAAATATGCAGACAGAATATCTTCCACTCATGAAGATTATGAGAATCTTTTAATCTCAATATAAGCATTATTGCTTTGAAACAATAAGTTTCTATAAGTAACTATAATTATCTATAGGATAAGATTTATACTTGTAGAGCAAAATAACAATAACTATAAATCTATTATTGTAGAGACAAGGGTTACAAGATCATCTTGCATATTTAAAAAAAGGTTGGTAAGAAAATATGAAAGAAGTTGCCAGAGGCTGGGGAAAGGCCAATGGGAGATGTAATGGGTATAGAATTTCAATACTACAAGACAAATTCTAGAGATTGGTTAATCTCTAGACTAGGCATATTTAAAAAAAAAAAGTTGAGAAAGTCATCATTAGCAGCTTAGAAGGTCGACCTGTGAGCAACTGAAAGAATTTTCACTTGATTTAGGTTGGAGAGGTTTTAGAACATTCTGGTTATAAAATCTAAGTATGCAATCAGTGGTTGGATGTCAAGTTAAAACGGTCTGAGTTGGCTGGGGATTTAGCTCAGTGGCTCAAGAGATTGCCTGGTAAGTGCAAGGTCATGAGTTTGATCTCTGGTATCAAAGAAAACAGTCTGAGTTTTGGAAATGGAGGAGAAACTGGCATTCTCAGCAATCACTGGCTTGCAAATATGATAGTACAGAATCTTGGATTAAATACTCATTTAGCCTGTTTAAAGTGAGCCCTAGATATTATGCTAATATTTTTAACAGAAAATGGCCATGTGATGATATCTTGTTTGATAATAGTAAAACCTTAATTAAGCAATTCTAGCTGGGAATATGATTTGTAAAGAGAAGATACAAATCAAAGCTCCATAATCTAAGCCTATGACAAAAGAAAATCTTCCAGAACATTGATAAAAGAGCAAGACAATTTAAAAATGCTAATTTATGAACTACTTTGAACCAAATCAGAATCTACATGTTTAATATTCCATGTACACTAATATTCAAGCATCAATGGATGTTAAAGTTTTAAAGAGAGAATCTTGGTGGCATGTGCCTGTAATTACAGCATCCTTGAAAGTTGAGGCAGTATCCCAAGATTGAGTTCAGCCTGGACAATTTAGTGAGATCTTGTTTCAAAATAAAAAATGACTGAAGATGTAGCTCTGTGCAAAGACCCCACTTCAAATGCCTGTGTTGAATAAGAAAAGAGAATAGAACAGAAGAGCAGTGCAGAGCAAAGCAAAGCAGAGTGTAAGATTGAGAGAAAGAAATGCACACTCATTTTAATGGTGGCTGAACTCAGAAGCAAATATAGTTTAGTGCTAACGCTTGCTGGTATTATTAATGATTTTATTATGGCTGTGATTCTTTTAGTTCTTTAGGGCATATCAGAAATTCTGTGATACTCTAAAGAAGGGACCACTGGATTAAAACAATCTCTTTCAAGTATTGTATTAGAACAGAAACATTCAACATGGTAGTTTGTTGCTGCAAATGCCAGCTGATTGGCTAAACCTGAAATTTTAGAGCGATAACAAGAAGTTTTATAGCTTTAAAGGAGGGATAATAAATAGCAAGTTTTGGCATGAATGCTAGTCTTTCCTTGTATGAGCAGACTTAAATTCTTAACACAGCACCTTAGGGCAGCCAATCAATTTCAGTAACAAACAAGATGAAACCAATTTGCCACTACTTCAGGGGCAAGGAAGAGACTGAGTTCTCTGCAAAATTTTATGTAAGAGTGAATATATGTATAAGGTATGTATATTCTATTTGTGCACAACAATAAAATTTGCTTGGTTAACTATGTCGACATAGTTAGATGTGTAGCATACTTTGCAATTTGTGTGTAATTACATTTCAACCTGTTCAGCGCTCTCCATAAAAAGTACTATTTGTAAGAAAAGATGCCAATCAAAGCTCCACAGTCAAAGTTACTGACAAAGAACGACTTTCAGAACACTCACATCAAAATAAGCAAGACAATTTAAAAGCACCAATTTACAAACCCACTATTGGCCAACCAAATTAGTCTCTGGGACATTTTTAATATAATATGTATGTTAATGTTTGAGCATCACTAGACCAAGTTTTAAACTGGAACAGTGATGGCTGCTGAAATTTGGAAATGTTACAGAATCACAACAAAGCACAGATGACTGGAAGAACTAATGAAAAATGACACTGGCAAGGAAAATTTGAGTTTTATATTGGATCAGACATGTCTTCAATTTAGATAGTATGGTTACTATTTTGCCCTTTATCAAGCCATGAAACTGTAGGAGAGAATCACATATATGATTTGCAGCAATAATCAACTGATTTGGAAACCTGTTTTAAAGCAGAAAATTTAAAGATGAAATCAGCAAACTATACTATTTCATCTTCTACAAGAAAAAATAGAGAACGGTGATAAAGATGGTTTGATCTTTAAACAGAGTTCTTAATTTTTATAAAGAAAAAGTTTGATAATACCCCATAATTTAGTTTTCTAATTTCTCCTACTGCCATTAATGCCTTTCTCAAGAAACCCATAATCAGGTACTACTGACATAAATATTCTTTGTGTAATCCTTTTTGAAAAAGATGAAAAGTGATTTTTTTTGAAAATACAGGTCTTAATTTTGTAGGGCAAACTTTAGGGAAACTATCTTAACTAACTCATTTAAGTAGTAAAACTCATGAAAATTGGGAAATTAGTTGTTTTTGCAAAAACAAGGGATGAAAAGGAATGGTAAGTTTTTGGGACTATGCATTCAAATCATAATTCTTTATACAATCTGGTAAATTAATAAACCTGAATATAAAATTTCCAAGCATTATGCCTAATAAATTTTGATTCTCTCAGGATTGAAAAGGATCTTTGAGGTAGTAATAATTCTTGTCCGATTTATTTCCCTTATGTATCCTTCATTAAGTGAATGTCTAGCTTCTGCCTTCAGTAAGTCTAGAAACAGGGAAAAATAATTGATCTTGAAGTTTGTTGAAACTACTCTAAATGATTCCACCTGAAACCTACTCAAATGAAAGTTGATGACTTAAATTTTTAATATAAAATTTATATTGTAGCTGTATAATACAAATGAGAAGGAGAATTTAAGAACTTACAATGATTCTTTTGATTTCATGACTATTTATAAGCAGTTTTGTCAATCTTGCTCACAGGGAACCATTCAGTGTTCTGGGACACTATGGAAGGGTAGTGGATGGAAAGAGAAGTCAAAGAACTCAGAATTGCCTATGTATTAGTTAATTCAATATTTCCAATAGCATGTGATCCACCAGAATAATGGTTATTAAGGAGCTTCTGTAGTTATATATTAACTAGATTTAGTATAAAGCATGTTTTTTCATTTTGATCAGCACATTATAGAATGTCTATAAAGTTGGCAAACAATTATTTTTAATTGTAGTTGTTTTCAAATAATATGCTCAATCAGTGCATAGGAATAAATAAATACCTCTAATAAAGAGTCCAATTATTAATCTAAGAATGTGCAATAAATTCACTATAGTTTACAGTTCCTCTGTCCTGTACATACAAAGACAGTATCAGAAGAGCTTGACAGTATTACATGCTTTTAATAGAAATTGGTTTATTTCTCATTCATGTATCTCAAGAGATAATGTTTTAAGGACCAGTCTTTAAACTGTTTAGACTACTTTATAATTACGAATCTTTGAGATATATGGCATATGTCACAAAATGTAAAATTCAAAGATTAAAGTAATTCCAAGGTCAAGTTCTAATAATTAACATTTGCTAAATTTGTGTTAATAATTATTGAACAGAAAAATTATTGCTGATTGACATACTAGAATTCTTTAATAAATTAAAAATATGCACATCTGCATACATTTGATTTTTGTTTTCATAATTAATTCCTAACAGATCTTAAAATAGTGAGAGTAAATCCAAAAGGTTATTGAAGAAAGGATAAAAAGGAAAAAAATAATTTTTTTAAAGGCAAAACTCTATACAACTTATAAAAAAAGTTTGTTTGAAGATTTGTAAACTTCTCAGGGCAGAGTAAGTACTGCTGTCTTCTCCCACCAAGACACAGTAATTGTTTTGACTAAATTTTTCTTCTATTTGTTTTTGAAGCTCTCGTAGAATTTCATCAACCTGGAGCAGTGATTCTTAAAGTACAGTTCCCAGATCAGCATCATCCACTTTCCTGGTGATGTGATAGAAATTTCTAGGTCCTCTCTCTACACCCTCATTTATAACAAATGGAAACTTTGGAGCTGGGGCCCAGCAATCTGTGGTTTAACAAATCCTGCAGATGACTCATCACACTAAGGTTTATAAACGATAGTCCTGCAGTAATGAAGAAAAACACATTATCTCTAAATGGAGCAGTTACCCCACTTTATCCTGTTGGAGCTAAGGAAAGGAAGAGGAGATGATAATTAAACATAAAATGAATGAAATGATGTATGGCAGGGAGGGTTGTTAGAAACCAGTAAGATGGCAGCAAAAAGTTGGAAGAAGCAATCAAAACTCTCAATAATATTACTAAGATTTGTTTCCAAATTTAACATTCCCAGTTGTTTTGGTTCATGAAAATGAAATTTAGGCTTTCAATGAACAGTAACTTGTCTCTTTGCTCACAGGGAATACCCAACTTTTTTAAGAATTAAAAATTACTGGCATTTATTTGAGTGGACCAGGATTAGAGGTTCAATCTGTAGACTATGCAAAAGATTAAGTAAATTGGATTTATTAGCAGCAATTTTAACCAATTGATTAAATCTTCAGATGAGCAAATGTCTTTTGTTGAATACCATATAAAGATGACAGTTTTGGATAAAATAACTACTGGATATCTGAGGGAGATTTATTTAGAATTTCAGGGGGAGGGGGTAGACTGTGTTTTATTAAGAGTTCAGGGGATCAGTTTTAGAGCATGTCTTAAACATAGCCTGGCCTAAGTGAATGAGCATAGTTTGTTTTGGTGTGAATCTGGGTTCAAATATATTAGTTATGAAACTTTAACTAGTTTCTAAGGCTCTGGAGAATTACATGAAAATGAGAATGTCACGAGGATGAGAAATAGTACCGGTAGATATGGCCAGGACAGATGGCACAGGCGTATAACTTCAGCATTTGGAGGACTGAGGATTACCAGTCGAAGCCCAACCTGGGTAATTTAGCAAGACCTTATCTTCAACAAGGAAAGAGAGCTGGAGTAGTGCTCTTGCTTAGCATACAAGAAGGGGGGAAGAAAGGAAATAGTACATATACAATTCCCTAGTATAGAGTAGGTATTCAACAAGTAATAATTAGTACTAATAAAGTTCCTTTTATGGTTTCTCTTTAAAAATGGCCACTGGACAACTTTTCTGTCAAACTTTCTCAAACTACCTGTCAGTCATGCTAATCATATATTTTCTAAAGAGTCACTGTGAATTGAAAAGTGAAGAATAACACTTTGGCTGGGCTTGGTGGCATATGTCTCTAGTCCCAGTAATTGGTAGGCTGAGGATGTAGAATCACAGTGATCTCAAGGTCAGCCTGGGCTACACAGTGAGTTGAAGGTGACCTGAACTACAAAGAAAGACCCTGTCAGAGAGAGAGAGAGAGAGAGAGAGAGAGAGAGAGAGAGAGAGAGAGAGAGAGGAGAAGAAGTAGAAGAACAAGCAGAAGAAGAAGAAAGAGAAGGAGGAGGACGAGGAGGAGGAGGAGGAGGAGGGAGACAGAGAGAAAGAGAAACAGACAGACAAACAGACCATCAGTCCTGAGAAACTGGATGAAGTAGAAGCAGCACAGATTAATGCATTTCCACAGGGGAACAGTGTATGGGAAGGGAGAAGAGAAGACTATGACTTATGGAGTTTAGATTTTACTTTTACATCTAGTTTACAGTATGGCATACCAGTTCTGAAGTATTTAATAAGTGACAGACTTTGTCCACCTGGAATCATGAAACTGTCAAATCATTTGGTATGAATCACACTGCTAGTCTAAAAAACTTACAACTAAAATCCAGCAGTCTCTGAAGTGAATTAGCAAATGATAAGGAGTGTACTGAGTCCAGGTGTTTGTACAAAATGTGTATTCCTAAACAACTTTCTTATGGCTCTGTAGTCTCAATTTGCTGGGTAGTTTTTACATTTAGGTATGTTCTTTTGGTAAAGTTGCTTGAATTGTCTGAAGGGAAGTTGAAGAATATTTCCATAAAATAGCAAAAGAACTGCTAAGCTAAAGTATGTTTACATACCCCACTGAGATTTCACACAGAACTGAAAGACAAAATAATCAAGAACCTAAACTGTATCTACTATTTTGAGAAGACAGAGGGGAAAAAGAGAAAAAAATTGTCTACAATAACCAATTTATTTGATGGAATTTGTTCAAAACAGGTCAACCAAATTACTACTGTGAACCACTACTGGGCCGAAGATTGTTTATCACATAGAATGTCTCATCAATGGAATTTTATGTGCAGAGACAGTTTTGGAGTGATCAAAACACAATTAGGTTGTTCTTAAGCACTGTGTTTGACAAACAAGAACCAAAGAAAAGTGCTGGAGAGGTGTTATGAGGTGTTACTCCTTCAGTTCTCTCCACCACCAGGAGTGTGGCTCTGCTGGTATAGGAATGGGGAGCCTAATTCAACGCCTCAAGACAAAAGCCTAGGTGCTTCTTCTCTTTACCAATCATCAACAACTTCTGCAGTTTCTCAAGGCTATAACAAACTTTCAGGATGTTTAATCTTTGCACATTTTAGTAGGTACAGGTACTCTAGAACAAAAGATACTTTTCATGGATTGGTTTCTTTCTTGATGTTCTTTGCTAAAAAGTCATTTTTTTATTCAATAAAATCAAGGTAAAAGTGATCAAAGGCAGTATTTGATTCTCAGGGCCCACTGTAATGACAGTTACAGTATATTACTCAGCAATGCAATTTATGCTTATTGAAGGAACAAATGGCATTTCAGGAAGTGATGTTAGTTTCAGTATTCCTTTGCTATGCAGAATGAAAGATGCTCTTTCCAAAGAACAAGACATTGTAAAACAATAAAATATTTCTTTCAAGATATTAAAGATGGTTATGTAGCATACAACAGTGTGATATTAATAAGGACTCAGAAAAAATTTAATTTTGTGTGGCTAAAGCAATATAGAGATGTTATAGAACTGACACTGCTCCATTGCTCCTTTGGGTATCATAACATTATTATATTTACATTTAAATGAAGAGACTTACACTTTCCAATTTTAGTATTCTTTATCTGTTTTTGCATTTATACTCCACTGATGCAGAATTTTAAGTCTAGAGTAGGAATGAGCCTTAGCTTCTAGCTCAACGTTGTTTTTTTTTCTGTGAGGAAACCACCACGGACATTCAATGACTTACTCAAGAGTCAGGCCACATATTGGCAGAATTAGTCATATAACTATTTCTCAAATGATTTTTAAAAGGTGAAATACATAGATGCTTTATTTTGAAATTGACTTTTCTGTTAGAGTGATGTCTTTTTTTATAGATGGGCAAAATGATCAGCTACTACTTTCTCCTGATTTTTTTCTATTTGCTACTTGTACACAACCTTATTGTATCCATGAAAAATAAAATCCTGCAGAAGAGTATTAATCTACAGAACCATTTCTATAAGAAAAATAAAATACAATTTCAGAATATAGTAACTTCTTATAAAAGAAAATTTGATTTTAATCAGATAAAGAAATCAGACTTATACCATTAGTATGTCAAAGACAAAAAAACAACAAACGTCTTCCCCCCCATCTTACAATCTGAACAACTTTTGAGTTATAAACACTGTACCATTTTTCATAGGTGTTACTTTCTTTTTAAAGTCCTAGTATTTCCTAGGTCAATAAAAATTGAATACCACAATTCTTGCAGAAACTTAATACGAATGTAGAATGAGAAGACAGCCAACTACTATCTAGCTTTAGAAAAAGTTAAGCATATATTCCATTTAAATAAGTTATTTTGTTCAAATAACCACACCACAGCACTATGCTTTCAATTTTCCAGTAGCTATCACTGGCCTCAATTTAAGAATTTTCACAAGGAGTACTGGAAAGTAAAGTCTAGAAAACAGTTTATCAGAAAGCACCAGCATGGGAAACTCCTTGATTAAAAAGATGGGACATGCTTAAATATTTTTAGCATGAACTCAAATAAAATTTATTCTTGGAAGTCAATTTACTTTGCTTTTGACCTCTCCCTTTAAAGAAGGGGAAATTTATGAACATACCAGTTTAAGCATAAAGAAGTGAATACTTGGAGATCCTTATACATTTTATAGATTCTATAAAGGATGGTATGTTATTCGTTACTAAAATAATCAAAACTCTTCTATGCTTTTAAAATGTGTTTAAGAGGATACTGTGTTCTAGCACCTCTTCCATTTTACAAACAAAAAATACATCACTAGGGCTGAGAATATAGCTCAGCAGCACAAACACATGTGTGGCAAGTGTGAGCTTGTGAGTTCAATCCCTGGTACCAAACTAAACCAAACCAAACCAAACCAAACCAAACCAAACCAAACAACATGTCATTAAAAATGGAGATATTCTTATGAAGTTTAGACAATTTTAAATTTTACATTTTAACATTTTCATAAAATTTATAAATACCGATCCTTTAAAAAAGTCTTCCTCATCTACATGGCTTTAAACATGTTTTTTAACTGCACTGAATCCTAATGCTGTCCTTGCTTCACCTGGTAAAACTGAAGAGTTGAAATACAGGATCTTAAATTTTCAGACAATAATGTTTTCTTGGTATTCAATAGAAAAGTGATCTCATAGTATGTATTTGATGAGAATGATTTTTCTGTGGGAGAGGGGAATTACTATTTTTGGTTATGTTTTCAGAATAATACTAACTGCATTTTAAACAATCATATTTACCATTTTATTTTACTATCTTTTCCAGCAGAAAATGGAAAAGTTTTAGTGGCACTTGGAATCTCTTTGTCTCTCAATTTTTACTCTTTCTCCAAATCATCATGGTATCTTTTGATCCTAAGAACAAGTGACAGACTCTGGGTCCTTCAATAAGAAATTAATGCATTTAACAATTAGGGTCAGTGTTATCTCTTTGCATAGACTTGGATTTGCTGAAGTTGTTGAATAAACCCATTTATTCTTCATATCATAAAACCTTTGTGTAATAAATCAAAACACTTCAACAAAGTCATAATATAATCTTTTACTATAGTCCTAATATTATTTTGTTCTTATACTGACAAGGTCTTTGGATAGAAACAGTAATAGAATTCATAAAAATCAAGTCATAATTTGTTAAAGCTTTATGAATATGGATGTTTCCCATTAGAAAACATAGTTAACCTAAAGTAACACTTGGTTAAATTATTTAATATGCGGTTGCTCTTAAACTTTTTTACTTCAAGACAGAAGGAATATAGAAAGGTAAAATGATTAGGAAGCACAGTAAAAGGAAATTAGGATCACCTGAACATTTATACATTTTAAAAATTAACATATACAAAACGTTTAAGTAAATACCAATGGGACTCATTCAAAAGTTCTTTGATACTCTCTTGATATAATATTTAAATTAAATGGTATGTTAACTATATTAGGTATGACAGTTAATTATGTAAAAGGAAAAATACCTTAAATGCCAGATCTAAAATTAATACTAGGAGATAGGGGAAAGTATACATGTTTTCATGTATATATTTAAAAAGAATAAATGTATATACATATATGTTTGTATACACACGGTAACCCTGGAGGGATACACAAGAAAAATTGGTAACATTGGTTGCTACTTTTCACTGTCTAACCATTTGTAGTATTTAAATATTGCACTATATAGTTTTCCCTATTCAACAATATTAAAATCCCACTACTAAAATAAATTTAAAATGTCATGTTAAAGTAAGAACATAGCTTGATTTTTTCCATTATACAAGAAAATATACTAACATTTTTCTAACATCTACCTATATAAATTTGGGCATATTTTATGACAGTTTTTGTGATCTAAAATTCCAATTTTCATATAACATTAAATTGGGAAACACAGTTTTCCTGTACTCCATTACTACAGTATGTGAACTGTGGATTGTCTAAACAGCATGTTAACATCTTTATTCTCTTCCTCTGATGGGCTAATCATTAGTCACCGTATCTTTATGAAAATCAAGAAATCTTTAAGGAAACTTCAGATTTTAAGATTCATAATTGGCAATGATAAATATTACTCCTGCAATATTCTTTAGCTTTAGAATCAATGTTAACTTCTTTTTACAATCAAAACATCCTGCTGAAGATGTTTACTATTTTGGTAAAGACAGACTTCAAACTAAGTGGTGACTAAGCAAAGCCCTCACAAAAAGTTTGGAATAGGATTTCATATTAGTTTTAATTAAAGACATTTAGAAATAACCAGGAAAAAAGATCTTACACATGAATAAATTATTTTCAGAAAACCACTTAAAAATTCAAATTAAGTCTTATTCATTAAATATCAAAATAACTATGAAACAAAACTTAAATGACGATACATACATCAGCTTTCAATTGTAGCTGCTTATAAAAATGAGTATCTGAGGGTATACTCTAATTTCATCCTCTTCAAATTGTGCAGCTTAGATAAATGTTTATTTTACTGAAAATATTTGCAAAATTACAATATAAATACATGATTGTATTAAGATAGTATGACTATATATAATGTATTCTTATCTATAGATATAAAATGAATGCAGTAAATATAGCACACTCTCAATGATTTGTTAGTACACAGTGTTTCTCAGTAAAGTACATACAACCTATTATTAAACAATTATGTAATTTTAAAATGTACATCTCAGGAATTTTTTAGGATGGAAGGATACACTAAATCCCACAATGCCCTTTTTAATTGGTACATATGCAAATTTTGAAATGTTTTATTTATTTATTTTAGTAACAGTAGGCTCGTTGCATTTTCTTAACTTGAAATTTTGTTTGTTTGATCTGGGTATTTAAAAAAATATCAGCTAACCAAACTTTTAATTCTAGTACAGTATCACTGTACTATCTTTTTGTTATTTAAACATATGTCAACAATGAAATAGAATCATTAAAAATTACTTTATCTAGATAAATTCCCAAAATTAACTTTCAGAGTCTTATGAAGAGTCTCAAGTAGATATAGTCTCAAATGCAATACTCATCTGGATTAGAAATAGCTTTTAAAATGTATTCTAATCCTTAAGAATACAAAAGTGAACTCCAAAATTCATTGTTAAATGCATTGGGATTTGTTTCAACTGCATCTTCTACCCTTCTCCATTACACTGATTTAATGGAAAGCTGTTACTTACAACAGTTCCAACACAAACATATGCATGCAAGAGAGATCATCCTACAGATTCTAACTACGTAGTTACTGAAACACATCCCACCTTTCAAGAGACATAAATGTACATCTTCTATATACAAAAGGTAAAGTGCATTATTAAATTAGTGAACTGACAGATTGTCTGCCTGGACCATATAGCTTTCAAATAGACAAATGTGAAATTCTCTCATTAGAACCAATTATTCCAAAAGGTTCCAACTAGCTTTTCCACCCTGTCATTTATTTTTTTGGCCATGCTCTTTAGTGCAAATAAGCTTATGTTTGACTCAAGTTTAAGGGACATGGCAGTTTGGGGCTTTAAAAAGGAAAATTATAAAATGTGGCAGAACTTTAATACCTTTATAGTACATTGCATCTTTTGCATATAAGCAACGGATTAGTGCTGCTTTTAATTGCTAGGAGCATACTGCCAACTATTATGAGGAACCCGTTTCCAAATTCATACTATTAGCTTATATTATTACAGTTTGAGTCTGTACCACATTATGCTTGGATTATTATGTGCAAACATCATCAGTTTTAGCATTATACAGTAAACTAGTAATTTTGGTTACTAACTTCAATGCTCATTTTTTTACTTCTAACATCCAGTTGCCTTAGGAGATTAATATCTTCTAGGCAAGGATCCTGATATTTTGAAGAATACCATGTACACTTGCAGCTTCATTTATAAGTGATGATAAATAAAATGTATATTGCACAGATAAGCATAGTAGCTTATTTCAAAAGATACATGGCAATACATGTCTTAATACCAGAGCTTTGAATTGGATCATACTTACTTATGGCTAATGAATTCTAGGAAATTTTAAATATCAAAAATCATAGTATCACATTTTTCAGTGAATACATTAACTATGAAAAGGTAAAACAAAAGGATTGGTAGAAGCCTTAATGTTAGCGTATATTCATTTTTCTGGTATATATGCATCTATCCAATCTTGAGATAGCAAAACTTTAAAGTATACATACAAGGTAAAAAATTTGGCTGTGTAACTAATTCTTTACTTAAATAATGCATTATTAAACTAATAATATTATATACAATGAATTGAATAGTTATCTTTAAGTCTGATATAGTAACGTGTGTATATATATACACACACATATATATATATATGCATACTCAAATCTTATCAGACTAAAAACCAAAAAAGAAATCATATATTCCTAATGGCTATAAATATTTTAAAAAGGAAGGTTTTAAGAGAGAGCATATACTCATAGCAATCGTGATAGGAACAATTGAACACTGGAATATTCACAGCTCCAGTTTGCCAAAATCTGACAGGTTGATTATTAATAGGCACTATGATGGGCAGCAATAACAATCAGTAGTACAGTAATTCAAGTGCACATCACTCCTTCATATACCAAAAACTACTTTTTAGCAAGCCTACATTGTTATGATATTTTACAGTTAGGATTGTTAAAAAATCTTTGCTACTTTATAGTCTCAACACCCACCATGTGCTATTAACTCTAGTACTAATATTATCTTCTAACCTTCAGTTGTTCCATAGTGATCCAGATGGTCCACATTTTAATGAACTGAGATTCCTTCACACTACTTGAGGAAACGTGACATGTAATCTACAAACTAACACCAGTATGTATGTCTGGGTTACTGATCACCTGTTCTTAAGCAATATAAATCAATGAAATTAACTTTCTTATTTTGTAACAAAGCTTTCTTAGGGACACTATCTGGGGACAAATTTCTGAAGGACAATTTTTAAATAATATTTAAATAATTACTTTTGTAATATATTGAAGAGCTATCTTCTGATCTCAATCCATGCAGCCAGCTCTCATCAATGAGCTATACTTCGGGATTGAAATCAGTGTTCTGGCTCTTAAACATGATTATATGTTCTCATTGTATGGTAAGTTAATAAAGCCAAGGTAAAAGACAATCACTTCATTCAGAATAAAATATAGTTAACAATGAAAGTCAGTTAATACAGTGTGGGTTGGTACACATATACACTATATCCACTTGTTTAAAAAATTGCTTAGGTGTTGAAAAGTTGATGTGGCACTTTCTGAAAAGTAATTTTTAATACAGGTAAACGGATAAGTTGTGTAAAGTAAACCTCTTTAAAGTATCATAAAGAGCACCTTGGATAATGCCTGAATTTTCTTTTTGCATATGCTTACAACCAAAACTATCTTCAAATATTTTTCCCAAACTGAAAATTTGTATTCTAAATGCTTTTAGAAATTTTTTTTCATTCTGGAATTAAAATATCTATAAAAGTCAGGTTTATATTGGAAGTCTGACATCATTTTATGGGTACCAATTGCAAAAGTGCTACTTAAATACAGTATTACAGATGTTTTTGTATCAGTTAATTGGTGCACCAACCCCTCTGAAACTGTGTTAAAGAAGAAACATAAAATGTAACATCTTGAGTCCATTTTATATTTTAGGGAAAAAAATCTATCACAATCTTCAAATTAGCATGAAATGCTAAAATACCAAGATTCTCATAGCAAAGCCACTGGATGAAGCCTCTCACTCAAAAGTGACACAAAAGTAATTCCTGAAACTTTGGAAAGTCAACAAAAATATATGGTACAACAAACTGAAGTGAAGATGGGATTGTAACTATCTTAGGATAACAAATCAGAACTCTCTCATGGCTTTGATACGGCAACTACAAACTGTAGGTTACCACAGTATATGAAATTATAGAATACTACATTAAGAAATATTATGATCATGTATCTTTAAAATTTAATTATCTAATAAGATTTCACTTTTTTGACCCCTACCATGTAATATTGAATTATGCAAAGGACAATATATTTCTATTTGTACTTTTATGGTATTTATGTTATACTTGTGGTCAGTCTCTGTTTCTGTGGTGTCCTACAGGTATGCTTAGCAGCTTTTCATGAAGTAGGAATGAAATACTTTTTTAGGGGGGAATTTGTTAAATAGAAATTCATACTCCCATATTAAGTATGTATATCTTTTTTCAGGATTATATCACAGTGCAATGTAAATCTTATAGTATTTAGAAGGTCAAAATGTCACATTTTGTGCTGATTTGCATACTTCAAAAGTCTGGAGCAGTTGAAACAGCTCAACTGGGAAGGCTGGAATTCCCATAAGAATTATGGTGATCTATGTATAACAGAACATGAGAATCAGACTTCTTGAAGTATATACTACTAGAGGTATTACTAATAACAAAGGCCAAAAAAAAAAAAAAAAAAAGAGAGAGAGAGAAAAAACTTCTTCAAATGATTATGGATCAGTACTTTTAGCCAATTTATGATTTAAAATTTTGCCTGATGGAGTTCAATTTCACTCTAGTCGAGGCATTCTTGTTCTTCACCACTGGCCCTTCTGCCATCCATTCTCTTTTCTTTATGGCTGTTGCAAATTTTCCTCATCTCTTCTTCATACTTGATAAAATTCTCCCCAAACCTTGTCCAAGCTTTGAATGGAACAGTAATAGTATTACGGTAAGGCGGTCTCACCTCACTTACCTTCAGGAATATTCCATATTTATTAGAGCCCACATCAAAGTAGAACCTTTTATTGTCCACTCTGAAAGAAGTCCCCTCTGGGAGTTCAAGCGGGTCATCGTCTCCACCTCTTCGTTCTTCTATGTCTCCTTCACCATAGTCTTCAATTAGCTGAACCAAGGCATCACGAAACTCAATCATTCCTTGTGCAGGGAGGACAATAGTCTGTTCTTGGCCCAAAGTGTGGCCAAAATAACCTATCATGCCAGTGCCCCGCATCATGGTCTGTCTAATCCTTAGGAAGCGACCCCGTTGATTTTCCTTTAGGTCCAGGTAATATTTCCTATTGTCCCTCTCTATGTAGTCTGTTTTGAGGACACTGTGAGGATGCTCTTCAGATCCCACTGAGACTGGAGGGGAGGGTGCTGGGTGCTTCTGCCTCCTCCGGGAGCCTTGCTCTTTGCTGTGGCCATGCTCTTGCCTGTGGCCTTTCAGGCCCAGGTGGGCGTAGTGCTCGATGAAGTCCCCTAGACAGTCCTTCAGCTCTGCTGCCACAGACAGGGAGAGGGTCAGTTTACTCTTTCTGATATTGTCCTGCCGGCCTCTCCCTATCCAGACTTCAGCTATCTTTAGGAACCGTCCCCTCGAGCTTTGCTTCACGTCTAGGTAAAACCTCTTTTTCTGGATGTCCACTCGTTTGGAGGCTAGTTCTTGGATTTCGGCTGCGCCCCCAGCCTGATTAGCGGTGGCTAAAGCGGCGTAGTGGGGGTAGTGAGAGTGCTGGGCCTGCGGATAGAGTCTACTCTTGCTTAGGCCAGAGCCCCCTACAGTCTTGCCTCCACGGCCACGGCCGCCGCCGCCTCCCCTGCGCCTGGCTCCTTCCATCTTCAGCTGCAAGTGACAAACAGACACACGGGGCGGGGTGGGGGAAGGGTGTTGAGAACAATCGCAGCCGCCCTCGGCCCCGCCTCGGCCGCCCGGGACCCCCACACGCACGGCCGGGTTCGCGAGGCCCCGGCCTCGGCGGACCGCAGTAGCAGCTCCCGGCTCCGCACCGCGCACTCAGCCGCCCGCCCGGCCGCCCGCCCGCCCGCTCGGGCTCGCCAGCCCCGCGTCCCCGCCCGCGGCACTCACATCGCCTCTGCCATCACTGCCGCCGCCGCCGCCGATGCCCTTCGCGGCCGCCGCCGGCCCTCGGCCCCTCCGCCGCGGCCGCCGCCCCCCGCCTCCTCCCCCGCCGCCGCCGCTCGCACTGACCCCCGCCGGAGCAGCGGGGCAGGGGCATCGCCCGCGGCGCCCGCCGCCGCCGCCGCCGCCGCCCCTTCTGCGGCCGCTGCCTGGACCTGGGTACCCGCCCGACACCCGCGGGGAGCGGCGGGCGGGCGGGGAGGCTGACGGCGGGGGGCGGGCGGCGGACCCCGCCTCCCGGCGCGGCGGGCTGAGGGAAGAGGGGCGTCTCGCGCTCTCCCGCGGGGCGCGCCCTGACGGAAGCCCAGCGCGTAGGGATGGAGTGTGCGCGCGAGGTGACTGGACCGCTGTGAAGATGGGTATAAGGGCCGGTGGAGGAGCGGGTAGGAGTGCTCTGACTTGCAGTGATTCTGCCGGGATGTAGGACTCTGGCGGCTCACCGGCACCTGCGCAGAGACTACATTTCCCGAAGTGCTCAGCGGCAGCCCGTGTCTGCGCATGCGTACCTTGTCGTCTGGGGGCGGAGCTAAGGGAGAGGGCGGGACTGTCTCCCCTGAGTTGACGTGTTCCGAGGGCGCCCAGGAAGCTCCTGCGTACCTTCTCTGTGGAGCACAGGCATAAAGCTGGTGGATTTGGTGCCGAACCTGAACGCTAGGATTGCAGGCCTTCCTGTTGTCGCGTCCCACGAGTCGTCTAGCTGCAGGAGAAGACCGGTTGAGCTGGCTCTTCTCAGGTAACGTGTTCTCCCCACTAGTGTTTCCGCAGCTCAGTCCCCGGCGTGGCATTCTTAGCTTCAGACACTTTCATGTGTTCAGCTCCGCGGAGCCAGTCCCTGGGCTGTATTTGGAGATTCCTTAGGGGGAAGAGTCCATGTCCTTCCATCTTACTTCTGAAGAAGACGACCCCTGGATGGTAGCCAGGCCTTGTGAGAGCATCTGTTCGTGAGAAAGTGTGTTTATCTGCTGACTCCTCCAACTCGTAGACTGTGGAGTGCCCCTAGGGGCTGTCTTTTCAGATAAGGCCTTTGTTATTGCCGAAATTCAGCCACTCCTTGCTCACCCAAAAGTCAAGGAAAATAACCTGTCTATCATTTAGCAAGTTATGTTGAATTAGAGTTCAAAGATTCTATATTTGTTGACATTTTTTTTTCCTGGTTGTATGCCAGTTTTCTGGATAGGTTTGATATATAAAAGTATTGCTCCCAATTAAGAAGGGTAATAAGGCCCTTAGGATGCTGATGTAGGAGTCTGAAAATCAGAGTAATTTAAGATTTATATGATAATAGACTATACATCATACAAAAAAAGGAGATTGGGATGGTCAGTGCAGATCAGATTATGATATTCTTTTTTTTTTGTCTTTTTACTTTTTATCGGACTGGGGATCGAACTCACGACTGCCTGCTTGCAAGGCAGGCGCTTATGCCGCTGAGCCAAATCCCCAGCCCCCCAGATTATGATATTCTTGAATACTTTGTCCCCCTGCTCCACTTCTCCTTTCGTGGTGTTGGGGATATCTATCTATCTATCTATCTATATATATCTTTTCCTTCTTTTTTCCTCCTTTTCTCTTTCCCAGTTGTTTTTTTCTTTTTGAGCAATTTTTTTCCTTTCACATTCACAATGTCTATTGTACATTTTGGATCTTATTTACTCTTTCAGGTTTTTACACTAGGGAGACTATGATATTTACACATGTGAGTGTGATTTATTTCACTTAGGAGTATGGTCTTAGGTTGCATAAAAGCCTTAAATTTATCCTCCTTTATAACTGAGTAATATTCTATTGTATAAAAAGACCACATCTTTTTTACCCATTCCTTAATTAATGGACATTTGTGTTGTTTACAAGATTTAGCTATTACAAATTGTGCTGCTATAAACATGGGTGCACATATATTGCTGTGGCGTGATGTTTTTAATTCTTCTGAGAAAATAACCAGAAAGGGAATAGCTAGATGGAATGGGACCTCCATTCCTAGAGTTTTGAGGACTCTCTGCACTGATTTCCATAGTGGTTGTACCAGGCTACATTCTCACCAACAGTGAAGAAGGGTTCCTTTTGGCTCAAAGCCCTGCAGCATTTGTTGTTGGTTGATTCTTTGGTGTTAGCCATTCTTTCTGGAGTGAAATGGAATCTCAGTGTTGTTTTAATTTGCATTTCTCGAAAGACCAGTGATGTTGAACATTTCTTCATGTATTTATTTGCCATTTGTATTTCTTCAGCTGAGAAGGGCATATTCATCCCAGATTTCCATTTTTAGATTGGGTCTTTGAAATAGGAGGGGCCTGGTATTTTTCAATTCCTTTATGTTCTAGATGGAAGGCCTTTGAGAGACAGCGGGTTACATTTTTTTCCCATTCTGTGAATTTTCTTTTCACTCTGTTGGTGATTTCTTTTGATGTGCAAAAAGTTTTTAATAAGATGAGATCCCAGTTGTTGATTCTTTGAAGTACTTACTACCTGTGCAGTTTGTGTTTTGTTCATGAACTCTTTGTCTACCCCTCAGGCTTCATGATTTCTACCTACCTTGTCTTCCAGTAGATTTTGTGTTTCTGTTTTAATATTTAGATCTCCGATCCATTTTGATTTTAGTTTAGTGCATGGTGATAGATGTGTGTCTAGTTTTAGTTATTGGCCAAAGCCAATTTTTCCAGCACCATTTATTAGAGAAGCTATCTTTCTCCAGTGAATATTTGGCCCCGTCGTCTAAGATAAGGTGACTGAGTGTCTTTGTAGTTGTGTGTACATGTTCTTGTCTGTTCCATTGATTCTCAGGTCTGTTTTTTTGCCAGTACTATGCTGATTTTCTCACAGTAGCTTTGTAGTAAAATTTCAAGTCAGGAATTGTGGTGACACCCACCTTGCCTTTGTTAGCCACGTTTGCTTTTACTTTTCTAGGTTTCTTCTGTTTCCAAATGAATTTTAGGAATGCTTTCTTTACATCTGTGAAGTATGCAAATGTTATTTTGATCAGAATTACATTAAATTTGTATGACAGTTTTGGAAGTATGGCCATTTTTACAATGTTGGTTCTACCTATCCAAGATAAAGAGATATCTTTCCATTTTGTGATACCTTCTTCTGTCTCCATTTTCAGAGTACTGTAGTTTTCAACATACAGATCTTTTACATCCTTCGTCAGATTGATTCATAAGTAGTTCATTGTTTTGGATGCTATTGTGAAAAGTGTTATTTCCATAGTTTCTCTCAATGAATTTGTTGTTTGTGTACAAGAATGCTGCTGATTTTTGTGTGTTGATTTTGTATCCAGCTGTGCTGCTGAATTTGCTTATTCTAGTAGTCTTCGGGGCTAGGGATTTAGCTCAATGGCATAAGCGCCTGCCTTGCAAGCGCATGGTCGTGAGTTCGATCCCCAGTACCGATTAAAAAAAAAAATTCTAGTAGTCCACCAGAAGGTGGAGTTTTTGGATTCTTCTATGTAGAATATCATGTCTGATGATAATAATAATTTAACTTCATCTTTTCTTGTCCTTATTCCTTTTATTTCTCTGTCTTGTCTAATTGCTCTAACACTTCCAGAACTGTATTAAATAGGCGTGGTGATAGTGGAATTCTTGTGTTATTCCTGACTTGAGAGTGAGAACTTTCAGTTTTTGTCTGTTTAGTATGATGCTGACCCTTGGTTTGTCATAGATGGCTTTTATCAGATCGAGGGAGAGATTTCAATTTTCTGTAGGATTTTTATCATGAATGCATGTTGAACTTTATCAAAAGCTTTTCTGCATCTATTGAGATGACCATGTGATTTTTGTCTTTGGCCCTGTTGATGTGATGTATTACATTTATTGATTTGCGTATGTTGAACCATCCCTGCATTCCTGGGATGAATCCCACTTGGTCATGGTGTATAATCTTCTTGATGATTTGCTGTGTTCTGTTTGCCAGTATTTTAATGGGGATATTTCCATCTATGTTCATTAGGTAGATTGGCCTATTGTTCTCCTTTTTGCTTAAGTCTTTCTCTGGTTTTGATAGAGTAATATTTGCCCCCACGAATGAATTAGGGACAATTGCTTCCCTTCCAATTTCATTAAAGAGTTTGAGGAGTGTTGGCAGTAAATCTTTTTTAAATTTCTTGTAGAATGCAGCTGTAAATCCATCAGAATCTGGGCTTTTCTTTGTTAGTAAAGTTTTTAATTACATTTTCAATTTCAGTGACTGATACTGAGTTATTGAGAATTATGTTTTCTTGATTCAGCTTTGTTAATTCATAGGTTTCTAAGAATCTGTCCATTTTTTCTGTGTTTTCCAGCCTATGGGTGTAAAGATTTTCAAAGTAAAATGTTGATGATCTTCTGAATTTCCACAGGATCTGTAGTGAATTCATCCTTTTTATTCCTAATTGCATGAATTTGAGCTTTTTCTTTCCTTTTCTTGAGGAAGTTAAAAGTTTATCAATTTTGTTCCAATTTGGTTTTTTAAAATTTGTTTTTGTTTTTGGTGCCAGGGCTTGAACTCAGAGTGAAGTTTGGCTCACTGAGCTACACATGTTGGGCCATTTCTAAAACTTTATCACTCCAAGCAGTATCTGTTTGACACCTTTTTTCACTTTTTAAAAAAAAAATTACATGTTTTCAATACATAGTGATTATATTCACCTTGGAGATTTGATACATATACATATCACACTTTGATCTTTTTTTTTTAACTCTTCTTTTTCAGTTCTTTTGGGTATACCTCAGAATGTACTTGTTTTTGATTAACATTTACTTTTAAATATCCAGTTGGCATCAGGACAACACTTTATTCTAGCTATAGGTGGCAAAGGATGTTGTGGCAAGGAACCCAAACATTTAACAATAGAGTCAAGGATTACGATTATTTTGTTTTGTTTTCTCTTTTTTTTTTTTTTTTTTTTCATACTGGAAATTGAACTCAGGATCTTGCGCCTGCCAAGTAGGCACTTGTGTTGCCGAGCTAAACCCCCAGCCCTGGATTACCATTATTTTGAACAACTTTTGCTAGATTTCTTAATTCCACTTGTGGCCAGGGGCCCTTTCCTATGAGATTCTTGTAATTTTGTTTGATGTAAAGATTGGTCTTTCTATTCTGGAAATGACTGTTGAGCTTTGATAGTGGTTGTATTACATCTATGGGTAGTTTCTTAACAATGTTAAGGCTTTCTATAAGTGGAGAGTCTTTCCATGTTTTGGTGCTTTTAATTTACTTCAGCAGCGCATTGTAGTTTTTTTTTTTTTTTTTTTAATTTTGAAAGTAGTAAAGTACAACAAAACAAGACAGAATAAAGCCAGCTGAGACCATGTAGTGAAATTGATACAGAACTTCACAGCAGGTTACTGGAATAACAGTAATAGGTATCACAGTATATTTCGTTATCTTTACAAACAATCACGCATATCAAAATAAAATGAAATACAGAACATTATAGAACTTATCAAAACAGAATATTGAGTAAAGCAGTACCATCAGAATAGAGCAAAACAGTAATAAAAATATTTGCTTTCAAAGAGATGGTAGAAGGAAATCCTCCTTATTTGCTATGGTCAACCTGGACAGGAGATGCTCAGATTTCTGGTTCCCATTTGCTAACGGGGGTGGGGTGGGGTGGGGGGTGAACGACAAGAAAAGGTGGGTAGGGGAAGTGGGATGTTTGACTCTAGGCTGTGTGCCAGTAGGTTCACTATTGCTTAGCAGGGAGGCAGGCTGGTTGCTTGGCTTCCCAGGGTCCTAAGTTCCAACATGGTGTGGATCTCAGAAGACACTGGTGGTTCTCCCCCTGGAGGGGCGGTAGTTTTGCCACACTGCAGCCACTTACCAGGGAAGGGAGCTGCTTGCTTGGTTTCCCAGTGACCTAAGTTCCAACATGGCATGGATCTCAAGGAGCCTCTGGTGGTTCTCCCCTTGGAAGGGCCGCAGTCTGCCCACATTGTAGTTTTCAGTGTACAAGTTTCCTATCTTGTTAGAATTTATTTCTAGGTAATTTCTTTTCTTATGTGCTATTTTTAAGGAAACTGCTTCTTTAGTTTCGTTTTAGGGTATTTGTTTTTGGTATATAAGCACACAGCTGATTTTTCTTTGTTAGTCTTTTACCCTGCAACATTGTTGAATCTATTGTGAATTTCTTAGGATTCTCATATATAGGATCATGTCACTTGTGAATAGAGATAGTGTTACTGCTTTCCAATTTAAATGCTTTTTATTTCTTTTTCCTGTGTAGTTTCTCGGGAGAGAATTTTCAGTACAATAACAGGTAGCAGTGGTGAAGGTAGCTATCCACATCATGTTTCTGGTATTGAGAAGGATTTGAGTCTTTCAGCATTATGATGTTAGCTGTAGGTTTTTTGTAAATTTATCATATTGAGGAAATTTCCTTGTATTTCTAGTTTTTTGAGTGGTTTTCTTTTTTTCTTCTTTTTTAGCCATGAAAGGAGATTGGATTTTGTTATATGCCTTTTCTGTATCGACTGGGATGATCATAAGGTGTCTTTCCTTCGTTTTGATAATATGATGTATTATATTGACTGATTTTCTTATGATGAACCACCCTTGTTTGCTTGGGATAAATCTCACTTATTTACCATATATAATGCTTTAAATTCAGTTATCTTTAAATGTAACCAGTGTGACCTTTGTTTCGAGAATAGATTATTGGGAAATGCAGATAAAAATAGGTGGATACAGTATAGGGGACAGAACAAGGGTTGTCTTGTGCTCTCATTACTTTTGCTGTCTGAGCTGCATCTCTAGCCCTTAAATATTATTTTGATTCTTATTCTGATTCTAAAGTTTTTAAACATTATTTTTGAAAGTTCTAAAACTTTTGTTACTGTGTGTTTTCCTTGTTTTGTTTCTTTTTACTTCATTTTGTGTTTTGTTTGGCCATGTTTATTTTTAAGATTAGGGATTAAGGAAAAAAAAGATTAATTACATTATTTGATTTTCATTGTATTAGTTAGAATGCAAGTGTAGATCATTTGATTCAAATAGGCTAAAAAACTGAGGAAATTTAGCTAGACACGGGGGCAGACTCCTGTAATCCCAGCTCTTTGTGAGGCTGAGGCAGGAGGATTCTTTAGTTTGAGGCCATTCTGGGCAACTTAGCTAGACCCCATCTCAAAATAAAATTTAAAAAAAGAGGCATAAAATACTCCGGTGTTCTATCCTTGGTAAGGATCCCCCCACCCATAGATTTTATTATTAAAATGAAAATTGAAAGCTGAAATAGAGTTGAGTTGGAGTGGTTTAGTGGTTTTTTCGTGGTTTATGTCTCATTTTTGCCTTCTTCTGCATGTTGGCTTTATCCTCAAGCTGAGCTCTGTCTGGTGGAAGAGTGGCTGTAGAAGATCTGGGTTTCACATCTCAGTTAAGAGAGTCTCTCTCCTAATAGTTGTCTAACAAGGCAGTGTAATTCTCAGAAATCTTCCTAAAAACTGTCTCATCGGCCTGAAATAATGGATATTATTATTTTTTCCAATACTGGAGATTGAATCAGAGTCTTTACATGAGCTAAATTCCCAACCCTTTTTTATATTTTTGTGTTGAGCCAGGGTCTTACTAAGTTGCTAAGTTGCCCAGGCTGGGGTTGAATTTGTGATTTTCCTGCCTTAGCTTCCTGCAGTGCTGGTATTATACACATCATACTCACCTCATGTATTTTATTCTTAAACCAAATTTGGGAGATTGCTTTGGGCACAGGGCTGAGTTCCTGAGTCACTTCTGTGGCAAAGGAGAAGGGCTTACCTTTAGGCCACTTGGTTCTACCATGGACACTGGGAATGGGACAGCTTCCCTAAAGCACATTATATTGTGGGAACTGGTTGTTATCTGAATTGAATTTATTGGTACAGTAAAGAAGGTCCAGAATGGAATAGATGCTGGCTAGGCAACCACCGGCATCCACTTAATAATGAATCCTATAAAATTTCATCTCAGGTCATTTGAAGTAACAGTAATAAATATACAAGGAAAAATAGACAGTCTAAGTGAGTTATAAATTGACTTACTTGAAAACTTTCTCTGCAGTTTTCCAGCTTTTAAATGGTTGATTTTAGCTGACTGGCTGTAACTACTTACAGAACAGAGGAAATTCATTAAAAATAATGAATTATTTAGTTGGATAGTGCAGTTAAATTCCAGAGCAAGCCACCTGGCCATGAATTCAGTTCAGTCATGTTACTGGTTTATGGGTGGTGCAGCTTCTCACTATGACATAGCAAAAAGAGAGAGGCTTTTATTTTTTCTCCTGTTGTTAGCATTTTAATGGTTCCATTTATACTGTATTTTAGTTGACTTTATTAACATAAAATTGCTTTGTGTAATATTTGAAGTTGTGAAAATTTGGTAGGTACCAAAGGTAAATAGGTCACTGAAATCATCCTTCTACATTTTACAATTGCATTGCCTTACAGTAGTTGAGCCAATGCTAATGTGTGATTTTATTTTGCTTCTCTGGTTTGCTTGCTTGGACTGTTGGGAGGAAAATTAAGATTAGCAGTAATATAGTAATGCAAGCCTTTAAAGCTTCTTTTGGAAATTTAATTAGAGCTTTGTTGATCCGGCCTGCAGATCAATCCATGGGGTGTACCTGGAGGGGGAACAGGGATTAAATAAAGACATGGAGGACAGAGAGAGACTGAGGCAAGTTGAGAGAGTCCAATCAAGCCCTGTTTATTCTGGAAATGATTACATCTTTTATAGGCCAAGGGTGGGCTGGTGGGACAGAAAGAGGCTATGGGGATGCATACAACAGGGTCACCGTCACATCCGGGTATGTGACGTAAGCAGGAGAGGATTATGGTTAATATAGGCAGACGCAGTGCCCATAGGAGAGAGAGAGGCAGGGAGGCAGCAATGGGACTGTCACGCGGCTCCCTACATCTCCTCCCTTTCTGTATTATTTAATCAGGAGTATGGCAGGCCCTGTGAGGACAGTGTCTGTCTTAGGTCAAGGACCTCATTACATGAACCCAACCAGGCCTTACCCGTCATGGGCTTGCAGGACAGCAGTTGGTCCTGTGCCTGTCTTAGGCGGCAGATGGAGTTAACATGCATGTCCTAGTTGCTCTTCTCTGACTGCCTGTCCATTGCCCCAGAGCAGTTAGGCCGCATTGTCATATGGGCCATTTGTGGGACTTCCTTCCCGGTAGGTTTGATCTGCCATCTCCAGCTGATGATAGTGTATCTGATCGCTTTGCCATAAACGCGTCTATACGGTTATTAATGAGCATCATAATCCTCTGAAAAATATAGCTACTCACAGAAAGGAGAAGCAATAGGGCAGCTAGAGGACCCAAAAGGGGCGCTAGGTAAGGGAAAATCTCCCCCCCCCCACACACACACACATCGAGGAGAAGGGGTTAGTAGCCATTTGTTGTTGTCACTGTTGAAGTTGTTCTTCTGTTTCTTGGAGCTTGCCTCGCATAACACTGGACACAGTCTATTTGGCTGGTTTATGTTCCTCCAGACCGAGAAGAGCCTCCTCCGCAGTCACAGGGGGTTGTGTGCATGGCTGTCAGCAGCTGTAGTCTGTTTGGCAGGAGTCTAAATCCACCATGGCTGTGGTACGGCTCAAGGAGAAGGCTGAGTAGGCAGCATATGGCTCCGGGGAGTTGTGTCACCTGTGGGAGAACACAGGGGTTGTGCCTCAGGAAATGACATTATTCCTGGGCGTTGCATGGGGTCTTTGAAGAACTGTCTATTTGTTTTACAAGGCGCTCAGGTAGCCATCTAGCTTGTCTGTCTTGTTGAGTGTAAACACACACTGAGCCGTGTCCCCATATGAGAATGGGGTCAGGGCCATGCCATGAATTAGTCAGGAGGTCTCTCCATAGTACAGAAGCAAATTGCTTTTGTGTTTCAGAATGCCAAAAACGCGTGGCTGCTGACTGTCCAGCAGCATCCAAATTTAAAAAATTAAGGATGAATAACGCATGAGATAGAATATTTTTAGGTGTCCTCCTTGTAGTACCATTCCCCCCTTTTTTATTTTATCAACAGTGAGTTTTAGGGAGAGATGTGCCCTTTTAACTATGCCTTGACCTAGAGGGTTATAAGGTATGCCTTTTATATGATCAATATTAAGATGTTGACAGAAATGAGCAAAGGCAGAATTAGCATAGCCTGGACCATTATCAGTCTTTAATTGTTGTGGGCATCTCAAAACTGATAAGGTAGTTAACATATGGCTAATAATGTTTGCCAGTCTGGGGAGAGGTATAAATGAAACCACTAAAGGTATCTATAGTTAAATGAACATTTTTAAGATTGCCAAACTCAGGAATGTGGGTGACATCCATTTGCCATAATGCTTTGGGGATAAGTCCTCTAGGATTAACCCCAAAGTGTGGAACTAGGAGGTGCATGGCACAAGAAAGGCAATTTTTTACTATCTGTCTGGCTTGTTTTCTAGTGATCTTAATACAGAATTACAGAAAAATAAATGGTAAGAAATCAACAGTTAATAAGTTACACATTGTCATCTGGGAAATAGCTGTCCAGGCTACAAAATTAAAGCATGCAAAGTGACATTCAAATAGTGACATTGCCGACAGTTCTGCTCAACGATCCAACAAAAACCCAGTAACATGTTTATCAGACCCACACACTTGCCTTCCATCTCAAAGAGGGCAAGACAAAACATATCAAAACAGAACAAAACAGTTTAAAAAAAAGGTTTAAAGAAATACAGATTTTAAAGTAAGTCCACTGGAAATCTTTACTGTTTACTTAATTGTCTCTAGTTTCCTCCAAACAGTTGTGCCCATCTTTACGCACATTAAATGCATACTGCATATTATAGAACTAATCAAATATTACAGAATGATGAAGGCTCCTTAGGTTTTTAAGATCTGACATTGGGGAAGACAATAATAACTATCATAGTGTCTCTCATTTTTTTTTTTTCAGCAGCTGTCCCCATCCTTATATATGCTGAAATTAAACTTAAGAGACTAGACCAATATCACTTTGATCAGTTAAATGAGTCAAAGTAATTGACATTGGAATCTCTATCTCTGGAGTCTTTTCTGTAAAATGACTAGTCTCTCCACAGGCAAAACTATTCATGCTTTTGAGATAACAACTGTTTAACTGTAAGCCCCTGCAAGGCAGCAGCCACAGCAAAGGTGTATATATCCTGTTAGGCCAGTTCTATTTTTACGAGGTCTGATAGCAGCCCGGCAGACAGTGCTGGCACCTTTAAAAACCAGCTGTTCAACAAAATCAGTGCCTGCATCAGCGTGGCTAAAGACTCCGCTAGCAGCAGCAATCAAACAATCAACAAACTCTGAAAAAGGTGTATCTGGGCCTTGCTTAATGCTAGTGAGAGAGGAGCTCATATTATCTTTTGCAGGCAGCTTTCTCCATGCTTGAGTAGCTGCTGTTTGAATTTGAGCAAAAAGTGTAGGATTAAACTCTTTTTGAGCCTTTCTGCATGCATAGGTATCTTCCACTATTAACATATTAAGGTCCCACCTATTGACAGCCTGTGTATTGTGCCTGGCGGTCTCTTTGCAATTTTTTGTATATTCTGATTTTTACAAAAGATTATCCCCACTCGATAAAGTCACTCGGGCCAATCTTTGCCAATCTGTAGGTGTGAGCCAGCCGTCAGCCAGAGAATTTAAAACAGCAAGAGTGAAAGCAGCTGTAAGGCCATATTGGGCAACCGCTGTCTTTAATTCTTTTAAGGCTGCCACTGTGAATGGCATATGAGTCCTAATGACTTGTGGAGCTAGTGGTGCAGTGCCCGTGCCATCTTGTGGCTGTGCAGCGCCATCTTGGGGAGGTACATTGGTTTCCATCACCGGAAATGCCATTTCAGGGAGGGACCCACACTGATGTGGCGGAAGTGAGGCGAGTGCCATGAGGCTCGCTGGAGGCAGGCACCATCTTAGGGGCACTGTAAGGCTGTGTAGCTCGGAGGGCCTTGTGTGACCGTCTCCTCAATCTGAGGATCTGCATGCCGCTGGGCAAGCAGCTCAGAGATTAAATTCCAATATGCAAAGGTGGTCACCGGAACGTTTTCCAGACCGAAAACCCTATAATAATCTTTTAAAGCATCTCTTACTCTTTTCCACCTCTTGGTATCTATAGAACCCTCTAGGGGGAACCAAGGGCAAACCTTATGAATAAATTGAAAATACTGCAATAATTCTTTTGTTCTAACCCTTACCCCTCTTGTCTTTCATGCCTTTATAAGGCCTCCCACGAACACTTTGTGTTCGCTCAATGCTTGACACATGTCCGGGAAAGGGAATGGGGTCGCCATTCACTCACTGTGACTCGAGCAGGATTTTGGGTAGTTGTCCACGTTGGCCTTGGTCCTTGATTTAATGTCCTTTTGCTTTTAGCCTTAGTCTTCGATTTAGTTTGTTTTTCCTTTCACCGCGGTCTTTGGTTCAATTTGGTTTCACTTTTAGCCGGCTTTCTCAAACGGCTCCCTTGTTGACTCCCTTGTGCCAGGAGCCCCACATTGGGCGCCACTTGATCCGGCCCTCGGATCAATCTGTGAGGTGTACCTGGAGGGGGAATGGGGATTAAATAAAGACATGGGGGATAGAGAGAGACTGAGGCAAGTTGAGAGAGTCCAATCAAGCCCTGTTTATTCCGGAAGTGATTTCATCTTTTACAGGCCAAGGGCGGGCTGATGGTACAGGAAGAGGCTATGGGGATGAATACAACAAGGTCATCGTCACATCCAGGTATGTGACGTAAGCAGGAGAGGATTATGGTTAATGTAGGCAGATGCATTGTGCCCATAGGAGAGAGAGAGGCAGGGAGGCAGCAATGGGGCTGTCGCGCGGCTCCCTACACTTTGTCATGGATTCTTTGGTTCTTGTCTGTTTTCTTTTATCCTTTCTTACTTCTGCTTGTTTATAGAAAAATAAGAAAGAAATTTTCAAAAAATTACAGAACACTTTGTAAATTATATCTTTTAAAATAAATGATAGCTTCTGTATATAAGTGTTGTGTATTAATATGCCTGGTCACATTATTTGGAATATATAATTTATTAAATGAAATGATGTCCAGAATTTTTAGAGTTTATTGCATTGCTGATAAAGTTTGAAAGACTTTTTTGACTAGAAGTTGCCTTTTAGTAAAAATAATATCTTTTGTTGATGAAATCCAGCTGTTTTAACCAAAATTGGGTAATTGATTAATAACCAAACTGAGTTGTGAAGCATTGAAGTTGCTTTGGTTTTACAAGGTTTCTGTGTTAGATTATTTGAAAATGTTCATTAATCCAGTCTTGAAACTTTACCAGTCATTGAAATTGTTTCTACATTCTTTCCTAGACACATGAAAAGTTGGATGGGAACATGAATGTTACTCTTGTTATTTATATTTAATTGGAAACCTCCCAAATACAGTTTATGAAATATAGTTAAAGGGAAATAAATAGATGTGTGTTGAAATTCAGTACTCTTTGAGTCAGGCTCATGAGTAAGAATTAAGTATTAGATACTTTGGTATTAGATAAATGAATCAATTTTCTTTTCCCTGTTTGAATTTATCGTTTAGAAGAACATTTTACCTATGAAACAATTCAGTGCTTATTTAGCCGTTGATGACTTTACATACTTTGTCTAATTCGTATGGATTTAGTATCTCTATCTGTACTTACAGATTGAAGAGCCTTCCTAAAGTATCCAAATGAAGTACAGTAGTAAAAGATCTACCACTACTCTTGTCAGTATTCTAACATATATAGCTACAGTTTAAAAAAGTGTGACATTGTGTTTATCACTGTATTCACATTTATACTGAGGCCAATAAGGCAAGTAATATAATATGTAATAATATAGGCCAAGTAATAATAGTAATACAATCACATTTTTTCAGATGAGAAAATTAAAATTTAGGAAAGCAGCTTATTTAGCTTATTAAAATTTAGAAAATCCAAGCTTATATGGACACTAAGAAAACAAATGTCAAGGTATCACTTTTCAAAAAATTTCACAACAGAGTCTTATACAAGTTTAGAATGAATACTTGTCACGTGTTTTGAGTTTATTAATGAGCAGCATGATAAAGTGGTCCAGAGCAGCACAAAGAATATATAAATGTTGGAGAAACAAGTTTATGTATATTTTTTATATTTGAGATAGAGTCTTGCTTTGTAGTTCAGGCTGGCTTTGAATTCATTATGTAGCCTACGCTGGGCTTGAACTCATAATGGTCTTTTTGCCTTAGCCTCCTGAGTGCTGAGACTACAGGCTTGTGCCACCAGGCCTACTAAAAGTTGAGAATGAGATTTTGAGGTTAGATATAAAGCTATCCTATAGGGCTATAAAAACTATAGCCTTTGAGATTTTTGGTTTTAACTATGTCCATTAGAGAAGGTGACTCTGTTCTGTTAGGCAGAATTCAGTTGCATCTTTGCTAGACCAAAATTTATAAATCAACAGGTAATATTATAGAATATGAATATTTAAATAATGAATAAACAGCTAGCCAGTTAAAAGTATATTCTCTAAGAAAATACTCTTTGGAGTTATATTACATAGAACAGACTTACTGCCTTTTCTTGTGTTCCTTTTAAACTTTGGGTAAGTTTTCTTGACGTAAAGCAGCTTTGAGACCTAGGTGTTCTGACTCCAAGTCTAAATTTGTTTTCAGTCTACTCCCCTGCTTCTCTATAGTACAAACACTAAAGTGATCTACTAACTTTTGCAAAGTCAGCTTCCTTTTTTGTTAGTTTTTCTTTGTTGCAAAATGATGGTGATACAGTTTCCTTTCTCAGAGAATCATGAAACTCAGCTGATACTTCAGAAATTTGTATAGATGCCTGGAGTGAGAAATTGAAATTATAGTGTAAGTATTGTAACTACTCTTATGATACTTTGTTAGCAAATTTTAGAGTAGTGATTTGGAACATTCTTATACTTTTGATTAAGAAGTCAGTACTGTAAGTACTGTAAGTATTTATAAAATAGTGTCTTCATCAGATTTTTTACATAGAGTATTTGGAACAAAAGAGAATTGAACCATTTTAAGGAGTTGAAAATTTGTACTTATAACTATCTATTAGTTAAACATTCTAAATTATTTAAGAATAATTCTGTCCTGGGCTTGAAATGGCTATTTTTATGTGCCATTTAACTTAACAATGTTTTTTTTTTTTTCTCTTAAAGAAGATTAGAATACTTTTTTCAGGTTAGCCTTTAAGCAATTAAGCAACTCAGTTACCATGGTAACAGTAGGCATTAATTTCCTTACCTTAAAGGTTTTAGAAACAAATCTCTGAGCTCATCCATTGAAACCCAACTTTCTCTTTAGACTTTTTAGAAAATGACTTTTCTATGTGGAAAACTGTGTTTTTAAGAGAAATCTCTACTCCATCAGGATGCAGTAGGATTTGGTTTAAAAATTAGGGCAGGGAAGATTAATCTTTTACTAGAATGCCCAGACTGACACCCAAAACCAACTTACTTATTGCAAAATGCCAACACTGTAATTAAACCTGAATACCGAGATTTTAGTTTAGGAAAACAACTTACACATAAACTTTTTATCTTAAAGTTATTATTTGTTATTGTTTGTTATCTTATTATTATTTGTTATTGTTTGTTATCTATATATTATTATTTGTTATTATTTGTTATCTTAAAATAACAAATTAAATGTGTGCTACAGGTTCACCTCACCTGAACCAGGTGATTAAAAAGCTATTGCTTCGTAGCTAATTTGTAATGAGATTAGTTTTAAATTTTCTAAATTTATTCTGAAATTTTATTTGTGTAATTTCTATTGACATAAAGTAGAAATCATTTTAGTCAACAGTTTGCCCTCTCATCTCGGAGTCAAGTGGAGTATGTAATGTAAATTTTTTCAAAACTCAGAATTTTGACACAGAATCTCGTCACATTTAATTGGCTAATATTATCAGTTCAATTCGCAAAGTCCACTCCTTTATTATGAGGCCTATTGTACAACCAATTTATCAAAAAGCTTCACAAGAAATTTCAGTCTTAGATACTTTGTGAATGCATTATGGAGATTAAAATTAGCCTTAGTAAGCAGTTAATAATACTGTTACTGGACATTGTTCAGTCTTAGAAAATCTTGTCTGTGTTCTATTGTTCTAAAATATTTTGTCTATGTTCTAAACTAGCCAGTGGATAACATTTGACTTGGGGATTGTTTTTCATATTATGAGCTAAATGGTTTTTACATTTTTAAGTGGTTGAAAAATCCAAATAATATTTTGGGAAATTTGTATAAATTCAGATTTCAATTTCTATAGATAAAGTTTTGTTGTATCATAATATCCTTATTTGCTTAGGTGTTGTTTGTGGCTTTTTTGTTACAATGGCAATCATTGGGACAAACACTCTGTGGCCTATGAACCCTAGAATATTTATTATCTGACTGTAGAGTAAAAAATTGTTGATCTTTGTTATATATTATGAAAAAATATAGTCTTAATTACTAATTTTTAAAAAATCCTTTATTTCTTTTATTGACATACTTTTACATCATGATTAATAAAAGGAATATACTCTTATACAAAGTTTGGATAGCTCACCATCTGCTGTTAGATAACCACAGTGTTTTGTACACATTGCTTAAGACCTGAATTCATACATACATATGCATGGACACATACAAATGTACATATATAAAATTAGAATCTTTTTATTTTATAGGTAGTAAAATACAACAGAAAAAACCAGAACAATGCCAATTGAGACAATGCAGTGAAATTGGTACAGAACTTCAGAGCAGGATACCGGGATATCAGTAATAGGTACCATAGTGTATCTCATTATCTTCACAATCGTTGTCTATTAAACCAGGTATAATAAAATCAAACCAAAAACAGAACATTATAAAACCTATCAAAACAGACTATTGAATAGAGCAAAACAATTAATCAGAACAAAGCAAAACAGTGAAAACAATATTTGTCTTCAAAGAGATGATAGAAGGAAATCTCCCATATTTGCTATATTGCATATGGTCATCCTCCCAAGAGATGCTCAGACCTCTGGCTCCCAGTTGCTAACGGGGTGGTGGGGGATGGGAGTTTGATTCTTAGGCCGTGCATCAGTAGGCTCATGGGAGATGTTGACTGGTTCTCTTCCTGGCTCGCCTGCAGCTCGTTTGTGCCATGGCTGCTTACCAGGAATGCTGGCGGGTTGCTTTCTTGCTCAGTGCCCTAAGTTCTAACATGGCTGGATCTCGGGAGATGCTGACTCTAAAATTAGAATCTTGTATTTAATTTCATCTTCAATTGATGGGTTATAAGGTTGGTGCTTTTAAAGACTGCATAGTGTTCTGTTTTATGATTACCTTAATTTATTATTTAACCATAATAATTGATAAGTGTGATTTTTCTGATCTAGTTAGCAGGGTTGTACAACTGACAAGGCCTTGCCATTGATGCCTCACTATTTGCTGAGTCTCCTCTTTTTCCCTGCTAATGTGGAACACTGATGGGACATTTTGTGGTACAAAGACAATTGAAAAACTGCCATTTTCAAATATTAGAGTAATTGCTGACAGTTTAATCAAATGACCCAGAGACAACAATCCAGAAGATTGTTTAATCATACAGGCATTTATTTCAGGTATGAGTTCACAAACATTGATTATGGTCCTCAGAAGATTCTGTAGAATCCTTGAAAAAAAACATGTGAAAGATTTGGCGCGATGAAAGAGAGAATATAAAGTAAAAATATAGCCCTTATTCCAAGGACGTGGAAAGAACTCCATGACTGCCAGTGGCCTGGCTTTCTCTGCTGGAATGTGGGGCATGGAATATATATACAAAACCTCTGACCGGAGGGGTGCTTAGGGTGGGCATTGATGACACGCCAGGATCTGATTGGAATTCTCTGTGTGCGCAAACAGGAAGGGGAGTTGCAAATTAAGGCTGAGGAAGAAGCAGGAAGTGGTAGGCGTTCCTGCTTTGGCTTTCTGCCACTTAGACCACCGCTATAATTTCTAATAAGGCAAAAACCTTTCAATATGGAAGTGTTGGTGACCACAAATTCACAATGACTGGTTTTGTGTATTTCCCTGTGGGATGAAAGGACGGATTGGGATTGTTGATACCACCCATCTGGGATTTCCCACTGACTTCCAAGCAGAAGGTCATCTATTCCTTTTTAATAATCTCAGGGTTATATTCAAGGACAAGATACTTCTAGCCATAAGATGGTCTACATGGTTTTAAATCACCACAGGATTATATTTGAGTCAAGATACTTCAAACATAAGATTATCTATGCCTTCTGGAGTTAGAGTCTTTGGATGAAATGTAATCCTTTGCTAGCCCCGCCTATTACTGTGTAGACTAAATAAATAGTGGCTGTTTTGGGAGTGAAGGTGGGTGGATCTAGAGGCATTGACCTCCCAGCCATTGTTGGAACAGGATTCTTGTCTCTGTTTTTTATTTTTCTTGGACATTCTTGAGATGGACAATCAGGATTCTTGGCCGGGTTTTCAATATTGACAATTGGGTCTGTTGGCCAGGTTCCCAATATTTGGTGCCCAGCATGACCGGAACTCATGACTTCAAGCCACAACAACCACTATCAAGGTGCTGACAATCCACCAGACCTTGCATGACCAAATTAAAGGTAAGTGGAGCATTTTACTAATTATATAGCTCAGATGCAATTAGAAAATAGAAATCAGTTATGGGAGGCTGTTTGTTAAAGGTAACTATGGGACAGTCGTGTTCTTTATCTGCTGAAGAGAAAGAATTTAGCCAATTGATTATAAAGCTATTAAATGATGCAGGTATTGAAAAGTCCCATCAAAACATGTTTTTAGATTACTCCATCAGATACCTACATGTTATCTTTCCTTTCCCAAGACACTCTATATGATAGAGAGTTTGAGATAAAATAGGTGAGAGTTTTTATGTAGCTGCAATCCAAGATAAAAAAAAATCTACCCCAAAACAATAGCTACCTAGAAAATAAAGCAGACCAACAGCCAGTTATTATTGCAGTACACTCTACCTGTGCTGACAAATGATTATCAATGAGGCAAATAAAATGGAAAAGAGCCCTGATGTAAGCATAATGAAAAAGCCACATCACCATGATAATAAGACTCCCAATGGGTTGCTAGAGAAAAGTGAAGCATGTTTAAGAAATATAGATAATCAAATATATTCCCTTTTACAAGAAATTCGTAATGACATCCAAAACTTTTTCAGTTTACCCACACACTCAGATTTGTTCTCTGCACCTCATTTGGAAATTAACGCTTCTGCTGCTATGTTTCCTACAGTACCCCATACCAAGAACTCATATCAGAAAGGATCCTGCTCCTTCCCCTCTTAGCAAGGAAGCCAAAGTATATTGACATGAGACTGTGTTTACAAACATTATGCTTGCCAATCATAGAAGAGATAGATCTGGAAGATCCAGCTTATAAATGCAATACACCCACAGTTTTTAACCTTTTACTCTTGAAAAAATTGAGGCAGAGTGTGCTTGGTAATGGAGTTCTGAGTCCATATACTCTTGGTTGCTTAGATAGCGTAATTCAAGGCTTCCAATTGGTGCCAGGTAATGTAACCCATCTTGCTCGCACATGCCTATTATTGGCACAATTCCTACATTTTGAATCACTTTTAAAGATACTCATTTCAGAACAAGTTCAGAATAATCAAGATAGTGAGGATAAAAACTTACAAGCTACTACTCAGGAAATGTTATCTGGCACGGGCAGATATGCTGATTTAAAGGTTTAAGCATGTTCCCTGGCCCTTCTCATCACACAGTGCAAAGAACTACGCTGAGCGTGGCTTTCTCTCCCAGAAGATGGTACCCAATAAGTCATTTACCCAGATATTCCAAGGTCCTACAGAAACTTACACCCAATTTGTAGCTGGATTGTAAGAGGCTATAAATAGACAAATTTCTCATGACAATACAGCTAAAATACTTCTTTGTCCATTAGCATATGAGAATGCCAATGAGGAGTGTAAATGGGTTTTAACCTCAGTGCTTCATACTGAAGACGTATCTACTTAACATACAAGCATGTCAAAATATTGGATCTACCACTTACACTTCTGCACTCAAGGCACAGGCTATATCCCAATGGGTAGCCTATAAGGCTGATATGATCAAATGTTTTAATTGTGGCAGTGAGGGACACATTTGCCGACTCTGCTCAGAGCCTACAAAGGTACTACCTCCCACAGCTATGCATACTAGTACTAGACCAGGCTCAAATTTACCATGTAATCTGTGCCCATGTTGCATGAAAGGTTTTCACTAGGCAAAAGATTCCAGGTCTAGATTTCATAAGGATTGCACAACCTTGCTCCAGGGAAATGGAGAACCAGCCCTTCGCTGGGGGCAGGCATAAACTCAGGGTACACTTTTACACAGTGCCCTGCAATCCCATGCACAGTTGGACCAATTGTATCTGGTACAAACCAAACAAACAACAGTTCCTCTGCTGGGATGAGTACAAGGGATGACATTAAATACCTCCTGCAAGGAACCTGGCTATCTGCTGGGCCAACTAGACCTGTCTCCACAGCCCTGAAAGGCTTAGGCTCCCCTCAATCTGTATCACAGAGAGCTATATCACTTCCATATATTGGCCCTGATGGGCAGACAGGCATTATAACACCCTTTATTGCATCCATTCCCATCAATTTATGGGGAGTGACCTTATGGAAGAGTGGGGCACTGTCCTGATTATTTTTGCCCTTCAGAAGAACATATCACCTGCTAACAAGAGGAAGGCTAAGATGGAGTGTCAAGAAAACAGAAGTTTGAGCAAAAACTTACAGAGTTGTACTCTTCCAGTTGAGCCTTTAATAATAAAACAAGGTAGATCTAGAATGAGATATGAGTCAAATTATAGTGGGAACCATTGGCACTCCTCTTCCCATTTCTGCACTGCTAGTTCAGTGGAAAACTGCAAAGCTGAAATGGGTTCCTCAATGGCCCCTAACTCAGGAGAAGTTAAAGATCTTATGGACATTAGTAGAAGAGCAGCTACAGTTAGGTCATCTTGAGCCTTCTTTTAGTCCATGGAATTCTCCTGTGCTTGTAATTCCAAAATGATCAGGTAAGTGGAGATTAATACAAGACTTGAGAGCTGTAAATGCTTGCATGCTGCCAATAAGGGCGTTACAACCTGATCTACCCAGTGTTGCTATAATCCCATGGCACTGGCCTATGGTTGTTACTGATTTTAAAGATTGCTTTTTTATTATCCCACTCTCAGGATTGACTTTTTTTTTTTTTTTTTTTTGCATTTTCAGTACCTAGCATTAATTTTCACAAGCCAGCCAAACATTTTCAATGGACTGGGCTTCCACAGGGAATGGCAAATAGTGCCACATTCTGCCAGTCATTTGTAGTACAAGCTTTGAAAAGATGGAGAACTCAATTCTCTCAGGCTTGTATTATCTACTATATGGATGACATCTTGCTTTCTGTATCCTCTAAATCTAAGTTACTGATGGATGCTACTTGAAGAAGTGAAGAGAAATTTACTTGCTTTTGGCCTTTGACTAGCACCTGAAAAAGTACAAGTGATAAGTCCTTACAGTTATTTGGGCTCTACTGTTTCTGAGAGGGCTCTACTGTTTTGTGGTTTATTCAAACCACAAAAGATTCAGATAAGGATAGGTAATCTACAAACTTTAAATGACTTCCAAAAACTGTTAGGAGATATTAATTGGCTTAGACCGAAATTAAGTGTAGCAATCTATCAATTACAAAATCTGTATAATAGGGGCTGGGGGTTTAGCTCAGCAGCATAAGCACCTGTCTTGCAAGCAGGTGGTTGTGAGTTCGATCCCCGGTACCGATAAAAATGAAAAAGACAAAAAAAAAAAATCTGTATAATATTCTTCAAGGTGATAAGGATTTAAATTCTCCCCAGCAACTCACAGAAGTGACCAGACAAGAAATGAAATTAGTTAAAAAATGTCTTCATTCTAGACAATGTTGTAAGAGTTGATATCACTGAACCTCTGTATGTATTCATGTTACAGATGCCTCATCCTCTTACGGGAATGTTAAGACAATGGATTAATAAGATTCTTTCTCATATGGAATGGCTATTCTTGCCAAATCAACTAATAAAAATTATCCAGTTATATGTAGAACAAGTAGCAAAAATAGTGATTATGGAAAGAAATAGAGCATGTCGGCTCTTTGGACATGATCTGGATGTCATTGTAGTACCACTAGATGCTCAACAGAGACAGACTTTACTCCATACTGCCCTATTCTGGCAGGTAGCATTTGCTTGGTTCAATAGATAATCACTACCCTACGTCTTTTACAATGCTTCCTTTGCACTTCTATTATTCTTCCGAAGGTCATCATTTCAAGCCATTGACAGGGGCTCCTACTTACTTTGCAGATGGTCCTTTTAAGGGGAAAGTAGCTATCTGGAGCTGCTCCTTCCAGCACTACTTTTCTACAAAGGGGGATTTAGCACAGCACTCAGAAATTAAGGCTCTCCTATATGTTTTAGAACAATTCAGAGACCAGCCTCGATATATTAAGTGACTTGTCTTCTGCAGTATATCTGACCCAAAAGATTGAAGCCACTTTTTTTACTCCACCATTGCACCTACTTTATTACAACTATTTTTAAAACTACAGAAAGCTATATTTAACAGAATTGCTCCATTCTTTATTGATCATACTAGAGCCTATTCTAATCTCCCAGGTCCCTTATCAATGGGAAATCATAAAGCCGATGCTCTTGTCAACCTGATTTCCATTTTTGACAAAGCAAAACAGTCCCATGAGTTTTTTCATCAAAATTCTAGAGTCCTGATAAAGGAATTTAAAATTACCAGAACTCAAGCCAGACAGACAGTGATGTCATGTCCTTTCTGCCAGCTCATTCCAAGGCCTGTTCTTCAACAGGGCTGCAATCCTTGAGGTCTTAGGACCAATCAGTTATGGCAAATGGATATTACCCATATAGCCTCTTTTAACAAACTTTATATATTCTAGTCACTATGGATATCTTCTCACATATGTTTGATGCCACCTGTCATTCAAGGCAAATGAAGTTAACATGTCATATAGCATTGTGTGTCAGCATTTGCTATATTAGAAGTGCCACAGAAAATAAAAACTGATAATGGTCCTGCTTATATTAGCAGGCATTTTCAGAGTTTTCTTGATAACTGGAATATAAAGCATGTTACAGGGTTCTCCTATAGTCCCCAAGGTCAGGCAATAATTGAGTGCACTCATCTTAAATTTTAAAAATCAGCTAGCTAAACAAAAGAAAGGAATACAAGATTAGAACTCTCCTCAAATGTATTTAAATTTTGCTGCATATGTTCTAAACTTTCTGAATCCTGCGCCTAATTCTAATTTGCCACCAGCAATGTTACATTAGGCACAAGAATCTACCCACTGAGGGATCTTTAGCCCGTGTAGCTTGATGTTTGGAATGAACAGGTGTTTGGAATGGTCCAGCATCACTCTTAAATTGGGCAGAGGAAATGCCTGTATTCTCACAGGAGACAGAGAAACATTGTAGATTCCGTCCTGATATGTATGCCCATGGACCAGCCAGCTTCACACGGGATCATCAGCATCACTCTCAAGCATAGAGAGACCTCAAACCACTGGCATCTCTTAACATTTAAGCATCAAAAATCCCCCTCTCACCAGATAGAAGAGGATTCCCTACCATCCATCAGAACAACACTTTGATCAGAATTCAACCACCTATGCAAAACATTGAACCCTATACCAAGACTGCAAACCATTATTAATCTGAAAGCACATTGTTCACTGCACTGGGAAGGCCTGCAGCAGACCATTCATCAGATTTGCCATCTAATTAACAACTGGGTTTAGATCAACCACCTGAAAATTTCGGTTTTTTTTGCAGTGCATACTCTCCTAACTGCTGCATTGTTTACCCGTTGGACATAGTTAAAATTGCCTTTAACAGTCTGTCCCATTAACAGGCACAGTTACATGTAGCTATAAGAGCAGCAGTTTTTGCCATCAGATATGACTATCCTGTAAATACGGCTATCAAAACAACAGTCAGTAACCTGTATAGCTGGAAATTCCAATCAGGCCATCAGCTTAGAGCCCACATTAAAAGGTTTTAGTTTTTAAAATTCTTATTACAAGCAAACTCAGTTAATAGGCCCACAAAAATGTTCTGACCAGTCTATTTATACTTAAAAATTTGGAAACTATCAAACAGTCATTATAATTCAAATTGGCCAAATGTATTTGAACGTGCTCTGATTAACTGTTTTGTGTACCTTTGTTTTGTCTGTTCTGTAAACAGCTGTTATAATGGAGCTCAAAAAGTAATCTTTTCCTTTTTTTGCAGTTTTTAATTTTTGAGCAACACTTCAGGCTTAGGGGAACTATTGGTCAGGATTCCAATCGATGAATAAGGAAGCAGCTATCTGGATAAATTTCTCCAATCCTTGTTCATTAATAAGGGTGCCACAATAATCTCCATAGCATTATGGGAGATACCCCAGTAAATTTTCTTTAAAATATATTATTGTGATGTTCTCATCTTGGTCACTGTCAGAAGATTAAATTTTCTAGACAATAGGTTCTTTTTAAAAGGTGCTCTGATACAAAGGTTTTCATGTAGCTATGACAATTGTTACCTCATGATGTATTAAATGCATTGGTGCCTCCAGATGTACAGGTCTCCCAAATTGTAAAATGGGGATTATTTATGGTACTAGACTTTTGTTTCATACTCAGACCTTTGTTGGTACCAAAAACTTAGGAGACTTATATTCCACTAAAGGTCAGTAAGTTAGATGAAAGCTTCTTATGTATTAGGTAGCGATGACTGACTAAAAGGGATATTTCATGTCAAAATGGAAATTCAGATTGTTACAAAAATGTCATAATTGTCATGATATAATAATGTGTATAGTTTGATTTTGAATTTACTGTGTAAAGTAGGCAACTGTTAACATTCTTGGAGGATTTAAATTCTAGTATGAATTTATGTTTTAAGATGCTTGATATGCAGATAAGTAGTAATGTTTAGCTTACTGCCTTATTACACTGTAATATTATCAATCTTCTGGATGTTCAACAACTAAGATTTGGAGACTAGAAACTAGAAAGATAGGCTAAGACGAAAACCCAGTATACTGGCCCTAACCCTTTGAGGTCAATAAAGACCCAGGACATAAGAGAACCTCAGCTGCAACATCCTATATTTGCTGAGTCCCAGATCTTCTGATCAAAGAGATTATGGGACTACAGAGGAAAGTGATCATCAGAGTATAGTGTGCCTAAGAGGAGTCACCAGGAGAGAAAAGTCTCACATTCATGGAAAGCAGTTTGGTCAAGCAATGGCTGTGACTTACCCAAATGGTTGACACTGACTGACTGATGCACTAAGAGGTGCTGTGCATGGTTCCAAGGTAATTCCTGAGGAGGCTTAACTGACCTTGATAGATGGCAAAGAAGGTAAATTTTATTAACACAGGTCTTACTTTAGCTTGGTCTTAAACACCCAGCAGAAAAGTATATACAAAAGATATATATCCTATGTGCTGTTTTAAGTGCTTCAATTATAAAAGCAAAAAGGGGGATATGTTCGGGGCCTCAAATTCACAGTGACTGGTTTTGCGTGTTTCCCTGTGGGACGAAAGGAGGGATTGGGATTGTTGGTACCACCCATCTGGGATTTCCCACTGACTCTTCCAAGCAAAAGATCATCTACGCCTTCTTAAATAATTTCAGGATTATATTCAAGGACAAGATACTTCAAAGCATAAGATCATCTATGCCTTCTTAAATCATTACAGGATTATATTTGGGTCAAGATACTTCAAACATAAGATTATCTACGCCCTCTGGAGTCAGTCTTTGGATGAATTGTAATCCTTTGCTAGGCCCACCTGTTACTGTGTAGACCACATAAATAGTGACTGTTTTGGGAGTGGAAGAAGTTGGATCCAGGGACATTGACTTCCCAGCCATTGTTGGAATAGGATAATTATCTCTGTTTTTTATTTTTCTTGTGATGTCCTTGAGACGGACAATCGGGACTCTTGGTCAGGTTTTCAATATTGACAATTGGGACTTTTGGCCGGTTCCCACCATGGAAGACATTGTTTGACTGAAAAAGAAGTTCCAAATCAACTGGGAAGGAACTAGCCAAAATGATAAATGAATACCTTGAAATGTACAGAACATTATGGAAACAGTGGAAGTTTGAAACTGGTGATGACAAGAAGATGTAAAGACTACATTGAGTTCAGTCTAAAAATATATTACAAATAATATGTTGTATGTTCACAGAGAAATATTTATATATTAAAATTCACTTTAACTTTTTTTTTTTTGGCAGTACCAGGGATTGAACTCACGACCTTGCGTTTAGCAGGCAGGCACTTATGCTGGTGAACTAAATCCCCAGCTCTTTAACTTTTAGTTCTACATTAAATGATACCATAAAAATTATGAGGCTATTGAAATTCAAGCACCAGCAATACTTTCTTTTCAATTTAGGTGAAGAAATGTAGTTACATATTATTTATTTATTTATTCCTGAAATATATTGACAGTGCAAAGGAAAATTATTGTATATTAAAAGGAAAATTTTAAGTTAGTCTTTGTGAATATTTCTTACTTTGTAGGTTTCTTAAAGTATAGTTATTGTCTCCAAAACATGGCATCATTAATTGATACTCTGAGCACTTGAATTAACTCAATCAAAATACAGTGATCATGTAGAAAATATGTTAACATATACTGGTGGTTTATGAATTCAAAATTAAAATTCCGTTTTGAAATAGTGACGTGGAAAGTGTTTTTAGAAGTGATATTTAATTGGTTTTATTTGAACCCTAAAGGAAAATTAATAGTACCAATAGAGCACAAAGTCAGTCTATGTCTGAGGTAAAGCTTTAGTATTATTTTAAAATTTTTAAATAAAAAACTTGGTGTCCCCAGTACCGATAAAAAGGAAAAAGACAAAAAACAAAAAAACTTGGTGGTATTCAGAGCTTCAGAATGTTTTGCAGCTTTGAAGTACAAGTTCAGGAGATTAAATTGTTGAAATACTGATTGAGAGTCTTCAGTTCTAAAAGTTATTTTTTGATGACTGCTATAAGGAATTTGATGAAAACTGAGTATTGATCAGAAGTGGAATATAGCATAAAACCTATTATATATTTAAAGATCAGTAATGGAGAAAGAGAAATAATTTCACAAAATAAAAGAAAATAGAAAACAAATCCAAAGAAAGAATAAAATTAATGGGAAATTCATATTCTTTTACTATCTGTGAATGAGATGAACTTTTCTGCATGTTCACATTGGGCAGGCCAAAATAACAGCAAACCACAACAAAAATCCTAAAAAGTGTTAGAAGCAGTGAGAAAGTTGAAAAGTTGGAGATAGTAGTAGATCAGCAGGCAAGATGATTTCAGCAAAAGTGTAAACCAAAGCATACAGTAATGAATACAGTATTCATTTCAAAGAGAGATTTCAGATCCTTTCATGGTACAGTGTGAAGCATTACAAATGATAAAATATGTGATTTAAAAAAAGATATTTTAGAGTTATTTGTGCTCAACAACATAACAGCTAAATATATAAATAAAATTCTTTTATGGAGTGACTTAATCCCTTCCAGGAAAATCTTTATCTGATAGAGAATTAAAATCTTGTATATTGAAGATTTCCCTATTGAAAATTATTTTATAACTTTTAATATTTTGTTCGCTTTTGTCTACCTCAATATCTAAATAAACCTGACAAATATGCTAGGTTTGTAAACAAATTTGTTTTCAAATTCTTTGCCTGAAACATCTAGATTGAATTTTGTGTGTAAAAGAGAGTATGTAAAAAAATATTTCAAATTAAAATGATTTTTGTGTTATGTACAGCTATGGAAAAGTTATTGAGGTTTATTTTTGTTTTGATATTATAAATGAATTACCTAAAAGATTCCAAGGTTCTATAGTTGTTATTAAAATATTGTATATTTTATAAAAGTATATTTTAAGATTAAGAACAAACAGTATACATACAATTTAGGATCAACTTTTGATTAGTGTCAACTGTTTCGAATTTGTGGCAGATATCTTAATTATCACTTAGATTTTTTCGGTACTGGGAATCAAACCCATGACCTGCCTCTTGCCATGCAGGCACGCACTTACACTGCTAAACTAAATCCCCAGCCCATCACTTATATTTGTAAATGTTTTACAATTTATAAACCACATGTACTTTACATAGTATACTATACATAATATATATATGGTTACACCAAGAATTGACTTGTCAGTTTTGATTTAGTGAATCATAGATTTTACCCAGTGACAGAATAGTCAGTGATTCAAAGAATGTAGATAAATATCTAATGCAGGAGGAACATTCCTTTTTTGGAGGAGTCCCAAACTTTGAGAAACAGACTCCAAAAATGTCTTTTTTTTTTTTTTTTTTTTTTAGTTTGCTCATATTGTATGTATATTAACTTTAGTCTCAGAATAAAACTTAACACCATCAGTTTAATTTGCATTAGGTTATCATAATTTTTTGTTTTTGCTTTGTTTTCTGAGGTAGAGTCTAACTACATAGGCCCAAGCTTAATTACTCTTGCCTTAGCCTTGGAGTTCTGGGATCACAGACTAACCTGTAATTCTGTGCTTATTTATAATAATCAGTTTAAATAGTTGAGCTCTATATTGCTGATGTATTTTCTGGAAAAACACTTTTTCTTGTTAATATTCTTAATTCTGTTAGACTGCCATCTGACTTGAGGTCCTTAGTAAAAACTTTAGTATAGGTCTTTCCTTATTCTTCCCCTAATAGTCAAAAAGTTACATTCCTGCTATTAATTCTTTCTTCCCAGTACATAAGAATGATGGATATTGTTCTATATGGAAATTATTTGATAAAGTAATCTTTTAAATTTTTGTCCAGTAATTGTCAGTATTCTTTGTTTTGGTTTATGCTAAGAAAATGAGCAATTAAAGTGGATGCTTGTTGACTATTTAACTTTATTTTATGTTGCTAAATAGACTCAAATGTAATAGGTTATCCCTAAATCCTAAATAGTTGCTGTAATTGTTTAACGGTGACATTTTTGATTCATTGTGAGAATCTTAAGGAATGTTTTAAAAACTGCTACACCCTTGTCTTAGTTACTTTTCTTGTTGCTGAGACAAAGTACCCAATACCCATAGTTAAAGGAGGAAAGGTTTTATTTGGCCCAAAGTTTGTAGAAATTTTAGTTTATAGTTGGCTGACTCCAAGGCAGGGTGACATGACATAGGACATCACAAAGGAGAAACAGCACGTGGTGGGCAGAAGGAAGAAGGAACTAAGGAGCTACAAGGAAAAAGCAACAATAGCAGATTCTTTCTGTCCCTTTTATGTTCTGTGTAGGCTACCTGGCTTAGGGTAAGTGCCAAACTAATCAGTAGATTGACTTAGTAATTGAGGACCACACACTCTAGATTCAGCCACTTCTGAAAAAGCCGGCTTTGGGGGGACATCTAGACACAAGCCATAACACTCCTTATTAGAAATTTGTTGTAATGGAAAATAAGAGTGATTTTTTTTTTTTTTTACTAAGCCCCTCAGCCTGTTTCAGTTTAGTATAAGTCACTACAGTAAAGATTCATTTTACAATTAACAAAGTACATGTTATAGTTCTGTCATTGTTTTCTTTAACCATGTTTGACATTTTGTTTACCTTGCAGAATATCCTCAAAGTTACCAACAGATTTTTAGAAAATCCTTTAAGAAACTCTTTTTAAGGAAACTTGAACATATAATAGGCTAAGAGCATAACAAAAAAATCCTTAATATAGAAGTTATTCTCTGCCTTGAAAGCCAGATCTTTAAGTAGACTTGTGAGTAACTAGCAGTTTTGCTGAGGTGACTTATACAGAAATTTAAAGATATCAAAAAATATTAATATACTCAAGTTTCTGTTAACGAAATAATGGTTATTCCTTGAAATTGTTAAAAGGATAATAAAATTTTGCAGTTGCTAGAACTTTAGAATTTAATTAAAGCAGGCAATTTATTTCAAAAGAAGAAATATTAGTGGAATTTAGCTCTAGAATCTTGTGTCTTGTCCAAATTAATATATGAATTGGAACAAACTAGTAAGCCACAATACTGCATTTAAGGACTAGATGCCATAACTTACTATAAATGTGTTTGGTTTTAAATCACAGGACTATCTCTGAGTTTTCTTTTAAAGATTTATTTAATTTACTTCATAATGTCATTTTTTGCAACAAGGTCATTTTAAAGATGAATGAGAAAAAATTGGAAACAACCTCCCAACAGCGGAAATTTCCTAAATGGATGTCGGTACCGAATAAAGGATGTACTCCCAAAGGAAAAGAGGTATAGTGTTCATTTACTGTTTTTTTTTTATCAGTTTTTATTTTTTACTAGTACAGTACATGTTTGCAGTATGTAATGATTACATTCCTCGTGGGGAATTGGAATGTGTACATGACATGTCTTACTTTTATCCCCTTCCCTGCCTTCCATCACATCTTCCTCCTTTGATCATATCTCCTTCCATCTCTTGGTCTCCTCATTTGAGAAAGATCTATCTCCCTGCTTCCTATTATCTCTCTCTAATTTTGCTTTTGGATTTCTCATATAAGAAACCATAAACTATTTGAGCATATGTGTCTGATTTATTTTACTTCACATTGACAATTTAATGAGTCAGTCCTCATTTGTACACTTCAGATCATTATATAAGTCAGAGTGTCTGTTTTGTGAATGAACCAAGATCTAATTGTTGAAAACCTGAAGGTGAAAAATTTTAATTGGGTTAACAAAATAAGAATTCTTGCTGTATACATCTGCTTTCTGTATCCAGTTTGTATAGTTGAACTTTACTAGTTTGTTCCAATTCATATATTAATTTGGACAACATTAGCAGTGGTGAATTTTTTTGTTAAGCTTGGTTCTCATAGATTAAAATGTGGTAACCAGTTGCCCGCATTTCTTTTTTTCTTTTTCTTGTAAAGGGGCTTTTTTTTTTTGGTCTTAGTTTTACTATTTTCTTTTTGGCACCGGGAACCGAACTCAGGCCCTCGCGTCTGCCAGGCAAGCGCTGCACCGCTGAGCTACATCCCCAGCCCATTGCCTGCATTTCAAGCCCACAGTATTACATTACTACTTTGGTTTCTCTTCAGATCCTATAAATCTTTCTCCTTTTACATTATTACTGAGATAATTACCAAAAAAAAAAAAAAAAAAAAACAACCAAAAACTCCTAGGTAAAATAAATGCTTTAGTGAAAATAGGATTAGATGTTTGAAAACAGATTTATTAGGAAAAATAACTTTACATTGGGGTGCCTTTATCTTTTTAAAATTGACCTTGAATTTACTAGTCTATAAAAAGCATTAACTGGTAAAATGTAGAACTAAAAATTAAATGTATCAGTGAGCTTTATTATTTCAGCAAACATTATTAATATAAATTTTACTTTGTCTATTTTGTATGTATGTTACTCAAGCCATGCATTCAGAAGAGTATTTTTGAAGATGATCTCTCCTTCTTAGAATTTACTGGATCTATTGTATATAGTTATGAGGCTAGTGATTGCTCTTTCCTATCACAAGATATCAGGTAAGACATTTAAATTAGCTAATTTTATTTATTTTGGACCCTTAGAACATAATAAATATTATGGTAATATTTGTAAATACGTTGAGTTTTACAGTTGTTTCAGAGGTATTTCTCTGTGTAGATTATCAATAAGTTCTATTCTACTTTTTAAATAAAATAGTCATAGAATTGTTTGTAATGTGTCTTTTATTATTTTAGATGAATTCTTTTAATTCTTAATGTATTATATATAGAACTGTTGAACACATTGTGTATATTTTACTGACTTTTGGAAAGAATTTCTAAATATACCTCTACATCCTAAAACATTACAATAATAATATTGAACAGTGGATATGATAGGGTCTGTTTTATTCAGGTAGTGATAGTTACATCAGTGGTCCTTAGAAAGAACATTAAAACTGACTTTTAATTATTCCCTTGTGTCCTGTTTTCTGCTTCTGAAACAAAATTACCACCTACTGGATATATTCTAAAGAAAACAAATTTGTTTCTCAGTGTTTGAGGCTGGGAAATTGAATAGTGATACACTGGCATCTAATGAGGATTTTGTCCTTTGGGATAACATGGTGAAGGGCAGAGGAGCAGTGACAGGGTGCAGGGGGGCCAAACTGAAGCCTGCTCTCTGGATAGCCCACCCTCGCCATTTGTAGTGTGAATCCATACAGAAGCGCCAAGCCACTGTGATCTTGTCACCTCTTACCAGGTCCTGCCTACCAACATTGTTGTGTTGAGGATTTCAGTTTTGTCGTGAGTGTTAAAACCATAGCACCTTGTTAAATTAAGACTGCAGTCATACAATCTCAGGCTATCAGTGCACTTTACAAGCAGAAGTAGTAAGGAATTAATTCAGATCTGTTTGGAAGTTATCATACTGTACTTGTTCCTGCCCACTTCCCTTTATTTTTTAACTATTACTCTTGGCCTTAAAAACGCGGAAATAGCTGGGTATGGTGGCACATACCTTTACTCTCAGTACTCTGAAGACTGAGGCAGGAGTATTTTGAGTCTGAGGCAGCCTGGGGGACTTAATGAGACACTGTCTGAAATTCTGCCCCTTAAAAGCGTAAGTCCATGTTCTCCTGGTGGTAGAATTTAGCTAGAAATACACTCAAGATAGCCTCACTTCCACTCCAGTGATCTGCCCACTTTCATTATGCCGAATTCAGTTAACTCACAGAGTAGGTGAAAATCTGTTATTATTACATATGGACTTTACCAACATTTGCATTACTATGTCATATATGAAGGCAATAATCATAAGTGATTTGAAGATTTACAGTTTTGACGATTGTATGTGGTAAAAGGTAGAGTTTTTGTTTTGTTTTATATTTCCCCTTTTCTGACCACTTTTAAGTTTTATCCCACCCTGTGTGTATGTGTGTACTGGGGATTGAAACCAGGACCTTTGCACTGGACTACAACCCAAGCCCTTTTAATTTTTTTGAGACAGGGTCTTGTTGCCTTGGTGGGACTCAAATTTGCAGCCCTTCTGCTTCATCCTCCCTAAGTGCTGTGAATACAAACATGCACAATTATGCCTGACTGACTTTTAAGATTTTTTAATCTAGCAGTTTTCCCACAATTTGATTATGGTATGGCTTTGTGTAGTGTAGTTTGTGTTTATTCTACTTGGAACTCATTGAAGTTTTTTGTTTCTTTGTTTTTGTTTTTTAATTTATAGATTTATAGTTTCTATCAACTTTGAAAATTTCTTCTATCATCCTACAAATCTTTACTTCCAGTAAATTAGACTACTTGGTATTGTTTCTGTTCAATCCCCCACCTACTTTTGTGTCCTCAAGTTGACTTACGTTATCTCATCTGCTATTTATCCTTTCCTGTAAATTTTTTGTTTTAAATATTTTTCATTTCTAGAAATTTTATTTAAAACTATATCTGCCATTTGGGTCTCAATATTTTTTTTTAAATTCTTGAACATTTTTAGCATATTTATAGTATTTTAATGTCTTTCTTGTTAATATCATTATTTGTGTTGTGTGATTATTCCTCTTGGACATGGCTCATAGTTTCCTGTTTTTCTCATGGCTGTTAATTTTGCTGATTAGACATTGTGAGTTTATTTTGTTGAATGTTAGATTTTGTCTTCTTTCAGAAAAAGGAGCTTTCTTTGTCAGTTATTAAAAGATCAGCTTTATATATTTTAAGACTCGTGTTTACACGTTGTGTCTTAGTAATTTTCAGTTATTGGGACAAAATACCCGACACTTGGAGCTGAAGGAGGAGAGATTTATTTTGGCTCATGTTTTAGAAATCGTAGACCTTGCTGGTTGGTTGGCTGTAGGAAAAGTGGCACAGTGGAAGAGCTTGGTAGAGGAAAGTGATCACCTCACGGCAGGAAACAGCAGCAGAAAAGGAAAAACTCCGGGTTATGCCCATACTGACCCACCTCCTCTGACAAGACCCTGCTTTCTAGCAGAAGTCAGCTATAATACCCTCATAATCCAGTCATCTTCCAATCAAACACACGAGGTTTTGAGGGCTGTTTTAGATAGAAATCATTAACAGTGTAGGTCTGCATTTACCTTTAGTAAATTAACCGTAATTTAAAGATTACCCTTCTTCCTTGTGACCATAATGCTAAGTGAAATAAATCAGACACAGGTGGTTAAATATGGGGTAGTTTCTCTTCTATGAGAAATCCAAAGTATAAATAATTTAAAGAACAAAATAAAAGATAGATGATAGGAAGCAAGTAAAAAAGAACTTTTGCAAATGGGAGGAGACCTAAAGAGGGGGAGAGAGGGGGGAACTAAATCGGATTAAGATGTGATGTGTATATGCACCAACTCCCTACATTGAGTTGAGTGTGCCCTGGTGTCAGAAACGTACTACAGTGGAGTCTGCTGATTTCCCCAAGTGATCAACGACAATTTCTACTAAGACTTTTCAGAACTTTAAGGCCATCTACCTCTGTGTAATCCCTAGGAATGGTTCAGTTTATGGCTTCTCCATGGTTTTTTGCTCAGCTTCATATAGTTCCAGACCACTCATGCATGTCTTAATGTTCTGCAAGTACTCAAGGAAACTCATGAAGACTCGGGAGTTCCCCTGCTTGCCATGCTCTTCTGTAGTAGCCTGCTCCACAGCTCCCAGATGTGTCAGCTTCTCTTGCTGTGAACTCTGGTTCCCCAACTCAGTGTTCTTCTTGGGATTCTCCTTCCTGTTCAGTTGTCTGAAGACTGTAAGGCTTTCCCTTTGTTTCCCTTTCTTCAGAGCAGAGTCCTGCACAGCCTGCTGCAATTTGTCCAGTTATCAATTTGTTTTTGATAGAAGAACGAGTCTGTTTCAGCTATTCTATTTTGGCTTGACGCAGAGTTGAGTTTATTTTTAAAATACATTTATAAAGTTAAAAATTGTGAAATAGGCAAATATAATCATAGGTGGTATGATAAATACATATATTCCTCCCACCTGGCCTTATCAAATTTTTTGTACTAGAGATTGAACCCAGGAGAGAGTTTTAATCAACTTATGTCTTCATCAGAAATACAGCTGCTCCCCGAGCTCTATTTCCAGCCCTTTAAATTTTTTTAATTTTTTACTTTGAGACATGGTCTCCCTGTTACCCAGACTTTGCTCAAGGTTGCAGTCTTCCTTCCACAGCTTTGCAGAATGCTAGTGATACAGGCATGTGCCACCATGCCAGACTGCTTAATCAAATCTTAACATTCATTTTCTCCAGATCTTTATTAGAGATTGCAACAAATAGAATACAGTTGAAGCCCCTCCCATATATAAAATTTTCTGATTTTTTTTCCCCTGTGCCCCTCGAAGTTCTGTCATGAATTCAATGTCTAGCATTCTCTTACATGTTTTTAATATTACTTCATAATTTTATATCCCAAAATATTGTATCATTTCACTTGTTTAAAAACATTTACCAATATTATCAAATTATATGTACAAGCATACTCTAACTTATGTTTTTCATTTAACACTATGTTGTAGGTAATTTTTTTCTGTAATTCCATTTCAACTTTTTTGCGTTGTTGCACTGTTTTATTATTGTTTGCCCATTTTCTTGTTTTTCACCAATAGGAACGCGTGTCTGTCTCTTTATGTACATACTAGTCTCATATATTTATGGGAAAAGATTGTCAGGTCATACATAGTATTTGTGTATTTTCAAATAGATGTTGTCAAAAGTTTTTCCAAGAGAATTTTTACCAATTTATGTGTTCATCAGAAATGAGCAGTCCCACCCATAGATGTGCTTCATGGCACTTGATATTGTGACCATTTAATTTTTGTTAAATTTTATTAATCAAATAGATGTGTAAAATTGTGTAGAGAAAACTGGAGCTTCTGATTTCGTTTTGCAAATTGCATGTTCCTGTTTTTTTTCTGTTGGATTATTATATTTTCTTAATTTTTTTGAGTAACTTTTAATATTTTCTGGATATTCATTGTCAGTTATATGTGTCACAGATTCCTTCTACCAGTCTGTAGTTTGTCTTTTTAGTTTTTGAATGATCTCTTTAGTTTTATAGAACTTTAATATTTTAATGCAACTAATCTTCAGTGTATTTCCTTCTTTAGCATGCGTCTTTCTCCTGGAGATGTGATAGGATTTGATATGGAATGGCCACCAACATACAGTAAAGGGAAACTCAGCAGAGTTGCACTAATTCAGCTGTGTGTGTCTGAGAGCAAATGTTATTTGTTTCACATTTCTTCTATGTCAGGTTGGTTGTCTCTTTTATTTCAGTTTTATTGAAATTGCAATTATCAACTTTATTCCTTTAATATTAATCTTGTATTAGCTGGCTTTCCTCTCATCATCTTGTATTTAGTTTCTACCTGATTTATTCACATTCCCTGTTACACTGAATTTTTATAACATTCTGTGAGGCACCTCTATTTTCTTGTTTTAAGGGAGAAGTGAAGTTTAGACAGTGTTTATGAAGGATAGACTGATGACACTAGCAGAGGTGACATTCAGACTTTTTTGGTTTATCACTTATCAATCAGGAGTTTTGTCTTAGGAACAGAAATATTTAAGGTTTCTGAATTTAACCTTAACAAATACAAATTTAAAAATACATGTAGTAATTATTAGAGGTGAGGGTACTTAACAGATATTATGGAAATAATGATGAAATATTTCAGTTTTTCCCCAGGGATTAAAAATGTTGCTTGAAAATGAAGCAATTAAAAAGGCAGGTGTAGGAATTGAAGGAGATCAGTGGAAACTTCTACGTGACTTTGACATCAAATTGAAGAGTTTTGTGGAATTGACAGATGTTGCCAATCAAAAGGTAGATTATGTGTGTTTTTTCCTTAAGAAAATAGTTTTGTGTTTTTACAAAATATGCCTTCTAGCTGAATGTTATGTTTTTGACAAAATAATTTAAGCTACATATTGTTTTTGTAGCAGTAGAGAAATTCTCTGGGTTGAAGTTGGGTATAAAATTCCTAGTCTTATTTGTGGCCTGGTTATTTGGTGGTCTTTAGGGATGTCTGATAATAGTAGGAAGTAATTTTTGCTTTATTACTTTTTCATTACTTCCAGTTGAAATCTACAGAGATCTGGAGCCTCAATGGTCTGGTTAAACACCTCTTTGGTAAACAACTTCTAAAAGACAAGTCTGTCCGCTGTAGCAACTGGAGTAATTTCCCTCTCAGTGAGGATCAGAAACTGTATGCAGCCACTGATGCTTATGTACGTACTTACTGAGTTTTAAGTTGAAATGATTTTTGAAACCTTGTTATAAATTACTTTGCAGAATTTTTATTGTGGTGATAACATAAACCCAACTAAGATACTTAGTATCATTTTGGCATTAAAAATGCTTTCATTAAGTGAAACTTAGTTCTTGATATAAATTAGCAAGTATCAACAGATTAAGTACTATTTATTTTCACTGTCATGATTCCAAAATAATATTCAATTTGTAGGTAAAAGAAATGTGAACTTTGCTGAAAACATGAAAGACTAATAAGCTTAGACTCAGCAAGCACAAGTGGTATTGATGATGCATTTGATATGTAACACTTCAGAATAAGAGTAATTATAAAACTGTTTCTATATTGCAACTGGCCTTATTTCTTCTATTTATATTTTAACTGTAGTAAAAATGTAGAAAAATTGCCTCCAAATTTGGCATGCTGCTTCTTATATTTACAAGTTTGTACATGATGAAATCTGAATTTTATATATAGTACTCTTCTGTGTGTATCTAATGTATGAAATACATTTTTCCATAATTTCTTTTCCTTTAATTGGTAATTTTTACTTATTGATGAATATTTTTGTTTCCCATTTTGCCTCTGTTTTTAGGAGTGGAAATGCATTTAATTTGTAATCAGAAAAAAATTAAATTTTGTCAGAGACATGGTATGACATTCCTCTTATAAAAGTACAGTACTTGTTGAAAGTAGGACAAGTTCTATAGCATTTTTATTTATAAAAATTCAGTGCATTTTGATTTTTCCTGTTAACAGTATTTACAAGGAGAACCGTTCACACCCTAACATTCTCAACTGATTTAATGAAATGGAAGAAAGTAAATTATCTGTGGTCAAAACAGATTTCTCTCCTTTTATGTATTTTGTGAGTTTTTTTCCAACAGTGAATTCAATTTGGATATTTGCTTATAATATTAAGGGTTAGCGAAAACTTAAACTTCTCTTTAAAGGATGAGACAGCTTTCTCTGTTCTCATTACTGGTGATTAAGTGAAGATGCATAGATGTTTGTGTAGCAGTAATAGATTGAATTTAGTTTCAGGGTTGCTTTGAGAATCATATTTTGGATTTTTCTAGATGGGACATAGAATGTTATTTTTGTTATCTTTTCTCAGCTTGCTCTTTTGTTTCTCCTGTTTTGCTGTAGGCTGGTCTCATCATTTATCAGAAATTAGAAAGTTTGAGTGATGCTGTACAGAGGTTTGATACAAATAAAGGTATGTATGATCTCAAGGTAAAAGATAAAGTGTGAATTGCCTGTTTCATGAATTTGAAATATGGTCTTTATTCAAAATGACAGTATTCATAGATTTGTAAAGTGTTACATATTATTACAGCTTTTCTCTTTATTAGTGCTTGTCTGCATTACATACTGATTGCATCCCTTGTGAGGAGTTGGTGGTGCATGTGTAACACATCCTAATTCTTTTTCATCTCCTTGGCCTCCCTTCTTCTCTGTTCCTTTAGTTTCTTGATCCTTTTATGTTTTTATTTTGCCCTTTATGTTTTTTTCTTATATAAGAGAAACCATGCAATATTTAAGCATGTGTATTTGATTTTCCTTAACATTATGATCTTAAAGTACATCCATGCTTCCACAAGTGGCTCAAGCTTATCATTTTCACGACAGAGTAGTAATACACAGTATAGTCTGCCAACATTTTTCTTATCCATTCATCTGTTGGTGGACATGCAGACCACTTGCAAAGATTTAACTTTTATGAATTTTGTTGCTCTAGATATGAGTATGAGTATATCCCTGAAATACATGTGTTTAACTCTTTTCGAAAGATATCTAGAAGGGGATTAGATGTGAAATAGAATTTCTTCTATTCTTAGTTTTTTGAGCAGTCTCCATATTGATTTCCATAATAGTTGTACTAGTTTGCATTCCCTCCAATAACATAGAGAGGTTCCTCTTTTCCTGTGGCCTTGCCAGCATTTGTTACTATTTGATTTCTTGATGGCAGGCATTCTTTCTGTTGTAATGCAGAATCTCAGTGTTGTTTTAATTTGCATTTTTTTAATTGATAGAGATGGTGAACATTTCTTCATGTGTTTATTGGCCATTTGAGAAGTGTCTATTAATTTTGAGAAGTGTCTTCTTTTGAGAAGTGTCTATTAATTTTTGTTGCCTATTTTTTTGGACTTCCTTTGGGGAGATCCTAGTTTTTTGGAGTTGTTTATATATTCTAGATCTTTGTCCTTTGAAGAATACCTGGAAAAATTTTTTTACCAATCTAGGTTGGTTGTTTTTTGCTCTAAGTGCTTCTTTTGTTTTGCAGAAGCTTTTTAATTTGATATGATCCCATTTGTTGATCCTTGGTACCATTTCCTGCTCTGGGGTTCTTTTTAGAACGTTCTTGCCTATGTGTATGACTTCAACACTTTTACTCATTTTGCGTTTCAGCAGATTAAGTGTTTCTGTTTTAACATTTGGCTCTTTGATCCATTTTTAGTTTAGTATATGGTGAGAGATATGGGTATAGATTCATCTTCCACATGTAGATAGATAGTGAATTTTCTCAGCTCCATTTATGAGAGAGGAGATTTTTTACTCTGGCTTATGTTTTTTCCTTCTTTGTCAAAGAGCAAATAGTGGAATATGGTTGGGTTTTTTTTTTTTTTTTTGCATCCTTTGTTCCGTTCCATTGATCCATGTATCTGTTTTTGTGCCATAACTGTGTAGTTTTTAACACTGTAGTTTTGTAATACAATTTGAAGTCTGGTAATGTAATGCCTGCCATTTTGCTATTTTTATCCAGAATGGCTTTTACTATTCTGTTTCTTTTTTTTCTGCATTAATTTTAAGACTGTTTTCTCTAGTTCTGTGATGAATGCTGTTGATACTTTGATTGGAATTGTGTTAAATCTGTGTATCAATTCTGGAACTATTCCTATTTTGACTATATTGGTTCTACTTATCCAGGAATGGGACATTTTTCCATTTTCTAATGACTTCTATATTTCTTTTTTCAGAGTAGTAGTTTTTATTGTAGGAAGTGTTTCAGTTCCTTGGATAAGTTAATTTTTAAGTATTTAATTGATAGTGACATTGTGAATGCTATTTTTTTTTTTTTTTGTAATTACTTTCTCAACGCTTTCATTGTTGGTGTACAGGAACGCTACTGATTTTTTGTGTTGTGATATTGTGTTGATTTTGTATTTTCTTACATTGCTGAATTTGGATATTAATTTTCTGAGCCTTTTGGTGCAATATTTTGGGCCTTGTTATGTAGAGTATCATGTCATCTGCAAATAATGATAAGTTGACTACTTCCTTTACTATACATATCCCTTTTTTTTCCTTACCTAATTGCTTTTGCTAATGTTTTGAGTACTGTGTTGAACAGGAGTGGAATATTGGTCATCCTTGTTTTGTTACTGATTTTTGGAGAAAAGGTTTCAATTTTTCCCCATTTAATATGATGTTGGCAGTGTTTGTAATAAATTGCTTTTATGAGATTGAGATAATGTCCTTTTCTACCTGTTTTCTTCAGTGTTTTATCGTGCACAGATGTTAGATTTTGTCAAAGGCTTTTACTGCAGTTATGGAGATACTCATGTGATTTCTTCATCCTTTTGTTTGTATGATGTATTATATTTATTGATTTGTGTATGTTGCACAATTCTTATGCCCTTGGGATGAAGCCTACTTGGTCATGATGTATGATCTTTTTGATTATTCGTTACGTCTCGTTTGCCAGTATGCAACAATGAAGATTTATCATGTATTTTCATTAAAGAGATTGGGCTATAGTTCTCTTTTTTTGTTGAATTCTTCTCTGGTTTTGAAATCAGAGTAATATTGGCTTTTAGAAATGACACTAGTAATACTCTTTATCTCTCCGTTTCATTAAAGAGTTTGAGGAATATTGATACTAGATATTCCCTAAAGTTTTTATAGAGTCAGCAGTGAACTGGGCTTTTCTTAGTGGGTAAGTTTTTCTTTGTTTCTTTTTTTTTTTTTTTACTACTGCTTCAGTTTCGTTGCCTATTACTAGATTATTTGGGGTTTCTAAATATTTTGGTTAAGTTTTGATAATTCATATGAATGTAGGAATATTTCTAAAGTTTTCAATTTATTGGTATACATGTTTACAAAGTATCTGCTAATGAATATCTGAATTTCCATGATGTCCATTGTGATTTTGCCTCTTTTATATCTAAATTGCATTGATTTGGGTCTTTTCTTTCCTTTTTTGGGTAAGATTGGTGTTTTACTTTTCTTATTTCTTATACTCAACATCCACAAGTTAAAGGAGGGAAAGTTTATTTTAGCTCACAGTTTGTAGAAGTTTCATGTCATAGTTCGCTGGTTTCAAGGCAGGATGATACATGGCAAAAGAGAAACTGTTCATAGCATTATAGGCGCGATACAGAGAGCTTACTTTCCTTCTTTCCCTTTATATTGTCATCCAGCCTACAAGCCTATTGATTGGTGCTATCCATGCTCAGAGTGGGACCCCACCTTCAGTAATCTCCGTCATGCTAAACCTGTCAGTAGACTGATCCAGTTATCATACATCCATAATCTAAGACCACAAAGCTATGATCCAGCCACCTTCTAAAAGCTGCAACTGTAAGTGTATAAAGCTTTGTGGAGGGGCATCTAGATATAATCCATAACATCCCACACTTGATCCCTAAAAGACTCACGCTCATCCCTGTATGCAAAATGTGTTTAGTTCGTCTCTAATAGCTGTCAGAGAGCCAACAGTTTGAGCAGTGTTGAGAAGTCCAAATTTAAAGTCTCTCTGAGATTTAAGACATACTCTTACCTACAAGTCCCTGGAAAAATGTAAAGAAAGTTAAACATTTTCAACCTATAATATCCAAGGTAAACATTTCTATTCCAAAAGGTAGAAATAGTGGAATAAAATCAATGGAACCAAAGCAAGACTAAAATGAATAGTGGAGAAATTTAATGGGCAAGCATTAAATCCTCCAGCTCCATATTCAGCATCTGATGCAAGGTGGTAAGATGTGAATTCCAAAGTGCTTGGGTGGCTCTGCCTATATGGCATTGCCAGGAATTGTGACCCTCATGGTGGCTCTCTTGGGCCAGTATTGTAGTCAGGGTTTACAAGGAAGGTTTAATACAAGGCACATAATTTATAAAATTATTTTATAATATTCAACCAAAGCAAATGCAAAAGATTGTAGGAGATATGTCCATGCACTTAGAGACCCAAAGAATGTAGTTGAGGGCATGAATCTCACGGCAGTGTTCTGTATGAATACAGCGGAAGTCCTAGAGCCATCAACAATATGTCATGCAAGTCTATTTCAAGGATTTGCACTGGGAAGGGCTAGTGGTCAGTGGTGGAAGCTAGAAAGTCCACAGCAGAAAGATAAAGGATATATTCCAGTAGACTGAGGGACCTGCACTGGAGTCAGGAAGCAATGTTCAAGGTAAAGACCAGAGCACTCCAGAAAAAAACCACAGCCATCCTCAGTCACAGTGAGGACCTGAGCTCCTCTGAGGATGAGAACAACTGAGTTCATGGACTATCAGGAAAAATTGTGTGACAAGATTCTCCACGAGAATGAACAACACACTATTTGCCCCTTCAGTTCTTTTTATGATTTTGGCAACAATCCTCAGGTGGGCCTTCCAAACCCAGCACCACCACTGATTGAGTTTAGCTGGCTGTTAAAAATTGATCATTAGTTAATTCACCACAGTCACCCTGCTCTTTCATTGCAACTTTCCTCAGATGTCTGTGTCCCTGGCATGTCCAGCCTTCTTGGTTCTCCAATATACTTCAGCCTCATATTCATAGTTTCACTTATCTACCCTCAGGGACACATGCCTGGCCTCCCAGGCCTTCTTCTGAAATCTCGGTGGAAGGTTTCTGACCTCTACAATAACTCTTGCACTCTGCATGCACCCAAAACCAGCACCACATGGATGATGACCAAAATTCGCTGCTAGCTGGAGCAGTAGCCAGGCTTCCTTCTCTCTTGGCTGTAAGGGTTGAGTGCCTGGACAGCTGATTCAATCCCAAGGAACAAATTCCCTGGGCTGCTTCCCTTCTGGAATATGGTTCCCTGGATCTCTCTTCTGAAATCAAAGTCTTTCACCTTTGTAATTTTGAGGCTGAAAGGATGGAGTACTGCTGGTTCTTGTGATGCCCTCAGAGCATGCTTTCTGTTGTAGTCTTCTAAAATATTTGACTTTTTATTGTTAATCTTTTCAGTAACCAGGTTCTTCTCTGTTCCATCTTTGCAGGCTTCAACTTTATTTTATTTTTGGTCTAACTCAAAACTTTTAAAACCATACTGCAGAACCCTTCACTCTTGAATCTTGACAACTTTGGCTAAAGACCTCCAGTAGTAGCCATGCCATGAAACATTTTGCCATGAAAATTTTCCACTAGATTGATTAGTCCAATACCCTTAATCTCAGTCTCAGGCAAAGTCTATAGACATGAATCAAATGCACACAGATTTTCTGAGAAAGTGTAACACTTTGTGGTCTGGAGGCCAATGGTCAATTGAGTTCTCATTCCTACTGAATCCTCCTGAGCCTGGTCTTTACCACTGCATTTCTGTTACCATCCTCATCTGTGAGTTCTGAGCAGAACTTCCATCAGGCTTGTCCTGCAGCATGTTAGCCCTGCTTTTCCAGCCATCATCTCCAAACCTTTCCAAATTCCTCTCACAAGCCAGTTCCAAAGGCTGGATCATATAGCCAGGTGTTGTCTCAGAAGCATCTATACTTTTGGTACCAAAACGTGTCTTAGTTACTTTCTTATTGCTGGGACAAAATACCCAACTCTCACAAGTTAAAGGAAAGTTTTATTTTTAGCTCACAGTTTGTAGAGATTCCAGGCCATAGTTAGGTGGTTTCAAGGTAGGACATGATGGCAGAGCAGTATGGCAGAGGAGAAATAGTTCATGGCACGGCAGACAGGAGACAGCGAGCTTGCCTTCCTTCCATCTCTTTATATTCCGTCTGGGCTACAAGCCTATTGGTTGGTGCCACTCTCACCAGGAGATGAAGTGAGACTTCCCTCTTTGGTAATCTTATCACTGACACTCATTCAAACCAATCAGTAGACTGATTGAATTTTCATATACCCATAATCTAGTAGCAGTAGTAATTTAGTACCCATAATCCAGGCATCTCTTACCTATGAGTGCATGAGGCTTTGGGGAGACATTTATATATAAGCTGTAACAGTTGGCTATTTGTGTATTTTACTTTTTGAAGAAACAGCTTTTCTCTTCTTTGATTCTTTATATTGTTTAATTTCATTATTTTCTGCTCTGAACATTATAATTTTGTTCTTTGTACTAGCTTTGAATTTGTACTCTTCTTGTTTCTCTAGGAACTTGAGGTATCTCATTAGGTTATTTATTTGTGTTTGCTCTGTATTCATGATATGCACATTTAGGATATAAACATCCTTCTTAGGATTGCTTTCATTGTGTCTCATGAGTTCTAGAATCTTGTGCTGGAATTATTGTTTGAATCTAGGAACTGTCTCATTTTTTCTTTTATTTCTTTTGTATCTTTTATTATTTAAGAGGCATTAATTTCCATGCATTTGCATAATTTCTGTGGTTTCTTGTGCCATTTATTGGGTCCTGACCTAGATCCCCGATCTCCCAAATGAGTGTATGGTGGAGGTTTAAATAAAATGAGACAAGTGGTATGATTTTAGGGCTCCAGGAAGGTCAAAACCCTTTAGCTGAGCTCAAGACTCCAAGGGCTAAGACAAAGGTATTTCTGGATCACCCACTTTTAAGGGGTCCAATAACAAGGGGTGGGGAAACTGGGAAACTGAGGAAAGCACAGGTAATGTGCAGGACCTTGGGAGTCCCTTCAAGGACATCTCCAAGTAATGAATCATGTCAACTCAGTAGCACTGTCTTATCATGAAGACATGGTAGGAGTGAGACTAGGAATAATTCCTGCAGCTGCAGTCTATCCACTTAATTGATGTTTGAGCCAAGTGTCCACAGCTGTGGCCTTATCATGCCTTTAGAAGTATCTCTGGTTTCACAGGCCACTACAGGCCTCAGTCAGAGGTTCACTCACTATGAATCAGCTCCTGTCACCAGGCAAGGCATCTAGGCCTAGGACAGACACACAGGTAAACATAGAAAGCCAATTAGTAAAATTTAAATCCTGCTCAGAGCCACTTTGTAGTGGTCTCCAACACCATTGATTAGACTAGTTTTATTGGATCTGATAATACAGTATAATTTCAGTTTTGTAAAAATGTACTTAAACATGCTTTTTTGGCTAGCTAGTGGTTTACTTTGGAGAATGTTTCGGATGCTGCTAAGAAGAATGTGTATTCTGTTGTTATTGGACAGAAGATTATAGGTAGTTATGTATTAAGTCCATTCCTTTGAAGGTTTTGTTGAACTGTGGTATTTCTGTGTGCATTATTTTGTCTAGTTTGTGTTTGTGTGACAGTTAGATATTGAGGTCCCCTATTAGAATTGTGTTGATGGTTATATACTCTTTTATGTCTAGTGATACTTATTTTATGAAGTTGCCATTATTTGGTGCATATTTATTCACGATTGTCAATTCTTGCTGGGTTTTGTCCTTAACCAGTATTTTGTGACCTTTGTCTCTTCTGATCAATTTGGCTTGATGTCCAAATGTCTTATGTCCCTATGTCTTAACATAGCTACTGTTGGTTGTTTTCAGGTTCCCATTGTGTGGAAATTATTTTCCATCATTTGTGTTTTAGTACATGAATTCTTTTATGAATTGAATATGTTTTATATATGCAGCATACCTTTAAAAAGTTTTGGTTTTTGATCCATTCTGCCAATCTCTGTCTTTTTACTGGAGAATTGAGACCACTCACACTTGAGATTTATTACTGAATGGTATTGATTTATTTCTGTCATTGCATTATTTTTCCATTACTGATTCTCTTTAACTGCTTTCTCTGAATATATTCTATTAGATCTTTGTTGTTCTTAGTTGTTTCTGACATCCTTTTCAATCTCCTTTTTTAGTGTACTATAGTTTTCTATGTAAATTTTTTACATTGTTAGGTTGATTCCTAAGTGTTTCATTTTTTGGATGCTGTTGTGAAAGATGTTATTTCCATAGTTTGTCTCTCAGTGAGTTTGTTGTGTACAAGAATGCTTTTGATTTTGAGTATTGACTTTGTTTCCAGCTACTTTGCTGAATTTGCTTATTAACTCTAGTAGTCTTTTGATAGAGTTTTTGTAATCTTCTATGTAGAGTATCATGTCTTGTACAAATAGTGACAATTTAGCTTTTTCCTTTTATTTCTCTCTCTTGTTTAATTGCTCTGGCTAATGATTCCAGAACTATATTGAATAGGAGTTGTGATAATGGAATCCTTGTCTTTGATATGGCAGAAAAATGACAGACTCAAAAAATTAAAAAGGAAGTGCTTTATTAGCTGAGCTCCGCGGCGACACTGTCCCAGAAAACCGTCAGGGAAGTGTGCCCCACTTGAGGGGCTGCAGGGAGTTACAATTGTAGCAATAAACTGCAAGGGGAGGGGTCAGGGTCTCCATAAAAGGCAACTTTGGTGTAGTTTTACAGGGATCAGGGAGGTGAAATAAAGTAATAGGAACCGAAGAAGTTGGTAGAGGGCTATAAAGGAGGGAGGGATATGTCACAAAGTTGCGACCTAACTAGCAATTACACAAATTTATTGGGAAAGTATGAGTCATAAAGGTTTATTGACTAATAAGTACAGCATATTATGAGTTTCTGAGTTTACAATAGTCTTGTTCCTGATTTTAGAGTGAAAGCTTTCAATTTTTGCCCACTTAGTATAATGATGGTTATTGGTTTGCCATAGATGCCTTTTATCAGATTGAGGTAGATATCATCTGTTCCAAGTTTCTGTAGAGTTTTTTTTTTTTAATCACAAATTAGTGTTGGACTTTATCAAAAGCTTTTTCTGCATGTATTGAGATGTTCATGATTTTTTTTCTTGAGCTCTGTTAACATGGTATATTAACTTTATTGATTTGCATATGTTAAACCATCTCTGCATTCCTGGAGTAAAAATCCCACTTGGTCATGATGTATAATCTTGATGATTTGCTGCATTGTATTTGCCAGTATTTTATTGAGAATTTTTGCATTGATGTTCATTAGGAAGATTGGCTTATAGTTCTCCTTTATGGTTGAGTCTTTCATGGTTTTGGTATCAGAGTAATTCTTGCCTCCAGGGATGAGTTAGGGAAGTCTGCTTCCCTTTTAATTCCATTGAAAAATTTGAGGAGTATTGGTGTTAAATCATCTCTGAAATTCTTACAGAATTCAGCTGTGAATCTATCAGGATTTGGGCTTTTCTTTGTTGGTAAATTTATCATCATATTTTTAGCTTAAGTAGTTGATACTGGCTTATTCAAAATTGTTATATTTTCTTGATTGAGCTTTGGTAATTCATATGTTTCTAGAAATGTGTCCATTTCCTCTGTGTTTTCCACCTTATGTGAGTAAAGATTTTCAAAGTTAGGTACTCAAGATCTTTTGAATTTCCATGGGTTCTGTAGTGGTTTTACCCTCTTCATTCCTAATTGCATGAATTTGAGTTTTTTCTTTCTTTTTTTTGATAAGGTTGACTAGAGGTTTATCAGTTTTGTTTATTCTCTCAAAGAACCAGCTCTGTGGTTCATTAATTTTTTGTATTGTTTTCTTAGTCTCACTTGCATTAATTTTTGCTCTGCTCTTTACAATTTCCTCTCTGCTGTGAGCTTTGGGCTGACTTGCTCTTCTTGTTCTAGAAGCTTGAGATGCAGGATTAGGTTGTTTATTTGTGGTGATTCTGTTTTCCGGTTGTGTCTATTCATTGCTGTATATATCCCTCTTAGGACAGCTTTCATTGCGTCCCACAGGTTTTGGTATGTTGTATCTGCATTTTTATTGAATTATAGGTATTGTTTAATTTTTTCTTTAATTTCACTTGTAACTATTGGTTATTCAAGAGGTTGTTACGTGATTTCCATGTGTTTATGTAGATTTTACAGTTTCTCTTGCCATTAATTTCCAGTTTCAATGCACTGTGGTCAGATAATATGCATGAGATCATTTCAGTCCCTTTGCATTTCCTTAAGAATGTTCTACGGCTAATACATGGTCTTTTTTAGAGAATGTCCCATGCGCAGCTGAGAAGAATGTATATTCTCATGTGGTTGAGTGAAACACTCTGTAAATGTCTACTAAGTCCATTTGTTCATAGGTTTGATTCAGTTCTGTTACTTCTTTGCCAACATTTTGTCTATTTGATGTATCTCTTTGTGACGATGGGGTATTAAGGTTCTGCATTACAATTGTGTTACTGCCCAAATCCTGATAGATTCACAGTAACACAATTGATTTTTCATGTCTATTAGTATTTGTCTTATATAGTTTGGTGCTTCGGTATTTGCTGCGTATTTATGAAAAATAGCTCTTCCTTCTTTTTTTTTTTTTTGGTACTGGGTATTTAACTCACGACCTTGTGCTTACCAGGCAGGCGCTTTTGCCACTGAGCTAAATCCTCAACCCCCTATTCCTCTTCCTCTTGAATTATTCCCCTAACAAGTATGTAGTGACCTTCTTTATCTCTTTGGATCATTTTTGGTTTTAAGTTTGCATTGTCAGCAAACTGAACCGTTACCCTTGCTTTTTTCTAGTTTCCTGTTGCATGGAATACTGTTTTCCATCCTTTAATTTTTAGTCTGAGTTTTCTTTTGAGTTAGATTTATTTCCTGTATACAGCATATTGTTGGATCCTGTGTGTTGATCCATTCTGTCAACGTATGTCTTTTTTTTTTTTTTTTTTTTTTTTTTTTTTTTTTTTTTTTTTGGTACCAAGGGTTGAATTTACAACCTCGTGTTTGCCAAGCAGGCACTTAGGATGCTGAGCTAAACCCCTGGCCGAATCATCTTTTAATTGGTGAACTGATATGTAATGGCTCAGTTTTGTCATGTTATTTTCCAGATATTGGTTTCCTGCTTTCCTTCCTTGTTTAATTACTTGCCCTGTCTGGTGGTTTCTTTCTGTTGTTATTCTGTAAATTATTGTCATTTTTATCTCTATCTAGTATATGTTTCAGTACACTTTCTACAAAAGTTGTTTTCTTTCCTGATCACTAGCTGCAATCCTGTCCTCAAGGTCTGAAATTCATTTAAAGGGTTTTTTCAGCTTTCAATAGAATTTTTTATTTCCTGGATGTCTCTTTGAATTTCTTTCATGAATTCTCCTTCTTTCCTGTATCGTTTATTCAGAGTTTCCATCATGTTCCCATGCTACTGTACTTTTTTATTTATGTCTTCTCTAGCTGTGCTGAGCAACTCCTGTAGTGAGGTTGTCATTTCTTTCTTTACCTGAGAGATTATTTCTAATCTGATTTCCTTTATAGCCTCATGGATTTGTTTCTTTGTTTCACTTGCTATTTTTCAAAAATTTCAGGTGTATGACTTCTAATGTCCTCTATTTTGATGTCTCCTGTACTTCTTCCTGATGGACTGGACATTTGAGATTGCATTTTGCTTTTCATTTTCAATCCCACTGATCTCAACTCAGTAGTGTGCATCTTAGGGTCCTACTGTGTGGTTGATGTTTGTCCAATTGCTGGTTCCCATAATGAAGGAGAGAGGCCAGTCACCTGAATTCCTCCTGCAGGGCCTTTGGGTGAGTCCTATATTCTTCCTAGGCAGATATTGATGTAAGCCAACCTTTAGTAGTTCCTGTTTTTACTGTGGCTCCAGGCTGTGACAGATCTACCTGGCTGTAGTGTATTTGCCTCAGCGGGAGCCCTGCTGTTTCACTGGGTGTCTCCTAAGCTCTTTTAATCCTTTCAGGTTGGGGGAGGCCTTGTCAGCACTCTCCTCAACCCCTCTAGTGTTTTCCATATGGAAGAAGGACTCACCCACACTCTTGCCAGACTTGCCAGGATCTTAGAGCGGGGGTAGTGGTGGGGAGTTCACTGCTGCTCCTGTTTACCAACCAAGGTCCTCTATTTAAGGGGGAAACTTACCACACTGTCTCAAGCCCACTGAGGTCCTCTGTGTGGGTGGGGGGTTGTTGAGGCTCCCACCAGCCCACCACAGTTCTGCAGGTGGTGAAATGGGTAGCTAGTTGTCTGTGGGCTGCTGTGGTCTTTTGGCTGTCAGGGAGGAGGTAATGGACCATCATGCTGACCCCAAGGTCTGTGGAATGAGGAGTGGGGGTGAGGCCAGTGTTCTCATTGACCCCTAGGTCTGTGGGGCGAGGCCAGTGTTCCTGCCAGCCCCTAGGTCTCTGGAGCAAGGAGGAGGGGTGAGACCATCGATCTGCAGAGATCCCATGGACCACTAGATCCATGGAGCAAGGAGGAGTGGTGAGGCTGACGATCTGCTGACCTATAGGTCCATGGAACAAGGAGCTATGTTTTTTTGATCTGCTTAGCCAGGGGGCTTTTTATTAATATTGTCTGTAGATTTGTAAATATTTTGTTTTTTAGGCCTATTATCTGTTTAGTTATATCTTTTTTGAGCTTCTCAAGTGCCTTATTGACCTCTTTTTAAATCTCCTCTGTTGCCCTTTTGAAGAATTGAGCTGTCCCTTTTCATTTTCTTTCCCTTGATGCCTCATGGATCAGCTTTGGGGAGTTGGGAGTTTTAGGGGGGAAATTATCAGTACTTTGTCTTCTCACATTTCTGTGTGTGTGTGTGTGTGTGTGTGTGTGTGTGTGTGTACACGCACGTGCCCTCGCTCGCGTGCACCAAGGCTTCTTGAGTATGGTGGAAGGCTTCATTGCTAGTATGAAGACCTCTTTAGTTAATGTTATCAGCTATGCCCTCTGGGAATGGCTAATTATTGGCAGGATTTTTTCCCCAGGATTCAGCTGGTTCCATTTATTTGGAAGGGGAGGCTGCAGTATATTTGGACCATACCATGTCCTCCAGAAAATGGATCACACTATTGTAATGATACAGAGACAATCCAGATATTGTCATGGAGTGAAAAGCAATTGATAGTAACAAGTATGTTACTTTGAGTATAGTAATAAAATCACCTAGGATGATAGTGTCAAAGACTATTTGGATATTGACATACTCAAAGAATGAATAATGTGCCACCCTTAACTATAGAAATGAGATATATAATTAAATATGAACTCTGGTTCTCTTATATAAATCTTTTGCCTTTTAATTAAATATAAACACTAAGGCAAAAGTGATACTGACCTATAGTAAATGTCTACTAAATGGAACTTCACCTCCACTAACAATAGAATGATATTCAACAGTAATGGCATAGAATTCACTGGCTATCTAAAGTTTCATAAAGTATAATAGTTTAAATAGTAAAGATAGAGAAAGTGGGAAACTGGAAAATGAGAAATGAAAAATTTGAAAAACTGACGAATGGAAGATGAAAAAAAGAAAAGTTAGATAGGGGATTGTATCGAGGAATAAAAGGAAACTGATTATAGAAGAAAACAGTAACAAGAAAGAATAAAAAAAGAAAAGGAAAACAGAGAAAAAACTTAAGATTGAATAAAAAGTAATGCTTTGGTGTTTTTGAATGAGTGATTTCTTTCCAGCTTCTGTATTCTTGCAATTCAGTAAATCATTATTTTCTCTATCTAGATGTAGGGCCGTTGGGCCCCTCCGTCCATTCACCTGAGACTGTGATAACTGTTCAAGCTAAAATATATCCTTGCTTATATTGGTAAATAGAAAAAGCAGTGAGCTCTTATCTCTGCCTGATGTAGACTGAGAGGCTGGGGTTCTAGCTGACTTTTGGACTTACTGTCAGTGTTCCCTGGGCTTGGTAGCTCACTACAGAAGGCCAGGTGTGTGTCCTTTTCTTGGCCTGAGTTTAGGCTTCTCCAGAGGTTTATGTCTAGCTTGCAGCCTCCATGGTGGTCTTTCACAGCTTTCTCACAGCCAGTCATTTTGGGAGGGTAACACTGGAATCCATGAAGCATGTAGCCATGTTCATTCTTTCTTCCTTGGTCTGCTGGCCCTCAGTGCTTACCTTTTTCCCTGAGCATTGGCCGTGTCCATGATTGGGTCAGTTAGTCTTTTGCTACCAGGGAGAAGCAAAATGTAAAGATACATTAGAGTTGGGAAATGGTTGTGAAAGAGTTTTAGCCCAGACAGGACACTGTAGTGGGTGAAGCCTTAGAGGCAGAACCAAGGAGCTCCTATCTCCCCCACCCCTAGGAATTTACCTGTGACTCCATCTTCCCCGCCCCTAGGAATTTACCTATGGCACCAAACAAAGACCAATGGGCTACCTGTGCATCCCTGATGCTCCCTTAGATTCCACCCCAAACCGAGGCTACTTATATACCCTGCACGCCACGTGACCGCCAGAGAGAAAGCCAGACTCCAGCGGTCGGGTTGTTTTGGTTTTCTCTCTGCACCGTCTCAGAATAAAGGCCTCTTTTGTTTTATACTTCTCATCTTTTGGATATAATCTTATCATGTTGCAGCTGGGTTGTGGTGTAGTGGCAGCAACTTGCTTATTACACTTGCTTGAATGTCAAACAAGTGTTGATACTAAGGTGAGATTCATCAGTCATGGATTAGAATTTTAAGTGTGTTACCTGTAACAAAGCAATAGGAATGGAAAAACATTGATGAGGAAGAGAAAGATTCATGGATGAGGAGGTACATAGTTGATTTTAGCTGTGTTGTGGGAGAGAAAGCTTTAAGTTAGCAAAAGGAATGTAGCCTGTGGACATTTAGCTATCTCAGTTATATTTCTGAGGCCAGCAGGAGTTGGAGATGAGTTGGGAATTATGAGCTCTGTAGAACTCCTGCGTCTAATATTTATGTGGAGGCTGGGACCACCACAGGAATTGCTATAAGCCTAGGAGGACATGAGGAAGTATGTTATACAGAATGCCAAGGGAAGAACGTGTTCCATCCAGGAAGATCTCATCAGCTGTTTTAAATTCAGAGGACCTATATTTATATATTATATTTGGCATCATGCAATTATTTCTAATTTTTCACTATAGTAGCTTTACTGATTTACTGAAAGAGCATATACTATTAGACAAACAAACAAAAAAGTGTCCAGAGGCTTTGGAAACAAGAAGGTACTATAACCACAGCATGAGAGGAGTAATGGAATGATGTCGGTGGAGATCATATGAGTGTGAATAGAGGGTTGTGTTAAATCTAAGGAATTGAATGCTAAGTGTGCATGAGCGACTTTTTTTTAAAGCTTGGAAAGGAAATATTATTGATTCAAAGACACATTTGTTGAGCATTTACTATATATCAGGTATTGTTACTCTGATAGCTCAGACCCCGGAATAAAATCCAAGGAAGCAAGGAATTAAAATTTAGGGAGCAAGGCTTTATTTTAGGCCAGGCCTGGTGATGTCGCCTCCGGGAGCCAATATGGAAGACTCTGCAACTCACAGCTAAAGGGCAGGGCTTTTATCTTGTAAAACCGCACACAGCTGCTGGTCTCACAATGCAAGGGTGGGGGGGTGGGTTTGTGGTGCACTACAGAACAGGAACTTGGTGTTTACATTTCTTGGGAAGAGCAAGGTTCAGGTAAGGAATGGGCTATGAAAGCCGAAAACCACAGGTATGTTGCGAACTTTGACACAGTTTGATAGCTCCTGGGCTTCTTGGTATTTCCTGTAATTTCCTTGTAGTTAAACGTTTCTTAAGCAACAGCACATTTTATTACAGGTAGGCAGAAGGGGGTGGGGTTTTAAAGCTAAAAACCGCAAAGCTATCGACCTGTTTCAGATAACATTCTTGGTACATTCTGATGCTCTCTGCGGTTAAACATTTTCCTGGAACGTCACACCTCGCAGAAGCATGTGGAAGGGGGTTGGGGGATTTACAAGGAGCTGAAACTTAAAAGTCTTTACTGGAAATGGAATTTTAATCTCTATTGAAACGGCACATACAGAACACGAAGGAGGCGCATTGGTTAGAACTAGGCTACAACAGTTTACAGGTACTAGAGAAACTCATTGAAAAAACAGCCCAAGCCTCTTTATTTCATTTTGAGTAATAAAGGAACAAGCTATGTAGATACCTGAAGGAAGAGCCTTGCAGTCTTAGAGGAAAGTGTAAAACCTCTAAAGGTGATTGGTTGCCTTGTTTAAGGGAGGAGTGTAACTGAAGAAAAATGAATAGGGATAAAAGTAGTAGGGAACAAGACTAGAAAAGTGGCTTGGGGCATTGTATGCTGACTCCATGTTTTATTAATACAAATTACTGTGGTAATGGTGATGGGAAAACCTTAAAGGGTGAGGAGCAGAAGAATGATATAATTAAAATTTTATTTTAAAAGTGCTTTTCTGGGGGGCTGGGGATTTAGCTCAGCGGCATAAACTCCTGCCTTGCAAGCAGGCAGTGATGAGTTCGATCCCTAAAAACGAAAAAAACAACAACAAAAAAAGTGTTTTTCTGGCTGCTGTATGAGTACACGTGTTTGGCAAGCAGTAATAAAGCTATTTTGATAGTCCAGGCAAAAGATGATCGTTTGGATTAAAATTATGGCAATAGAAGTTGTTAGAGATAGTAGATTCTTTAGATATGTTCAAGGATTTGCAGATGAATTCTTTGTGATGGATACAGATACTGATAGAACAATCAAGATTCTTTGCTTGAATCAACTGAGTATATTTTTAGTGAAAGATTATTGGAAGAATAGATTTGAGAGAAAAATCTAGATTTCAGGGTTGGGCATGATGCATTTTAAATGAGTTTGTTATGTAAGAAGATATCTTAGTTGGAAATGTGATTCTGTAGTTGAGGGAACTAGTTGGGTTGCAGATGATTGGGAATTGAAAGCATGCAGATGGTAGTTCAAAGTAGTGAAACTAAAAAATGTAAAATAGGGAATGTTTGAGGGCTCAGGATATAGGTCAGTGACCTAGTGTTTGCCTAGCGTGCATGAGGCCCCTGTGTTCAATTCTCATTACTGAAAAACAAACCAAAACAACAACAAATAAAAGGAAAAAGCAGTAAATGAATAAAATCAAGAACTAAAGAGATATTGACTATTGATGTTAAGGGTACACCAGTGTTTAGAGCTCAGAAAGATGAGAAAATTGTAAAGAGAAGTAAGGTCAGTAATCAGGAAGTATAGGGGCAGTAGTATTTAGAGGTGAAGAAAATGATTTCAGTGTGGGTGTGGGTGGGGGATTGTTAGCAGTTTTGAAGTTTTCTGAGAATTGGAGTAAGGTGAAGATCTGTTATTAACATTTAGGTTTGATAGAGTAGAAGCCATTAGTAACCTTCCCAAAGTCAGCTTTGCTGTACATAAAATTAGTTGGAACTGGTTTAGGAGAAAATGGTAGCACACAATTTGAGTTTGATTGTAGACAACAATTTCAAGGGATTTTGCAGTAAATGGAACTAGAGATATGAATGCAGACTAAAGATTGGAAGGTAGGAAGATGAGGTAATTCTTATTATTGTTTCTGTTATCTTCATGGAATTAGAGGTGATGCTATTGCCTGAATAAAAGGAAGGAAGAATGGGTGTTTGAAGCTCAACAAGAAAGAAATAGGTGTGAAGCAATGATCTTAAGAGTGGGAACTGTGGATTAATTGTAGAGGGTTCATTTGAGATGTGTCATGAATTTAAACTCAAATAAGTCATCATTTTTAAAATTTTTTTATTTTCAACTGAACATTTACCTGCTTGGATGTAGGCTTCAAATCAGCAAAAAGGTGGGTTGGGTTAGAGATTTTGACTGATAAGTTCCATCGATGGTGAGGGACGCGCCAGGGAGTTGAGAATCTATATGTCAAAGCAATGATTATCATAATGTAGACAAGAAAGGAAAGTAAAGAAAGGTGGATAGTGGAAACACAGACATTAATAGATAAGGAAAATTGGTAGGGGCAATGGATTTGTTTCTGAAAATGCCAAAGAATTATATTGGGAAAAGAAATTGGAAGGAAAGGCATGCTAGTGTTCAGGGGTTTTGGAATATTTATAATTGAAGTTTTGAAGTGGTGGTTTTTATTAGGTAATTGTAAGATCAAGGGTATAATTGTGGGAATGAGTGACTAACACTAGTTACGAAAAAGATTTTTGGAAATGGAAGGGTCAAGGAACAGAAAGGGGCACACTCTGAGGAGTACTTCCCTGGGTCTTTGTTAGGGTTTATATCTGGCTGTCCCTCTAAAGCCTTATGCAGTCATGCACACAGACTTGTAGGGTTTATGACTGATTCATGGTCCAATACTGAGATTGTGGGTGTGAATGCTATACTCCCACTAGGGTGGGTAGACTACGTACAATATAAGGGATAGAAAGAGTTTTCTGTAGCACTCTCCTCCTTTTTTGTTTGTTGCTTTGGCTGTTTTCTGCTGCCGTGAATTTTTGCATCTGCCATGAGCCACCCTGCCCCGGACCCAACAGATTGTGGACTGAAACCTCCACAAACTGTTAGCTACATAAACCTTTTCTTTCTTCATTTTGGGTGCCAAGTATTTTGTTTCAGCAGTGAGAAAAAAGTACCCAACATAGAATTTGATACAAGAAGTGGGATCATTGCTGTTACTATATTGACCATGTTTTTCAAGAGCCTTTAGGGATGGCTTTTGAGAAGACTTTGAAAAGGTTCACCGATGTCACCTTAAAGAGCAGAACTGGAACACTTTAGGCTGTTCTGTATGGGAGATTCTGGTCAGAGCTGTAAAGACCAGAATACTGATAGAAATCTTGTCAGTAAAGAACACGTTCAGGAAGTTTCTTCTGGGAAGAAGGACTGCATTGGCTGCTGGAGTTCAGATGATGTATGTTCTGGCTTGGCAGAAAGTTTATGTGCATTTTGCTCATGTCTAGAGATTTTGCCTGAAACTAAAATTAAGACTGGTAGCCTAATTAATCTGGTGCAAAAAATTTTAAGGTAATTGAATGTTGAGATGGTGACATGGTTATTGTTGGCAGCTTTTAGCCAGATCTGTGTTGCAAATTAAGAGCAGAGAGCCCAGTAGGATGATTCAAAATGTGAGTTTGCCCAGCAAGGAAGGTTTACAGCTTTGAACCACAAAGATAGAGCTGAGAAGATACTGATTGCTGAGAAAGAACAAGAGATTATAAGAAGACAGCCCGAGGGTCTTATAAGAAGCAGCAATCTCCATCCTTTACAGCCTCAAAAACTGCAAAAGTGTAAGACTTTGCTTTGAGGAGAAAGCTGCAGAGCACCATGTTTCAGAATAACAGTAGCCCCATTATGTTCCACATTGGGCATGGTGGCCACACTAGATTCCAAAATGCCTGTGGTTGCATCAGGTTCAAGAATGGTGGCAGCCTAGAGAATTTGTTCCTCCAAATTGGATTCAGGGTGCTTAATGATTCAGGCACTTGAACCTGTAGCCAAGAAAGAAGAAAGCCTGGCTACTGCTCCCGCTGGCAAAAGACCAAGGTAGCTTGACTTATCGGTCAAAATATCTAATCCAACCCACCTTTCTGCTGATTTGATGCCTACATCCAAGCAGGTAAATGTTCAGTTGAAAATAAAAAAAAATTTTTTTTTGCGCCAGATTAATTAGGCTATCAGTCTTAATCTTAGTTTCAGGCAAAATCTCTAGACATGAGCAAAATGCACGTAAACTTTCTGCCAAGCCAGAACATATATCATCTGAACTCCAGCAACCAATGCAGTCCTTCTTCCCAGAAGAAACAGAGCAGATGCTAAAATCTTCAACAGATAAAAGATGTGATTTTGAGATCACAGGGTAAATATAGAAGCAGAAATAACAGGTTACATAGTCCTGGGTTCAAAGGACCCATAGTGGTGGGTTCAGAGGAGCTGAACTTTATAAAGACTGAATAAAAGTGGTTAGAAGAAATTCTAAGAAAGGGATGAGTTTGGGGATGAAGGGCAGGTTTTGTACTGTTAATGGAGAATGGTGTAACAGAGATAATGAAATTAGCTATTTGGGAGATGATCACTGATAATAAAGGCTTGCATTTTATTTTAGTGATACCTAGTAATGAAAGCAATGTAGAGTTGACTTTGGGTAAGGTTATATTTAGTAAACTCTGTCAAGTAGCAACCCACATCGTTTTATCTGATATAGAAATAGTGCACAAGGGTTCAGATTTTTCTTTCTACCTTTTTCTGGCTAGGTCAATAACCAGTAAGTTGAAGGATACATGAGTGCAGATTACTTGAAGAGCAAAAATTTGAAAGGAAAGGAAATGACTGAGGTCATTTGGGGATTAAATAAGGAAACCTTTTTTGTTGGAATTCAGTTAAGGAATTAAAATGAAAATCTGAACTTATACTTTCTAAATGAGTGGCTAAAGTTTCTCTTCTTTGTAGTTTGAAAAATTAACACTGATTTTCTTTTTTTTTCCCCTCCACCAGGGGAGGAAATCCTACCTAGTGAAATAATGAAACAGTTGACTGCAATCTCCAGAGAGGTGATGGATCTGGTTGAGCATTTTCCTGACACTTACAGAAAATTGGAAAATCCACAGAGGTTGTATATTGTATTTTTATCAGTTCTTTTTAAAAATTTTTATCAGTTCTGTTTGTTCTTATTCCTGTATGTGAATAATTTTTAATTTTTATCAGTTCTGTTTGTTCTTATTTTCCTGTATGTGGATAATTAACTGTTCATTAAGGTAGACTCATACATATATACTTGAATATATGCATACAGACTGATTTGTGGATTTTGGAAATCTGTTTAAGAGCAATCTTTAATTATTTTTATAGTTTGATCAGATGAAGTCTATAAATCAAAACAAGTTTTATATTTAGTAGCTTCATTTTTGGTGGGGCTACGCTTTATTTTACCTAGAGTACATTATTAGAACAAAAGACATGCAAAGCTTAGAAATTGTTTATAGCTAAAGCACTAGATAACTTGAGATATTTGGACCAAATATTCTTTAAGTATTAATAGCCCTTGGATTATGGCTCATATGTAGCTCACTCTTCTTGGGACCAGACCTTTCTCTGTTCTTAATTACTGAGTGATTTCTTTGTTAAATCTCTAAAAGCAGGAATGTTCCTGAACAAGTGAACAGATGCAATGTGATAATGTAATTCTGAGGCAAAGAATACTTTTTAGAAATGAGAAGTTAGTTGGATTAAAACTAATACATTATGTAGAATTAAATGTAATTCATATATCACTTTGTCATATAAGAAAATACAATGTTAATGTATTCTTTTTTGGATGATATTTGTTATGGATTTTGATTGAAAGATTTAACAAGGTGGTATTGAATTTCAGCTCTTTCTTAACATAATTTTTGCCCTCTACCAATTTGTTTAGTAATTTTTATGTAACTGAAAATTTTTAAAAGATGTAACTTTCAAATGGAAAAGGTATCAATAAGGCTGTTTCTTACTAATATTTTCATTTTTCTATGAAATTAGAAAAACCACCATTTATGTGATTTTTATGTGACATTTCAGAAATATGTACTAGCAATTAAAATATATACCTAGTGTAAATCACATATGATTTGCTTCATAATATCAAAGCTAAATAACATTTTCTTAATATGTGGGAAAGGAAAATACTGTGTCTTATAAAGTTTTAGTATATAGACAAGAACTAGTCAAATCTTTTGTTTTTTGCGTAAGTCTACAGTAAATCCTAACATATTTAAATTATACCTCAGAAACTTAGGAGAGAACAGAAAAGATCTTTGAACAGTCCCATTATATGCCATAAGTTTCAGACTCACTTTCTACATTTCCAGTGGAGTGCACGAGGACACCTTCAGAGTACTTTTGACTTTTTTATAGATACAATTTGAGAAGTTTGGGTATCTGATTAAAATGAAAATGACAGGAGTTAAGTAGTGAAATGTGCATGATAGCAGCTGGAAGTGACATCTGGCAATCTGTGAAGGAATGGGCTTTTGTTTTTTAAAGGGGAGTGTACCAGGGATCCCAGGAGTACATCCTTATCCTTTTTATTTTATATTTGGGACATGATCTCATTAACTTTCCTAGGTTGGTCTTGAGTTTGAGATTGTCCTACCTCTGCTTGCCTCATAACTTGGATTATAGGCATATACTGCCTTGCCTGTGTCAAAGAACCAGGAACTCTTACAATAGAGCACTTTTAGGTTTACAGAAGAATAGCTTTATGCTTATTGGACTCAGAGAGTTCACTGAATATAGTATTGCTTAATCATTGATTTAGATTCAGTATATATCTGTTGTTCTCTTGTCATTGTACATTATATTCTGATAAGAGCTAAAGCTGTCTGCAGTCAACTGGTATACCTAATAATAATCCTAAAAAAAGTAGGAAATGTTCTCTGTGCCTCATTGAAGAAAGCAGGAAAGCCCTTGATATTTGTTAAGAGTGAATATTAGGTATCTTAGATGAAACATGTCATCCTCTAATGTTAGTGAAGGATAAATGAATTCTTAATAACTTTGTGGGTAGATCTGTGCCACTGTTGCTGTGTTTATATGTCAACAGCATTCTCTATAGAGGTAATGAACTGTCTTCCTACCAAACTACTGTATGTACAAGGTTCTTTTAGTTAAATAGCTGTGTATAATGCTAAATATTCTTTATGATTTACAAAATTTTAAAATACAAAAACTGTGGTTTTATTTTTTGATATTTTAATTTTGCTGTTGGTTTTGTTTGTGTTAATGTGGATTTGCGACTTAAACTTGAGCTCATCTTGGAATACTGTGGAAATAACTCTTGAAATGACCCGGCTTATTGATAGTTTATTAGCATGTCATAGCAGATCTTTATTTGAATCATTAGTATAAAATTTTAAAAAGCTTTTCAGATTTTATTATTGATTTTAAATACTGAAAATTTAGAAAACCTAGAAAGCAATAATTGCATGGTTAAATATGTCTTGCTCCTCATTGTACTCCCTTTACCATCTCTAATTTAGGATTTTATGAAGTACTAAAAAATTGCTTTAATGAGACCTATAACTAGTAGATAAGATAGTGTGTCTTATTTTATATTCTAGAGTGGTTTTCCATTATGATTGATCAGGGTTAGTGACTGTGGTGTTCTGCCACTTAATGGCATTTAGTTAAAACATTGCATATTTATTTATTTATTTTTGTCTTTTTGAGACAGGGCCTCACTATGCAGTTCAGGCTGGCCTTGGACTCACTTTGTAGCCCAGGCTGGTCTTGAATTTGCAACTATCCACCTGTGTCAGCCTCCCAAGTGCTGGGATTCCAGGCGTGTACCACAACGCCTGGCTTTTAATTTTGTATTTATTTCTTTATTGAAAACATTGCAGCTGAACTAAATATAATTCATATGCCATTTTTTCATATGAATGTTATATCTTCTCATTTGTTTTATTTGCCTACTAATGGAAAAGGTTTTTTTCATGTTTTAAAGAATATGTGTTCATTTTATACATTTTTGAAGACATAAAACTATCGTTTTCAAAGTACAGTGTAAAATCTGTTGCCTTTGAGACTTTTCAGTAATGAAAAGTTAGGTAGAATATTGGATCATAATCTGTTTCTTTTAACTGAACATGTTTATACTGGCTGAGACCGCTGGCACCAGCTTATATGTGGGCATAACCTATCATCCTGACAACTACTACAGCGCCCACCACGACACCTCTCTCCAGCAGGAAGCAGTCTAAGATGAACACTACCCCTGCTCACCCATAAATCAAAAAGATGAGAATGACAGATTCTGCTAGCTTTGGGCTTAAATATCTGTAACATGACATTCACCCAATTTGGTACTGGACCCAGAGAAGCAACTTAGCTCTCTAAGAGTAACTTCTGTGTTCTCCTTATTTCAGAGATAAACCTCTTGCTTCCTTTTAGCGCATGTGCTGAGCCCTCCCGAATCCCAAGACTCTACAACTACCTAAGCCTCCAGCCCAAACCCCAGTAAATTGTTGTTTCCTGCTTTGCACAGGCAGATGCTCCTTCAAATCAACTGTTAACAGTCATTTTGCCCACCTTCCAAATTCCTTCCCCAGCCAGAACTGATAAAAGTAACTCCACTTATTTGTTCTTGCTGAGAGCATTTATATTTCTTTTAACTCTCCTGTGCCCACGTTAAAGGCCTCTCTGATCTTAGCCTTCTCTCTGTTTCTCTGCATACCTCAGACTGAGTGATAAAATACTCAAACAATATTAATCTGTGTTCTAAACATTTTGATCCACATCGGTGCTTATTTATTAAATGTAGACTGCTGATTGGAATGTATCTTGTTTAGACTATATTCATGTTGTTTACAATTTCTACTTAGTTTCTTTAAAATGGAATGAAAAATTATGACATTTGAAGCAATCTGAATGGAGAGTTCTGAAATTTTTGTAACTTTTCTCTATACTTTTATACTTACTTTGGCTATGGGTGATCAAATAACTTTTAAAATTTATTTTATTTTATTTTTTTTGGTACCAGACATCGAACTCACGACCTCACGCTTGCCAGGCAGGTACTGTGCCACTGAGGTGTATCCCTGGTCCTCAAGCAACTTTTTTTAAAAAGGAAATGTGCTAAATCTCTCCAGTGTGTTCAGTGTCAACTTTTATATTGTTTGTTACATGTCATTGATTTACTTTATGTTTAATTAAATTAATTGCAAAAAATAATATAGCTGGTATGAACAGTTTGGGATCAAATATGACTAATTCTGTGTGAGCATGCAAATCAATGCTTGAATGCAGAAGTTCCTGCCTGTACTAGAGAGTAACTATCAATTCTTATCATGAGGCATTAGGAAGGAAGAACAGATATAATCCAATGAGCCTTCTAAGCGGTTGTAAAAACCTTTTATGTATTAAAAAGCTTTTAAACTTGTCCTTATAGTTAATGTAATTAAAGTTTAATCTTCTTAAAAATTTTATAGGGTTCCTATAATATTGAAGAATATTTCAGAAAATCTATATTCACTGAGGAAGATGATATTTGCCTCTGCTGATGCTGAGCCTGAACTGAGGTCCCACAAGAATGTTCACTTGCTATCATTGGAGGATTCAACTGGTGATGGACAACAACAGGAACAAACTAGAAAACAGAACAGTTTTACCAAAGTTAAAGCTGAAACACGAGACACAACATTTGACAGTTTAATTAAACACAGTGGAGAAGATGTACTTGGAAATGCAGTGAAACAAGAGGATGATGGCTTTGAAGATGGAATAAATGACAGAGAACTGAAAGAAGATATGGAAAGAGCTTGTTTGATGTCATTAGATATTACAGAATATGACCTCCAAATGTTGGAACAGCAGGCTCAAGAAACACATTCCCGTAATGTTTCTTTTCAGTCTGCTGAGGTACTAAACAAAGTGAAGACATACTCTTTACCTTCGTAGTAGGGGCTAACTTCTGTAGAGGCATATAGTAAATAACGTAAACCTTGTGGGACATAAACTTTCTGCCTCACACTGTCCATTGCATCTTTGTAGTGTGAAAACAGCCTTAGGCAAATGTGCCTTCTGTTTTTCAGTAAATCTTATCTACAAAGACAGTCAGTGGACCATGTTTGGCTTATGAGTCATTGTTGGCCACTCCTTACTTAATATAATAAACAGCATTGTAAAATTCTGTAGTGTTAATAGACATTTATTATGTTACTGTTTTACAATTTATTATGCTTTCTACATAGTAGATATGTCTGCTTTTTAAAAATTCTTTGCATATATGCTAATATTCACTTTTTACACTTGATTCTTTGGAGGCAGCTTTTATTTGCTCACACAGAAATTCTTGTTAAGATGAGAGGATTTTTTAAAAACAAATACTTGATTTTTTGCTTAATACTAGTTGTTACAGTCATCTGGAGAGTAAATAACTTATTTTTTTCTTAATTTCTAAATTTTACTTGTTTTTTCATTAGTAGAAATTAATTAAGATACTCATTTTCTAGAATTTTACATTTTCTTGCAATAAATGTTTAGATTTTGAAAGCCATTTTAATAGTATTATTTTCTCATTTTTTTTAACAGAAACAAAATTTCTAATGGAGAAATTTTCTGTTTTGGTAATCGTATTAGTAACTCTTTCCATTAGTCTGTGAATGCATTTTGTTTTAAAATTGTTTACAAAATACTCTCAAAGCATTTGAAAAATAGGTTCCCTCTTCATTAAGTCTCTCTTTTGCTAACATCTGTGTTACACTTTAATTTTCCAAAGATTTCTTGTTCGATATATACATTCAAAATTATATATTTCATGTATAGAATTATGATCATGATTTCATAACTTACCTTATAGACCAGTTACTGCCATTTATTAATGATAATTAGTAGCATTTTTCCTTTAGTCACTAAAGACCTTATCTAAAAAGTAAGAGAATTTCTCTCTGTAAAAACTTTAAACTTTTTTTAACCTAACATTTGCGGATTAAGACTATATTTCTTTATCTTCTTTCATTTTAAGTGTTAGGCATTTTGGGGGGCATCTTTTTTGGGTTATGAATTTCTTTGTGTGGATTTGCATGCTTTTGGGCACTTACTTCCTGAAGCTTGGCAAATTATTAAGATTCCTCATACCCAAACTTATGTAACAGACTAAATAAGTAACGTATCTGACAATTTCTTAAATTTATGTAGATGCTGTTTGTAAATATTTATCTGTTCAAAGATAGGCAGTCATACCAACTTTAATTTTTAAATCAGTTGCTCTAAAAAACAATTACAGTTCTTGACTTTTTTTATGGTACTGGGAATAGAATCTAGGGTCTTGGCATTGAGCTACATCACCAGCCAGTTTTATTTTTTATTTTGAGATAGAATTTTACTAAGTGGCTAAATTGCCCAGATGGGCTCAGACTTGTTATCTTCTTGTTGCAGCCTCCCGGAGTGCTGGGGTTATAGGTGTTTATCACCACCGATAAAATTTTTTTTCAACATTTGATATTGTTTATCCATAGTTGAACTTTTAACTTTTTGCTCTAGAGTAGGAATTTTATTTCAAGTCTGTTAAGCTAAATTGTGTAAGTTTTTAGCTATCTTTCTTTCCCTTTGGTTCTTGGTTTTTCTGGGCATTCCTTCTTCTTCCCACTTTTCTTCTGTCTGTCTTATAAACATATAAATATGATTTGTACATTTATCTATTCAGAGAAGAGGAGAGATGGCTTAAGATAGGTAGCATGGTAAACTTTGTTTTGTGGAAAAGAGGGTAATGAATTACTGGAAATTAATTTTGAAATAATTTTTTTTAAAGCATTTGTCTCTGAATGATAATGAGCAAGAATCATCTTATATAATTGAAAGCGATGAAGATTTAGAAATGGAGATGCTTAAGGTATATTTAAAATTATTAAAAATTACTTCATGTTTTTTCCAAAAGACATTTAATTGAAATATTACTTAATTGTAGACTAGATCCCATCACAATATTACTTCCAATTATGTAACTTTTTATTTCGTTATGTCTTTATATGGTATATGAGTAATATTTTATAAGTAGCACACTGATTTTTGCATACACATTTTGTATTCATCACTTTGCATACATCACTTTCTTTTAATTGTTTTCTGGAATAGAAGCAACATTAAGCCCTTCCATATCGACATTGGTTTCCCTTCTCATCCATATATGTCCTTTTTTATTCATTGTGCTTTTATATATTCAATAATCATTACACTCTTTGGTGTCTCTTACTATGGATTTTAAATATTTTGTGTAGTTTTCTAACAGTTATATCATTTAATTTTACTGTTTTGTTATGAACACTAATGTAACTTATTGTAATGTAAAAAATGTAATTTATGTATTTTTACCCCTTTATTTAAGCTGTAGCTTGTCAGATGTTATAAACCAAAAATGAACAGTAAAAGCCATGTTGGGAATGTAGCTGTATGTTAGTTGGTATTTAGTATCAGCAACATTTTGGATTCAATTTCCAATGCTGAAAAAAAACCCTCAAAAAATCCACTTTAGCCAAATTAAATGAAGAATGGAGGAAAACACAAATGAGTCATTGTGCATACTTTTTAGTTCTTATCTTTGGGTCGATTGTGATTTTTTTTTTCTTTTTATGAAGTGAGGATAATTTCTTGATTCTTAAGTTTTGAGGCCTAGTTGTAGCTGTTACAGTTACAATTAAGAATATATATAGGCTCTGAATTTAGATGTGGGTTGAGTCTTTCCTTTTGCTTTATTGACCATGTGACTTTTCTTATCCTTTTTGAAGCTCAGTTGTTATTTAAAGAATCTTTGGGAACTTAGCATAGAGCCTGGCATTGAGTTAAATGTTTATTAAATATAAGCTAATCACAATTCCTTTATTGAGTTAATCATTTCTCTGAGGAGTCCTATTCCAAGTAGTGTATTGACAGAATGCTTGTGGACTTCTACATAGAATATATAATGAATCTCTTAGAAGGAAATGTGGTCACCAGTATTAGGTTTATTTTATAGTGCTTTCTAAATACGTTTGTAGTCTTGAATAAAAAAATTAGAAGCAGAATTACATTTTGTTCTCTTTAGGCCTAAAATGAGTATACTTTTTTTTAATTCTGAAATTTAAAACAGTAAGGTTTAATGAAAAGAGAAAATGAGAACTATGTCTTACCAAAGTTTTTCTTATCACTTTTTAGTAAAAAGTGTATAGATAAAATCGAAATATCCTAACATTCTTGAAATAATCTTTTGTTGGGAGAGAAAACCAAGTAAGATAAAGCCAAATTAAAAATGAGTAATTTTATTTCACATATGTAATACTCTTTTCCTGAAATTTTTTGAATCTTGTACCTCTTTTTGGACAAGTCCAGAACTGTACTTATTATTTGCTTGTAGTTTAAACCTAATCCTTACTCACACTTTATGTAACACTTTACATAACTCTTTATGTGTTACGTAAAGAAACTCATTACAAAAAAAATTGAAACCTAAATTCATCACTTGGGAATTGAAAACATTGTACAATAGAGAAAAAAAATTTTAAATTACCCAAATTCAAAATTTATGATAGATTTCCCCAGGGCAGTTCATTATATGGTATTAATGAACCTTGTTTATTTTGGAAGTATCCCATCTTTGGCCTTGTGCCTTGAAAACTATTCTGGAGTGCATATTTATAGAGGAACACACATGTTCTTTTGTGGTATTGCTTGTACAGCTGCCAGCTTTGAACAAAATTGTAGGCCGTGTTAACAATAACCCTCTTGTGTTTGGTGAAAAAGATATAATACTGTCAGTGGTTCTCCTTTTACAATTTCTTTTAAACTTTCAGTCTTTAGAAAACCTAAATAGTGATGCTGCAGAAACAGATCATTCTAAGTGCTCAGAAACAGAAAGAAATGCCTGTTTTCCTGTTGAAGCTGATGAAGATAAAAATGAGAGCATTGATGAGGAAGAAGAAGGTGAGGAAGGTAAGCCATGAAATGTTTGCTGTGACTCACCTGGGATACCTACTGCACCCTGTAGTTTATGGTCTAGGTATAAAGTGTTTTCAAGGTTAGGGACTGTGACGAATTTAATTAATTTGTTATTAAGTCCTGTAAACTTCCTGTAAAGTTCCTTAATGCTGTCCTATTTATCAAGCACAATCTTACTGTATCTGAAAATAAGTATTGAAAATCTCTGTCATTCAGTGAATCTGTAAAACTTTTCATTCTGAATTATAAATTTTGTTTTGGTCTTAATTGTAGTCACGAAATCATTTAGTGAATATTAAAAAGATCATTGCAAAGGACATGGATATGTAGCATTCGTTTTACAGGAGCTTATTAGTTAAACAAATAATATATTTTGAAGGAGCAAAATGGCCTCATTTTTAGGTTTTATGTTAATATAATAAAGGATGCACTGAATTTTTTATTAAGTGAAAAAATTATGACAAATCAGAGAATCTTTATAAAGTAGAACTCATTTTAGGGTAAGACTTCATCATTGACACAATGTGCAATTAAACAGTGTATAGTGTGGAAAATATATGAATATATTGATAATTGGCCTCTTCCTTTTCTTATATTAAATAGTTGTAATTTGTCTGAAACTAGTTTTGTATTTAAAAGTGGTGAAGTTGAGAAGTGTAGTAATGAGCTTTAAATTATTTAGTGATGACATTCCTTTTTTGCCCTTCTTTTGCCACTCATGAATTTTTGGACCTAAACATGGACAGTGAAAATCATGTGAGTAGAGGTAACATACTAGCTCTGCTGTACTCTGCAGTTAGAATTCTTGTCAGAATTTAGGTAGGTGCATTTGGCTAACTGAATTGGATTTAGTTCATTAAATTGATTTAGATAAGTTTAGTTAACCAGGCTTAGGTAACTAAAATGAAGATTTTGATTTTGTGACATTGTCATATCTGATTATCATTAATTGGAAGTCAGCTATATTATTAAATTGGATTGGTATATTACTATTTCATTCTAGAAGTAAAAATCTAAGAAGCATAGCTGATTTTCTGAGTATTTTATGGTGCTGGTAAAATGTGAACTATAATGAAATTTTAAAATTTAATAGTAGTCTTAGGGTCATGACTAATACTCTGAGCATCAACTTGGGTTAAAATGAAAAGAAAACAGTAACTTCTGTTACTTACAATTATATTTTTGTAAAAAAAAAGCCAATGAAATAAACTTTTTTCCTTCCTTTTATCTAATGTATTTCTATTTGAACATAAATGTCAATTTCATTTTTTTAAGACCATTTTTTGCCAGAACCCAATGCAAAACAAGTTACTTGCCTGAAGACGTATTTTGGCCATCATAATTTTAAACCGTGAGTATAATCTCAGTTAATTAAATTAAATATTTTAGTATTTTTTTCATAGGGGAAAAAAGATAAATGTTTTATTCATTGGTAGCAATGTGATATCATTAGAGTCATATTTTCCACATTGTAATTCCTATAAGTGATTACAAACTTATTTGATATACAATTTATTTCTGCAAATCATGTTTATAAGTAAGGAGTGCTTCTTTGTAGAAACTAAAGATATTAATGAATTTCTGTTTGACGCTGGTTTATTTTTCATTAAGTATCTGTGTACCTGTTTTGTGTGTTATATTTTCCAAAGCTAATAGAAGTTTGTAAGATGGTGGTTTCAGGAACAATGATAATTCATTTAACATAAGCTGTATTACATCTAAAGGACATATTTATAAGTACAAATAAATAAAAATGAGATGAAGAAAAAGTAAATTTGCATAAAAGTAGTAAGAATGTAAAAATTTAAATTTTTCCACTTTTAAGCATTTTAAGTTAAGATAAACTCCATTGAAACATTTCTTTCCTTATTGTCTTGATCGCATTCATCATAGAGGATTTGTAGCTGTACATGGTATAATGCTTCTTTTCATTCTCTCCATTAGCTTAACCTCTCTTCAACCCCTCCTTCCCTCCCCGTTTACAAAAGCTTTGTGTCCATTTTTTTCTTCTCAGTTTTTCTACTTTTTCTTTCTTTCCTTTCACTCCTTCCCCCTTTCCTCTCCCAAATTACCCTCCCCATTTGAAAATTTTTTCCTATTTCACAGTACCTATTACACATTTTAGTCCTTATTTACAGGTTTAGTTTCTTACATCAGAAACAGTTGATATTAACATGTTTGTGTCCAATTTATTTCACTTATGAATATGGTCTCAAGGTGCATACATTTATCTAGAAATGTCTTGAGATTATAAGAAAATTTTCTAAAGTGAAAGGGTTTTAAAATTTTATTAGTATATGATTGCAGTACATAATGATTATACTTATGTGGAGTTGGTACATACATTACACATCTTATTTTTTTCTCTTTCCCTCTTCTAGGTGTATATCCATCACTTAGATTCTGTTATTTATATTTTACTGTGCTTGTTTTACCACATGCCCATCTCTCCATCAGTCTGTTACTCTGTCAGAATATTAAAATGCATCTCAGGGTCAATTGTGGACATCATTGCACTCCCCCTAAGTACTCCAATGTATAAATTATTAACCAGAGTTAAATATTTATGTGTAATGTTTCTTTTTGTAAAATTAGCATATAAGAAATGTACAAATCTTAAATGAATGTTTGCATATCTCAAGTATACAAGCACACACCCACATATCTTAAGTCCTTATCAAGATACAGAACATTACCATTACTCTTTTTTTTTTTTGTCTTTTTCCTTTTTATCGGTACCAGGGATCGAACTCATGACTGCCTGCTTGCGAGGCAGGCACTTATGCCGCTGAGCTAAATCCCCAGCCCCTTACATTACCATTACTCTAAGAGTTCTCTTGTTTTAATCCTATAGCATTTCTCTTAATAAATAATCGATTCTTTTGGATATCTAGCATGAAGCTTGAAACTTATTTTATACTGTAACTATATGTAATAAAGTTTAATACATACAATGAAATGTAAACTCCTAATTCTACATATTTATTTATTTTTGTCTTTTTGAGACAAGTTCTTGCTATGCAGTTCAGGCTGGCCTTGAACTCACTTTGTAGCCCAGGCTGGTCTCAAACTTGGAATGATCCTCCTGCCTCAGTCTCGTGAATGCTGGGATTACAGGCATGTGCCACCATGCCCAGTTTAGACTTCTAATTCTTTAGCTAGCCTGAATGGGAAGTTGATTATTGGGGATTCTCATTGTAAAGTGCTAATATGTGTATATGTTTATATAAGAAATTCAGAATTAGAAATGAAATTCTGTTAGTGGAAGGAAAAAATTAGATGAGTTTCAACTTACCATTTGAGTTTGTCATTAATAAAACAAAATAGCTTTTTGCTTTTTACCTTCAAGGGTTCAGTGGAAAGTTATTTATTCTGTTTTGGAAGAAAGAAGAGATAATGTTGTTGTCATGGCAACTGGTAAGTAATATTTAAGTGAAAAACCTAATCCTTCAAAAAATAAAACATAAAGGGTTTAAAGTGCTTAACCTTTCATTAAACTCTTAAAATACAAATATATGTGGTTTGAAATATAGAAGAGAGTGAACATGCTGAAATTTATGCATGAAATAGCTTTTAAGAAGATGGTATATTAGTACTGATGATGCAGCCATACAAGCACATGTTAAGAAGATGTTGTTTACTTTTTATTTTTGTGAGTGTATTATTTTTCCTTTAAGGATATGGAAAGAGTTTATGCTTCCAATACCCACCTGTGTACTTGGGCAAGATTGGCATTGTCGTCTCACCTCTTATTTCCTTGATGGAAGATCAAGTGCTGCAGCTTGAGTATGTAATGCTTTCCTTGCCACATCATTGCCCTCTTGCTTTAGTCTATAAGGAAACATCTGATGAATCATGTGCTAAAATTTAGTTTAAAGTAACATTTCTGCAAATGGTGTTTTATTTTTACTACTAATAAATAACACTTTCGTGAAAGATACTACATTATTCTTTTCTTTTCTGTTGCTGGGTATGAAACCCAGGGCCTTGCACATATTAGGCAAATGCTCTTTCACTCACCTGTGCCTCCAGCCCTTAACTTCTCTCTTGATTTCTCTATAAATCATAGTTATCAGGAGCCCTTGATAAAATTTTCTAAAAATATTATTTTTCCAGTTTACATTTATTATCTTAAAATTTGTTACCTGTACTTCAGTTTGGTATCAAATACATACGGAGAAGTCTATTTTTTAATCTCTAAAGAACTTTTTATCTGCTTCAACCCAAGTTATCAATGAAAGACTTGACTTAAAAATTTGCCTGGCTGTTGAGGGACTTTATCAACTTAGTGAGATGCAAAAGGAGAGTAGAGCATTGTAACTTTTTATAAATTTAAAAAAAATTTTGTTCTCAAAAATGAAATTAACATTTGTAATGTGAACATTGCTCTGGAATATTTGTTGTTCTTGTTATAGAATGTCCAACATTCCAGCCTGTTTCCTTGGATCAGCACAATCAAACAATGTTCTAGAAGATGCTAAATTGTGAGTAAGTTACTCAGGTGACTATGGCATATGAGAGAATTCTATGCAGAAATACTTTACTTAATGCATGACTAAAATGCCTATGATTTGAGTGTACATTATACTACATAGTGTAGTTTTAGCATGTTTCAAACATAGAAGGCTCTGTTATTCTTAGTTCCTGAGCTGTAAGATTAACATTGTAGTCATGGATGTATAAAAGTTTGATTTTGGTGACTGGAGTGGGAAAGGTAGGGAGAGAGGAAAGTTATTAGTAAACTTTGTAGATTTAAGAATAGAACTCAAAGAATATCTAGATTTGACTGTTTTTATTCATGAGGGTCTGAAACCCAGAGGCAAATAATTTTTCCAAAATCTCTCAGTGAAATTTTGACTGAGCAGGGACTAGACCAGTGATGGTGAATCTTTTAGAGCTGTCAGTAATAATAAACAGCTGGCTGCAGTATGTCTGTCATAGGTTTGCCACCACTGGGCTAGACAGTCCTTTTCCCACCAATTTTGTCATGATGGAAGAAGAATATAATCTTAAATACACACTAAAAATATGTGTATATAGATACACGCAATGTATGTGCATATTAATATATGCATATATGCATATGTAAATACATACACATGTGCACATGCATTTAATAAGTTTTGAGAAATGCACACAAATATGTAACCCAAACCCCTATCAAGATGTTGGTGTGTTACTGTGGCTCTAAGATGTTCCTTCATGTCCTTTCCCATCTATCTTTCTCAACTTGTATCCTGAAGCAAATCAGTGCTTCTTAAGTTTTTCTACTACTGTGTAATTTTTACTATTCTAGAATTTCATGTAAATGGAGCCACAAAATGAACTTTTTCCTGAAAGACTTTCTTATTTAGCATAATGTCCTTGTTATTCCTCTGTATTGTTACATGTGTCAGTAGTGGGTTTTTTAATGAATGTACTATAATTTGAGTATGAATGTACTATAGTTTGTTTTCACATTTCCTCATGGATAGATGCCTAGACTATTTTTAATTTTGAGCTATTAGTAAGGAAGCTGATATTAACATTCCAAAACAGTCTTTTTGTAAACATATGTATTGTATATTTGAATATTTTAATTATCTTTATTGAGGTACAATTGACATACAATAAGTTTTGCATATTGAAAATATATAGTGTGGTACATTTTAACATATGTATGTATCTACAGATCCATCATCAAAATTCAGATAATGAACATAATCATTACCTGCAAAGTTTACTAGTACTTTTCTTGATCCATTTCTTCTTTTTTCTCTACTTTCCCACCCCAGTTACCAGGTACCTGTTAGTGTGTTTTTCATCGCTATAAATCAATTTGTGTTTTCCAAAATTATATATAAATCGTGTTAATCATACACTACATGTTTTTTCTTTTGTCTAGTTTAAATAATTAGCATATTTATTTTGAAATCTATCCATAATATTACATTTATTAATAGTTCATTCCTTTTATTGGCAAGTAGAGTACATTACATGGATATGTTATAATCTGTCCTTTTGCCTGTTAATAGATGTTTGGAATGTTTCCATTTTAGACAACTAAAGATAAAATGACTCTGAACAATGTAGTTTCGTTCATTCGTATACACAATTTATTTTTTCCAATTAAGGTAAAATTGACATATCATAAAATTTACCAATTTTACTATTATTAACATCTGGTAGCTTTTAATGTGTTAATAATGTTATATAACTGTTATCACAAATTCCAGAACATTCCATTATCCACAAAATTATTGACACCAATTAACCAGTCACTAGTAGTTATTCCCTCTTCTTTTCCATTCCAACCACAGTATATCAGTGTTTTTTTTTTTTTTTAAATCGGTACCAAGGATCAAACTCATGACTGCACGCTTGAAAAGCCGGCGCTTATGCCACTGACTTAAATCCCCAGCCCCAGTCTGTCAGTTTTTATGACTGAATAGTATGCTACTGAATCAGCATTTCACATTTTGTTTATCCATTCATTAGTGCCACACTTGGGTTATTCTTTCTTGGATTTTAGGAGTAATAGTGCTTTGAATATTTATGTACAAGTTTTTATATAAACATGTTTTGCAGTCCTCTTGTGTATAAGTTAATGAGTGGAATTTCTGGGTTATATGATGATTCTGTATTTAACTTTTTAAGAAATGTCAAACTTGTGGAGGGTGGTTTTACTATTTTATACCCCCCCCCCCAGCAGTATATGAAAGGTCCAATTCTGCCCCATCCTTGACATTTCTTGGTGTGGTCAGTCTTTAACTTTAGCAATTTTATAGCAAATTTAATGATTTTAAGTTTAGCATTGTGTGTTAAACTTGCTTTTCCCTACTAGTTATGTTGCATCTTTTCTTATACTATGTCATCTCTATATCTTGTTTGAGGAGGTGTCTTTTCAAATCTATTGTCCATTCGTTATTGGCCTTTTTTTCATACTGAGTTTTGGTAGTTATATATTCTGGATATAAATCTTTTAGTTTATCTATGTTTTGCAAACCTTTTATCCTAATTCATGGCTCCTGTTTTTACTGTCTTAACAGTTCTTTTAAAAAGCAATAGGCTTTCATTTTGATAAAGTCTAGTTGATTAATTTGTTGTTCTATGGATTTTGCTTTGATGTTTTAAGAAATCTTGGCTTAGCCCAAGGTCATAATGATTTCATTTTTATATTTTCTCCTACAAGTTGTGCAGTTTTATATTTTACATTTAGACCTATGAGTCATTTAAATAAATTTTATATGTCATCTGAGATATTGCTTGTATTTTATTTTTCACATGAGATTGTCCAATTGATCCAGCTCCATTTGTTGAAAAGACTATCCTGAATTGTCTTTTTATGTTTGTAAAAAATAAATTATATATACTTTGTACTTTTAGCTATGTAGAAGGCTGAGGCAGGAGGTTAAGAGTTTGAGGCCAGTCTGGGCTACTTACTGATACCTTGTGTCAGAAGGTCCCTTGCTGTTCTGTTTTCTGTTACGTAGATCCATTCCTCAGCCTTGTTGTTGCTTCCTTACTGGAGCCTTATTAAACCTTTAGGTCAGGCAGTAGAAATCTCCAGTTTTGTTCTTTTCTTTTGAAATTGATTAGGATTTTTTGGGTTATTTTTATTTCTAAGGATTTCACAACACCTATTGAACCAAAATTCCTACTACTATTTTGATTTGGCTTGTCTGGAATCTATATATCTAATGAATTAGCTGCCGTGATAATTATTATCGCTGTCTTATTCTTAAGAGACTGTGGCATGCTAAAGTTAATTAACTTGCTTAAACTTACTTGGCTTGCTAGTGTTAGAACTGAGTTTCAAACCTGGGCAATCTGATAGCAATGGTGTTTTTGTATTTTTTCCTAGGTTAATTAGAAAACTTAATTTCTGGGAATTTTTTTTATTAATGGATTTGTAGGGAAAGTACAATACCTAGCATAGAGTAGACACTCAAATATTTGTTTGAATAAATGTATTCATTATTTTAAAGTCTTTTTGTGTAGAACATTATTTTATCTGCTCTGTCTTTAGTAGAATGGAGAAAGACATTTTATATTTTGACCTAGTTTTTGTAACAAATATCATCTTAATAACTACTCTGTCTTCCCAGAATAGAAATTAACTTAACGTAGTTTAAGTAAATCCTGAATTTTATATTACAGATTAAAAAAAAGCTAGGCAGCCCAAAGGTAGAGGCTGGAATTAAGTGTGGAAAATACAATGGAGCTTTCTTTTTATCTGGAGCCTCCATGTCTAACACTCACTCTCTCTCTCTCTCTCTCTCTCTCTGTCTGTCTCTCTCTCTCTCCCTCTCTCTCTCTCTCTCTCTGTCTCTCCTCTCTCTGCTTTCTCTCTCTCTCTGTGTGTCTCTATCTCTCTCTCTCTGTCTGTCTCGCCTCTGTCTCTGTCTCTATGTCTCTCTCTTTATCTCTGTCTGTCTCTCCTCTCTGTCTCCGTCTCTGTCTCTGTCTCTCTCTGTCTCTCCTCTCCTCTCTCTGCTTTCTCTCTCTGTCTCTCTCTCTGTCTGTCTCTCCTGTCTCTCCTCTCTCTCTTCTCTCTGCTTTCTCTCTGTCTCTCCTCTCTCTCTCTCTCTCTCTCTCTGTCTGTCTCTCCTCTCTGTCTCTGTCTCTGTCTCTCTTTCTCTTTCTCTCTTTCCTATGAGGAGATAAGCATTTTGGCTTTTCTAGTCACACAGTAGAGGATGGCTGCTCTGCAGTTCCCTTTTTTTTCTTTGTATCTCTCTGACTGGTTGTTTCATGATGAGACTTCCAGATTCTAGGGCAAAGACTGAACTGGCTTGACTTTGACACACTATCCTTGGCCTAGAAAATTTTATGCAAAATAGCAAAATATATAGAATAAACATGAAAACTGAAGGCTTAATCATGGGGAGCAGGGACTGTGGGTTGTGATTCTCAGAAAAGGAGTATGGTGATGAGTAACATAACATCATGAAAAGTTTATAAAGGTTTGATCATTCAACTCAAGCACTGTAGTTTTCGGACTAGACTACTAGAAATCAAGAGCCTGGCTTTTAATGTCATCTTAGTGCTAAATACCCCCTGGCAGGCATTGCCATATATTATTTTCATGTGTTAAAGAGAAGTCAAATATTTAAAATATATGAATATATAAACACATATATAGCATTCATTTAGTTTTTTATAAGTGGCATAATGCATCATTTAAAAATTAGGTAGTTTTTTTTTCCTTGTTTCTATTTTTTTGTTTTTCACAGAGGCAAATATCGGATTATTTACATAACTCCAGAATTTTGTTCAGGTAACTTGGACCTGCTTCGGCAACTACAAGCTAATATTGGTAAGTGACAAAACAGTATCTTTATAAATACTTACTGAATTATTAACCTAAAGAGTTAAACCTATAGGTATAACTAGATTTAGCTTTTGTTAAAGTTCATTTAAAACATCTCCAAAATATCTAACTCCAAGTTGTTGCTTCTCTGCTTTATGTCATAGTTTTACCATAGAAATTGGGCTTCTTCGTTATTATTTCCTGTTTATATATTTGTTTTCTTCAGCTAGACAGTAAACTTTTTGAGAGGAAAACACCATTCTTGTTTATACTTCCCAATACAGTAATTGGCATGTAATTGATTACTTAAATATATCATTGAGTAAATATTAAATCCCATATTTTATGAAATTATAATTTACCACTTTTTCGTATTTTGAATGTAAATATAATTTATATAGTGGTTCGCTATCTTTGTTGTGCATAAGAATCACCCTTCAGTTTTTAAAGAGTGTAGCTAATTGGTGTTCAACAATAAAAATTTGGATATAATAGGCTGGGATGGGGCTTGGAATCTATAATTTTTCATAGGTGATTCTTATGTGTAGCTTGTGTTGGGAACCACAAGTCCTTTGATACAAATGAATATGACTGATTACAAATAAACACATTTCTCAATTTAGGTAATCTAAGTCAGAGCATATTTTGTAGGAAATGTAAATGTAGAATTAAAAATTACTGCCACTGTACTGGGGGATATGTAAAATTTTTAATTTAATTGTCTTTTTTAGTGGTTTCCTGAGTTATAATCATGATTTGGATCACAGATGTCCATATTCTATACCTTCAGTTGAACTAACTAAACTTAGGGTTTTCTCACATTGTATGACTTTCTTAAATAATTATATACTAAAGATAGTATAAGTTTTCTACATTGCAACATTTTACTTAATTTTGCACATAGGGAAAATAGTTAACCATTTCTCCAACAATGTAATGAAAACAAACTTGTCTTTTAATATGTGATTAAAGCACAAAAAGGAATGAGTCCGGAAATATATTTGAATAAATACATTATCTAAATAAATCCTTCAGCTGTTAAACTCAGTTACAGGTATATTTTTGCATTTAATGGAAAATGAGTTTGATATGATTCCTATTAGTTTGTGTGAAGTTTCTTTTAAACACTTCACTTCAAGTTAAGTCTAACTACCCTAGATGTAAATTTCCTGTTTTGATTGTGAAAAGTAGGATCTGTGGCCATAGTGGTCTGGGTATATTTTGTTGTATATTAAGTGTTTGTTTTGTTTTCGTGATTTTAAATGAATAGTTTAAACATTTAAGCAGATATTTAATACTTTTGATAAGCAGCATCTTAGTTACTTTTCTCGTTGCTGAAATACAATACCTGATATCTACAAGTTAAAGGAAGAAAGATTTATTTTAGCTCACGATTTGTAGAGGTTTCAGTCCATAGTTTGTTGGCTCAAAGGCAAGGCAGCATGGCAGAGGACCATGCAGAAGAGAAACAGTTCATGACAAGGTAGGCAGGAAGCAGCAAGCTTTTATTTCATGTAAACTAGAAGCCTTTTAAAAAGGTGATATCAGTCACTGACATTCAGGGTGAGCCTTCCCATTAACCACACCCAGAAAAATGCTAAGCCAATTAATATTAACTAAACAAATTTAGTTATAACATTCTTAATCCATATTCACACAACTCTTAGTATGCATTACACACCATGGATCAAGCCACCTTTGAAAAACCCCACCTATGATTACATGAGGCTTTGTGGGAACATCTAGATACTAGCCAAAGCAATCACTTACAACTTTCTGTGTTTATAAATAATGGATTGATTATGAGCACTGGAATCATTAGAGCACTGTACTTTCATTGGGATGGATAAAAAAATTTTGGTGGGGTGATTTAATGTTGAATAAGAAGGGATAAATGGAAATTACTTTTTAAATATTTTCCTTTGGCTTTTGTTTGCAAGAAATTGTACAGCACTTGCAAAAATTAATGTATTCAGGATGTTATTTTTATAGTAGTCTGACATTTGACTAATCAGGCATACAATTTTTAGGTAAATGTTAAATTATTTAAGTATTCTGGATTTATACCTAAAACAGCAAACATACTTTTATGTAGACAGTCCTTACTACCATGCTTGTAAATGTCTTTTAACTTTAGAAATTAGACTTCACAGTAGGTATGCCAAATGAAATGCATATAAGTCTTGCAAAAGCACTTGAAGTTGTACATTTAAAGTGAACATTGTTGCCTAAACTGATTTTGATAGATAAGATTAGCCTCCTCTAAGAGCTAGTTAATCAAACCTGCAACTAAGACTTTTAAAATAAAGGAAGAATCTTCATCTTTTTAAGACATATTTAATTGAAAAATCTAAGTGATTTAATTTCTGAAAAAATACCTGCATTGGTTACACTGATGTTTGTCCAGCTACTCAACAGTGGCTAGAGAATTTTGTTCCTAAGCCGTCTTCTTTGCTTATGTTTGGTAGATTTGTGTGCTTTTTTTCCTCCTCCTTGTGCTCTTAGAACTGTACTGTATGTAGTTTTAATCGTGATGAACTGCCATTGTTTACTGGGATGTCTATTTCCTCTTGTGTAATTGTGAATACTCTAAGGTCAAAGATTGTTTTAATCTGTTTATTCCTAGAAAAAAGTTTAGTTCATACTGGCCATGTGATAACTATAATAATGGTAGTAGTACAATATTTAAAAATTAAGCTCTTTTTGTGTCTGTACCAGGTACTATCTAAGCATTTTATCACAGTGATTGAAGTTAATCTTTAATAAGAAATGTTATGTACTTTTTTGATCCACATTTTACTTGTGTAGAAACTGAGATTTGGAAAACTGGTTATTTGTTTTAGACACAGTAAGTGGTAGAGGCAGGTTCCACATCCAGGTAGTCTGACTCCAGAATATATGATTTTAGTTACCCCTTTAGTGGCAGAACAATATTAATACTCAGATAAAGGGAAAAATTACTTTGTCTTATGTACTAATTTGGTTTGTCTTATGTACTAATTTGGTATGGGAGGACAAAAGCATAGTAGACATGACTGAAATATCTGAAGATATTTTAATGGATAATTGTACAATAAAACCTTTTATTAAAGTGCATTTTTACATATGGGTGATTCTATTTCAGCATATGTGTGATGTGGGGCAGAGCTGGGGGAGGAGGCAATAAATTATCTTCTTTTTGTCTACTTTGCGCATTGTGAGATTTCATTTTCTTCGTTCTATATTACGTTAGATGTAAAATGATGTAATGTCCAATGGCAATTCATCATGATTAGATGTAAGATGTAGATGTCATCGTGTAATACTGGCATTTCCAAGGTGCTTTCTGTAATACCATATGTGATCAGTCATGGATAGTGATGCATTTAATCTCTGTAGAAATGTATTGACTCTTCCTGTCTCTGTAGCTAATCTGTGAGATAGGATTGAAGGCATTATCAAAGAGAAATAGAACTTTTAAAAGACATTGTTGCAGGTGGTTCATAAGGATTGTTTTTTAAAATTTTTTTTATTATTTTGAAGGTAGGAAAATACAACAGAACAAGACAGAACAAAGCCAAGTGCAGTGAAATTGGTATAGAACATCACAGCAGATTACAAGGTTAACAGTAATAGGTACCATAGTATATCTCGTTATCTTCACAGTAGTTGTTCTTTCAATCAGGTATAGCAAAATCAAACCAAATACAGAACATTATAGAACTTACCAAAACAGAACATTGAATACAGCAATGTAATTAGTCAGAAGAAAGCAAAACAATGATAGCAATATTTTCCTTCAAAGAGATGGTAGAAGGAAATCCCCCCTATTTGCAATATGAAATATGGTCAAGCTCCCAAGAGATTGCTCAGACCTCTGGCTCCCATTTACTAACATGGTGGGGGGATGGGATGTTCGATTCTCAGCCCATGTGCTGGTAGGCTCACGGCTGATTACCAGGGGGACGAGCTGGTTGCTTGGTTTTCCAGCGCCCTAAGTTCCAACATGGCATGGATCTCGGGAGACGCTCGCTGGTTCTCTCCCTGGGGCGGCCCGCTGTTTGCTCTAGCCAGCTGTTTACGAGGGAGGCAAGCAGTTTGCTTGGGATAGTTTTAAGAAGAAAGTTCTAGTAAGCAATTTATTTCTTTGAAGAATAGTGAACACTGAAATTTAATAAATATGTTTTTGAATTAATATATAAATGATTTCTTTTTATTCTAATACCATTTATATGTATTTATCTTTCCTCGTCCCATTCCCTGTAATGCCTTTTGATGTTATACTTACACTCATATTTTAATACAAGCCAAATTGATATAGGTTATTCTGTAAGCTTTATATATTCTAAATGAAGAAAACAATATTGATCTACATGAATTTTTTCCCTCTCTGAACTTTGTCTATTTATGTTTTCAAATAGGTATTGCACTGATTGCGGTGGATGAGGCTCACTGTATTTCTGAGTGGGGGCATGACTTTAGAAGTTCATTCAGGACACTGGGCTCCCTGAAGACAGCACTCCCGTTGGTAAGCTATGCCAAGTCCAATGCTTGAAGGGTCACTTTAACAAGCAAAGCATCTGGGAGTGAGGAGTGAATGACAGCAACAAAAAACCCCCCAAAATGAAGACTTCTCTGTGAAAGGGCAAATGGATGGTGTAAGTGAGGGAGGGATTTTTCAGAATTCTAATCTTGGTTTCTAAGGTTGTCACGCAGTTTATTGAGGAATATTATAAAATAAGATTGGCAAACCTTTTCTAAAAGGACCAAATAATAGCAACAGTAATCCTACCTTACTGACCAATGATACATTTTTAAAGTCCTGGCATATGCCTAAAACTGCATATAGTAGCAAACCACATGTATGCTTTGTTTTTTCCTGTACATGCATATCTATGATAAAGTTTAACTTATAAATGTAGGTATCGTGGGAGGGTGATAAAAGTGCGTTAAAATGAAGTAGAAAAATATAACATTATGCTGTACAGCTGATGTGGCTGTAATAACATTGCCACATCACTAATCATGCTCTGTGCGGTTATTATTAAGTAAAAGAAGGCTTATCTGAACACAAGCATTGCTATACCTTAAATGTTGATCTGAAAGCTGGGATTGCTTACTAATTGGCTAACTGGTGGTAGTATATACAATGGTGGGTAGTACGTGCAACAGGAGTGCTTGCATGTCAAAGCAAGCTTCATCAAAGTAGGCAAGCAGGCATCGAAGGGCTGCTTCATTTTTGGCCGATGGAGCAGGTCAAAATAAGATAGGACAAAACATCATCACATTGCTTAGAATGTTGTGTAAAAAAACCTCGTCTTTATTTCTGGAATTTTCCTTTTAATATTTTTGGACCATGGTTACCACAACTAAAGCTTTAGAAAGGTAAACTGCAGATAAAGTGGGACTAGTGCATTATGTCTTTGTCATGTTTTTCTCTGTTTTTCTAAAACATTCTTTAGAGAGTATGCATACTGGGTGTAGTACAGCACGCCTGTAATCCCAGCAACTCAGAAAGCTGAAACAGGATCACAAATTCAAGGCCAGCCCAAGACAACTTAGTAGGACTCTATCTCAAAATTTAAAAAAAAAGACCGGGGATGTGATTCAGTGGTAGATTATTTGCCTGACATGCATGAAGCCTGGGGTTCAGTACCCAATACCACAAAACAAAACAATTAAAGAGTTTCTGTGAATTCCTCATTTGCGGGCTACAACAGGAGACGATGGGCCATATTGTCTCATGGACAATGTTTGTAGGTTGTTGCTATTGAAGTGTAGTTAGCTAAACTCGCATGTCTTCTCAGTGATGTTCCATCTCTGTGTCCTTTTACTATAGGATATAGTAAAGCATGATTTTCCCATCTTGAATCAAGTTGAGAACGTAACGTGGAGGCATTCCACGTTGAATTTTTAGAAAAGCTTTTAGTGTTAGATTACCACTTTCTTCCTGAATATAAAGCATTGTAACATTTTTATGTGAACACTTTACACCAAATGACGTATTTTATAGGAATGCCTTGAAAATCACAATACTGCCAATATTTTATTTGTAAAAATTACAAATTGTCAGCAACTCATAGACAAACAAATAAAAAAATCATGTAGAGTTGTTGTAGGTACCTGTCATCTATTTTCCCAAATAATAATTCCATTCCTGACTGTTGTACAATACCAAATTTAGGAATATGACATTTGTACATTGGTCAAAGTTGATTCATGTTACACCATTAAATCAATATTGTACCTATATGAATATTTTTCTAAAAGCCTTTTCTCATGTAGATTTGGCTTTGCAGTCTAGATACAGAACTATTGTTACCACAAACTGTCTGGAGCTGTCCTTCTGTAGGCATACCACAGTCCTCCCTACCCTCAACCTTAGCCTTTGTCCAGCTTGTCGCCTAATCTGGTTTCCATCTGACTTTTTCTTTTTAAAAATGCTATAGAAATGAAATCAGACAGTTTGCTAACTTTTGGCATGATTTTTTTTTCACTTAGCCTAAATCTTTCTGAGTTGTTATCTATCTATTTTTGTCAGCAATTACATGATTTTTAAAAAAAATTTTTTTTTAATTTTAAAGACAGTAAAATCCAACAAAACAAAACAGAACAAGGCCAATCAAAACAAAGCAGCAAAATTGGTACAGAACTTCAAAGCAGGATACTAGCAAAACAATAGTAACTACAGTAGTATATTTTGTTATCTTCACAGTAGTTGTCCATTCCACCACGTATTGCAAAATCAAACCAAAAACAAAACACTGTAAAACCAATCAAAACAGAATGTTGAATAAAGCAAAACAATCAGAACAAAGCAAATCAGTGAGAACAATATTGAATTTCAAAGACAAGATAGAAGGAAATCCCCCATATTTGCTATATTGCATAGTGTCATCCTTCCAAGACATGCTCAGACCACTGGCCCCAGGCCTGCATAATCAACCAGACAATATAAGCATTTACTTGCTTTATGTGCGTTAGTTGCTTTCAACTCAACTTGGCCTCCTATCCTGTGGGTTGCTCGTGGCAAGGGTAGGAGTGGGGTGGTGGGATGGGTGCCGCGGGATGCGGGTAGGTAGGGTGGAGTGTTTGATTCCCAGCTCGCACACCAGTAGGCTCAGGGGAGACAGTGACTTTTCTCTTTCTAGAAGCCGCCTGGCTTTTCAGGCTTACTGGAAAAGGCTGGTTACTGGCTTCTTGTTGGATCCTCCCAGTCTCAGCATGGCTGATTCTTGGGGGGACGCTGACTTTTTTTTTCAGAGTTGTTATATGTTTCAAAAATTCTTATTGCTGTCATTAATTCACGGTATCATTTGCCTGTTTTAACCGATTACCTGTTGAATAACTTTGGGTTGTTTTCCAGATTTTGACCGTTATGAATAAAGATGCTGTGAACATTTGCATCTACTCAAAAGTCAATGGTTAAACAATCTGTGAACTTTTTTTTTTTACTAGCACCTGTTACAATACATCAAGTTTGCAGTCATGTTGGAGAATGAGTATTTGTACATAACACGGTTTAATTTTTTTTTCAAATCTTTCTTGCCTCTCTCCCTCCTCTGAATTCCCTTTCCTCGTTTTTGCTCTTGGTGATGTTATTAATCTTATCTCATATTTCTGACATAAAATGCTTACATTCATTGAGGTGCTTAGGTTCTTGTACACGGCATGTCATTATTCTACTTTTCCCCCCTCCTCTCCCTTTCCGCTCCCTTCAGTCCCCAGGAGCCCTTTTCATTTGTAAGAGACCTCCATGCCCTTGTCTCCTTCTACCCATCCTTTATTTTGTACTCTTTGTTCCCTGTGGACTTCTTTATTTCTCTGTTTTTGCCCAGGAATGCAGTTGCTGGGCCTATGGTAAGTCAGCTTATTTGTTCATCTATCCATCCCTCCCTCCTAATTCCCTTTGTTCATTCTTCCCTTCATTCCTTCTTTCGTTCCATCCTTCATCTGCCTCCCATGCAGCCTCCTTCGCTTTCTGTCTTTTGCAGGGCTATGTGTTGAATCCAGGGCTTTACACATGGCAGGTTCTGTTTTTTAAGGAGCTGCCATACTGTTTCCAGAGCAGCTGTGGCATTGCACATTCCCATTAGTAGCGTACGAGCAACCCAGGTTCTCCCTGCTCACCCTTGTGCTCGCTGTGGCAGCACAGACTCAGTTCCCCTCATCCCAGCCGTGGTCCTGTGTTAGCGGTGTTTTTAATTTTAGCCACTTTGATAAATGTCTTTGATTTGCATTTCTCTAGTAAGGAATGAAGTTGGATATATTGTCTTGTATTAATTTGCCTTTGCTAAATTGTTTAACTTAATTAGATTGTGTTTAAATATTTTTTGTCAGGGGCTGGGGATTTAGCTCAGCAGCATAAGCACCTGCCTTACAAGCAGGCGGTTGTGAGTTCGATCCCCGGTACCGATAAAAAGGAAAAAGACAAAAAAAAATTTTTTTGTCAAGTATTAAAAATATATATTATAAATATGAGCCAAGTATTTCCTCACAGGTTTTACTTGTCATTTCATCATTTTCACAGAGCTGCTCTTGTATAACAAGCATCTTAACTTTGATAAAATCCAGTTTATCAATTTTTCTTTATGAATTGTGCTCCCTTAGCTTCATGGTAATCTACCTGTGGCAAGCATGCTGCAATAGGCTGTTTATATTATTCAAAGTTCTAGAAGCTTTCATGGCCTTTATGCTAGATCTTGAAGGCTTTCTCCTATTTTTTCCTAAAATTTTTAGTTTTACATTTAGGCCTGTGATCCATTTTGAATTCAGTCTTGTATAAGGCTTAGGTCAGAGTTCATCATTTTACCCACAGATGTCTAATTGCTCTGGTCTATTTGTTGAATAGTCATCCTTCCTTGAATCATTTTTTTGTCCTTTTGTTGATAATTAGTCATTTGGACATATTCATATGGGCCTATTTCTGGGTTCTTTAGTTTGCTGTATTAATTTTGAGTGAACAAACAGAGTTGGCTTATGTTTAGATATTCCTGGTAGTAGTGCCTTGGGAGCCCAAGATTTCACAGTTGAATGAGTGAACTAAGAAACACAGTGGACTTTGTTACTTGTTTGTAAGTTGCTAAGTCAGTTTTATTGTTTACTAAACTTGCTTATTGATAACAAATTGAGAGCCATCTTAAATATACTGTCTTTTTGGTAGTTTTTCTCATAAACAGTTTTGTTGGGACAGATACTAAACAAGCAAAACAGACTAACAGAAACAGAAATGTACCATTTAGCGAGTATAAATTGAGGAACACTCAAACTACTGTAGATTGAACTCTCTGGTACTAGCACTAGGTTAAGTGCCTCCTAACAATTCAGCAAGGTGGTTACTAATGTTTTCTTAACCTTTCCCTGTAAGGTCCTTAACTTTCACAGAAAAGCACGCTCTTCTGGCTTGCTTTCTTCTTCACTGTATCCTTATTCTCCTCTGTTTCACTTCATTTCCTGGCATTTTATTGTTGGTGTGTCTCAAATCTTAGTCCTTGGCCCTGTTCTCTTTCCTATACTTTTACTCCTTTGGTCATCTTATCTGACAGAGAGTTGTAAATGTCTATGTACTGAAAGCCTTAAATTTATGTCCTTATCTTAGGACTATAGCGGCAATGTGTAAGTCATTCAATTCTCTCTTTGTCAGCATTTTCTATCAATATTATTTTTTTAGCCATTCTGTAGAATATAAATAAAATATTTTATATTTATAGACTGTTAATGCACACATATAAATATATACTTATAAAAACATATAAACACATTTATATGCATATATCTACATATAATTGCCTACTCAAGGCTTTTCTTCTTGGATGCTTAACAGAGATCTCAAACTTAACCCCAAAGTGAAAATCACTAAGAATCTCCCTATTCATGCTTTCTTAGAATCTCTCCCTTCTTATTGTAATAACTTGGACCCCGGTATAAAATCCAAGGAAGCAAGAGACTGAAATTTGGGGAGCAAAGGCTTTATTTAGGCCAGGCCTGGCGACGAGTCTCTGGAGGCCAATTTGGAGACTGTGTGCCGGAAACTGAAAGAAGGGCTTTAAAAAGAAGCCGGAGGAAAGGGGGGGGGGGGACAAAAGAAACCCGCAGAGCCATTAAACTGTTTACCCAAATCTGAAAACTGTATAGCTGTCCATTAGTTCTGACAACCTCAGGAGCCTTTGGTGCCTTTCAAGTTACTCCCATCCTGCAGATAAACATTATCTTAGAATAGCACATCTGCAATAACATTTGGAGAAGAAAGTAGAAAGTTAATTACCTCAGGACAGCTCGTTAACACTAACAGGTGGGAAGGGGTTGAAAGTTACAAGAAGCTGAAACTTAAGTTTTCACAAGGATTTCGAACTTAACCCTTTTGGTGCATTAGGGTTAAGCCACAACATTTTCCTGTAATTTCTTTGAAGCTAAGCAGTTCTTAAAACAGAGCAGGCTCATTTTATGACAGACCACCACCGGATCGGGAAGAGGTCACCAGAAACCCAAAATCTTTATGGCCTGGCCTAGATAGATAGGTAGGGGAAAGGGGAGGCAGTATGGCGCTTTACAGAACACAAAACGGCGGTTATGTTTTTCTTTCTTTCTGGGGAGGGGGATCAAGGTCAGGTAAAGGGTTATGCTAATAAGCAAGTCTCCCTGCACACAAGCAAGTTACTTCAAACAAGTATAAATTAGAGGGCCATCCTGGTTTTCTTTAGCTCTTTAGCGGAGAATAGATGCACCTAACAGTGATTAACAACCCTTGTTAGTTTGGTTAGCACCACTTCTGTTGTTTGTAGAGGGCAACAATGGTTAACATATCAATTAGGTAAGGTTTTACAATTCTTTACAGAGAAGAGCATTGATTAACATATTAGGTCATCCAAAGGGAAAAGGAAAACACATACAGTAAGCCCTTGTAGGTTTTGTTATAATACACATATAACAAAGCTATTTTTTTCCTAGAGTATAACACTTATTTAATAGCAACTCCGTGCTTTTGGTGCCTAGATCAAACTTTTGCAATTTGATTCAAATCTTCTTTTCCCTTACTTTCCACCATACATTTAAGCAGCAAGGAAACCAGGCATGTGGGTACACTCCTGTAATTCCAGCACTCTGGAGGCAGAGGCAGGAGAGTCCCAAGTTTAAGGCCAGTCCAGGCTGTATAGTGAGTTCCCAGCCAGCCAACCTGGACTATTTACATATAGTGAGACCCTGTCAGAAAAGAATAACCAGAGAAACACAAATAATCAGAAAGAAAATCTTGTGAGGTCGTCAGACTATATACAGGAGCTAATCTCTTCTCTCTTGATCCCTGCCATTGTTAAGCCTCCATCTTTCACCTATGGTGCCACAGTAACCTCTGCTTTCACTCTTTTCTCCAGTCTTTTTAAATATAACATCCAGAATGAGAGACAGCAAGGGTCCTGGATGTAGCTCAGCAGCACAGAACCTCCCTGGCAAGTATGAGGACCTGAGCTCGAATCCCGGTACAAAACAAAACAAAACAACCCTGAATCCAGAATGATACATTAGATCGAGTCTTTTGCTCAAGATGCTGTGGCAGTAGCGTGCCATTTCCCTCTGAAGGCACACGTCCACGTCATGTCTTCCCGAGTCTGACCTCATCTGCTCCTCCAGTTTGTCTTTCACCTCATCCTTTCCGCCTTCCTTGATATTCACTGTGTTCCAGCCTCACTGCCGTCACTGGGCTTCAGGCTTGCAGTTGTTTGCCGTTCCTTCTCCATGAACACTTCCACCCATGTAATTTGGGTAGCGTACCCCTTACTTCTGTTAGGTCCTTGCTAATGCACATTGTTGCTTTCTCATTTCAGCCTCTTGGGCTCCTGTATTTAAAATACCAAGTTAACCTTATCAATGTTAAACATTCGTCATATATTTTTGTTATTCTTAACAATAGCACATGTATCTGTTTAACTCACTCTATTGTATTTTGTCTGTGGTCTGTGAATCCCTACTGTCAACTCTTTGTGGGGAAGGATTTTTGATTAATTTATAACATCTAGAATAGTACTTGGCTCAATAAATTGTTAAATGAGTGGATGAATTCAGATGAGAAAACCTAGAATCAGAGAAAGAACTTTTCCATCCAGATAGTTATGAAAGACTTGGGCAATAAATAGCTACACCATCAGATGCTGATTTCCAAAGCAAATCATTTGAAAAAGCTGTAAAACATATATTCTGTCATATCATAGCTTATAAACCAGTGTAGGAGTTTAGATTTAAACCTATAAAAGAAAAACACTAGTACTAAACACTATAGAATGACACAAATAATAAAGATTAATGGTGCTGACAGTATTGTAATAGAGACAGAAGGGATTTTGATGATGAAAATCATTAGGTATAGTAACCTAGAGGACTGCTTTCCACTCATTTAGAATGGTTTAAAGTAAGCTTTTGGAAATTAAAACACATAGCTTTTGTAATACCTTCCAAGGCCTTTGATTTTAGAAGGGTTGTATTAAAGGAGTTTTTGTTATTTGTTTGTTTATTTGTTTTTGACTTTTTGAGATAGGGTTTCCCAGTGCAGTTCAGGCTGACCTGAAACTCACTTTGTAGCCCAGGCCAGCATCGAACTAGCAGTGATCCTCCTGCCTCAGCCTCCTGAGTGCTGTTATTACAAGCATGTGCTACCATGCTTGGCCTAAAGGAGTTTTAAATATTTTATGCAGTTCTTAAACATTTTTAGGTGGAATTAAATCTTTTATTATGTCTGACATAGACATCATTGGATCATTTTTGTACTTTTAATATAATTAAATATAGTATGTTCCTTCTATTGAGCCCCGAGGGCAGTGGTAAAAAATGCTACCTGGTGGATGTAGGGCTACCATTTTCCTTATTATTCTTGGTGCTTTCTTTTTTTGTTTTAAAGAAAAAACACAGAAAACACAACAAAGAAGAGAAACAAGAAACAACAACAGCAAGGAAAAAAACCCCAAAACAATAGCGATATAGGATTTCAGGACAAGACAGTAGGAATTTAATAATGGTGGTTATATTGCATATTGATATCTTCAAAAGAGTTGTTCAGATTACCAGATATAGGCATGCAAAACTGATCAAACAATATGAACACTGTTTCCTTCCTTGAACTAGTAGAACTAGTAGTACAATTATCTTTGCTATCTTGTGTATATAGGTACATATTTATATTTTTTTCATTTTCTTTCTTTGCTCCTTTCCCCCACCCAGTTTTTCTTTCCCTTTCACAATATTTACTGTACCTTTTGGATCTTTCTTACTCTTTCAGTCTTTTACAGTAGGATGTTTATACCTATGAGTCTGGCTTATATCACTTATGAGTATTGTCTCAAGTTGCATCTTTACCTATAAAGTCCTCGAGTTTATCCTTCTTTATAGCTTATAAAAAAACCATATCTTTTTTATCCATTCCTTGGTTGATGGGCATTTGTGTTGTTTCCAAGATGTGGCTGTTACAAATTGTGCTGCTATTAACATGGATGTACATGTATCACTATGGTATGATGTTTTTAATTCTTCTGAGTAAATACCCAGAAGGGAAATAACTGGGTCAAATAGAACGTCTAATCCTAGTTTTGTTTTTTTTTTTAATGAGAGAAGAAGATATTTATTGAAAGAAAGAAAGCTTCTGTCTGAGAGAGACAGAAGGGATCCCAAGTGGATTGCTGAGAACCCTGCCTTTTCTAGGGATTTTTATAGAGCAAAACCTCACGGTGAGGCAGGTCCAAGGTGGGGAAAAATCGGAACTCACAAAGAGGCATGAGATAGGACAGAACTATGGTCAACCAATAAGATTACAAGTGTAATTGTATGGGTAAAATTGACTAAATTGGGATCAAATGGGGAAGCAAGTTACATAGTAAGCAGGCGTGAATATAGAACAGAACCTTTGCCTGAAGGAAGTTGAGTTAGTGGTTCGTTGTGGCTTCTACAAGGTGATGGATACCTATTTAGAATATCAATCCTTTTTTGTCTTTTTTGAGACAGGGTCTTGTTATGTAGTTCATGCTGGCCTTGAGCTCACTTTGTAGCCTAGGCTGGTCTCCAGTTTGTAAGAATCTTCCTGTCTCAGCTTACAGAGTGCTGGCATTACAGGCATGTACCACCACACCCTATGTAGAATATCCCTAATATTTATCCTTAGGGTGTGGCTGCATTTGTTTTGTCTCTTGGTTCAAAGCCAGCAGGTGTTTGTTTTCCCCCCACAGTTGCAATCTGTCTGGTATCTTGTCTTCTGCACTGGCTCCTTGAGGGCCAGCACTGTCTGCCCGCCTGTAATACTTTTATCCAATTCAGCTCCCTATAACACTACCCCCTCTGAAGAAGTATCCTGAACTGCCTTGAAGGAGTAATGGAGGATGATGAATTTGGCTTCTTCAGGCTGAAGGAGATCATAGTTGTTGATTCACAGTCAGGGATACTCTGCAGAGGTCCTATCTGAAGGCCCTCAGTAGACAGCAGGCATTTTCATCTTGGGTTGGTATAGAGCTTTAAGTCTGGAGGAGACAAAGGCAAAGAAATAATTAATATACACGGGCCAAATAATAGAATCAACAGTATAATTATTAATATAAAAATTTTTGTATGAATACAAAAATTGCCACCAAGAGGAGCTAGGAATGGTTTCCATATCGTAAGGAGGATAACGATAAGGTCTAGGGAGTTTTAGAGTCTGATATGTCATTGATTTGTCATCTGATATCTTGAATAGCTATTGAGATATTAGTAGAAGGATCAGAAATGTACACATAACATTCAGTTAGGGTTTTTTTTTTTTTTTTTTTTTCTTTATCGGTACTGGGGATTGAACTCATGACCATACACTTGCAAGGCAGGCACTTATGCTGCTGAGCTAAATCCTCAGCTCCTAACATTCAGTTTTTACAGGTGTACAAGAACCACCAGTGCTGCTGTTAGAATGTCTAATGTCATCCAGTTTTGGAGGACAACCTGTCTCATTAATTTTCTTCATTTGGGAGAGAGAGAGACTAGCTGTGGTATCAATTAAAGCCTGTAGAGTATAGTTAGTTAAGGCTTCGTTATGGACAAGATCTGGTGGATTCCAATAAAAAAAAAAATCTAAGAGAAATCTAGCATATTTGTTGTTGTTTTTATCTGTGTTATTACTCAGGGTTTGACGTCCTATAGGCAAGAACAAGTTTTAATTGAAGTATGTATAATCAAAGTATATATACAAAGGCATGTATAATCAAAGCATGAGCATTAGAACCGACAGATAAGCTTAGTAATTGTTTTCAGGGGAAAGCAGTTGTAACCCATTAGCGCTTAGGTCCCTTTATTGAGAGAGTCTAACATTTTGTCATAAATCTCTGTAGCTTTAGTTATAATTACCTATTTTAAATTTTTGATGATATATGAAAAACCAGATTAATACATTAGTTTGACCAATGAAAAACTCTTTAAGTTTTTGTACATGAAAACAATATGTACTATATTTGTAAAAACCAGTTTCATGAATATATATATCCAGGTTGCCACCTGGTCAAAATAATATTACAATATTTAGACAGGATAAATTCTTCCCAGGATTAGATTTGGGCTTTTAGGGTATCCAAAAGGAATGCTTGAAGAGAGTTATCTCAGTTTCTGTTGACTCACACAATCAGAGAGCAGACTCCAGAAAGGAATTTAGCTGTCTGTCTGGTCAGCATTCCATTGGCCATTGGCTTCACAAAAGCTATAATGAGGAAACCTGTCCTCTACTTTACGAGTGGTAGCTGATGTGGGAGCATTTAATTAGCTGGCAGAGTAACCACTGTTTGTCAGAGTTCTGTAAGGGATAATTAAAAGCCTGAGTAAGATCAATACCTATTACTTTGTAAGTAAAGATTTTAAAGTCCAAAATTTATTTCTGAAGTATTTTTTATATATATAAATGAAAGATTGGAGAGCTCCCTTAATTTAAATGTGTTTTGGTCCTGTAAGTGTGGTGTTTTTGAAACTGGCCCCATCTGGTTTCACCCAAAAGTCAGTTCTTTCCACTGTTTCTCAGGTTCATTCGCCCAAAGGAGAGCTGCCCAGAACACTAAGCTGGGACATGTTTTTATGTGTGTTCTTCTGAATGGGCAAAACTTCGATGACTCATCTGACCCAGAAATGGGTTATATATCCCTTATGTTAGATGATTTTCCTGTCTTTGGCGTTAGCAAATGCTCATTTCCTGCGGGCTTAATTTAGGAGAAAAGGTTGGAGCAGTCCAGAGTTCTTTTCTAATTTTCATCTCTAAAACGGCAAGAACAAAGTTGTGGGGAAAAATTAGAGGTAAGACCAGAGAAAGGAAACTGAAGCAGAACAGGCTTGACATTTCCTCTAGAATGTAGAGGAGAATCATGACCAGTCCGTCCCAGTGAAACCTGTCGTCCAAGTCTGAAGAACAGCCACTGTCCTAGTGCCATTTAATTGGTCCTGTGTTTCATTATAGGAATATATACTTTCCAAGTCTGAGCTAGACTTTATTTAAGAAGTTCCATTTTATAGAAGTTTATATTAAAGTCTACCAGTGATATTCTAATGTTACTCTCTAGTGCTATTGTCTAAATAAAGTCAATCAAGAAGTACCAGTAAATTTACAAGAACAAAACAGGAAAAAATGTTCCATTAAAGAAATATCATAACCTTATAATCTTCCCATATGGTAACTTAGATTTATCATTATTACAAAGCACAAGCATTTATAAGCAATGGGAAAAGACAAAGCATAAGCAGTCTCAGCATTGGGCAAAGACATAACAAAATTTGAAGCATTAAAATTTGTTACCAAAATGAGTCCTAGTTTAGAGTCTATGAAACAAATGCAAACTCTTACCTCTGTCCAAACTACTAACTACCAACCTACTAGATGTCCAGTACAAGTTTGTGTTCTCTAAAACCAAAGAATGAATCCTAGGAACAACAAGTTAAGAGCAAAATACATTGATTGAGAGAAAGAAAGCTTCTGTCCAAGAAAGAGACAGAGAAGAGAAGACAGAGAACCTCAAAATGGGTTGCCCTAATCCTAGTTTTTGAGGAGTCTCCACACTGATTTCCAGTGTGGTTGTATACTTAGTGCTATCTTTCTAATTCCAGTTACACTAGGACAGCGAGAGAATGAATGAATAAATTCTATGTGTATTAGAGTGCAGTATTAGAGTTACCAATGTGACCAAGTCCAGAAGGAGATGGTGTAGTTATAATTCTCTCTTTGGGTACTATGTGATTATGATTAAAGTCTTCCTGAATTTATAATATCACAAGAATAATTTGTATTTTATTGCTTGTCATGGATAAAACTTGGTGCCTCTTACTGAAGAAATCAAGACTTGTCAAAGAATACATTTCATGAATTAAGAAGTTGTTATAACCAGCAATATAATTCAGTATCCAGCAGGTTTGCTTCTGAAAATTAAAGGGTTAAAACTATTAATAAAACAATTTTGTAACTAGAAATATAAACCGAAAGATTCCTAGCCAATGGGGAAGTATGGCTACCTTCCTTGCCACCTGAGTAGCGAGGATTACTAGTGTGTGCCACCGCATCTGGCCCTTGTTAATACATTTTTCACATCATAAAGTTCTGTACACTTCTAGATAGGTTGTCTTCATGTTTTTTTCATTTCTTTTTATTAGCACAAATTTTCTGTTCATAGTGATCACATTCATTATAGGGTATTATGTGTGCATAACATACATAATTGTTACTTCCCGCCCCTCCCCTTTCACTATCTCTAGATGCTCTTCTTATTCACCAAAGATTTATCTTCCTGTTTGCTATTAACTTTTATTTTGCTCTTTGAATTATTTATATTTGTGCGTTTGATTTATTTCACAACATAATGATCTTTTTTTTTGTTGTTCGATCTTGCCTGATTTACTTTCCTCTTGCAAGGTCAGCAGAGTGATTTCCACTGAGAACTCTGAACCCTGGTCTCAGGATCATAATCACTGACCCAGTTCCTGTTCCTTCATGACATTTACTCAAATCTGATGTGGAACATAATGGTCTTAAAGTACATCGACTTTCCTAAAAGTGACTGAAATTTATTTTTTCTTGTGACTCAGTGGTATTTCACTGGGTATATATGCCATATTTGCTTTATCCATCCATTGATATACATATTGGCCACTTTCAAAATTTAGCTATTATGACATAAGCTGTGATGAACATGGGTATGAATGTTCCCAGTGATATGATGGCATTAATTCAGCTGGGTCAAATGGAACTTTTGTTTTTAGTTTTTTGAAACATCTCCATGCTGATTTCTTTAATGGTTGTTCTAGTTTACATTCCGACCAGCATGATAGAATAGTTCCTTTTTCCTTGCAGCCTCACCAGCATTTATTATCTTGACTATTTTGTGTGTGTGTTACCGGGGATTGAACTCATGACCTCACGCTTGCCAAGCAGGCGCTTATGCCACTGAGCTAAATCCCTGGCTCCTATTATTTGATTTCTTAATGATAGCCATCCTTTCTGGAGTAAGATAGAATCCAGTTTTCTTTCAATTCCTCTCGAAGAATTGAGATGTTGAACATTTTTTCTTGTATGAGAAGTTTCTGTTCATTTCTTTTTAAAAATTATTTATTATTTTGGGTTTTTTTGAGACAGGGTTTTGTTATGTAGTTCAGGGTGGCCTTGAACTCAATGTGTAGCCAGGCTGGCCTTGAATTCATAACAGTCCTCTTGCCTCAAGCTCCCAAGAGCTAAGATCATAGGCATGTACCATGAAGACCAATTTTATTCATTTCAGTTGCCTATTTTTTGATTGGATTTAGTTTTTGAGTTCCTTATGTAGCCTAGGTGTTAGTCTTTGATCCAAGGAGCAGCTGGCAAGTTTTTTTTGCCCATGTGTCTGTCTCTTCATTCTATTGGTTGGTGGTTGTGCAGAAGGTTTTGAATTAGATATAGTCTCACTTGTTGATTCTTAATGTTTTTTCTTACGCAGAAAGCTTTTATCTGTGCTTTCAAGATTTTTACCTATTTTATCTTCCAGCAAATGAAGTGTTTCTGTTTTCATATGTCAGTCTTTGACACATGTGGATTTTGCTTTAGTACGTAGTGAGATATAGGGGTCTGATTTCGGTCTTCTGCATGTGGTTAGCCAGTTTTCTCAGCACCATTCGCTGAGGAGGCTGTCTTTCCTCCGCTCTATGTTTTTGGCCCCTTTGTCAAAGATCGATGTTTGAATGTGCCCGAGGTTGTTTCTGCATCTTGTATTCTACTCCATTGATCCACATGTGTATGTCTTGTGCCAGTAACATGTTATTTAATCACTATAGCTTTGTAATGTGTGTTACAGTCTAGAATTGTGATGCCTCCTGCTTTGCTCCTGTTGCCCAGGGTTGTATTTTGCTATGGTTCTCTTCTGTTCCCATGTGAATTTCAGAACTGCTTTCTCCAGTTCTGTGAAAAGTCGAGAACTGTTGATATTTTATTGGGATTGCATTAAATCTATACGTTAGTTTTGGAGGTATGTTCATTTTGACAGTATTGGTTCTGCCAATTCAGGAACAGGATCTGTCTTTCCATTTTTATATTTTCTCTGATCTCCTTGTAAAGAGTACTGTGGTTTAATTATAGCAGTCTCATTTCCTTCATTAGGTTATTTCCTAAGTATTTAATTTTTCTTGAAGCTTTGTGAATGATACTATTTTCCTGTTTTCTTTTTCAGTGTTTGTTATTGATGTACAGGAATATTACTGATTTTTTGACATAGATCCTTCAGATCTATTCTCTGGATCTATGAGTTTATTGGTGGATTTTTTTGATTATTCTCTGTAAAGGATCATTGTCACTTGTATATAAGGCTAGTTTGAAGTTTTCCTTTTCTGCACGTACCCTATTTCTTTCTCTCTTTTGTCTGATTGCTGTGGGTAAAGTTTTCAGTTTTTCCCCCCTTAAGACAATGTTGGTAGTAGGTTTGTCATGAATAGAATTTATCAGATTGAGATAAAGTCCTGCTAATCCCGTTTTAATTACTTTTTTAAAAATCAAGAATGAATAATGGATTTTGTCAAAAGCTTTTTCTGCATCTGTTGAAATGATCATTTCATTTTGGGCCTTCTTTTTGTGTGATGTTATATGTCTTGATTTACGTTTTTTAAACCATCTTTGTATCCCTGAGGTGAAGGCTACTTGGTCATGAAATGTGAATTTTTGATTTGTATTCTGTTTTCCAGATTCTTGTTTAGGATTTTTACATCTTTGTTCATTAAATGATTGGTCTATAGCTTTCTTTTTTTCATTTGTGTCTGTATCTGCTTTTGGAATCAAGGTAATACTTGCTTCCAGGAATGATTTTGGCAATACTCCTTACCTTTGAATTTCATTAAAGGGTTTGAAGTGTATTGGCATTTGATCATCCCTAGAGTTGTAGTAGAATTCAGTGGCGAATCTGTCTGGTTCTGAGCTTTTCTTAGGTTTTTGCTTTATGGCCTCAATATTATTCTCTATTATTTGATTGGTTCAGTTTTGGTGATTCATATGTACCTAGTAATGTATCAGTTTTGTCCAGATGCTCTAAATTTTTGACATAGTTCTTAATAATTTTCTGGATTGCGATGGTGTCTACAATGTTTTTTCTTTTTTCATTTATAATTGCATTGGTGTGGGTTTTACTGTTTTGCTAAGTTTGGCTAAGGGTTTATCTATTTTATTCTTTTGAAGAAGCAGCACTTTGATTCGTTGATTGTATTTTTTAAAGTGTGAATATCATCTCTGATGTTTAAAATTTCCTTTTTCATGCTAGGTTTGGGTTTAGATTGTTTTTGTGTTTTTAGGACCCTAAGGTACATCTTTAGTAATTTAGTTGAGTTTGCTCTATGTTTGTGATTTGTTCACTAGGATAAACTTCCTCTTAGGACTACTTTCATTGTGTCCCATAATTTCTATTATATTTACTAGTATTATCATTTAATTCTAGAAACTAATTTTTTCTTGATTTCTTTGTGACCCATTGATTACTAAGGAGTGTATTGTTTAATCTCTATGTGTTTACATAATTTCTGTGATTTCTTTTGCCACTGATTTCTCATTTCAATACACTATGTTCTGATAGTATATGCGAAGTAATTTTGATTCTTTTGTACTTAAGCATGCTGTATGAGCTGGTATGTAGTTTGTTTTTGAGAAAGTTCTGTGTGGTGCTAAAAAGAATGTACATTCTGTTTGGTGGAACTCTAGATATATATTATGTCAATGTTTTCAAAGATGTGGTTCAACTCTGATATTTCTTTGTTGATCTTTTTGTCTGGTTGTTCTATTTGTTTGTAATAGTGGCATAAAGTAGTATTTCACTGTAATTGTGCTAATGTTTTTGTGATCTTTTATATCCCATAGTGTTGGTTTGATGTAGTTGGATGTCCTGGTGTTTGGTGCATATGTATTTTTATTTATCTCTTCCAGTTGAATTGTTCCTTTAACCAGGATGAAGTGATCTTCTTTGCCTCTTCTGATCAGTTTTGGTTTGTCTGAAAATAGGATAGCTGTTCCTGCTTGCCTTACGACTCCCATTGCATGGAATTTTGCTTTTCATACTTGATGTTTATAGTTTTATATTGTTTGGGCTTTTCTGGAGACAGGGTTTTACTGTGTAGTTCAGGCTGGCCTTGAAGTCATGTAGCAGCCCAGACTGGCCTTGAACTTGTAGCAGTCTTCCTGCTTCAGACTCTGGAATGCTGGAATTACAGGCATACTCCATGATGCCCGGCTTTGATGTTTAAAAGTTTGTGAATTTCTTTTTGTAGTAAATGTGTTTCTTAAATGCAGCATACCACTGAGTTTTATGTTTTGATATTCTATTTGTGTCTTTTGTTTGGAGAATTGGGGTCATTCACATTGAATTTTGTTACTAAAGTTATTGACTCATTCCTGTCATTGTGTTATTTTTGTATTGATGATTTCCTTTGTTTTTCTGTTAACTGTTTCCCCTGTTTGATGTATTCATTCTGTTAGTATTTTTGGCCTCATTCGTTTCATTATCTGTCCAAGAAGTCCTTAAACTTTTGAAATGCTGGTTGGTGGTTATGAATATCTGAAGATTCTCTTTTGTTTTGGAAAGTCTTTATTTTTCCATCAATTTTGATAGTTTTCTGGAATTTCTTAGTCTAAGTGAAAGTTATTTTCTTTCAGGGTTTTAAACATTTAACTCCAATTTCTCCTGGCCTGTAAAGTTTTTGTTGAAAAGTTTGCTGAGGTTCTAAATGGTTTTATGTTTATAAATGATTTGTTTCTTTTCCCTAACATCTTTTACTCTTCCTGTGTTAGACTTCTGGGATTTCCAGTACAATGTGTCATGGAGTTCTTTTTTAGTTTTAAATATGTAAATTATAGATACTTATTTATTTATTTGTACCGGGGATCAAACTCATGAACTTATACTTGCCAGGCAGGTGCTTATGCCACTGAGCTAAATCCCGAGCCCCTAGATTTTTAAAACATAAGACATAAATGTTTAGTAATAAGTAGATTTAATTTAATAAGATAAGGTCAATTGCATGTAACAGCCTTGTGGATCTTCCTGCTTTATGTAAATGATTGCTGAGTTTTAGAAAGCAAGTATTGGGCTGGAGATATAGTATAGTAGTAGAGGACTTGCCTAGTGTGGGCAGGCCCATGGGTTTAAGCCTCAGTAATGGGGGAGGGAAGGTGAAGATTATATTCAGAAGTCGGAAATGCAGGACTTTTTTTGTTAATTTTTTAAAAGAGTAATGGTAAACTTGTATTTTTGACAGTGCATTTTTTGTAGTTATAGCAAATTCTTCCTAAGAAGGCAGAAGCAATGCTTGGAATTAAGCTCTGGGTTCTGAGTTACTTACTTACTTATCTTTACTCAGGTTCCAATAGTTGCTCTCACTGCTACTGCAAGTTCTTCAATCCAGGAAGATATTATACGTTGCTTGAAACTGAACAATCCTCAGATTACCTGTACTAGTTTTGATCGACCAAATCTGTATTTAGAAGTTGGACGAAAAACAGGGAATATTCTTCAAGATCTACAGCCATTTCTTGTCAAAAGAACAAAGTAAGAATTTTGGTAACTATTTCACTCTTTTTAGAAAACTTTTTATTTTATTTTTTCAAATTATTTCATCTGGTGCTATATGTATATAATCTTAGCACTCAGAAGGCTGAGGCAGGAGAATTTCAGCAAGTTTAAGGCCTGCCTAGGGAAAATAACAGGGTTCTGTCTCAACGCCCCCACCCCCAAAAACCCTATTTATTTTCTTTAAATATATTTTAACATATTTCAGAATTTTGTCTTGTTCCGTTTCAAGTATAGTATTACACAGTTTAGTGAGTTACTAAGTATGTAAGCAGTTTTTTCTTTTAACAGCTTTTCAAAAATAGGATGTTGTACACTTAAAAATACAATTTTTTAACTCTCTTAAGTTGTTTATTATGAATATTTACTTTGGAGACCCATTTGGTTGTAATTGAAACTTGAGTAGATTATTTAGCAAGACTCTTCACAATAAAAATATTGCCTAGTTTACTTCTCTGTTTAAGTTTGAATGACTTATACCATAGTCCTTAAAGATTTTTATGAACATTTAATTTTTAAGATACTTAGTGTTTCAGAATATAAGGGTACATAAACTGAACATTTATTTTTCAGTATTATAGCTTTGTTCTGAATATTTATGTACATGTGTCTTTTGGGAGATAGGCAAGCGCTTTTTATAAAGTAGGTTCCTAAAATTGAAATTGGATCAAAAGTTACATGCTTTTAAATAAACTTTTCGTGTCTAAAATCATGTAGTCTTCTTATGTTGTTCACATAAATGATTATGTTTTTGTAAGTTAATATATTGAGTTATTGAATAACCTATGAAAATCATTGTTTAAACTTTTAATAGAAAGCACAAGTTTCTGTAGTATATATTCTAACAAGTATATTTTATAGCATTCATAGCCTCAAGATTAGTAAATATTTTTTGAACCTAAAAGCAATCATTCTTGTAAGAAGTCTAGCATTTTATAAATAGCTATAGGCATTCATCTTTATGAATAAGACTAGTGTAACACATTTTATACATTCTCCTATGTAAATATACATTTTTCTATCTTTTGTATATGTAGAGTGGTTGTAAATCTAGTATATGCCTTCCCAAAAGTATGCATATATTTTTCTTTTCTTTTTTTAAATAACATTTTATTCTAAAACTTCTTGCCAGTTTTGCCTTTAATTAGAACCAAAACTTAAGTTCACATGTTTTGGCGCTTACCAGTTGATTTGATTCTCCATAATGTTTTAGATTTTTATGCTGATAAGTATATCATTTTATATGCTTTTTTCTTTTGGTCTTTTATTTATAATATAGAAAGAGAACCTGGTGTGGCATGGTGATATAAGTCTGTGATTTTGGGAGGCCAAGGCACAAAGTTTAAGTCCCACCTGGGGAACTCAGAAAACCCTGTAATAAACCAACAAACACATACACACCACCAAAAAGCAGTAGGCTGAGAAATTAGCTGAATGCAAAGGCTTTGGGTGCAATACTAAAAAAACAAAGTCACTGCCCCCATCCCCGAAATGCCAAAAAACCACGAAAAAGAGAAAGAGGAAGGAAAACAAAAGAAGGAGAGGGAAAGAAAAGGACAAAGAAAAAGACTGGTGGTGCATGACTATAATCCCAACACATGGGAGGCTGAGGCAAGAGGATTGCTGAGTGTTGGAGGCCAGCCTGGGCTACAAAGTGAGTTCAAGCGTGAACTGCATAGTGAGAGCCTGTCTCAAAACTAGAAAAAAAAAGTAAAGAAAAGAAAAGATAAAGCTCAAACTGAAGTCTAAAGCATACATGTAATATTTATGTTTATTCTCTTGTTCTTTTTTTCTTTATAGCTCTGAATGGGAATTTGAAGGTCCAACTATCATCTATTGTCCTTCCAGAAAAATGACAGAACAAGTTACTGCTGAACTTAGGAAACTGAATTTAGCCTGTGAAACCTACCATGCAGGCATGAGTTCTGGCACAAGGAAAGATGTTCATCACAGGTTCATGAGAGATGAAATTCAGGTGTAAACATCAGTTGTCATCCTTTTTTCTGCCCGATTGTAGAAGAGTAAATATTTCTCAAATATTTATTTTACCACATCTCTATTAAATACTTTTTTTGCCGGGTGTGGTGGCGCACTCCTATAATCCTAGCACTCGGGAGGCTAAGGCAGGAGGATCGTTGCAAGTTCAAGACCAGTCTGGGCTACAAAGTGAGCTCAAAGCTAGCCTCGACTGCATGGTGAGACCCTGTCTCAAAAACACAAAAAATGAAAAACGAAGAGCAGTTTTCATTAGGTTGAGTGTGCTACAGTCCCTTTATTAAGGGGATTGGTATATAATATGAGAGATAGATGTAGGATAAACTATTGCAGACTGATTTAAATAGTACCTGTGGCTTAGGGAGCACTGGTTCTGTTGAGGTAGATTGTGCAATCCAGAAAAATGAAATTCAGAGAGAGCTAGAATGTATAAATAGAAATTTGGGAGCCAGTAGTTTAGCTCAGCAATGTTAAATTCCTGCTTGGCAAACTCCAAGTCATAAGTTCAAGCCCTGTTACCAAAATAAAAAAGAAGAAGTTTGTCCGTTTTATCAGGCCAGTCAGGTGCTAAGGACAACAAAATTTGTTGTAGAATTTCGGAAGACAGACTAGCAGGCAGGGACTGTGGTCTACTTGGTGCAGACTGTGAGCTAGCAGGTGTAGAATGTGGTCTGGTAATGCATAGGAAATTACCAGTGTTTTAGGAACGGGGAGGGAAAACTGGAGTAGAAGTGGTATAAACATAGGTGAAGAGGAAGTGTGACGCTGTTAGAGACTCATAGGAAAAATGCTAAGTGAGTTAGTTGGCCAGGGAATGGGTAGCTTTAAAATGTGCAAAGAGGCAGGCAAGGCTTAACTACTTTAGCCTTGGAATTGTTAATCTAATTGGACTTTTATCTAACAGGTAGAGCAGATTAAAGTCGAGTAATTCTGGTCAAAGTTGGTGTGAAGAAAAACAGTTCGCAGGCCTCCCAGAAACCTTATAGTCCTTCAGGTGCCACAGAGTAAAGTTCAAATAAATATTATTATTGGCTACTCCATTATGTTTTTGAGCTTGATGATTATGACTGTAGGAGGCAAAATAAAAAATACGGAGAGTATGTTAACCAAGTTTTAAAATTTGTTACAGTGAAAAGCACGGTGCCATCAGTTTCCCTCAAATACTTTTGATCACTTCCAACACACTTAAGTTCTGGATGTCGTCTGTTGTGAGCACCTTCAGTTATGCTATAGTGGGCTTGAACATTTACCTGTTATGTTAGTAGTTTTGACTTTGGGGATGAGCCAGAAGTCATACAGGGCCAGATCCCATAAAGAAGGTGGAGGCCGAGGCACTGTAATGCTTTTATTTGCCAGATTTGCCATCACTGTTAAGATTCAAGGCATTGAGGCAGCCATGAAAAGAAACACAAATGCGGGCTTATGGAGCTGCTATTGAAAATGGCAAGAGTCATGGGATAAGAGTGTGGGAAGCAAGGAGGAGTTTTTGAGGGGGATTAGTGGCACTCTCATCTTTTCATACTGTCATAAGTTGTTTGTGTTTAAACACTTACTGTGGGTTTAGTCATACCTTGTGGAAACAGACTGGCAGCACTAAATGGGACTGAGGTCGAGGTGAAAATGTGAAGAAGGGAGGAGTTTTGGAGACATTATTAGATTAGTACCGGAGCTGAGGTTTCTGAAACGATGACCTGGTTCCATGGGTGTCTTAGAGAATATCTGTGAAGATTTGAATTCCAGTCATGAGTAGATTTAAATCGGCAACTTGACATTGTCAGCGTTGCCTCACAATCACACAATCACTTGGAATCTGTGCAGCAGTCCTTCTCTTAAGTGAGGAGATGAACTTAACTGAACACTGGCATGTTTATATCTGGCCAGCCCTCGTGTGGCGGGTAGTTGTTATCCACCTCAAGCCAGCATTGTGCAAACAACTTCTAAGTATGTTTCAATATTGTGTCTATAAAATGCACCTGGCGTAATCAATCCTGTAATGCTTATCTGCCTCGAAACAGCTATTCTTTCTTCCTCTTCTTTCCACAGATAGGAATCATTTCATAACTACCTAAGATTTTAGTCATATTTGTGAATAGTTTTATAGATAAAATTTATAAGCTGTTATTACTAAATCTTAATAGGGACCATTCTTCAAGCCATTAACAGACCATTGATTTCTTCTTGAGAAATTACTAATTATTGTAAACTAAACCTTTTCCCAAAATATGACCAGAGCGTAAACTTTATCCAGATGATGTTTTGATGGCTTACTTTATTTGAATTTCTTCCTAATATTCATTAAAACATTAATATTTTGAAATACGGTTTAAAAAATCCTCTCAGTGATCTTTAATTTTATCTAATTTCTAGAAAGGTTTTTGTACATATGCTGCTCTGTTTTCCCTTAACAGGATGTTACAAATTTTTGGTTACATTATGAAGATTAATAGATTTATATTGATTATTTCACCCCAGGCCAGTGGTGGTGAACCTATGGCACATGTGTTGTAGGGAACTTTGTGTCATTGAGAATTCTGAAAGGTCCACCGTAGGCTGATAACTAAATTTGTCCTGTGGAGTCTTTTATTGACCTTTTTAAATGGCTCACATGTGTCACATTTGCATTGAAAGTTCTCATACACTTTTTCAAGATGATGAAAAGACATTTCATTATCCTCATAGAATAGCCCGGTGTTCTTGGAATTGAGTGCTTGCCATTATTTATTGCTGATAGCATAAATTACAGAATTTTAAATACTTACTTTCCTGGGTTTTTTTGAGTCTACTTATACTTTAGTGTGAACCTAAAAGCAGAGCTGATCTCTTAGTGAACTCCCAATGATGATGTTTTCATCCTATAATTTAAAAAGAAATACTTTTATTTCACCTTATTATAACCAAATAAAATACTTTTATTTCACCAAATTATAACCAATATACTTTTATTTCACCTTATTATAACCAACCACATTTAGATTCAGAATAGCATTATAATCATTCATTGCATTTAATCTTCATTTTTTGTATCCTTTTATATTCTCACTTGCTGTTTCAAGATGCTTTGAGTTTATTTCCTTTCTAGAATGAAATTATGAATAACATTGATAGACATTTTTATTCATACGTGAAAGTCCACAGGGATATTTTGAAAATAAAGTCTGGAATTGATCTCATCTAAAAATAACATGTTTAGGCTGGGGATATATCTCAGACATCACCTGCCTGGCAAGTCTGAGGTCATTAGTTCAATTCCCAGTATCAAAAAAATAAAAAATAAAAATAATGTGGTTAGAATTATTGTGTTGTTCACTGACGCTTAAGTAAAGCCAAATTGCCTGGACTTTCTTTGTTCAAAGCTTTTACTTATGTTCATTCATGTAACTTTCTCTCACCTATCTCATGCATTGTTTAATTGTCCATTATCTTCCTTCTTTTTTTCTCATTTATCCTTTTCTTTTCCTTTGTCCTTCTAGTTCATCTTAGCATGTCTCTTTTTCAAAATAGCACTTTTAATTTTTATTATACATGCAAATTGTTCTGCCATGTTTGCAATGGAAATCAGCCCGATTCCATCACCACTTCAGTTTCCCATCCCAGCTCTGAGACTGTAGATGTCTGTTGCTGTATCCCGCTGTGACTTGTGTGCGCTGCTGTCACTTTAATATTTTCCTATTATAATAGGCATTTATCTGTTGCTGCAATCTGCAGGATGGAGGTTCTGTCACTGTCACGTTCTGCGCTCTCCTTTTCTCACCTAGTCCATGCATTTCTCACCTTTCTTCTCAGTTTATTTATATCATATTTTGATGAGATGAATATATGAGATTTACACAATCTATAAATGTGTTTTATCTTTAAATAATGTGGTGTGTTATGGTTACTTTGCTTGCCTTTTTGTATTCTTATTGTTAATACTTTTATAAGTTTTTTTAAAGCTTTCTGTGTACTTATTACTAATTCTTCCTTAATCTTTCCCCAATCATGTAAATCTTATCTCTATATAGTCATACGTATCATATCATCATATCAGTTTTACTATCTTAAATATGTAGAGATAAACACTTTCACTGTACCATCATTAGTGAGAAATTTTCCTGTTAGGGTAATGTTAGAATAAAGTATCTGCAATCAGATATGACACTTAAAACTTCATAGTAATGTAAGTTATAATTTAATACAATACACAGTTTAAGAACCTTTTGTTATGTATTAACAAATTGTAGAGAGATACCCTTTTATCTACTACTTTTTCTAGAGAGCATTTTATGTTCACCAATTCTTAAATTGGGCAGATAATTTTTTTAAATCTATAAGTGACTAGATCAAATTATGTTAAATTCAGTTTTATGCCAGAAACATGAGGGAACAAATTACTAATTTTTTGAAAGTTTTGTTCTATATTTAGTTTGTCAAACTGTGTTGTTATTTATTCCCAGTGCATAATAGCTACTATAGCTTTTGGAATGGGCATTAATAAACCGGACATTCGCAAAATCATTCATTATGGCGCACCTAAAGAAATGGAATCCTACTACCAGGAAGTTGGTAGAGCTGGCCGAGATGGACTTCCAAGTTCCTGTCATGTACTGTGGGCTCCAGCAGACATTAACTTAAATAGGTAAAAACATTTAGTGCTTTTACCTTGTTGAGTTCTCTTTTTTCCATGAAAGGTTTTAAGGCACTGTCCTAAATTACATGTAGGTAATTTGCGAGTGTGTTTAAAGTCCCCTGCCAAATCCAACCCCAAACAAAAAGCAGAGGGTATCTGTGAAAACGTTTATGATAAGTGCTGCCACAAAGGGGAGATGACCTAATCTCCTGGCTCAGTTGGTATGTGGAATTAACTAAATCAGGGCTATTCTTTGGTAATCTTCACTGATATTGTATATCAGTGAACAAAATTTTTTCCTTAGATCCTATCAAGTTGTAATATGTTTTCAACCATAATTATTTCAAGTATTGTTTATTGTTGAGTCTTCTCATGTTACAATAATAAGTACTTATTCTAAGATTTTCTACCAGTCTCTTTTACATTCATTTCCTTGGTTAATCTCATGAGAGCATCCCATCTCTCTTCAACTATTGACTATAAAGCTATAAAACTATAAAAATTATTGACTGAATAATGTTATCATGTACTAACAGATTAGCATAAAAATACTGGTTAAGTGTTTAATTTCTGGGAAATTATTTTACTTACATACTAAATAGCTATTTTTCGACACTTAACTTCTTTGATATTAGAAAGGAAATATCAAAGAACTGGAAAGGAAAGCTTGCAAAAATTTAGAGGAGAATTTACCAATTCAGCCTTTCACTTAGAGAACAAAAACATCAGGAAAAGAGAAAAACCTATACATGTAACTTGCCAATATGAGGTTATTTTAAAAATATTTATCTTCATGTTGCTGAATAAATTCAAGTTTTCAGTGGATATATCATTTGTAATGAGTGAATACCTACTCAGTGCAGGTTTTGTCTTTATGATTCATCAGTGAGTTTTGAGTGTAGAATTCGTAGTATAATGGAGTTGATAGATCTTAATTAGAAAATCATATATTTGTGGATGTCTAGGGTTTGTTTTACTCTTCTCTTTTTGCATCTGAAAATTAAAGTGATCAAATTTTGTTACTAAGTGCATCATGCAAATATGTTTGATGGTGTATGTTAATATAAAAAAATTGAAACTTAAGAGCTGTGAAGGAAAATGTACTGAGTAGAGTACATAATGGCACATGATCTTTACCAAGTCGTAAAAGTTAGGTAAGGCTTTATTGAGGATACGATCGTTTAGGAAGTATCTGAAAGAATAATAGAAATTGATTAGATAAAAATATTTGCTATAAATTTTGTTTTTTCTAAAAGTGATCAGTAGCTTTTGCTTATTAACTTAAAAACAGTAAAATCATCTTCTCCTTACACAGAAAAATTCTTTTTCCTTTTTGACATCAATGTCTATATCAAGCTTTTTATGGATTAATTTAATATAATTGGCGTATAACACAGCTGTGTGTGGTCTATTAAATCTGGGATATAGCAAGTGTAAGTTGATTCCTACCAGTTCTTATTTGTGTATTACCCTCGTTGCTGAAGAAGTCATTAACAGCTTGAGTTTTTTATTGTGGCTTTATAGGTTCATCGATAACTATTTTCTGATTATCTGGGCATGCTAAGTGATAGTTTCATTAAGATTTAACAAGAAATAACAGTGATTAGTAATCATATATGGTGCTAGAGAAATTCATATAGTCAGTATATTGTAGTATCTGCAGGGTATTGCTTCTAGGATTGCCGGAGATGCCAAATTCTGAGGATATTCCCTTATATAAAATGGTATACTTACTGTTTGTATATAATATCTAGATTATTTATAGTACCTATTACAATGTAAATGCTTTGTAAGTAATTGTTTTACTTTATTGTTTAGAGAATAATCACAAGTAAAAAGTTTACATGTTCAGTGCAGATGCAAACGTTGTAAGCCTAACTGTATTTCTGACTTGAAGTTGGTTGGATCAGTTGCTGCTAAACCTTTGGGTATGGCAGGCCAGCTTCTTGAAATTTTCATATAGATAAGTTATTTTTTTATATCAGTCCTAAAGAAAAGAAAACTGTAGGGTAATCAAGGTAGACAGTTAAGCTGTTAAGCTGGATTTGTGTCATCCCTGGGATAAACTTTTTCTAGAAAAAAATGAAGTTTAAAAATAAGTGAGATTACTAACTCTCAGTTGAAATGGTTACTAATGGTTACTAATCATACATTAGATAATGTATTTTGTGATAAATATCAGTGACAAATGTGTTGAATCGTTATGTAACTGTTATGTAATTTTATTTCTATTTATTTTGTGATGCTTGGAGTTGAACCTAGGGCCTCTCCCCATGAGAGTCAGTTACCCTGCCACTGAGCTACTCTTGGAGTCCTTGTTGCATAATTTTGTATTTCTTATTGCAGAAACTACACCACAGGCAAAATCCCAATGCTGTCAGCTCTGTTATCTTAAGCAGTCAAACCTGATAGATAACAGTGATCCTTTTAAGAACAGATATGGTGATCAGATTTGCAAAATGATCTCAATTCAGTTAACTAGGTTTAACTGATTTCTATTAATGTTATTATTTTTAGAATTTTTCTTTTTTTAGCGATTTACAGTTTTTTTCTCAAAAGTGATGTGAATACTGATGAGATTATTTAAATGAAGTCACTCAAAGCAATTATAAGGATCATCTGAGAATGTAGGAATTTATTTTCCTTGTTAATGCTATCTCAGGAAGAGGTGAACTAAATAAGAACACAGTAAATAAAGCCAAAAACAATAAACAAACAAAATCCCCAAAACTCATATTTGCCTTGAGCCAGGAAGAGTGAGATGAGGCAGATAATAAACCTAGGACCTAGACTCAACACTTAGAAGAAATTAGGATGGGGTGCAGGTTACATAGAAGGGAATGGTAGTTAATAGCGTTCAATTACAAGAATGTTTCTGAGTAACAAATCATTTAGGTATTCCTAGAGTTCTCTGAGGATTGTTCAGGGATTATTTTGATCAGTCAGAAGGTTGAATAGAGCGTTTTGATTAGGATCAGTGTTAACACTTAGATCTTTTAAGTACTTCATTTTTAAACTTTTGTAATATCTGAAGAACAGTTCTACCCAGATTTTTATTTATTCTTAGAAAAGTATGCAAAAGTATTTGGATTCACAGAGTTTCTTCATAGAGAACTAGCAGTGAACAGTCAGGATGAGTTATTGCAGCCCTGACTTTTTAAAAAATGAACACATATTTTTAATGTTATTTAAAAATTTTAAAGATGTTGAGTATTTTGGCGAAAACATAGCATCAGTATAAATGCTTGAGGAAAAACTTAATTCTGATACTTTAATGCTGTCTTCAAATATCCCTCTGAAGAGTTTATACAGATTAAGGCTTATGCTGGAGCAGGGTGCCTGTTTTACCCACCATTTCTTATATAGATACTTTGAATTAGTCATAGAGAATAATTTCCTGGGGAAAGGTCATAATTCCTAGGTAACAGAAGACTTGCAAGCAGCCAAAACTGTGTCCTGGGAGGCACTGCTGGGAAGGGGTGCAAGAGAACTTTCTGGATGTAAAAGGAATGTTGATAGAAGAGTGGGTTTTGAAAAAAACTAATTAAAAAAATAGCAAAATTGCAAACAGTTTTAAATGATCCTGTGATATTTTTAATTGACAGGTACCGCTTTTTTGAGATACATAATGAAAAGTTTCGATTATACAAGTTAAAGATGGTGGCAAAAATGGAAAAATATCTTCATTCCAACAGATGTAGGCGGCAGTATGTATTTTTGCATTTTATATCAATTGATAGCATGGGTCCAAGAAAAAAGTCTTGTTATTTATTATGAGTAGTTTGAATGAGCATTATATAACATATGTCCTGAATTTTTAACCACTTACCAATTCAATTATGTAAGTACAAGATTACCAAAAACGCATTTTTTTGTTAATTTTTATAAAATAATATCACAGGAAATTTTCTGTGTATGATGTTTCCTAAAATATTCAATTAACACAATATTACAGTCTGGACAGTAGTATGTAGTCTTTGAATTCTTTTTGCATTATTGTCTTTGTTTAAACAACACACTTTGCAATGTTGGCCTTTCTTTTTTTTTCTGTGGGTGGTATGATTTCAATAAAATGTCCATGAAATATTATGATGAAGACGTTGATGATGGATGTCCTGATTGATGTTTCACTACCAGCTGTTTTTCAATTATTTGGTCTGTCAGACATAATCTAGATTGTAAATGACTTTTTGAACCCCCTTGTTTTGAATAAGTAACAAATGAATTCCATATTATTTGGTCCAGAAGGGGCATAAGTATTTTATAGTAGTATTTTTTCCTCACTTTTTGATTTTAAGGTAGATTGTTAGATGTTGGTCAACTCTGTCTATATCCCCCATAGAATTATTATAATCATTAAGCACTATTGGAATTTTTTTAGTTTCATTTCTCCTTTTAATTTTTATTATTTATATATTATGAATAGTTGACAATAAAGAGACATCTTTTTTGTCTTTCCATACAGACTTCCTCTTTGATATGCTAACATTTCTCCCCTTTTTTTCAGGTTTTTCTCTTGCAGCTCTTTTGGCACTTCCTTTCCGTTCAAACTTGGTCTCCCAAACATGTCCATTTTGTATTGTAAAAAGTATAACACTAGGTTCTGGAGAAGTACTAAAATTATATCTAATATACTTATGATAAGAGTTTTTATAGTTTATAGTGCAAAACAGTAGGTTATTTTTCACAAAATAAACAGATTTGTGAAAGAAAATAATCATAACTACTTATTAGATTTCACTAGGTACACAACAAAGGTGAATCCAACATTCTGAATTAAAATGTATGCAGAAAACTGTCGATATAAAACAAATAGACATACAAGTGTTTCTCATGCAAACAAGCATTGACTAGTTGAAGTGACACCTACCTGAGCGATGCTCAGTCTATACTGTTGACTGGGATAAGGCAGCTTTATTTGTGCCTAGGAAATAGAACTCAGATACTGTGTTGAATACCAGGTAAATCAATTAAAGATGGTTTCACCTCATTTTTAGCACTGAATTTTGCATATGCACATTTATTCTTTTATTAATTTTAAATTTTCTCTTGGATAGGATCATCTTGTCTCATTTTGAAGACAAAAAACTACAAAAGGTCTCCTTGGATATTATGGGAACTGAGAAATGCTGTGATAACTGCAGGTCCAGGTAAAGATTTTTTTCTCGTGAGTGCTCTAAAAGCCTTTCGTTTTTCTTCTTTTTTCAGATATATTTAATTGAATTTTTGTTGAAGGATTTTTTTTTAAACAAAATAATGAATTTATTTAAATTTAAAAAGAAAACAGTTTAGATTATTTTACTTTTTTACAATGGAAAATAAAATGGTGGGCCCAAATTCAAAGATATCAGTAGTTACATTAACTATAAATGGTCCAAAAATATCATTTAAAGGCATAAATGATAAAAGTTGACTTTTAAATGTGACTGTATCTTACATGCTGCCTTAAGAAATCCACTGCTCAGTGGTCTAAGTGCATGCTTGGCAAACGCGAGGTCATGAGTTCAAGCCCTGGTACCGGAAAAAAAAAAAATCCACTGCATTTATAATTACATAGTTTAAAAAAGAAATAATATGAAAACACTAATTGCTGTTTTCATATTGACAGTGGAGAAGAAAGAGTGTTACCAGTGATAAAGAAAGACATCGTGGGATGTTAAAGAGTCAGTTCGGCAATTTATCAGTCAGGGTTTTCCAACAAAACAGGAACAGTGATTGTGTGTGTGTCTATGTGTACGTGTAGTGGGAGAAGGAGGAATGGTTTGATAGAACTGATTTTGAGGAACTGGTTTAAACAGCTGTGGACGTTGGTTATCTTAAATTTTTTAGGAAGGTAGCCCGTAAACTCAGGCAGGAGTTTATGTTGTACCTGTTAGACTGAATTCCATCTCCAGCTAACCTCAATTTTTGCTTTTAAGGCTTTTGGATGAGAGTCATCCATATTATTGAGGGTAATCTTCTTTATGTGAAGTCAGATGATTGTGAATAGTAATCTCATCTATAAAATACTCTTGCAGCAACACTTAGTGTCCGACCAAATAACTGAGGACCAATGCATAATCAAGTTGATACATAAATTTAACCATCACAATCAAAAGGATATAATCTTAATTGTATATACACTTAACAAAATAACTTACAGTGCCAAAAGGAGAAATGGAAAAAGCCACAATTATACTAGATGATTTCAGCAACTTCTTTAGTTACCAATAATTAGTAGACAAAAACTGAAAGAAAAGTGTAAAGAACCGTTTGACAAACTGCATCTTTTTAATTTTTATAGAAGAATCCATGTAACAGCAGCAGAGTAAACATTCTTTTTCAAGGCATGTGGAACATTTGTGCAATGTAAATTTCTAGGTCATAAAACCTTAAAAATTGAGAAGTATTCTATTTGGGTAAAGTATTATTTTAGAATAATGAAAATAAGCTAGAAAGCAATAATAGGAAGACAAGAGAGAAATCTCCAAACCATTGGAAATTAAATAACACATTTTAAAATAATCTGTGAATCTAAGAGGAAATCTCAGAGGAAATCAGAAAATATTTTGACCTGTATGAAATAAACACAAAAATACGTAGGATACTGCGGAAAAAACTCATAACATTAAATACTTACATTGTAAAAGAAGATAGGTTTCAAATCGGTCGTTAAACTTCTACCATAAGAAACAATCCTCTGCTATTGAATTATATTCATTGTACTAAAGTCTAGTTTCTGTGTCACTCTATACGCTCCAAGTCATGGCTCTCTTCACCTAGTTTTATGTCTTTGGTTTGTGAGGTACCCCACCCTTCTCGAGTTACCTCTGTCTGTACACCCCCAGGCTGTGCCAGAGTATATCCAAGATCCTGTTGGTAACTGGGGAAAGCCAGCAGTCTACTGAGGTTGGAGCTGAATGTAGGTACCATGGTAGAAAGGTCGAGCAATCTATTGGACTTAATGCCAGCACTCTGAAACCCAGCCCTCTCCAACAACCACTCATGACTGGCTTGGCTTCTCAAGTTGAAAGGTTGGATTGCCTTGTCCTTAACTAGCCTGAGCCTTAACTTCTCTGGGGGTTTATGTCTAGCTTGCCCATTTTTTGTGACTATCTCTTGTGGCCATTTTCCACCCAGCTACTATTGTAGGGTGATCCCAGAAACCCAAAAATGCAGTTGTTCTGTAGATCTTCTATTGCTCAGTCTTAAAACAACCCCCTTCTAAAATAGCTCCTGATAAAACAGATATAGTGGGCACTCCAACTTGAGTCTGCCATACAAAAGGAGTATACTGTTAGAGTAAAACCCCATGCTGGTTTTGTATTGTTTAATGACCTTGGACTTTTCTTGGACCTAGTACTGCTGGCCAGATCCATTTTCTCTCTGGAGCTGGTGATTGTCTTTGGGAATATCTTGTATTAGCAGAGACAGGTACCCTTCCCTGGGAGCCAGATGAGCTTTTCAGGCTGCTTTGTCCTTTTTTCTGCATTGTGCTCAGTTTTTCTAGCTTCTCTGTCATTTCCCAGTTTTCCTGTCAGTTCCTTCCTAATTCTCAGAGAGCTCTTTTTTTAATTTTTTCTTTACCAAGATCTTATTTTCCAGTTACCTCTATTCTAGGTCTTAGAAAGGCTGTATTTTATTGATAATGTTACTCTGCTATATCCCGGTTTTGGTGAAGGTTAGATATAGCTGCATAGTGCCTATAAACATGTTAAAATGTGTAGAACTTTACAAAAATACATTGAATTTAATTTTGTTTATTGAAAATAAAACAAATGACATCTACTTGGGTTAGCTGTACATCTGAGTATAGTAATTGTATAACTGTAATGTAAAAGATATGTTATTAGGGATGGAGGCATTTCTGTGTAATGGTAAATGGTTTTTTACCAAGAAGCTATAATTGTTTTGTGCACTAAAACAAAGCAAAACAAATACTTTACCCAAATAAAGTACAAAATGACATGAACTAGAAGAAATCAATAACCAGTGTCATAGTGGGAGAGTTTGATATTATTGGTAAGCTAAACAGCCAGAAAATTTGATCAGCATATTAACAAATTTTACTTATGAGATATGTGGTGTATAGAACTTTCTCCCAAACAATTCGAGCAATATATTTCAGTGTTTTAGTTCATGACTTACATGGCAAACAGTTACTATTTGTGTAGCATACTGGGCTAATCGTCAAAGTCCAGGTTTTTTCTAGAGTCCTAGGGTCTGGAATAATTAACTTTTTGGTACACCTAGGATGTATTTGCAGCATTCTGATTAGGAAACACTGAATGAAAACCTGCATTTCTAAAAAATACCTGGAGAGTTTATGAATATTGATTATGTATTAGATCAGAGGTGGCAAACTGTGGGTCAGCTTTCAATTTTCTTGGAACACAGCCATGTCTTTTTGTTTATTGTGGCTGCTTGAATTAAATAATTATCTACAGATCCTGTTGTGATCCACTAAGCCTTAAGTATTTACTGTCTGGCCCTTTATGCAAGAAGTTTTCTGACTTCTATACTAGACTATAGCTTGTTTCAAAAAATTTCAATGAGTTGTTATCCAACTCACCACATTCTCTGACCAGATGTGATTGGTTTAGAAATAAGTAAGCAGCTAAAGTAATTCATCTGAAAATTAAAGAAACACTTTAAAATAACTTAAAAATAAAACTGGAAATGTAAAAAACTTTTAGAATACTGTGATAATTTCAATAATATATATTAAAACTGGTAAAATAGTACTTTGTAGGCATTTGGTAGCTATACAGTTTCCTGTTTGAAGAGAATATCAATATCAACTAGGAATTTTACTAAACAGGTTACAGAAGGAGAATAAAATTGAATGTATTGGGTTATTTTATCTGAAATTTTAAAATATTTGTATCGACATTTCAGAGATAATTTATTTGAAGGAAAGCAATTGGATTAGGTATTTTAACTGTATTTATTTGATTTTCTTTAAGAATTCTTTTGTTTTCAACGTAAAGAATTCTCATTTTTATTAATGATAATTTGAAATCTACTTGAAGGATGACTTAGAATTTTAAATGTTCCTAAATGAAAGATTTATAATCTTTATGTCATATTTCATAGTCATTAAGATTTAAAGTAGCAATTTACTGCATAGGGAATTTGCTTTTTTAAATTTGAAATTTTATTTTTTGCAGTAACCTCCTCCCTTTTTCAACCATACCTAACACAAAGGTATAATATGTAGTTGATCAAGGGCTGATGTTCTACCTGTGATCCTGCATCTCTGCTCTCTTGAACCTGGCTTCTAGAGCATGAGAAGAGAATTATTAGCATAATGTTCTATAATGATAATTTTTTTTTCATGGTTTAGGTGTTTTACATACTCTTGGCTGTAATAAACTTCGTAGTTTCTGAAACAATTGGTACCTCTTAGATAATCGAGCATTTGGCACTTTTTGAGACAAGTGTTACATTAAATCATTTAATTCTAAAGGTACATACCTTGTCTATGATTTCTTAATATTTTATCTCTTTTATAGATTGAATCATTGCCATTCCATTAGTGATTCAGATGATACATCACAAGACTTGGGTCCACAAGCATTTCTTCTGTTATCAGCTGTGGACATCTTACAAGAAAAGTTTGGAATTGGGATTCCAATTTTATTTCTCCGAGGATCTGTAAGTATAACTGTGATTGACCTTAAAGCTTTTTTTTTTTTTTTTACTCTGCTATACTTTCTTCAGTGTTAGGAATATAGCTTTGTCTGCGACTCTTAAAAAAACTCAGAGAGTCATATTAAGTTCCAGTTAAACACACTGTTCATTACTTTAGACAAAACTTGTATGTATCATGTCTCCTGCTGTTTTGCTATTCCAAGCTAAGCCCTGAATCTTGGTCTGGAAACATTATACTGGTTTATCACATTACAGTTGGGTAAATCCTTTGACTGGTTTTTCTTAGGATAATTAAAAAAAGTTAACTTTCATTGTGTCAAGGGACTAGTAGAATAAAATTATGTCTTTTGGCACCTAGGAAACAAACTGTTTGAGGAGAACATTAATTTCAGGAATTATTTGATAAATGGTTAAGTTCAATAACAATATTGATAGGACCTTTTTTCTCCCCATTTCTTACTAGAACTATTTAAAATTTTAAGGAAGTTTTTTCCCTATTACCAATAAATTAGTTACTTTAACTGCCTTTTTTTTTTTAAAAAAGAGATTAATTGTTCTAGCATTATGATAACAAACTACAGAAAGAAATATGACCCACCTAAAACAGCTTTTTTTTTTTTAAGTCCGTGTGTATATGATTTCATTATTGATTTGGAAGCCTATAAAGCAAAGCTAATTGATTCACATGATTAGTATTGGTTAAACGAACCAAACATGGATGAAAAGATACTTTGTAAATATAAATGTTTGTTAGTAATATTTTTAAAATAATTTAAGATTATTATTTTATATGTAGAATTTAAAAAATCATTTTAGGTAAATACTTATTCGTTAAATTCCGAAGTGCTCCATGTTGGTATATTTTGAATGTTTTGTTTAGAAAACATTAAATTAGCTGAGAATTATCTTCAATGAAATATATTGGAAACATGTTAATTTTTCAGGTACCACTTTTTTCCTTTTTGGCTTTTTCTTTTTGGCCTAGGAATTCAAACCTAGCTGCAATGCTATTTTTACTTTTTATTTTTGAGATACCAAAACTTTAGTTTAAAATCTTGTTCTTCAGTTGATTAGAAATTCAGTAGTGGACTTGTTGTTTAAAGAACTTTGTCTTATGTTCTATGACTGATATTATGTATTATAAAAAAAATGTTAGATTGCAGGGATCAGCTTAAATACAGTTGACATCTGGAAAAATTTCTTCTTTGTCACACTCAAAACCTGTGTATCCCAGTTGGACGTTCAGTTTGTAAAAATTATTCTTGTTTTAATTCGATATAATCTAGCCATATCCAGTATCAACAAATAAGTATAAGTGGGCTCCTAGAAGAACTTGAGGCAGTCACAAGAGGGATCGGATTTCACCTATTATTTGAAAACCAAGTCAGACTTCTTATACTGAGTCTTCTGGGAGTCTTCAAATTAAGAAGTTTATCCTTTGTGAAATTTTATACTACCCTTGCTATATAAAAGTGCAAAACTTTTTAAAAAAGTACCACTTAATGAAAATTTGTGTATACTAACTGCAGTGAAAATGAGACATATTCCTCCCTTCAGTGATCATCATATCTGTTGGGATATTGTTTTAAAAATTAAGATTTTAATTCCTTTGAGAATTAGCAAATATTCCCCTTAACTAATTTAAGACAAATTTATATCTTTGTAGATAATTTTGACTCATAAAATGATGTGTCTTAAACTGTGAACTACTCGTGTTTTTTCAAAAAGAAATAATATATAAATATATGACATAGTTTCAGTAATACATGATTCTACTCTTATAGGAGTATTTAGAAAAGTAGTATGCAATTATACAGCTTATTCATAAGTTTATGAGTGGAGTTTAAAATTTTGTGTCCAGGCACATGCATGATTAGTTATTAAACAATAAAACTGTTACTAAAGATTACCTGTGTAATTAGCTCACCATCTAAAAATCGTTAAACACCTTGTGTGAATATGTGGTAAGATACACATGGCCTTAACTTTTTAAATTAGAAAACAAAAGCATGATCATTACTTTGCATACTGGGTAAATTAAGTATAATACCTTTTCTCATCACTTCTAGCAAAGTGCAAAGCCTTATCACAGCCTTGATATCACATAACACTTTTAATTAAAAATTTTATTCAATTAATTGATTTTAATTAATTAATTAATGCAGGATCTCACTAAGTTGCCCAGACAGGCCTTGAATTTCACTATCCTGCCTCAGCTTATTGTGTAGCTGGGATTACAGGCCATATCAGCATGCTCAGCTCAAATAATACTTTTTTTTTTGGTCTTTTTTGAGATGGGGTCTCACTATGCAGTTCAGGCTGGGCTTGAGCTCACTTTGTAGCCCAGGTTGGTCTCGAACTCACAAAGATCCTCCCATCTCAGCTTCTCGAGTGCTGGTATTACAGGTTTGAGCCACCATGCCTGGCCAAATAACGCTTTTGATAAAAGATTTTTTTAAACTAGAAAAAGCTATTGAAATTCTTGATAGTTTTAATTTCCCACTATAATTTTCAAAGAATCTAATGGGAGAAGGCTTTCCATATAATTTTCAAACAAGGTATTTCATATGATTGAAATATTTTTCTAAAGACAATTATTTTTACTCTATCCTCCTCCGATTTCATTTTGCATGTAGAATAAATAGCTCAAAGTGACTCTCTGAAGCCCCAAAGTGGCAGCTGTGGGCTTCTTGTGCCTGTAGGAACTGGGAAAGGGAGAGAAAAAAGAATAGTTGACAGAAACTACAGGGTTGGTTTTATACTTAAAACTTAGAAACTTAAAACTTCTTGAGTTGTAGTTTTTTAAAACAGAAGTTTTATCACTTTCTTAATAAAGATCCACCCTTCACAATTGTGTCTGAATAAGTAGTTTTTAAAAATTATAGCTCACATACTGGCCCATCTTATTATTATTACCTTTTAACTATTTGGTTAATTTTGCGTGATTGTGCCCATGATATAGCCCATTTTAATAGACATTTCCAACCAATAAAATGAAAATTAATTAAGGGATTGCAGCTGTTTTTAGGCTGGAGAAGTGTACTGCAAGGTGATCCTATATACAGAATGTGCAGACTTCATATCAGTGACTTTCATTTGTTGGAGCTAAGTGTTGATGTATATTGAGTTGGAGTTTGTAAGTTTTTCCACTAGCAGTTAAACATCTATTTTTGTGTAAGGCACAATATGGTTGTATTTTGGTGATGATCCAGAGCTAAATTAAATGAGACTTACCATCTAGTACAGAAGATGTTAGGAAGAAAAAAAGTGTAATATACAGAAAGAGATAAAGGACATATGAATAGAATTGAAGCATTATTGAAGTTCTGAAGAGAGCATGTGTCAGGGAATTAGAAAAGACCTTGTGAAAATATCACTTTCTTTCTGTTTAGTTGGGGACATGGTAGATTTTGGCAAGGTACACTTGATTTAGACATTTAGAGATGAAATGAGATATAAGAAAATGTTATTCCCAGTGAAAAGAATTACTACAAAAAGCAATTGTGATTTTTAAGGAAAATAATTGGAGAAGTGTCAAGCTTTTTCTGCCCTCTAGGAACGGTATTGTCTACATAGTGATTATCATGGAATCAAGACAATATTAATTTTTTCACATTGAACATAGTGTTAACAGTGAATATTGATCATAAAAAGCATAGTCGTTCCCTGCTAATTAGGCATCCTCAATGTTTCATACTAGTAAATGTGCAGATTCACTTCAGGTTGTTTTCTGCTGAGGAAAGGAAGAGTTGTAATTTTTGTTTGTTTGTTCGTTTTTTGCTCTTTTATTTTTATCGGTATCGGGGATCGAACTCACGACCGCCTGCTTGCAAGGCAGGTGCTTATGTCGCTGAGCTAAACCCCCAGCCCCTGAAGAGTTGTAATTTTAGAAAGCAAGTAAGTTATAATTTGGCAACTCAGTATTTTGGTGTTGCTAGTCTGCAAGCAGTAGAATCTCCCATTCCAGCTACAAAGGTAAGTAAGCTCTGAGCAGTGCACAGAACCATGAGCAAGCCTTCCAGGGATATTGACTAGATGCTGTCAGGTTAAGAAATTTAGGGTTAGTCAAGGTTTCAGTTGTTAAGTAATAAAATGAAATTACTGAGCCAGGCTTTGACCTATTTTTTTTAAATACAGTAATGTATGTTAATAAAAGTCTAAATAGCAAGGATTAATTATTCCAGCCCCATATCTAAACCTTGTAAATTGGGAAAACCACTATGAATTATATATCCGACTTTCTGCCATTATTTAAAACAAAAAGAACATAACACTCATTATGTGTGATCTGATATTCAGAACAAGTGGAATGGGCATAAAGTTTTTCTAAAGTTTTAAAGGTAGGAATGGTAATACATACCTCTAATCCCAGAATATGGGAGGATGAGGCAGGAGAAGGATCACTGTGAGTTCAAGGACAACCTGGGCCTCACAGTGAATTCAAGGCCAGCCTGAATTCATTTTCTCTCTCTCTCTATACACACACACACACACACACACACACACACACACACACACACACGTCTTTATGCTTGCCAGGCAGGCATGCCACTGAGCTGTATCCCCAACCCTTAAAAACTTATCTAAAATACATATATGTGTGTGTGTGTGTGTGTGTGTGTATTTATTGTTAAATCCAAAGACTAAGTAGATGAATTTATGTTTACTTAGCCTTTTTATTCAAGTATTTTTAGATACTGAGTTTTATTCCTAATTTCAGAGTTCTCAGCGTCTTCCAGATAAGTATCGTAGACACAGCCTTTTTGGTGCTGGTAAGGACCAAACAGAGAGTTGGTGGAAGGCCTTTGCCCGTCACCTCATGACTGAAGGATTTCTAGCAGAGGTTCCTGGTAGTAGCAGATTTATAAAGACCTGCACCCTTACAGTGAAGGTAAACACAATAAAAATCTATGTATTTGACATAATTTTTATTGCCATGTATTAAGATATTTCTTGCCTTTGTCAGGGTAGGAATTGGCTTGTTAAAGCCAGTACAGAATCTCCTCAGAGACTTATACTTGAAGCCAGTGAAGAATTGTGTCCGAAGAAGAAGTTCCTTCTGCCAAGGTTCATTTATCAGTTCATTTATCTTTTTTCCTTCCTACTTCTGTTTTGTTTGTTTGTTTGGTTTTGTTTTTGGTGGTTGTTGCTTAAATGATTCAAATTATAGTATTTTATAGGTACCACACAAGTAAAGTCTGTTGCCTGCTTATTTTTCATACTTATTTTAGTCAGTTTGGAAGAAAGGCTCTCTGTGAAAAAGATAAATCACAAAACCATTCTTGGTTGAATGCTGAAGAACTCATGTACTAAGTTTCTTTCTTTTATAGGGGAGGTGGGAAGGAAAGATGCCGTTGGGTATTTTTTAGTACCTTACACATTATTGATCAATTGTTAATTTTTTTTCTTTTAAAGTTCTTCCTTTATGGGAAAAGAAATTAGTTTTAAAAATTGTCAGTGCTAAAAGGGTAAAATAATCTCATCTACTTTCTGAGTGTGGGTATGTGATGATTCACAAATTAGATAACTGCATTTTAATACCAGAAATAATTTAATTTTTCTATTTTTCAGTTCTCATACTGTATCTTCAGGCATTGAACATCATCCCTCTAATCAAATTCCTATTCGATTAACTGCAGAGGTTTGTGTTAAAGAGATGGTTCTTATTTCATTCTTCCTTGATGCAACTCTTGTTTAAAAATTTAAATTTTAAATCCTCTCCAATTTAAGGGGCTAATAGCACATGTAATATATCGTAAATTAGAAAGAGAAGTGCTATGAGCAAAGTATAAAATACTTCTTTACATAATTTCTGGAGCTAATAGAAAAATTGATAGTATGTGAGAAAGTAACTTACTTTGATTCTTTTAAGCCTTCTTTGTAACTCATTTGGCTTGGATTTTTCATGCATTATGATACTTATAGTTGACAGAAAAATAAACCTATTCCTGAATATTCTCTTCTGAGCCACACATGTACATGCATGTGCCTGTGTTTGCTGTCTTGTTCTGTTGGGAATCTGAGGAAATGGATTAAGTACCTAACTACAGGCAGACCTGAGCTAGTTAGAACATGAAACATGGACAAATGTGATAAATTTCTGTCCAGTTTTTCTGCTTCATTAAACTGTGCAGAATGTAATTCACTCAGTTTTATAACTTGGATCTTGCTGTGTATCAGAGCTTTCTTTTGATCATCTATATTTATGGCTTAGGGAGGAAGGGGACTTGGAGGTATATTTTCATCTGCCTATAAGGTCTTAGTAGTGATGCCTTATTTTTCAGTTGATTTATTTGATGATCTGGTTAATTAGTGGGAAAATTGTAACTATGAGATTTTGTATCTTTTTTCCTTAATACTTAAGTTTTTAAAAAAACTTATTTTTAATGGCCCTTTGTATGTTTAAAAGCAGTCTAATTTGGAGAAGATGTTTTCTTACAAAGCGAATGATAAAATTTCTTCTGGGATCAGCATTCCTAAAAAAAGGTACAGTGTTCTAAGTTTTTATTTTCTGTGTCTCTGCTATCAGCACTATTTTCCTTTCTTTTTAAAGAGAAATAACTGTCAATATTTTGGTATAATTTATTAGCAAAACAATTTTAAAGTGTATCTAGTACTATAATTGTTAAAGCAGGGACATACGGTGATATTATTAATAGGGAGCACTTCTTGGCATTGTTCTTTGCCAGGTTCTATGTTAAATGCTAAGTATTTTATATGTAATATTTCATTTAATGCCTACATCACCTGTTGAGTTGCTATATTACTAATTTGAATTCCATAGTTAAAGATACCAAGGTTTAAAATGTAAACTATTTGATTCAAGAGCACACAGCTAATGGCAGAGCTGGCTTTCAGAGCTATATTTGTCTAAGTTTGTTTGAAATATCCATTCCCACCCTATTTTCAGAACAAGTATGATAACATAAAATTTTAAATACAAAAATTGACAAGAGGATCAAGGCAGTATAGTTAATGTGTAATTAAGCTTACTGTTTAACTTGATGACTTAATAAAAGGGGAGAAACTATGTAGAATTCCAGAGGTTTGTGGCTGGAAAACTTGAAAACCATGCCAGGGCTCCATTATGTTAATGGACCATGTTTATATTCTCATCAGGTCAAAGTAAATGAATGTGCTTTCAGACTGGAATGCATTTTCGATGCTTTGCTCACTTAGATAATGCTAGTTTGGATCTGACAAAATATTTACCATAATATCAGTTAAATAATTTTTGTCTGGATATATACTATTACTGTGGCTTTATGTAAACAAAACATTTGAGGTGTGTACAGAACAGTGTATCCATTCATTATCCTGGAGTGTGCCCTCATTTAAACTTCTACTATGCTTTTACTAGGCTGCTTTTTTAGTACCAGGGACTATTTTAGACAGTGGGATTAAGTGAAGAATATTCAGTCACTGGCCCTTTGGAGGTCTGTGTAACACAGAGGACATAAAACTAAAATTCAAGCTATAATAGTTTAGCAAAAAACAGAGGAAAAGAAGTGACACTTGAGGCTTAAGTGGATGTTTGTTAGGTGATATGAGGGGAAGTTTACTGAAGTAGAAAGTGGTAAAACGTAAGCCTCAAGAATTACATAGGAGCCAAAATATCTAATTCTTCCAGGTACTGGAAGAAATTAATCATAAAAGGAGTAGGGAGTTAAAGAAGAATTTTGAGCAAAACAGTGGTATGATCACAGTTCTAATTTCAAACAGTTGACAGATTTGTTGCAAAGAATCAGATAGCAAGAAGAGACGGAGAAAATACAAAGAATTAAGGTATATTATGTACATGTACCAATATATTGGGGTGAAAAGTAATCCTTACAAACTATAAGCATGTACATAAAGATAAACAATTCAGACAGTATTTTAGGTGTTGAGGTCCTTTGTTTGCCCCTGCAGCCTCAAAGCACTCATAGATAGCATGAAAATGGGTGCTTATGGTTGTGTTACAACAAAACTTATGTACAGTAAAGCTTGAATTTCATGTAATTTAACAAGCCACAATTTTTTTTTATGTAAAAGTGTAAAAAACATTATTAGGTTGAAGGGAGGGTAGGGGAATGGGAAAAAATGTCTTGTGCACAAGTACAAATCCTCTATGATGAATGTGATCATTATGCTTATCAAAAATGTACCAATAAGATCAGATTGGAAAAAATACTAACCTACAGGTCTGAAAAAACAAATCTGACCTATGGACTCTAGGATGCCAATTCTTGATTGGCTGCTCTGCTGTGGAGAGAATTGTAGAGACTGTTTGAAGGAAGTGATTGTAGCATAGTTAAAGAAAATAACAGAGGACGTGGAGAGAAAAGGACTTCTGGTAGAACATAGAATTGTTGGGAGTTGATATTTGAGAAAATAGGTGGGTTAAGGAAAATAAGAGACTTGAAGATGACTTTAAATTTCTATTTTTGAATGCTTGAATGTAAGAACGTTGCCATTCTCTTTGTCAGGCAACATAGGGGAAGCCTAGGTTGGAGGGCTGGGATGATTAGAGGGTGAGCTTAGGGGCATGATAAAACATAATGAGTTTGGGATACTTGTGGAATGGTCAAGAAATTAACTTAAACACGTGCGTTCAATGTATAGAAATGAATGAAATGAACTGTTACCTTAAAATTCACTAAAATTTTCCTTAAATAAGACAAGTAAAAGATCAATTGGTACTTGCAGGCTTACAGCAAAGCACCCTAGGCCACACCCTTCTCACTCACTCTGTTCTGCTCTATGCAAGCAAATACTTGGATCTTGCTACTGAGTTTTCTGTTTACTGACTCCATACTACTAATGACATACTGAACTACTGTTTACAAAAAATTTTTATTAATTTGCTCTATGTTAGGCTTCTTTTCTTTCAGTCCATTCAACGTAATAATATTAAAAGTTTTGGTCATATTAATAATTTGTTTCTACATTTTAACTACACAAATAATGTTTACTACTAAACAAACTGTGTTACTATCGCTGACACTAACCTTTATTTCTCCCAAATGTTAATCATTCTTTTTCCCTGTTTTGGTTGACACTAATATTCCTTTTTATTAATTTTTCTTTTATTTCAGTCTTCTTTTTTTCGTTTGCTCTCTGGGAGAGTCCCTTTGCTTTCTATCATCTCCCACCCAGGGAACATTAATTTAATACTATCAAATTTTTAATTTCTAAGAACTCCTATTCCCTGCTTGTTTCTTTAATTACGTATGTCTGTTTTTAATGGATGTAGTATTCTCACTTTTTTCTCTGATTATTTTAGCCATTTCAAGCATTTGTGGTAGCATTTGTAAATATTCATATTATTTATATTATATTTTGTACCTTGAGTCGAACTCAAGACCTCGCACTTGCTGGGCAGGCACTATACTGCTGAACAATAAATATATCATTGGCTCAGCATCCATATTTTTAAATGAACTTTTCTACATATATTTTTGCCTCAGGAGTATTACCAAGAATTTTGCTAGCATGTATAGTAATAAAATTTCTTTCTGCAAAATAATATAAAAATCTTTTTTTCAAGTAGTATATTGTTATAAAACTTTTATAAATACTAAGATAATGATCAACATTTAATTTAAAATAAATTTATTCTTGTTTTTGTGAAGGGAGAGGCTTGAGCCAGGTTTCCTCTGTAATTCAGGCTGGCCTTGAACTCCCTATGTAGCCCAGGCTGGTCTGGAACTTTGGGGGATCCTTCTGCCTTAGTCTCCTAAGTGCTGGGATGACAAGGGTATGCCACTATGCCTGACATTACTTTCTTGATTAACCTGATATTACTAATTCTTTCAACTAGTGTTTTATTTTCTTCAGGCTAACGTCTGTTTATTTCAGTGATAGGATTTGATTTAATTGTGAAAATAAAACAGTTTAACACCAAGGTTTCTGAATTTTTAAAATTATAAATATTGCTTTTTTTCCTTTTCTTTCTTATTTTTCATTCTTTTCTAGTCCTTAGGCTTAAAACCAGGCCTCATGGATTGTAGGCAAACACTGCCACTGAGCTATTTCCTCAGGCCTACAAACATTTTTTCAGTTGCCACTGCAGCCTCAAAGCAGCCATAGATAGTATGAAAATGGATGCTTATGGTTGTGTTACAACAAAACTTATGTACACTAAAGCTTTGTCTTTTTTGGGTGGGGTGGAGGAACTAGGAATTGAACTCTAGGCCTTGAGCTTACCAGGCAGGTGCTTGTGCCACTGGGCTATATGCCACCCTTTATTGTCAAGAAGCAGAAATTTATTTAAATTTGATGTCTTTTATATAGACTTTTATATAATTCCATTTTTATAATTTTGTATTTACAGTTCATTTATTGATGAGAAATGCTTTTTGTAGAATGTCTACTTTGTTGCCCTAGCATCTTTTTTTTAAACCATATTTATTAATTGGGTGTATTCTGTCCTTTTGAGGAGTTCAAAACAAAATTTCTTCCTTTTTTTTTATTTAAAGAGAAAAAAGATAGGAAATAAACAAAGCAGTAAAAGGGTATAAATAATACAGGATTTCAAGAAAAAAATATACATTAAGAAATCACTAGTTAATAGGCCACACACCGTCATCCTAGAAACAGTTGTCCAAATTACAAAATTAAAGCATATAAAGTGGACATTCATACAGTGAGATTGCAGAGAGTTCCGTTCAGTGATCCAACAAAAGCTCAGTAATACGGTTTTCCATCCTACACACTCAAACATACATGCAGTTATATCCCTTAGACTACCTTCCTTTCCTCTCTTTTTTACAATGACAGTTACACTTTTTGGTTTTTTTACTCCCACAGTTCTGATTACTTTTTTTTTTTTTTTTAAGAGAATAAAATCTAACGTGACTAAACAAAACAGAGTCGGTTAGAACAGAAGGATGGGCATAGTACATGATTTCTTCCTTTTTAAAAAAATATTTATTTGAGTGATTTTGAAAAAATTTCTGAATACTTTTACTTTTGCTAATATTTCGCACCAACTAAAAATCAGTAGTTTTACAGGAGAAATCATAGTTGTATCTGTATTGCTGGAAAATGTTATTTAGTGGATGGGAATTATTTTTGTTCTCAGCATTTGGTTGAGGAGAAGGGACAGATGCTTTCCCCAAACATGCCAGTATTTTGTAGTACTTTACCATTATAATAAATAAATTTGATCCAAAAGGTTTAAAGTCTATTCTATTGCATAGTTAACTTATTGGTAGTGTGAAGAATAAATGTTATTCTGGGAAAAATATTCTCATTTTGGAGTTGAAATTTAAAAAAAAACTAGGAAAAGAAAAAAGTTTGGTTATGTATTTCTTTAAATATTTTAGTATCATGACGCAGTTACCAGGAAACACTTATGGATCCTCAGGAGCTGTTATTTCAGCCCAGGAGCAAAAGACCCAGGTAAGGCTTTTGTTAAAAGGGAGTTAGTTTATCAGAGGATAGTTAGTACTCCTTGCCTACTTAAAATTCTGTAGTATTTCAAAACATTATTCTTTTGCTAAGAAACTGAGATAAAATTCAGTTTATTTTCATCTAAACGGAAATTATAATATCTGATGGGCTAAAAATAAAGATTGAATTCTAAATACATGAAAATAATGTGCTCAATTGTTCTGTGTTTTTTGTTCAGACTGTATTGTATGGCAAATTAGTAGAAGCTAGGCAGAAACATGCCAATAAAAGGGATGTTCCTCCAGCTATTCTGGCAACAAATAAGTTACTGGTGGATATGGCCAAAATGAGGTAAGCTCTCGCTTTGTGTATATTTTGTCTGTTTTCCTATAACAGAATAGACCTGTAAAATTCTCATGTCATAATAATGTGGCCGTGGCTTTTTTTGTCACATGTGGAGCTGACTCCCAATTCCCCCACAGTGCTTTGCAGATCTCTTTGCTGAGTTTTAGTCTCATGTTTCTGCATGAGTGAAATCATGTTTTCAGCAATCAAATTATATATAAGATCAATTTCTTCATCCATTCATCCTCTAAACATGCATTTCATCCAACCACTAAAACTTTCTGGAATTCCTCATTTTTAAAGTTGTATTACTATGTTCTTAATGACACATGTTTAAAATCTGATAGTTATCACATTTCTAACACATATTCTCTTCTTCCTCTTAGTTGTTTTAAAATTTTATTTTAAAGAGAAAAAAGAAATAACAGAAAAATTAAGAAACAAAGAAACAAAAGCAAAATAACAACAACAACAATAACGATACAGGTTTTTCAAAACAAGATAGGAATTTAGCAGTGGTTGTTACATTGCATATTGTTACCTTCAAAATAGTTGCTCAGGTTACCACATACAGAATAAATGAAAACAGTAAAACAGAACACAACATTGGATTTCAAAAATAATACAGGAAATCTTCCACAGTACCTATAATGCATATTGTTATCCTTCAAGAGGCGCTCAGACTACCCATTTTAGGCCTGCAAAGTTAATCAAACAATACAAGCATTGAGTTTTTTTTTTTTTCACTTTAGTTGCTATCATCTCAGTCTGACTTCCTCTGAATCAGTCCATTTCTTACAGGGGGTGGAGATAGAGGTGGGGGCTGCTCATCTTGTCTCCCAGCCCACACATCAGCTGGCTCACGGGAAGGCTTGGTTTGGCTTTTTGATCCTCTTCGTTTTCCCCAAGATGACTGCTCCTGGCTCACAGGAAGGCATGATTTGGCTTCTTGATTCTCTTCCTGTTTCCTGTGGCAGCTGTGGGAAGGCATGGTTTGGTTTGAATCTCTTCCTGTTCCCCATAGCTACTGCTCCTGGTTCATGGGAAGGTGTGGTTTCCTTTAGTTTTTAAATTTAAATATTCTTTGTGTATATCTGTCTATGCCTTCTTTGCTTTTCTTAGTGACATTCTATTAGTTAGCTCAGACCATTTACCCTTGACGTATTGCAAACGACTTTTAATTGGACACTCCTCAGTCTTGCTATTTCATCTGATACCTGAATACCAAGTTAATCTTGCTTTATCATATTACACTTCTGCTGTAATCATTTCCCACTGTCTTTTTTAACATAGAGTTCTAAGCCTCTGTGTTTATGGACTTACATACTCTTCTGCCTAAGTCACAGAATTTGCAATGATTTATCTTACCTGGATTGGGTTGTTTATTCTTTATTGAGGACTCCCACATCCCTTTCAGTTTTATATGTTTATTTACAGTATTGCTTCTGCCTTGTAGTTTTCTTGGTTCCTCAAAATTCCTCCTAAATCCTTCAACATCTAACTTTATCATTCTTTCCTCCATGAATCCTCTTACTGACTTGTCTCTCTGTTGAATTCATGAAAGATAGCTCTATGAAACTTCTACAATGCCTTTTCTTTGTAATTAGTAATAGACATGCATTATATCTTCTAGATCTTAAACTCTGAATATAGTTGTTTATCTTGGTGTGTCTTCTACAGAATCTAGTATAATGCCTAATAAATACTAGATGGTCATTAAATATTTAGAAGAATTTATTTCCAAACAGTAGATGCTAAGTTATTAATTGTATTCATTTTATTCTTCCTTTTGAAAATGATTTATGTTACTAAACTTCATTCAAAATGTTCCTTTTGTGCGGGATTTTCTAGTAATATTATACAGTGTTCATATCTTACAATGATTATTTTAAAAAATACTGTATTCTGTGATCACACTTTAACATTCAGAGAAGATATTTAAGGAAAAGATGTAATCATTAGATTGACAGAGCTTTAGAAAGAAGACATTGTATGGTCTGGACACAATAAAAAATTCTGAGCTAAATGCCTGGTTAGCAGAATGTGGTTACAGGTAAACAGTTTTTACCTGTTTTAGGTAAAATAGTGAAAAATAATGAGTGCAATTTTCTTCTGAGAGTTTCTTGGCTGTTTTTTGTCCGTAGTGTCATCACCATCCTTTTCATTTCTATGAAAATAATAAATCTGGTAATAGAGTAGAACAACAGGCATTTTGGCTGCTCCTTCCTGATAAAAGGTGTGTTTACCAATTACCACAGGTACTTTCTGGTATTTTTTAAGGGAAGGAAAGAATGCAAGAAACTATAAGACATGACTTCTTGTATTATATATTATTTTTGGTTGTGGAAGAAATATATTTATAAAGTATAAATGTGAAGCTGAATTGCTGCTGTGATGCTCTTTCAGTGGTTTCTTAGCCTTTTTGTTTTTCTTATGACAGACCAACTACAGTTGAAAATCTAAAACTGATTGATGGTGTTTCTGAAGGAAAAGCTACTATGTTGGCCCCTCTTTTGGAAGTCATCAAGCATTTCTGCCAAGAAAATAGTGTTCAGGTAAAATGTTACAATGTACAGGAACTCTTACAGAATAATAATTTTTTTTAATCAACTGAAAACACCCTTTGAAAGCAAGATCTTTGCATTTATTTGTATTTCCATATTGGACACTTGAAAAATAGATTCACAGTATTGTTTTTTACAGTAAATGCATTGTAAAAACATGTTAATTGCCTTCTTTTAAAGATGATACTAAAGTAGTTGTCCAGTGTCCAGGCAGCCTGTATCTATTTCATTGAGAGATTTTATTCTTAGATTTGAGTAAGTACTTTATTCTAAGTTAATAAATTATAAATTTTTCTCTCACATGTTGCAGTTAGAACAGCTGCAAAATTATACTTAATATCATTTGGTTAGGAGCTCAGCTGCTCTGTTTTTCTTATCATTTGGCATGGTCCTTAACTGCCTATTAAGTATGTTTCATTTTATTGTCTTCTGTCTTTATACTTTGTTCTTCTTATCTTTTTATTATTTTTTGCTCTATATCAATGACCAGTTTTAAACCACAGTTGGGGTTTCCTTGAATGCCACATACAGCTCATTTGTGCACAGAAAGTCAGAGCAGTGAGGTTATGAAAAGACTGTGGGACTTGAGCAGGGAATCAGGATTTCAGTTCTGTGGTTTGCCTGGTGAACCTGACCTTATTTATTTTTTTATTTTCTAACTTCTGGGTCTCCATTTGCTCACCTACCTGTGGAATAATACTTTCTGCCCCATATCCAATGGGTAACATTAGGAAGGTAAAAGACATGGAGTGCTTATAAATATTTGGAAGAATTAAAAACACTTAAGGCAATATTAAAGGACTGCTTTTTCTGAGAACTTCCTGTAAGCTTTGGGCAGGCACAACCTAAGATTCTACTTTGGAAAAGTCCTCCTCTCACCTGAGGAAGAAAACTGCTATGATTTGTATGTAGCATTTCCTTTTTTGAAGTAGAGTATGTTTGGCAACTTAACCTTAAGATACCATGTGAAAATTCCTTATATTGCATATTAGGTATTTTGAAAATAACATTATAGTATCTTGATGATTTGATGAAGATCAGTGTGCCCATAGTGGTAATTCAGTAAGTCCCTCTCTTTGGACACTTGATGGTAGTATCTCCTTTCATAAATTCATGTTACTATTCAATATGAATGGGTTGTCCTACCCAACTCCCCCTCCAGAAGACAAAACTGTAGGAAGCTAGAAGTTAAGTGCTCCAAATGACAGGTACAAAAAAGCTATTCTGAACCTATGAATAGAGAAAATGACTGTTGGTATCTCTGATTAGTAATTATGCTTGGAATATTCTACAAATTGAAATCATTTATAAAAGAAAGAAATGAATAATCATTAATGTTTAAGCCAGTTTTCTTATTCACTACTTTCCTAAGCCTTTACTGTATTTACTTCAAATTTTGAAGTAAAACTTAAATACTACCATAATACAAAGTCCAGTACTTACCAATAAGCACTAGAAATGGTGGTATGTGCCACGAGTCCCAGCTACTTGGAGGGATGAGGCAAGAAAATAACTTGGGTCTAAAAGTGGACAGCATAATGAGACCTCATCTTACTAAATGAAAGTTTAAAAAGGAAAGTAACAATGTGACACGGGTGTAATCCCTTGAGATGATTGTTTAAGAAAAATATGCTGAAATGACTTTATTGAAATGCATTTTATGAAAATTATCTTTTTAAGTGTCTATTCCTTCTTTTTTTTTTTTTTTTTTTTTTTAAATTACACTGGAAAATCCAAAAGATTTTAGGACTTTTGGGACAAAATGCTGGCATCATCTGTAAATGCGCAATGATAGGATTTAAGAGTATTCAAGACACTCAGCAAAATAATCCAAAGTAATAATATCAAGAAGGTGGGATCAGACTGTAACTTTACTAAGCAATAGGCTAATGAAATCATATTCTGTGTAGGTAAAAGATTTTGGCAAGACAGTGATCAGTTGTAGAAACACATAGCAAAAACGTAAGAAGAAATGTAGGCAAAGCCTTCTTGGGCACTTTTCAGATGAGAATTTGGCTAAGTAGCTTTGAATAGAGTGATTTAACTGGTGAGGAGAATGCCTTAACTTTTGTTGCTAAGAGTGTCTTAAGCATTAAGACAGTAAAAGAAGTTCCCGTGTTGTATTACAAGCTTGATAAAGAATGTTTAGGGAAGCTGGCTTCCATATAACTTCTTTAGGATAAAGCATGCTAGATGGGCCATGTGAAACATCCCAGTTATGTTTCTTGCTTTAATTATTGAATTTGCTTTCCATTTGCATATACATATATGAAGTCAAGTTAACAATATTGTACATCTATTATGCAGAGCACAGCTGCTAGTTCTGCAGAGCACAACTGCTCTATAATAAGACATACAAGACTTTTAAAATTGAGAGAGTAAGAACTAAAGCCTAAGCCTGGACCATGTATGATGGCATGGTGTAGGGACCACTCTGAGTAGCAAGCTAGGCTTCCAGAAATTACCCATTCTGTCTTCATACACCTATTGTGTCAAAATGCACAATTCTGAAGCTTTGAAACAGACATAGGGAGAGAACATCGCGGACAGACAACAGCAACTACTGAACGCTCTCTAAAGGCTCGGCTCAGAGGCCAGGAATGATGCGGACTAAGGAGATACGAACCAGTAGAGATACGCTCTGCTGACTCAGGAACGAAGTGGGCTGAGAGAATCCAACTTGGAATACAGTCCTGGCGCTAAAATAGGAACAGAAAAATCTCGGTGTGGAGGCTCGACTCCGCGCCATTGGAAACCGCGGTTTGGATTTCCCGCCCCGCCCGGCGGCCGGCTGCCTCCATAGCGGCTCGGCAAGGAGAGACGCGACTGCCAAGCTCTGGGAACGGGAGTCTCCGAACGGAGTCGGAAACGCGACGGACAGGGAGGAAGGCTGACTGGTGGCGAGGTGAGCGAGGAACTGACTCCCTACCGCAGTTTGACTCCAGCGGAGGTTTTTCTGGGCGCGGGCAGTCCTGTAAGAGCAGGGCGCGGTGGCAACTGCAGCCGCACATTTCCCTCTCGGACGGGATTGGTGAAAGGTGCCTGGCCGGAGGGACGCTGCTCGCTTACTCCCTAGGCTGGCCTAACCCAGATCCCAGAGCCTGATGGTGGCCCGGAGGAGCGACCGACTCCCGCGTAGGCTGCCTCCTCCGCAACTCCCTGGGGCGCAGCGGTGAGCGGGAACAACTAGCCAGCGCAATTTGATCAAGCTGTGGCTGACAGGCAGGGAAGCCGGGCCTCCTGTGTAAGATTACATTTTATAAGGAACAGAAAATATGGGGAAGGGAAGCAACAAAAAAGGCTCCTCGACCCCCAATCCTGAGAATCAGGCAATAGTGGACACTGCACCAATATATATTAAGCGCCATTTAGAGAGCCTCATAGACCAATTCAGGAATGAAGTTATCAATGACCTGAAGCTAGAAGTATGCAGAATAGTTAGAGAAATGCTAAGCACCACCCAGGAAAAAGCAGATGGTGGAATGGAAGAACAGAAAAAGAGGGGAGAATTGCTTGATGGAGAAAACAGAGAAAGCATTGAGTATGTGAAGCAGGTGCAAAGGGACTATCAAGAAATTAAGAAGTCTACCCAAGACTGGCATAACAGCTTGAAAGAAACTAAGGACAGACTATCTGAATTGGAGGGCAGACTTGAAACATGGGAGAATGAAATGAAAAACTTCTTAAAAATAACAAAGAAACACACAGCAATAATACAAAGACAAGAAGATGATAAGAGGAGCCATAACTTAAGGATTAAGAACATAAAAGAAGAAGTAGGGACACAAACAAGTGAACTACAAAAGCTACTCACAGAAATAATCCAGGAGAATTTTCCTAATTTAGCAAAAGGTAAAGATACTCAAATGTATGAGGCATACAGGACCCCAGCTACCTACAACCCTAACAGAGAAACACCTAGGCATGTAATAATAAAAATTCCAGAAATTCAATACAAGAACAGAATATTAAAAGCTGTAAGAGACAAGAAACAGATCACTTACAAGGGAAGACCCATCAGAATTACAGCAGATTTCTCTTCACAAACCATCAAATCACGAAGAGCATGGGGAGAAATAATTCAAGCTTTGAAAGATAATAATCTACAGCCAAGATTGAGATATCCTGCACAACTGTCCCTGGAAATTGATGGAAAAACGAGGTACTTCCAGGATAAAGAGGAACTGGGGGAATTTGCAACCACCAATTCAACCCTACAGAAAGTATTGCAGGATATTCTAAAAAAAGAAAAATACAAAGAACCCAGAAATAGGGGCGGGGAGGCCACAATGAATGGAGCAGAGAACAAAATGAAGAAGACAAACTGACAGCTACTGACAGAAAAAGAGCTCAACAGAAATGAGACAGAAGATTGGATGATAGGAACAGCTTTTTTTTGGAGAAAATGACTTTTTAATAGGTAATGCTGATTTAGTACCATCTTGTTTTGAAGTCTCATCTAGCTTTTGTTCTTCTGTCTCCAATGGTCTAAACAGGTTGTATCTTATTGGATTTTGTTATGTACGATAGTATAAGAAAAAACCTTTTAAAGACAAGGAGATTATACAGAGACCATTGTTCATTTTCTGTTAGTCGATTCTAAATACTCTATAATGCTGTCATTCTCTTAAATGGATTTACATTGTTTTGATATACTTAATGCTACAGTATATGAAGTTGTACTCAAGGACTTCAGGGAGGGAGTCAATATGGTAACTATTTTTGGGTCAGGATTAGCTGGTGGTGAAACACTATTCTGCTTAAATGGTTATGTTTTGATCTGCCCTGTTTCGCTGTTATGCCCTCCTTTTTCTCAATCTCCACTCCATTATTTACTTTTTTATTTTTATCCATTTAATTAAAGGGAAAAATATAACAGGATATAATATAGTAACCCACTTTGACTTTCTATTATCTCGATTTGAAGCCCTGTATTACTCTCACCATCTTGTTTTTGACTGAGGTTCCTATATTCTGTTTTGCTGGATAGTATCAGGTTCGAAAGTTTAGGCATCAGCTGAGAAGATAATGAGATTCATTATAACGCCCATTCTCGTTGACTTTTATCTACTTTTGAAGACCTACAATATCTCCAATGTTTTGGTTTTGTTGGTTTTATTCTTTACGGTTTTGTTCAATTGTATTACAACTAATGATATAGGCAATTCTATTAGAAATAGCGGGAGGCATTATGGTAACCATTGTTGATCACCTTGTATTATGTTTTTATATTATCTATTATGTCCACCCTTTTGACTTGACCGATTCTGTTCTGTTATGTCACATTTGGTTTTACTCTCTTCCAAAAAAGCAACAAGAACCGTGGGAGCAATGAAACCCAAAATGTGTAATAGTCACTGTACAAAAGAGAGGAAAAGAAAGTGCTCTAAACTATATAACTGCATGTATATTTAAATGTATAAGATAGAAAATGATAGCACAGAGTTTTATTGGATCATTGAACAAAACTGTTTGCAGTATCATTGTTGGAATGTCCACTCTACAATGCTTTAATTTTGTGACTTAAACAATTATTTCTAAGATGGCAATATGTAATCCATTAACTAGTGATTTCCTATTGCGCATTTTTTTATTCTGTAAATCTGTATAACTTGTACCCCTTCACTGTTTTTTTTTCTTTCTTTTCTTTTCTCCTTAAATAAAAATTAAAAAAAAAAAAAAAAAAAAAGAAACAGACATAGATTCATGAAACACTGAGCCCTGTTTTACTTAGATATGGTATATGCTTAGAACGCCAAATCCTCACACTTATTTGTGGTTGAAATTCTCTTTTGTGTTCATGTGTGAGTATAGCTCTGAAATTCTTCTTCATGCAAAGCAAAATCCTAAAGGTTTGGAGACCATATTCTATTGCTTTGGGCCACATAATCCAAATTCTAAAATTAGGTATAAAAAGGGAAAAAAATCAAACACATTTATATTTCTCAGTATGCAATTAAGTAAAAGACATGGAAAAAAAATTTTTTTATTGAACTCCATAAATGACAGGATATGGAAACAAAAATTAAAGTTCTTTCCCAAAGAAAAGCTTATAAAAATTCTTCCTCATGTATCTATACATAAAATAGTAGGTCACAATGATATATAAGCTTATCAAAATGATACTAATATTGTTCATCAAAGACCAGGCTCCTTATTATATAAGTTTGTTACAGGTTACATTATCATAGGAATATACTGTTTTTATGTCTCTTTTATGTCTGATTAATTTTAAAAACCAATTTTCTGTCTTTTTACTATCTTCAGGCTTCAAAAAAATTCCAATATCTCTTTATTCATCATATTTTAAAAATTTTTTCCCTTTTTTTTTTAAACATTTCCTAGGAAACTATTTTTAAGATTATATATAATTCATACAGGTAGAGTACCACTTGGGATGTACCTTTTAAAATTAATTTCCCTCTCTCTTCTATGGCCATACTACCCTGAATGCACCTGATCTCATCTCTGTCTGTATCTTGAACATGGACAAACATATGCATATAGATAGGGTAAATTTCCTTATACTACATTAGCCAGTTTTGTTACTATAGAACCTAAATATGAATACTGATTCTTTTTACTCATTAAGTATTTACTTCTAGAGAATGGAAACAGATTGGATCGTGTTCTAGTTCCTTTTTTATTACTTCTTACCAGTGAAAGACAAGAATTAGGCTGTTATAAATATTTTGGTAAAACATTTTGCTCTCTAGCATCATTTTAACTCTTTAAAATGTAAACTCCAAATTCATTGTGCCATCCCCCATAAAAACCCTTTGTTATTTAAAATTTTTACTTGGGATTTTTTTTCTAAATAACCAGTAATCATATATTGATCAGTATGTTGATAATTATTATTAGTCTTTCACTTTGAGATTATTATTGATTTTCTGCGCTACATTTAAAATCCTGTAGACAGACCTCTTTTCAAGTACAAAACCTCAAGAAGAACAGAAGAAAAGTCCAGAAGTGAACCATGAAAAATGCTCATTCTCACAGTCTGTGGCTGTCACATATTCTCTATTCCAAGAAAAGAAAATGTCCTTGGTAAGTCTTATTTGAAGTTACAGGGAAGTTTTTAGTTTATCTAAACCTGTGTATTGTCAGCTTTTCAGTATTAAAGCTGTGACTTGGGATCAGTTTCTTTTAACCTGCAAAATGTCTTGTTGTATCTTTAATTTTGAAACTGAATGTCATTTTCTTTTTGTGTTAATACCGACAGTAATAATAACTTGACCATGATTTTCATGCAGAGATGGTATCAGAGTTACATAAAAGTGTAATTATACCTCAGAGATCCTGCAAAAGCAGTATTTTAAACGTTTTTTTTAAAAAAACAAAATGGGATTAGTAGTTTAAAACTCTTTTACAGTACATTTATATGTACTATTTAGAAAGAGCCTCTTACAGCTAAGATGTAGTTTAGTGGTAGAGTGCTTGCCTAGCATGTATGAGGTCCTGGTTTTAATCTTCAGTAGCATCAGAAACAACCAATAAGCAGTCTTCAAGAATATAAGGCAAGGGGCTGGTGATTCAGCTCTGTGGCAAAGCACCTGCCTGGCAACCTCAAGATCCTGAGTTCGATTCCTTGTACCAGGAAAAAAAAAAACCATGAGGCAAGAATAACCCTACATCGACCAAAACTGCATACTGCTGTACCCTGTATCCAGCCTATATGGCCTCTGTGCCCAAGAGAAAAGCTGAAGAGAAAGGCAAAGGAGATAAAGCCAAGGCAAAGGAACAACAGCGGAGAAGACCCGCAAGGTCTTCTTCTAAAGCTGATCCTGCATACCTGAAAGGCTCCTGAATGGAAGGGAGAGAAGGTGCCCAGAACAAAAAAGGGAAAAGCTGATGCTATTTTCTAACCCTGCAGAAAAGGGAGATCCATAGCCAGACAAGGAACAGAAAGCAGAAAGTGCTGGAGAAGCCAAATGAACTGTGTGCATTTTTGGTAACTGTACTTCTGGTGATTGTACAGTTTGAAGTACTTTTTAATGGAGTTTTATAAAAATGCAGAATTTTGTCTTACTTTTTTTTAGCTATGTGGTTAGCACACAGTTTGCTTCATTGTTTCTTGGGTAAAGAGTATATATCACTAATACAGTGTCTCCAAAGCTGGATTGAAGGGGAGAACACCTTCCCTATTAGTTTTGAAAGACTGTGTCTTGGCTCCCAGAAAGAGGGGTTCCCTGATATTGACACATGTGGACGCCTTGGCGCAGATGTGGTGGTGTTGGAATGTTTATGTTCTCCTGTCCTTCTCTGCCATCAGCGCAGACTCTCTTAAGCCTGGAGACCTGACTCTCAGAAACTGGAGTTACCAGTGTGTCAGGCAGTCTGGACCTGGCAGTGACATGGAGATGGTGTCCCCCCAAAAACAACGCTCCTTTTCTAGACTGTGGGCTTTCGGATTGGTGATTCCTTCCATTTTCATTTCATTTCCTGAAAGTCAGAGCCATCTTGTGAAAAGTGGTTAAACAATATGCTCTATGTGAAATACCAGTCCTCCCTCTAAATTTTCTCTACTCAGAGCATCAAGTGAAAACTATTGGATTTTATAATGGCTTTCTAATTTTTCTTTATCCATCCAATAAGGAAGTTTGAAAGTCATGCACTTGAACGATGTATACCCATGTCCTGCCTGAAACATTGAAATTGTTTATGAAACATATCTGTAGTAAAACTGGATAGTTTGGTTTGAAAAAAAAGAGATCTTCAAGGTTCATTAAGTTTAAAAAAAAAAAAAGGAAGGGGAAAAAACAAACGTGTTTATATATTCATAGTTCTACATTTCTTAGTTTTGTATATATCTAAAAATTCATACAGGATCTCTGGAAGGATATCCAAAAAACTGGAAATCAAGTTATTAAAAAAATCACTCTGTATTTGTTAGCACTGTTTGTTTTAAAGTATGCCAGCTGAGCTGCTCCTTGCAAAAATGAATAAATAAATACATAGATGAATAAATCTGTTGTTAAAGAGGAGCCATACTTAATATTTCTTCATTGTTCTAATACATATTCTTAAGGCTGTTGAGGTTTGATTTTTTTTTTTTTTTTTTTGGTATACAAAGTAGAGATAAGTTCATAGCTTATTTTACTTACTAATGTAATTGGCTTGTCAAGTTCTTCAATTAAAAGTACAAAAGCCATTACTCAAGAAACCAAATAATTCTATTAAGAAAGTTGAATTCTTGTGTTCATACTAACTTACCTGAACATGCTAAAAATGCCTTTATACATTATTAGAACTGTCATTTTTAAGTAAGTTTGTTATGAGCTCTGAATTTTGAATAATGTCCATTCTAATATTAGTCATAATATGCGGTTTCATATATTACATATTCATGATTAAAGAATAATGTGTCATCATTTTTGCTTTTGGCATTATTTTGTAATATTTTATTTTGTGATAGGATGGTTAATTATCTGTGCCTCCCTAGAGTCTAAGAGGGTCTTGCCAATTAACCACAAAATTAAACATGCCTAAGGACTTATTAATCAGGACCAATAATATAATTAAGTTGAAGTAACTTGATGCCTCGTATCAGATAACCCTGATATTATGCACACATGGTGCACACTTTCTGGTAGAAAATAGTAGATATTTAATGAAGGTAATTTTATCTGAAGGATGAAAACACTGCCTTAGATAATCTATTCTATGAAAGTATCAGCATTCACACAAATTCAGTCTAAATTTAAACTTTCAAAATGTATTGCAAGAATATCATGAAGTATTTTAGATTTGAGCTAAATGCTTAGAATGTCTTACCTAATATATCTTAATTGTGAAGTCACAGTTGTTTCAAAAGCTGTATAAATATGAAACATTATTCTAAATTACACATTAAGTTCAGTAGTATGAAAGTGGTGACAGGCCTTGTTAGAAGTGTAGTTATTTTTTTAACAGAAACAATTTAAAACACTTATTAAAGTCTTCTCAGGAGTCTTTTATATCATGCATCTGGTGTCTTACATTATTACTACACATTTTAAAATTTGTCTTCTTGAAACCAAAGCACCATGTATTATTTCAAACATAGAAACTATTAGAATATAGTTCTATTTCCAAAAATTGTAACAACTGTTAGACTTAGAATAACTCTCTGTCACTTAAAGCTTTGTAAAGCGAATGGAAAAGTATAAGGATTGGCTGCTTGTCTAATGCTGGAGCTTTTATTCTACCCAATATAGCAAGTATAAAAAGTAGAACCAATCGAGGTCATTAGTATTTAATGCAAATCTTAGGTGCAAGTTTAGCCCATTGTTTTGTTCTTGGTAAATATTTATTACCTGAGGTTTTAATTATTTTTGTTCTGTGAAGTACAATGGAAACAGAAATCTCACTGGTTTTTTTGCTATGATTTCTCTAGGACAGCGTAGCCAAGAACAGGACTCTGCCGCTCACGGTGGTTGGCCAACACTTAGCCCAAGTAGTAAAAGCTGGCTACTCCCTGGATATGGAGCGATCAGGGCTGACTCCAGAGGTTCAGAAGATTATTACTGCTGTTATCCAAAACCCTCCCGTCAACTCAGGTGACACATAGGGCTCTGTGCTACAGCAGTAATGACTTGTGTTACTGAATCCGGATGAAGTAAACAAGCAATCAGCTAATACTTTGCACTTTAACAGCACTGACCCTTTATGCTGCTTTGAAAAGCTTACGCTTTTTGTTTGTGGGGTTTTTTTTCTTTTGTTCTTTTGGTTTGAGAAAAATAATCTATTCGTTATCACTCAGAGGAAAAAAGACTGACAATGATTTTTTTCCTTGCCAGCTTCATATTCCATCTTTTATATCCTTCCCCAAACAGGGTACATTTACCCTTTTCTAATTTCTGCTTAATCACATGCAAAAACCACATTTTCCTTTCTATTCATTCCCAACAGCTTACTGACTGCCTGTGTTCCCCTAACCTTTTTGATTCCTTGTCAGTTATTTCACTTGAGTGCCCTCTCCAGTTAACCTGGTGTACTGTGATGTGGACGGAGGCCAAGCTCTGTAGCCCTTGCACAAGGGTTTTCTCTTGGCCCTGTGCTAAAGAACCTCTGCTGTGCTCATCAAGGTGAATGAAGCCCCTTTGCTTGTCCTGCAGAATTTTTTTCAATTTTGAAATAGGATCTCCCTAAGTTGCTCAGGCTAGGTTTGAATTTCAGATCTTCTTTCCTCAACCTTTGAGAGTGCTGAATTATAGGTCTATGTTCCCGTATCTCGTTTATTGCAGAAATTTTTAAGTAAAGATTCATTCTTTATGGTTAAGTAGAAATATGTTAGAGGATTTTCCCCTTAAATGCAGAAGTGTAAACTTCATGTGTTAGAATATAATAAATCTGCTACCTATTTTCAGATTGTCAGGACAGAGCAATAGCCTAAAACCTTCTAATTGTATGAATAATTACTTTTTAGTGATTCTTATTTTTTTACTACATGGAAGCAACCTTTAATATTCTCCCCAAGAATTTGGAAATAAGGGAAATAAGATTACTCTGAAGTCACAGGAAATACTGTACTGTACTGATTAGAGCAAAAGTAAGTCACCATAACAGCAGCATTATTTTTAGGCTTGTGCAAAACTTGACTGAAGGTGTGAAGCACGAGCACCCCCATTACTTCCATTGTTCAGCAGTTGAGGCACAGGCAAGCTTGGGGGGCATTCTTTCAAAACCCAGGGATGAGAAGTGCTGGCCAGTGAGATTTCAGCTGTGTTAAGCCCCATGGATATGTTATGTTGTGATCATGTTCAAGAAAGACTCTTCACACTTGATCTCAGCCAAGAGGCTGAGAAGCAATGAGAAAGACCTTTAACAAGTAATTCTTCTGTTTTGTCCCAGCTTTCTGGTTACTGTTTGATTTCCTATGTATATCTCTCCTTAGGGAAAGCATGCTGTAGTTATACTTATTTGAATATATGATGATTGTGCATGAATAATTTTGTGAACTTGGAGTGTGGATCTGCTAAGGCTAAATTACATTTCTGAATTTGAAAACGAAAGAGCCAAGTCCTGGACTGCATGTTAAATATGGGGAATTTAGCTGTCAATCATCTAATGAGAAAATCAACTCTTCTGGGCATATTCCAGTCTAACATCAGCAGCCAGTTCGCTACAAATGTGGCAGAAAGAAGAAAATAGTCATTATTTTGTACGACTAGATTATGGTTGTATGAATCTGTTTCACCACTGCAAGATGGCACAGTGTTTTAGGCAAATTTAAAGATTCCAATGCCATGTACGTTGTAATATTCTAGAATTCTGTTTTCCATTATAAATGTTCTGAGTCTCTTAGGACTCAGAAAAATATGTGTCTTTTGATGAGATATTGAGCAGTAGGCAATATTCCCTGAAAGAGTTTGTGCAGCTTTTTCTTTTTTTAAAAAAAAAATATTGACAGTCATGTTTGCTGTCCTTTGGCTGCATTTCCTCAAACCTGAAGGCTGACAGATGGTGTGAGCCTCATCAGTAAGAGCAAGGCTCCCACACCAGACAGATCTGTGCTAAGATCTTGGCTCTACTGTGTAAAGTTAATGTGACCATTGGCAAATGAACCTAATCTCCCTGAGTCTTGTTTCCTTCTCTCTAAAGTGAGGAAGGATAATATTGCTTCTTACAGAATAATGAGAAATAAATTAGATATTATCCAGAAAGTCCTGGTGCATGGTAATTAGTTGGTAAATGGCAGTGGTGAAAGATGATGATGAGTGAAGTAGATGGGATGATCTAGCATTTTAAAAATACCTTTAAAATATGATTAATTTTATTCTTTATCTTTTTAATAGCTAATTAAGAATATATGAAGTTAATAAGTAGGCATATTAGAAGTTTAAAAACCTGCACAGTGTCCTTTGTTATCTTTGGAGGGATTACTTTCACAATATCCCTCCTTCTCCTGTAAGTAGTGAAATCTGTACATGTGAAAGTGTCTTGTACTAAATAGTGTAGTATTTTTATGTAACCTATACACATCCTCTTGTATACTTTAAACTATCTCTAGATTACATATAATACTATGATGTAAATGCTTTGTAGATAGTAATTCTATTGAAATGTTTATGAAATGACAACCATATGTATGTTCGATAGAGATGCAAATTTTTAAAAAAATTTCAATCTGTGGTTGAAGAATCCAGGATATAGAACCCATAGATGGCGAAAAATTATGGCAGATTATAATCTGTTCTGTATGTATTTGTACTAAAGAATTCCTATGCATTGTTCCTGCATGAACATAAAATGAGTGTTCTAATTTCAGTTCATTATTGCCTGAGGAAAATGGTAGAGGCAGATTTAAGACTGTAATATTCAGCTTGATGTTGACAGTATCTGTTTATGTGGCTATGGTAAAGAATGGAAGTGCTGTTAATTTCATTTCTAAATCATGTCATAAAATTATGGAACTTCTGATTTGAAAAAAATTGGAGATATTCTGTTGTCTCTTACCTTGTTCAAAGAAAGGAAAGTGAGGCCTCCAAAGTTGCAAAATTGTTTTAATGTCATGTCTAAGATTAATGACAAAGATTTTCTTAGTACTATAATGTGTTTTGAGTTGTGTTTCCAGCTAACTTGAAGGAAATATATAGTTTATAGTTTTGATGCAGGATTTAGGTTTATAAGCCAGTAAATTGATGAATAAAATTAATCATATTCAATTTAATATCTTTTACAATCTGTCAAGACTACCACCATCTCTAGTACTCTGTATATTAAGAGTTCAGCAATTTCTCTGTGTGATGTTAGATAACTTCTAAATTAAGAAATATGAAAATAGAATTTTATAAAGATGAAAAATGACTAGCCCAATTCAACATATATTGGGGAGTTGGAAAACGTTTTGAAATGTTATCAGTAAAACATTTGTCTTTATCACCATACATAAAGTATGTAATGTTACATAAATTTTTAGCTGGAGATAAGCATTAAATTGAAATTGCAAAGAACAGCAGAGTGTATTTTACAATAATACCTATTAACAGTGTGTTCTCTGTCAGTAGTTTGTATCCAGGTTCAACATAAAATGTTAGAAGAGGATTTTTTTGTAGTGTGCATCCAAAGGGAGATAGATGAAGTTAAAATGGTGGTGTAACCATGGGCCATTACTTATTTTGACAGTACATTTATATATCTAAGATATCATTTGTTGGTGTGATATTTTTACTTTGGGATTGTTTTTATTTGGTAAAAATAGTATTTGTTTTCTTGAGAAAATATAAGGGCTAGTAAAATATGAGAAATGAAGATATATTCTACTTTAATGACTCAGATGTTATTTTCATGTTTAACTGTATGTAACCTTTTCACATAACTCAGTGTTTTAATGAAAAATTTGATTGATATCTAAATTTTACATAATACTGAATTGAGAAAATTTCTATAAAATAATGCTTATGATAGAATGGAGTTTTTAAAAATTGGTTTGCTTACATCAGTCTTGAATTTTAAAACTTTAAAGTACTTTGATAACTTACTGTCCTTCTTTGTATTAGTTGTGTAACTGTCTTGTGTTTTGTTTTTTTTTAACTGCAGTGTTTGGAAAATTCTCAAAATATCAAGCCAATACACTGTAATAATTTAAAATCAGCTTTTCAGAATGACACTCTAACAAATACTGGATTCTGACCATAAACAAAGCTGTGTCATAAATGCTTGATATGTTTTATAAATTACATGAAGATGAGTGTGTTCTAGTTCTTTAAAGTGCTCTAGAGCATTGTAGATAAATACAGCAGTACCTTGGTTCACGAACTTAATTCGTTCCATGATTCTGGAAAAGATGGTCATGTTCATGTTTGTCACCCTGTGTGGAGTTCACAAACAAAAACAAAATTTTTTCAAACCAAATTGTTCACAAATAAAAGCATCTGTGAATCAAGTGTATAATATTGGAAGAAAGTGGTCGAAACAGCGTTTTATTTGTAAGAGATTGCCCTATAATTTATAGGAAGAGTGAAAATATTGACACAGTCTGAATTTAGTTGTTTTGAGTTACAAAAATTAATAGTTCCTTGATTCTGAAAATAAGACATAGTTCCCCCAGGAAGGTCGGGTGGTTAATAAACATTTTAAAAGATTGATGTATTTTGTTATGCTGTAATACCCATTGAAACAATCCTCTTGTTAGAATTTTATTTCTAATTATAATTGAGTTGTATTTTAATGATGTCATCTTTAAGATTAGTTTATAATTGATACTTGAAATTTCAAGCAGTTTCCTTTAGAAACTGAAGTGTCCTTTTGATTCTTGGCAGCCTACTGAAGACGGCTGAAATATAATTTATAAAGAGTCAATCGCGTTCATTTGTCCTGGAGACAAGGGGTGCAGGTGATGCAGGAGTGAGGAGGACATGTTTGGATTCCATCTCTGTTCTATAGGACTCTAAGTTTTGAAAGAAGAAAATTCTTATCAAACCTTTCTTTTTTCTTTTTACAAAATATTTGATTTCCAGATTATCAGTTTTCTGAAATGTTCTGCATGATTTGTTTTAAAAATCATTTTTTCATCTTTCACAGATATGAGTAAAATTAAACTAATTAGAATGTTAGTTCCGGAAAACATTGACACGTACCTGATCCACATGGTAATTGCGATACTGGAAAGTGATCGTGACCACACTCTGTTATGTCAGCCTTCATTTGATTCCAGCAAAAAGAGATGTTTCCCCAACTCTGAAGAGAGCTCTTCAGGTTCTAAGAGAAGCAAGGAAGAAGTAGGCACAAACAGCAAGGTGTTAATTATATGCAGAATTTTCATAATATCGCTTTGTTTAGTTTGCAAGTTCTAATGCTAAAATACTGTGTTCTTTGAACTGTTATACATTCTAATATAAGGTTACTTAACAATCTGTGTGCTCTGTTTCCTTTGCTTTTTATAATATGATCTGAGAAAAATGATTTAAAAAAAACAATAAAAGGAGAAGAGAGTCCATCTATTTAGTTTATAGAATGCGGACTTAATTTTACTTGTATTAGCTTTGTAGCCACGAAATTCTTTTTGCTTTCAAACGTGTAGTTAATAGGCTTAAGCATATGGCAATTTATATGGTTCATGAAAGCAAACTGATTTATGTATCATCCTGTCATTCATCATGTTCTCTTACTACTTTGTTGACTATATAGAGTACAAGGATAATTGTTGCTCATGATTCTGGGCATTTCACTCCTTCTCTGCATAGTCAGAGAAGGACTATAAATGCAGTAATGTTTCAGGTAGTATATTAAAATCAAGTGTGTGGAAAATTATTGCTCAGTGAATTATGTAAGATAAATAGTTATGGTAGAATGATTCTTTGGCAAGATGACTCAATTAAATGATTGTATAAAATTTGACTTTCAGTATTTTTCAGCTCTAAAATTACATGACTGCATTAGAAAAGTTATTGAGCTTTTAATAATTTGCTAAAAATTCTTTTAGTTCCTAGATGATGAACTTAGTGTGGTAGTTAGTGGTTGTTAATATTTGCATTACGAGATTAGAGACTCTATTTTATTTTTAAGGTAACTTTATATTTCCGAAAATTACAGTCTTAACTTTTCCAAATAGCTTTAAAAAATAAAGGGAACTGATGCTTATAAATTCTGTACTTCCATTGGGTTTGTGTATATTCACATTCTAGTAGGTAACCCAATGACATTTAATTAGCTGTAAATTTCACCTTTTTTATAATTGACTAGCTAGAAGATGGATAGTAAAGAAAATACATTTTGGGTAGAATTAATGAAAATAAGCTTTGACACCCAGGTTTTTATTTTTGTAACATATACTATGTGCCTGAGGGCCTACTTTTCTCAATTTCTCAATATATACAGCAATAGGTATAACTTATTATTTCTACATTTATAGTAAAACAATATTTTAATAACAATGTAGGGTTTTTGCTTTTCCTCTGTTGAAATGTCACTCCTAGGAACACGGTGGTTTCTTTGTAGGTTTTTTTGTTTTTTTTTTTTTTAGTTCTGGAGAGTTCTCTTCAATTATGGTTTTAAAATTTATTTCCAGAAGGTTTTGTAAATTACACCGTTTAGTATTTAGTTCTGTTGCTTTTTATTTCCTTTTCAGGAACTTCTGCTATCTTATGTTAGGTCTTCTTCATATACAGCTTCACTGTTCGTCACATATGTCTTCACTGCTCACAAATACCTTTCGTCTTGTGGTGGTGGTGGTGGTACTGGGTGTGGAGCCCCCTGGGCCTGATGTATAGTAGGCAAGAATCCGCCACCTAGCTGTGCCCTTAGCTCCTCTTCATTTACCTGTACCTTAATTTTTTTTATCTTGTATTTTTCTTTGGATATCTTTTCTGTTATTACTGTTTTTCATATAATAAAGTATTCACTTTAATTCTTCATATTCACTTCTTTTCTGATTCTTCTCTGAGCCTGCCTCAGTTTTGAATTTTCTGATTTTTTTAACTTATGTCATTCTTTCATGTTTAAAATGATTCTTTAAACGTTTTCAATTAATTTTGAAAAGTTACAGTTTTAGCTGGAATGTGGTGGTACGTGCTTATGATCTCCAGAGACTCAGGCAAATGAATCGCCCCAAGTTTGAGGCTAGCATGAACTATTTAGTGAGTTCAAGGCCAGCCTGAGATGCAGAGCTCATAGTGAGACCTTGTCTCAATACAAAACAAAACAAAAAGTTGCAGTTTAATTCTAACTGAATCGTCTTTCTGTTGTGAGATGTGACCTTGCTGCTTGTTCATTGTTTCATTTTAATGTAAAATTAGTTTTCCTACACTTTAAAAAGAAGGCATGAGTCAGGATGGCTTTTCCAATTTCATAGTTCTTTCTAATTTTATAATGTAATACTTAAAATATGAAAACTTGGTTTCTGAGCCATACATCCCCATGTTTACTGGGCTTTCTCTTCTGTTCTGTCTGTTTCACTGTCCCATTTGATTCTGGTTTAACCCCAGCAGTTTCTCTTGCATGTGGCGCCTCCTTCTGGAAGGCAGCCAGGGCTGGTCAGAGCTCCTGGGAGCCTGCTTCAGATACTTAGTGGGGAATTTTTACACCTCGTCTGTCCCCGCATTGTCAGGTGCTGTTTCACATTATTCCATGATCTTTTCAGAGTCTGTCCGTGGGTTCTTTTGAGTACTCTAGTTTGCAGATACCTTGATGCTTGCCACTTTCTCCCATACAGATGTATTTACCATGCAAGTATTAATAGCTAACCATAGACGGTTTGTTCTTATACTTTGGCTTTCCTGAAGATATCTACAAATGTAGCTCCACTGTAAATGTAGAAGCTAAGTTTTAGTTTTGCTGTATAATTCTGTCTATTCTGCTAGAATTCATAAACATTTAAAAACCTATAGATAATAGGAAGTACAAAGGTAGATCTTTTTTCAAATAGGATGATTAGGAGATGTGGGGTGATAAAAGAATTGAGATGTGTGTATATCTATTCTCAACAAAGAGTGTGGTCATATGTACTGCAAACATGTATACAGCTGGGGATTTAGCTCAGTGGCTTAAATGCCTGCCTGGCAAGCGCAAGGTCATGAGTTTGATCCCTGGCACCAAAAAAAAAAAAAAAAGAGAGACAAACATATATTAGTAAAAACTAAAAACAGGAAAAAAGAGAAAAGTGCAAGGTATAACTATTTTGTATTCTATAAAATTTCATAGGCTGATGAAAAACATCTTGATAATTTGTCACTGAAAGACAAAGACCACAGAACTTCATTAAAACTAGCTTCTTGGAATCAGCCACCTGATGATCCAGAACTAGAAGAATTATTTTCAGATTCTCATTCACAGGTAAAAATTATGAAAATAGTTTTGATGATAAATGCATTGGGCTTGATAATGAATAATTTTCAATTTTTTACTTATGGATGAGGTTAAATGTGAATATGTTATGTTACCTTTTTTCCCTCTATCTGCTCATATGCAAGTACGTATGATCAGCAAATGAGTCAATGTTTTCTGTTCACAGTTGATCAATAATAGCTTTGTAATATAATTTGAAGTTTCATAAAGTGACAAATAGCTGGAAATTTAGTATTCTACTGATGAAGGAAATAGACACTAAAAGACATTATTTCTATCTGGTGACCTAAACCTTGGAATTAATATCTCTTCGGACACTTGTTGTAGAGGCTCAAAAGATATACAGTGTATGTCCTCCCTCTTCTCAGTGAAAAAAGATTATTACAACTGTAGGATAAATGCAGAGGATCATATTCCATATAATATTATCAGAAATAAGATTGGTATTATCTACAAGTTAATGAGTGACAAGAAAAATCAGAATGTTTTGATATTTTGTGCATATTTCCATTTAACTCCAAATAATTCATGATGTTATATAGTATTCCTATTTTCTGAGTGAAGAAATTAAAGTTTAACATGCCTAAGATCACACATTTAAGTAGGTGGATTAATTAGAACTCAAAACTAGTCCTTTCCTGCGTTAAAGACCATCTTTATTCCATGATGTAGACTACTATAAGACTAGGGATTTCTCCTGTGTTCTATTACTGTTCAGGTATCTCAGTGTGTTTTACTCTTTGGCTTTATTACAATTTTAACTCCCCCTGCCACACTCAGGGCTCTAATTGCAGCAGCTGTATTTGTCTGTGACTACAAGGGATTTAATAGTAAGATCTTTTGAGAAGAATAAATGTTACTGTTATGGTGGGGGGTTTGCTGGGGATTGAACTAAAAGCCTTGTGCATGCAAGCACATTCTCTGTCACTGCACTGCCCAGCTGGCTCTAGACCCATTTTTTTTCCTCTAACAAAATACTTCTTCTCTGTGTATCTTTGCATCTCTAACACTTGCTATTTCCTAGTCCAATGTTGTGTATCTTTCAGTATACATAAGTTTCATTTGTTCTCCTGATTTTTTTCTTTCTTGCTTAAGAATGGATATCCAGGAACAGAGTTGCCGTATATTAGCTGTTTCTTTCCTCTAGCTTTTGCAATAATGTGAGTAGCTTTTTCTTCAGCATTTCTTTACTTAAGCTGGAGAAGCTAACAGTTCTTACCTTTTTCAGTTACAAAATTTCACAGTCTTTGCCAAGGATCTTTTGCTCTTTTACTTATCCTTAAATATTTTAAAGCATAGTTTAATGTAGAAATCATAATAAAACATAGAAAGCAATTGATAAACACTAGATTAGATAGAGAGATAGATAGGGCCATCATTCTTCAAGTGAAATAAATTATACTATAGTTATACATTACACTGACAGATACATTGTAACTTAGATAAGAGTACCTTAGTACATATTACAAAAGCCCTCAAGTATTTCCAATAATGGCTAGATTCAAAGGAGTAATAATATTAGAGTAACTTCTCTGTTAGGTTATTCTGAGCATCAAGTACTGTAACTGAGTTCTGAAGTTCTATAACTGAGTTTATGCCATTTTAGGCTTATGCAAACATTACCTGTTTTAAAATTGTTTTATATTTTTCATATGCCAAGGATATAGTACCCATATGCTGCCTTTGTGTTTGAAATTTCCACCACCACACAGGACTTTTAACCTATGGTTCAGAGGCTTTTTAAATAGATAAGCCTGTAAAATTATGTGTAAAATATTGTACGTGTATTTGCTTTTTTTCTCTGGAGAGTGGATCTGTGGTTGTCAGCAGATTCTCAAAGGAGTCTATCAGACAAGAAGATTTGTTGGTTTTGCTTTGTTTGGTTTTTGAGCGTCTTCTATGTCTTGACCAGTCTGCAAAGTGCTGATAATCACTATACCACTCCCCTTGTCTATCTGCCATTGTAGACATCAGGCACTATACTGTGTTTTAGATGCCAAATATGATTAATTCTGAGTTTGTATGTCTTCCTCAGAACATTAAATTCACCATTTTTTGTTAACTCAAAACATATACATGTGTGATGCAGATATTAAATGATCTCTAATTTTTAACTTATCAAATGAAGATCTGGACTTGAGTGTCCAAGAATGGGTGGGATAGCAATTAATTGCCTAAATAAGTGATATTACAGTTTCTTTACCCTTTCATTTGTTAACTTTTAGACCAGGAAATAAATTCTATAGATGCAACAGTTTTGCTTTGATGGTGAGAGGGTGGGTGTATATTCAGGACATGTTACTTGTTTTTGCAGGGCCCGACACATGGTACTTTGTTTGCAATTGATATACATTTCAGTAGGAAAACTATTTATTTTTTCTTTCTGTTTTCTATAGATATCATCTGCAGACTCAAAGAGAAACTTACCTGAATGGTTTACCAAAGGAAATAATACCATAAATGATAACAGCAAGAAACCAGTGACCAAAAAAAAAACCGAAAGGTCTTTTTAGTTAAGTTGGCAATTACCAGAAAGTTTTGTGTATCTTACTGTATTATAAGAGCTGTATTTCATTGCTAAAAGAAGTAATTTTATCTTAAAAATTGTTTTAACCCTAAATAAAGACTCATATACCTACTGAAGAACCAGTATCTTAAATTAACCTTCCATAGTTCAAATAAACTATTTGGGTCTTCTAGGAACCTACACATTTATTTCACAATAATAGAATATTAAATTAGATTTCTTTCGAATTACGTTCAGGAACTCTGTTCCTACCGTTTTTTAATCTCTTTATTGCGAATGTGTATTTGGAAAATATAATGTATGGTAATTTAATAAAAATAACACATTGCTGGGGTTTAGCTCAGCAGCATAAGCGCCTGCCTTGCAAGCGCATGGTCATGAGTTTGATCGCCGGCACCAAACAACAACAACAACAAAACAAAAACAAACCCCAAAACATTAGTTGTGTGGTGATTGTAGAATTTAAAATATTCTTATGTTACCAAATTTTTGGCGTATAAATGTAAAACAGCATAGTTATTTTTACAAATCATATTTGCCATCTTGCAAAGCAGCTTTTATAGCAATTGTTAGATGATATGAGTTAACCAAATCAGTAAAAATAAAATTACAATTTGAATATCATTAAGTGGGGGGAAAAGAATGTAATTAAAAGGGATTCTAATTGTGACAGGCAAGTATATAATTTGTATTTTCTACACAAGTTCTGTCATTTTTCAAATAATGAAACAATGTACTGAATATTATAAAGATATATGTAGTGTATTTTCACGTAATTCAAGTATTTTTATTGTTTATGGATGTCAGAATTTAATTTTACTATCTCTTACATAGTACAAGAATATCTAACCTAGAATTGGATTAACCATGGTTGTAACTTTAAGCACTTTGCCATATAGTTTATACATTCCAAAACCTTTAAATTTTCTGTAAATAAAAATAGCTGTTGTTAATAAAGAAAAAATACAAATTTGTTGCAGAAGAATTAGAAATCCAAAGAGATAAAGAGAACAAAATGAGCCGTCAGAGTCACCCATAGTACACTAGTAAGTAATCAGTCATATCTTTTGTGTATCCTGGCAAACCTTCTCATATTCACTTGCTTTCGTAGTTTGTTACATTGAATTTTCATTGTAAAACATTCAAGCTGTACTTAAAATGTAAAGGCCCTCCGTATTCCCATTTTTCTACATCTCCTTATCATAAGGCAGCTCCTGTTCAACAGTGCTCTACTTACATCTTCTGCATTCTGATGCTTTTGCTGTTACATCTGCAATATGCGTTTCGGTGTTACACGGACAAGGTGGTAAGTATGAGGAAAGCACTTTCTGCGGGCTGAAGTGTGACCGTCGTCTCCAGGAAGAGCATACTTTTAATTGTGAATGGACGTTTTTTGCATGGGACAACATTTTTATTGAAAAAAAATTTGATTGACAAAAAACTACTTGGTTATTTAGATTTAGGTATTTGACAGGCATATTCTCAAGATTGAATGAAGTTGCTCTCTTGTTTCAAGGAAAATATCTTATGGCATTTATTGCCAATAATGAGAATAGAAATTTCTAGCAAAACTTGTGATTTTGGAAAACTGTGTTTGTCTCTGGGAACTTGCCAGCTTTTCTTCCTCTGAAAACTTGTCTAACGAGATTAATAATAATAATTAACAAATAGATTTTTGATCTTATGTAAAGTTTTACTTATATTTAGAAGACAGCAAATGAATATTTTCTGGATGACTAATTTGCATTACACACTCATGCATGAATAAAAGATATATCAGTGGATGTAAATTGTAGAAGAGTTCAGAAGGTTAATTGGTATGGTTTCAGATTATGCACTGCAGCTAATCTTTAAGAAACCAACTACATACTTGTGTGAAGTTGGATTTCTTCATAGACTTCAGTCAGAACAGCACATCAAAATAGACTGAATGTAGAAGCAGATGTGAGAATCCAGTCATTTCTGTTAAGCTTGACAGAAAGATTCACAAAGTTGAAATATTGCCACTCTTGTCACAATTTTTAAATGTAATTTTTATTTTATTTTTTACTTTATTTCATTTATGTCATTTCATTTCTGTCTCTCTTTTTTTTTGGCGGGGGGGTACTGGAGATCAAACTCACAACCTTGCACTTGCCAGGCAGGCAGTTACGCCGCTTAGCTAAATCCCCAAATGTAATTTTTAAAAGAAATAGTATTTATGTTAACATGTAGGGAGTTTACTACTTAAGCAAATTAATAAATATTTTTAAAATTTCTTGGGTTTAATTTGTAACATAGTAAATAGTGATAGATGTAACTCATGTTAACAGAAGCTCTTTGGGGTCCTCAATAAATTTGTAAAGGTAAGGCAGGGTTCTATAACCTAAGAGATTGAGAATTGTTGATTTTTATCATAGTATTATACTATGAAATTCATCTGGCTTCATGTTGGTGGATATTGAAGTTCCTCCCATTTTTTTCTTTTCTATTTTAAACAGCCCTGCTTTGAACTTTCTTGAAACAACACCTAGTATAATTTCATGCCAGATACCTAGCTAGAGGGAGAGTCTTATTTGTAGTGGGCTTTATGCCTTCTCTTTCCCCATTTCCTATTTCTGTTTGTGTTGGCTTAAGGGGGATAATTCCTACCTGATGTGGAACTGGCATCTATGACCTCATCTAAGTAGATTCCTGGCAACAGCATTTAGATCCGGGGTAGTATGTGGCCCAAGGTGTTATCGAAATGCTGGAGCAAATACGTTCTCTTTTCCCCGATGTCACTTATGAGGAAGTATTGGTGTACTTTTAGCACCATGAAAAACCATCCTTCTGTGAAGCTGACACTGAAGTATACAAAGAAGAAACATGAAAAGAAATTAGGTTGTTGGTGATACTGCTCACCTGCTAGTTATGGCTTTCTTTTCAATTCTCCCTTTGAATATTTCAGGTAAGGGGGCATTAACTTCCCTTTACCTTTGGTAAACCTGTTTGAATAAAGTTTTGTTTTGTTTTGAACTTCACTGGTGTTGTGGCAGTACTTGATAGAAAGATGGCACAGGGAATGGAAAGTTCCTTTGCAGCAAAGGATATGGAATCAGAGAGAGACAGAGAGAGACCAAGTAGAAGACAGCAGCAGGTGGGAGTGTAGCTGTCCCAGATCTCCAGATTCTCTAGGAGTTCCCATGGGCCTTTTGGATTTCCCCAGTGGCCCTTCATTCTCTGCCACCTGAGTGTGCTTAGGCAGCTCTGGCTCCACCAGATGTAAGTAATTGGTAGAAAATGACCTCAGCACATTACATGCAGTAAGAATAGGTGGGCCAAAGGATGTTTCCCCAGGTGTGGCATCATCTTTCAGCATTCCCAGGCCTCTAGTTTGTCTCATGTTTATTCTTAAAAAATAAGAATTTTCTTCTCGGGCATAGTTACTATGTTTTCTCATCCAGAAAACACTGATTACTTTCTTTTCTGTATTAGTTGATATTTGACCATAAAACTGGCCACACAGCATCAGGAGAAGACCTGACAGTTACTTAGAATTCAAAACCCTATGGCCCTATTAATTGTTAGAATAAGAAAGCAGAATCCTTCCTTGTCAAATAGGTAGCATAAAATTAAGCACAAAGGATCCAGGGGAATGACCTTAAAGTAGCTTTGGAGCTAGTCTTTTTAACAGTAAAGTTCAAAACCACAAACACACTAGATCAGTCCAGACTTGGTGAAAGCTGCAACCTTTAACAAACTGCAGTTCTGTGAGAAGGTGTCTCCAGGATTCTGGTTGAAAGGCATTACAAAACTCAGGGTAGTACCCCCCTCCCCTTATTGGCTGAATGAGTAGGTTTAAACACCTCAGAAAAAATTATTTCTCAGAAAAAAATGATAAAATTTATCGTTACATGGAGCTTTGTTTTCTAACTGAATTTATAAAAAATACTGAATAGTATGAACTCTTACGTCTTCATTCAATTGAGATTTGCATGTGTAGTATGCAGGTTTGGTTGGCCTCATGAAAGATAATGGAAGAAATTGCAACATGGGTCCCATGCTCCACACAGGGAAAGTGATTCTGTGACAAATCATTAAAAAATCCAACAAAAAGTGTTTCCATATTTTGAAGAAAACACCTCATATCAGGTATTAGCTTTTCCAACGGATAACTTATTAAATATTTCCTATATGTTTGCTATACTTCAGTTCAACCTGAAGAGGTAGAGCAATGCATGTGTGTGTAAAAACAGGATAGAAATGAGAAAAGAAATCACAACATGGATGTTACCAGCTAAGTTTAGACCAAATGAGCTTCCCTTACTTTCTTGAATTTGGCTGAGAATAACAGCAGAAACCAAATATCCTGAAGGCTTTTCAGAGTGCTTCTAGCTGTTGGTACCCAAGTATCTTTTTAGCAACAGTGGTGCTGTCACTTGTTGGGAGCCACTGAAGCTAGAAATTGAACACCCGTGCAGAGTGGGGGCATGGCCCGTTGGAGAACAAAGGGTTGCCTCAAAGGGCAGGTTAGGGCCACAGCTGAGGATACCTGGCTTCAACCCCAGTTAGCAATTATAGCTGCTGGCATTTCACTCCAGTAGTGAAAGTCAGCCTGGAGACTTGCTCCTAAGATACTTCTCCTAAATTAACGAGTCTGTTACTTGAAAAAGTTCTTGAACCACTCCCAAGGATTTTCCTGTGTTTTCCACTCTAACCCCTTCTTTGTTTTTGAACTTAAATACAAGCCACCCAGGGACATTCCTTCTCTCAGCCCCCAGAGTCTCAAACTCCGTTTGAGGATTTTGATCATTCTGGAACCCTAAAATCATACCGTTTGTCTCATTTATTGAAGCCTTCATACACTCATTTGGGAGACTGGGGATCTTGGCCAGGTCCCTGATAATCACCTCTACCTGTTGGGTGGGGGTAAGAACTTCCTTGACAAGATGTGCAAGGCCACAAACCTTTTATCCTTTCATTCCAATGAGGGGAGGTGCTTCACCCACTCCTCCTAAAAGACCAAAGGTGCTGGAAGAATTGAGTAGGTTAGGAAGTGTGGCTTATCCCTGGGAAAGCTTTTGACCTGCTGCTCCAGTGGCCGCTGTATGTACTTGGGCTTACAGGTAGGATGGGCTGAGAGTGTAGCTGTGCACAGGGCAGCCACCTGTCACAGCCAGGAGCCTCGTAGGGGTTAACGACCACCCTTAAGGTATAGCACCTGTAGTAGAGGGCTGCCTGAGGGTGGGTAGCCCTGGTAGCAAGCTCTCCACTGGTAGGAGACCAGAGCTTCTGAAAAATGCCTAATGCACCCCAAAAAACTGGTATGCATATATATCCCAATACACTGAATGGCTGCCTGTCAGCCAAGGAAATAACCATGCCAGAAGGAAGACTGCATGATTGTATCTTTCCTTCCCCTCCTTGGTGTCTAAGTCCAAAGTGGAAGTATATAGAAGAGGGAGGAGGCATGAAAGAGGCAAATGAGACCAGCTGTCTAGCTTGACGACCGTGGTGGAAGTGGTACAGGTAGCTGAGCTAGTTAAAAATATTGTATAGTCAGTAAGACAGGGCTAGGCCCTTGAAGAATCCGGCATAGAGGACCGGATGTTTGATGACCTTGGAGGATACACACACCTCTTGCTGTGGGCCAGATCTCAGTACAGAAGGCAAAACAAATGCAACAACACCCTTAAGTGTGATCCTTAGGCATTAAGTCTGGATCATCTTGAGAAGCCAAGAGTCACCATCCCAACCCCCTATAGGAAGAGTCACTGATCATAAAGAATGCTCACTTGCTGTGTGACTCCATGTGTCCCTGATTTGGTCAGTTTTACCTGAACAATTAAACTTACTGGTTGACCATAGCTCTGTCCCACCTCATGCCCGTCTGTCTGCCTTGTGAGTTTCCAGTTTTCCTCACTTTAGACCCACCTCGCCTCATGATTTTACTCTATGAAAATCCCGAGAAAATACAGACTCTCTGGCAACCCACTCCTGTCTCTCAGACAGAAGCTTTCTTTTTCTCAATAAATGTTTCTGCTCTTAACCTCTATTATTCTTAAAATTCTTTCTTCAATTTTAGAGAACACGAACTCATGCCAGACTTATAGTAGGTTGGGAGTTTTGTCCCCTTGTATCAGAAACATCCTAATTTAGAAAAATTTTTATTAGTGAGTGTTTGCAGTACATAATGATTACCTTCCTTTTGGGGAGTTGGTACAGGTCCATTAAATATGTATCTTTGGATTTTTTTTAGTACTGGGATTGAACTCATGATCTTGCACCTGACAGGCAAGTGCTGTGCCTATATCCCCAGCCCTAAAATATACATCTTAATTCTTTTTTCCTCCTCTTCCCCCATCCATTTTTTGTGCCTTTCCCCTTTGTAAAAGATCCCCCTCCCTATTTCTTTTTAATGTATCTCTTATTTACTCTTTATTTTAATTCTAGGTTTCTCATATAAGAGAAACTATGTGACATTTAAGCTTGGATGTCTGATTTATTTCACTTAGCATTATGGTCCCAAGATGCATCCATTTCCTACGGATGACTTAAGTTGATCCTTTTTTATGACAAAGTAGTACTCTATTGTGTGGAAATACCATTCATATATTGATGGGCACATATGCTGCTTCCAAGATTTAGTGATTATGAATTGTGTCACTATAGTGTACATCACTATAATATGATATCTTTTCTAGGAAGGTGCCTATGTTAGAGATAGCAGGGTCAAATGGAATTTCTATTTTTAGTTTGCTGAGGAATCGTGATACTGATTTCCATAGTGGTTGTACTAGTTTATCAATCCCAGTAGGATTATAAAACACCCCCCGACCCTGCCACACCAGAATTAGTTATTATTTGATTTCTTGATGATAGCCATCTTTTAGTAGTAAGATGTAATCTCTGTTGTTTAAATTTGCATTTCTCTAGTGGCCAGAGATGCTGGACATTTTTCATTTTGGGCTATATGTAATTTTTTTCTGATAAATGTCTGCTTATTTTTGTTGCCTGTATTTTAATCACATTTTTCATTTTTGAGAGGGTCTAATTTTTTAGTTTTTTGTGTATTCTACATACCATTCCCTTTATCTGAGGAGTAACTGTGCAATTCTCCCCCTTTCTGTAAGTTGTCTCTTCACTGCTGGTATTTCTTTTGCTGTACAGAAGTTTTAAAATTTGTTATAGTTCCACTTGTTGATTCTTATTGTTTCTTGTGCAATTGGGGTTCTGTTCAGCAAGTCCTTGGTACTCTTCTCACTTCATGAGTTTTACCTATTTGATCATTCAGCAAGTTTAATGTGTCTGTCTTAACATTTAGCTCTCTGATCCATCTTGATTTTAATTTAATACATGAAGTGTATGGTTCTAGATTTAATCCTCTGCATGTGGAAAGCCATTTTTCCCAGCACATTTTACTGAAAAGGCTGTCTTTAATCCAACATATGTTTCTGGCTCTTTGTCAAAGATCAAATGGCTGAGTGTACGTATGGTGGTTCCTGCATCCTCTGTTTCATTGATCCACGTGTATATTTCTGTGGCAGTACCATGCTGGGTTTTTTTTTTTTTTTCACTGTAGCACTGTAGTATACTTGAAGTCAGGGATCGTGATGTCACCTGTTTTGCTCTTGTTCAGGATTGCTTTTGCTCTTCTGAGTGTCTTCTGGTTTTGTATGAATTTTAGGATTGCTTTATCTAGCTTTGGGAAGATGCTATTCTTCCCAAAGATAGGGAGATAGGTTGATAGGTAGATAGATAGATAAGACAGATTATGTTGGTTCTGCCCATTCAGAAAAATAGGATATCTCCATTTTTCTGATGATCTTATTTTTCAGACAAGAGTACCTTTTGTTGTAGAGTTCTTTCACTTCCTTAGGTTAATGTGTATTTTTCTTGACATTATTGTGAATGATACTGTTTTCCTAATTTCTTTCTCCATGAGTTCATTATTGGTGTGTGGTAATTGTATTGACTTTTATGTGCTGATTTGCATCCTGCTCCATTACTGAATTTGGTTATTCTAGAAGTCTTGGTGAAATTTTTTGAATCTTCTATGTAGAGAATCATGTCATCTGCAAATAATTAATATGACTTCTTCCTTTCCCATACATATCTTTTTAAATCCTATTTCTTCTTTTCCTGTATATATCTCTTTTATTTCTTTCACTTGCCTGATTTCTTTGGCTAATGTTTCTAGTACTGTGTTGAACAGGACTGGCAATAGGGGACATTTTTGTCTTTTTTTTCCTGATGTTAGAAAGCTTTCAGCTTTCCCCTATTTAATATAATGTTGGCAATAGATTTGTCATAAGTGGCTTTTATCAAGTTGAGATAAAGTCCTTTTGTACTTGTTCAGTGTTTTTATCATGAAAAGATGTTGGATTTTGTCAGGCTTTTTCTTTGTTTAGGCTTTTTGTTCTTGATTTTCTTTATGGGATGAATTACCTTTGATTTGTATGTTGAACCATCCTTACATCCTACTTGGCCATGATGTATGATTTTTGATGATTCAATGCATTGCTTCCCAGTATCCTGTTGAGGATTTTTGCATTGTGTTCATTAAAGAGACTGGCCTGTTATATTCTTTTTTGATTGGATCTTTGTCTGGTTTTGGAACCCAGGTAATGCCAGCTTCCTTTGGGAGTACTGTATCTATTTCATATTATTAAAGAGTTGGAGGAATGTTGTCATTATACTTCCCCTGAAGTTTTTTTAGTATTTGGCAGTGAATCCACTGGGTCCTGGGCTGTTCTTAGGAGGTTTATTACTGCTTCAATGTCATTGCCTGTTAGTGGATTATGTAGGAATTTCTTCTTATTAACATTTCTTATGTCCAGAAAATACAGTTGGAAGAGTGGAAGCTATTTAAATTTTTATCCTACTCTGCATCTGTATACTGCTTTAAAAAAATGAAGTAGATAAGACTGGGAATTTAGCTCAGTGGCATAAGTAACTGCCTGGCAAGCATGAGGTCATGAGTTCAATCCCTGGTACCAGCATTTAAAAAAAAAAATGAAGTAGACAGAGCATTGCAGGACAATGAAGACCAATGCATTCGCTCCCCTACCAGCCATCTCTGTTGAGCATTCTTAATGGGTGGTATTGTCATGTGATCAGGGCCTTAGAGTGCAGTTACTGATGACAGGTGTTCTTGTCTCCTGGAAACAAGTTGGAAAGCCCAGGGCAAGAAGGGAGATTCCTGGACCTCCGGGAAGTTGACCCAGTTTGCTGGATGCTGTTAGGTCGTCTTATCCCCTAAAGAACCGAAAAGCTAAATGGTAGACTGAATTCTTACTGTCTCTAAAGGAAGAGAACTCTCACGCCAGTGGGGCTAATCCTAGTGCTGATGGGGATCTCATGAACCCCTAACTCCTGCTAGGCAGCAGTGCCAGCAGCTGAGCCTTAGAGAGATGACATCCCTACCGTTCCTACAGGGTTGAGGGATTCTTGGGACTGTGAGGATATGCTCACTGGAGCTCACACTTGCCTATTTTTCTAGACCAAACTCCCTGTGCACAGGGCTCCAGAGGTCTGGCCCAAACATTTCTGAGCCTCTGAGGTTTCCAGTGTTTGTGGCCTTGGTTCTTCTCTAGTGAGTTTGTTTCTTGGTCTGAAGAGTAGTCAAAGAATAGCTGTTTGCAGTTATGCACGGGGTTTGGGAATCCAGTCTAAGATCTGGGTTCCAACCCCAACCACAAAAAATCTCAGTACTCAATTGGGTAATGTGGTGCCAGGCAGGCTGAGGGAGAAATATTTCAAGTTTAAGTTCTGCTTAGCAAATGAGCAAGACAGTATAGGTAAATGGATGCAACTAGAGACCATACCCCTGAGTGAAATAAATCAGACTCACATGTGTAAACACCGTGTTGTCCCCATAGTGTAAAAAGTTGAGAGATGGGGGCCGGGGATATAGCTCAGTGACGCAGCACCTGCCTGGCAAGCGCAAGCTCGTGAGTTTGGTTCCTGGTACAACAAAACAAACAAAAATAGTAAATAAAATATGTCTTAATTGAAAGAGTGAATAAGGATATAAGTCTGTAATAGAAAGTGCAAAAGGGGAAGAAACTGCTCAAAGGGAAAGAACAACTGGGATGGGGAAAAGGAAGGGGGAAAATGTGTGTGTCTGTGTGTACGTATATCACATACATACACACATGCAAGATATCTCAGTTATACTACTATTCCTATTAGTTCATGGAAAGAAAATGTGCTTGTATAGTTTAATTTGTTGAACATGCCTGTGTCTTGTAATCTAAGCCACTATTTTCAAAGATAACAATATGTAATGTAGTGCCCATTGTTAATTCCCTATCATTTTCTTTTGAAATCCTATATTGATTTATTGTTTTTACTGTTTTGTTTTCTTTTAATCTCTTAAAAAAATTAGTAAGCCCCTATCTCAGAAATAAAATGAGACAAACAAACAAAAAACCAGGGTGGAGATGTAGCTCAGTGGTCGTGTCCTTGCAGTCTGTACTTCCCCCAAGTAACAGCAACAAAAACTCAATACTCTGTCCTGCTGTGGTGCCTGATTCAGTTTTCCCTATGATATGTCTCGCCTTGCAACACAGTAGATGATTCACATATCTATTATGTTTGTGTGCAGTCTTGCCCACTAGAATATAACACAGGCACAGGAGTTTTTATCTGCTTTGGTTCAATCTGTGTCCCAGCACATAGAAAAAAAGCAGACCACCCAGCAGGAACCCGGGAAATACTAGTTGAATAAATAAATGTACAGGAGTGTCCATGTACTGTAGGATTCCTTCAAAGGCCTGGCCGTGGGGGAAGCATCTGGACCCTTACTCGTCTCTGCCTTCCATGCAGACATGCACGGAGGTCTACAGTCCATCTGGTCCTTGGTTTCAGTTCCATTAGGATGTCTGGGTTAAACTGGGAACGGTGGCGCATGTAAGGCACCCAGCTTTGGGGAGGCTGAAGCAGAAAGCTCAAAAATTTCAGACCAACCTGAGCAATTTAGCAACCCTTAAAAAGGGTTGGGGGGTGTAGCTGTGTGGTGGAGTGCTTGCGTAGATGAGTGAGGCCCCGAGTTCCTGAGTTCAATCCCTAGTATTGCAAAAGAATTTGGGGATGGGGGTGGAGAAAAGAAAAAACAAATCTGAATTCATCTTTCCCATATAACTACCTTTGGACCTCAGCAGTCAGATACACTTTTAGGAACATCCATAGCTCTGTCATTTTATGAGGTCAGGAGGTAACACACTTAGACACATCAGGCCTCCTTTACACCCTTTGTGCCATGTAGAGACATTGCTGTGATTAGACTCTCTGTGCGTGAACCACTTATAATGGTTGGCATGCATCATTGGTGTCTTCCATTCCAGCTGTGGAAACATCTAACAGAGAAGACAGCACTGAGTGTCCCCTCTGGACAGTACATTGCAGGCACTGCATGGTGATGTCACAGAGGTCCTTATGTGTGGCTCTTACTGAGTTTGCTCAGAGTCTCAATGTGATCTGTTCTTATTCTGATTGACAGAGACAGAAACCAGTACTCAGCATATTCAGTGAGTACCTACTGTGTGTCAGGCATTGAGCTAGGTGCTGGAGATGCAGTAGTGAACAGAAGAAAACATCCCTTAGATGGAGGGAAGTGTAGGGAGGGTGGGGAAGGTGGCTGGGTGTTGTTCACACTGGGTAAGGTGAGAGTCTGAGACCTGAGCTCTGGATTAGCCTGAGTCTGGCAACTTGAGCCTGCAACTTTGAACAAGTCGGTCCAGCGTAAGCCTCTTTAATTAAAACTGCCTTCCAGAAGAGTAAACAGCCTGAGAGCCCTCAGAGCCCTGCACGCATGCAGTGTCTTGTCCAGTCCTTACTGCCTGTGGGAAAAGCAGCAGCATCTCTTCTCACCCTCTCTAGGAGAACTGTGGGGAACCACGTTACAGTCAGCAGGTTCCCAGTGCTTTGTTCTGAGAAAGGGCAGTGAGATGATTTTAATATGTACAGACACTGGGCTAGATTTCTTGGTATCTTTGTTACTTCACAAAGAACAAAGAGATGGACATTATAGAAGCTGTTAACATTGAAATAATCCAATATTTGCATGCACTCTTCTGGTTCACGAGCCTTTTAAATCGTAATCTTGGTACAAATTACTTTTTAATTTCTCCAAGGCTTATTGTAGTTGCTTAAAAGCAGGGGTATTTAAGCTGTGGAGAAGTGGCGGTCTGGGGTGGAAAAAGCCTCCGCTGGAACTCAAAGCCTTAGTCCCACCCTCTTTGTTTTGGCTCCGATCGTGGTAGTTTATAATTCTTATAGATTCACTTCAATTTCTTACGATTTTAAGCTTCCACCAAGAATATACGAGGTATTTTGTTTGTTTCTTTGGTGTCTTTGGCTCATCCTTTCCGCAGCTGGAGTAACGGAAGAACAATTTACCTCACTTGTGCAAGATCACCACCTAGTGGTCGAATTTGGCAACTCCAGATTATAAAATCCATTGGAAAATCAAAGATCATTTTGTTTCAGTTTTGTTAGGTTTGGACCAATCCACTGTCAAATAAAATTTTCTATACTCAAAATAATGTGCAGATTGAAAGGTTTTGGCCCAGACAGGACACTGTAGCCAGGAAAGCCACAACCGGAAGCAGGAAGCCCCATCTTGCCCTGCCCCTAGGAAGTTACCTGTGACGCCATCTTCCCGCCCCTGGGAATTTACATATGGCGCCAAACCTAGGACTAATGGGCTACCTGTGTATCCCTAATGCCTGCCTTAGGTTCCACCCCAAACCGAGGCTATTTACAGGCCCCCACGCCGCGTGTCCGCCGGAGAGATCGCCGGACGCCAGCGGTGGGGTTGCCGGTCATCTCTCTCCGTGTTCTCAGAATAAAGGCCGCTTTTTATTTTATATTTCTCATCTTTTGTTAATATTTTTCATCTTTTGGAAATAACTCTATCATTTGGTACCATGACTCTATCGGCAGGCAACTGACTGTTGGGCCACATACCCAAAGTCTTCTAGCCGATAACCAGATAACATCCTGGATTAATCCCGAGCTTTTTCCTCTCCCGAGACGTTCCTGTCGCCAGCCGCCTGCACTCCGCATTGGCCAGACTGATTTCAGGTGAGCACTCCCCGGGGAACTTTTCGCACTGGGCAGCCCCAGTGGAATGTTCTCCCCGTCTGCGTGGGTCTGTGCATTTTCATGTCCTTAGGACCGCCCAGGGCAGGGTTCTTTCTGGGCAAACCTGCGCCCACAAAATCTCTCACGTTCTTTGGGTTCGGATAGCCCAAAGCAGAGATTTTTGGGACCGCCCACACTGAAAGAATGCCTCACTTCCCTTAAAGCCTTGCGCTTTCACGGGCAAAACTGTTACTGACCCCACGTAGACTCCATTCGTAAATCTCTCAGTGACGACTGGAGTTTACGGTTTGGAACCGTAGCCGCCGTGTGGTACCACAAATAAGTGACGACTTTTTTCTGGACCTCCGGGTTTTTTTTCTTGCCTGAATCAGTCATGGGGAACGTATTTTCTAACTCCCCAAAGACGCCTTTACAATGCCTAATTTCCAATTTACGTACTCTAAAAATTAAAGGTACCATAAAAACTAAACAACTAACTTTTTACTGCCAGGAGGTCTGGCCAACCTATCCGCTTATCGGCAAGCCTTGGCCAAAAAAAGGAACATTTGACCCCTGCATTCTCAGGAACTTGTATGATTTTTGTCAAGCTGGCAACAAGTTATTGGAACTCCCTTATGTCCAAGCCTTTCTTATTCTGAGAACACGCCCATCTCTCATTAAGTCTTGTGCTCCAGCTGAGATACTTTTAGCTAAGTCTACTGCGCCGCAAACTTTTCCGTCCTGCCCTCCATTTTCCCAGCCACCGCCTGCCTACACCAAACTCATTCCCTGCCGTTACCTCCCGCTGGGCCGCTCTCCCCTCCCCCTATGCCTGATTCTCTCAGCAGCTCTAATCCCTCTCTGTTGCAGATACCTCCCGCTGTGCGATTATCTCCCTCTCTGCCTTCCGGGACCCATAACTCTCCCAGCAGCTCTAATCCCTCTGTGTCGCAGTTATCTCCCGATGTTCAATCCTCTCCCCCTCCGTCTCCAGGGACCCATAACTCTCCCAGCAGCTCTAATCTCTCTGTTAGTGCTTCCTCACAGTTTCCGACTTCTCCTGAGAATTCTGTATTCCCTACAGCATTCTCACCACCCGCCCACCATACTAGGTCTCGGTCGCTGTGTCCTTCCAGCAGGTCGCATGATTGTTCCAGCTTGCATGGGGAACAGTCACCATGTTGCAACCCTCTGCCACATGGCATGGCGCCGCCATGTTCCGGAGGGCCACATGGCGACAGGGCGCCGCCATGTTTTGGGTCACGTGACAGGGCGCCGCCATGTTTCCAGGGCCTTCACTGTCAACAGGCATCTCCTTGTGGCTCCTCTTGTGAACTACAACAGCCGCCTTGTTGCAGTGCACATGACGCTTCATCGTGCTGCCGACAGCAGTCCTCTCACTGCAAGGCACACAGTGAGACGCCATCTGCTCATGTTTCCCAGGGTGACCGGCAGCAGCTCTGTAGCTGCTCTACAGATGATTGCTCACATGCGCCTACTGGAAGGATGGCTGCTCAGTGGCCTTCTGCTCCGGAATCTCCTCAGGCTCTGCTACCGCTTCGGGAGCAAGCTGGCCCCGAGGGACTTGTTAACATCCATGTGCCTTTTTCCCTTTCTGATCTATCCCAGACTGTCCATAAATTAGGTAGCTTTTCTGTTGACCCACAGAATTATATCAGGCAATTTGAATTCATTACTAATTGTTATGATTTACATTTTAAGGACGTTTATAATGACTCTGGGCCTATATCTGTGCCAGAGCAGGACAAGCATACTAACTATAACAAACTTTTAAAACAGGTCCAGGAGGCTAATCAAAACCCAGCTGTGTTCCTAAATTGGCTTTCTAATCCTTGCGCCCTTCGAGCAGTTCCAGCTTTGCGCGCTGTGTCGGACCGCCTCCCAGCCCCTCCCCCATGTGCTGACCCAGCCCCTCCCTCCCCTGTGTGTCGCCGTCGCCGCCGCTGCCACCTTACACGTTTCCGGGGGCAGTCCGAGCCCGCCCCTGCGCGCCACATCCCAGCGCTTGCCCCACCCACTGGGTGTGCTCTGCCAGAGCGCCGCGAAACAGCAGCTCAGCGGCTCTGCTCAGGCATGCTTTTTTACAATTTGGTTCTGCTCAAAAGATGCTTTTTTATTACAATTCTCAAACCATTTAATCAAGGTTATTGGCCACCTGATAATTTTACCAGCCTTGTTTATCAATCAAAGCCTTCACCAATCTCCTGTTTAACAACTAAGGTTATAAATTCCTTTTTGCTGGAAACCACTAGCTCTATTTCAAGACAAGGGTTTTCTTCAAAGTTTTATTTTATTTGTCTTGGTTCATACTACTGCAGATAACAACTTTAAAAGTAAATGTGTTCAGAATTTGACAGTATTAGATCAGTTTTGATTTATTCATAAGATTGCTAAACCTTTACTGCAAAATGTTTCCATTAAAGCCTTGTTTGGCAGACTAAAGCTTTTTTGTTAATTCTACGTGTCACCCTATAAAAAAGTGGTATGCCATCCAGATAAAGCCTGCTCTCTAATCCAAAATGCCAATATTAAATTCCTGCATACTTACTTAATTCTACTATAGTCCAAATCCCAAACAAAAAGGCAAAACTTGACCTTCAAACCTTATAGAGATCTTAATATGGTTTTTTATATTTTTAACACTTGTGACACTTGAAGTTCTGAGACAGGTAAACCTACACAAGGTGGAGCTGCCTGCCCCCTCCATGGACCATGCTCAAATGCAGCAGAAGACATTGGGCACCAAAATGCCCCTTCCTGGCATTCTTTGAGACCTTACTCCAGGGCTACTGGACTGTCCTAGCCACCAGAGAGTGGGTAAGTCATCCTAAGTAATAGCCCTCACAGGAAATGTCGACACTGCCAGATTCATCACTGACAGAAAATCGCTGCTGGAGGCTGAGGGGGTTCAGGGCAACAACAGCCCCCTTTAAGGTGTCCGTCTCAGATTCCAAGTTGCACTAAAGTCTCAGGTAAGACATTCTCTATATTTGTGGACATAGAGGCCATATATACAGAGTTCTTCCTGAGTATTCAGGCTGCTATATTAAGTCCTCAATCTCTATGATGGGGTATTGATGGTCAACCTATGCCATTTACAAACAGGGCCTATTTTGTGCAGGTCCCAGTCTTCTCACTTGGTTTATACTTTTTCAGGATACATAAAAGCCTTTCTCATACTTGCTAAAGTTCTGTTACAGCAAATCATTCCAAGGACTACAACCAGGTTACAGTGACCCATGCCTAAATCAAAGTTGCTGGACTGCCATCCTGGTTTCACATCACTCAGGCTAAGAGATGCCCTCCCAGCCCTAAATCTGATCATTCTGAGTGGTCATCTCATCTTCTGTTGCCTACCCAATCTCCGTTTCACGAAGGCCTCGCAGCCACAGTTAACAGGCTAAGTCATGTTTTGTTATCTATTTTGGTTCCTAATTTCTTACATTCTATTAATGATCATTTTTACAGCAGGACTCTTTAACAGTATTGCCTACAGACTCCAACATCATGCATACCAGAGACAAGCCTTACCAACCTACCGTCTTAACTTTTATGCTTTCAGATGGGGGAGTAATCACCTCTCATAACTCCACTCCTCCTAACCCCACATTTAATTTTCAGAATTCTGCCTTACCGTGGAACATGTCTAAATCAAAGGCACCTTTCCCTCTACCTCACCTGGGTCCTTAAATATGACAGTGCCATGTCTCCTCATAACATTTTGTCTCTTTGTTTTTCCAGTCTGACATACGTGCATTCACCAGTGAAGTTGTCCTGGCTAAAACACCTGGCACCAGCGTCTACCTGGGCATCAACCTTCATCCCGTCGACTCCCTAGGCTCCAGTACAGTGCCCTTTGCCAGCAGGAAGTAGTTAAAGAGAGAAATCTTCGCCCCTTTTCATAATAATAACCATAAGACGGGATATGAAAGGTTTTGGCCCAGACAGGACACTGTAGCCAGGAAAGCCACAACCGGAAGCAGGAAGCCCCATCTTGCCCTGCCCCTAGGAAGTTACCTGTGACGCCATCTTCCCGCCCCTGGGAATTTACATATGGCGCCAAACCTAGGACTAATGGGCTACCTGTGTATCCCTAATGCCCGCCTTAGGTTCCACCCCAAACCGAGGCTATTTACAGGCCCCCACGCCGCGTGTCCGCCGGAGAGATCGCCGGACGCCAGCGGTGGGGTTGCTGGTCATCTCTCTCCGTGTTCTCAGAATAAAGGCCGCTTTTTATTTTATATTTCTCATCTTTTGTTAATATTTTTCATCTTTTGGAAATAACTCTATCACAGATTATAAGGGTTGTGCGGGGGTGTGGAGTGTTGCTTCCTGTCATTGATTTTTAAGAACTCAAGTTTTTAAAGTTCTAATACTTTAACAGACTTTTTTTTTTTTTGTACAGTGCTGGGGACTAAACCAGGCTTTGCGTTGTTGTGCTACACTGAAGCTTGCTTCCTTCCTTCCTTTTTCTCTTCCTTCTCTTCTCTCCCCTCCCCTTCAGCCTCTTCTGTCTTGTCTCCCCCGTGTCCTCCTTTCCTTCCTCCCTTCATCCCTTCCCTTCCCTCCCCTCCCCTCCACTCTTCTCCGCTCCCCCTCCCTTCCCCTCCTCTCTTTGTCTTTCCCCTGTCTTTCTGTCTTTCCAGTCTTTCTTTTTTCTTTCTTTGATCTATTTTGAGACATGGTCTTGCTAACTTTCCTAGGTGAGGCTTGAATTTGTGATCCTCCTGCCTCAGCCTGCTAATCAACAGATGTGTTGAAAAGCAAATGTGAACAAATGCACAAAGAAACCTAACCTGTGCTGGGTGTTGTGCTACCTAGATGGGGAGATGAGGCTCTCTCTGGTCTTGAAGGTCCCTGAAATCAAAGCAGAATGGACATAAATGGTGAAACAGGAGGGCGCTTGACCCTGGGGCAGCTCTGAAGCAGTGTAGGCTCCTGGGAGATGAAACCAGACCTATCATGGTATAAATAAGAAACTGCCAGATGGGGAAGAAGAAAAGAGCATTTTAGTACAGAACCAGCCACTGTGAGAGAGTGACCACATGCTTCATTGTGTCAGAAAGTAGAGTGCAAGTGTGGGGTGTCAGATCTGAGGTTGGCGAGCAGCCTGCTGAGAGTCTTAACATCAGTCAGAGCACCTGCTTGGGCTTTCCAGGGACCCACTTGCATGTTTGGTTTCCCTTCTGCTCTTTTCTCTTGCCTAGATTTTTGGTTCACCAGTTACATGTCTGTTTGTCTGTCTTTCTTTTCTTCAAAACCAGATAAGTAAGGAAAGTTTTTACTGTTGCCTTCATATAGGTCCTCGTTATGAGATTTTTTTTTAAAAAAAATGTGACCATGAATGAGCCTTTGCTCAAAGGTCATCTCTGTAGAGAAGCCTTCTGTGACTACCACATCTAAAATGATCTCGCCGCCCTTCCCTCTCCCACACTTCCCTGATCTCCCTGATGTTCTGTAATTCTGTACTGCCCAGTACGGCAGCCACCACATGCTGCTGTTACACTGAATAGTGGCTAGTGCAGCTGAGGAACTATCATTCCAATTTAATGCAATTTAAAATTATGGCATCTAAATTAATTTACACATGTGGGTATCAGTTGCAGTATTAGATGGTATGATTCTGTTTCTCCCACTACAGTACAAGGGTGGGGATTTGGACTATTTTATTTACAGCCAAACACCCAGCACCCAGTGTGGTGATATTTTGAATTTTTGTGTCCCTTCAAAGTTCTTGTTGAAATTTAATCCTCACGAGGGGATATTTTTCAGAAGGCAATTAGGTTAAGAAGACTCCACCCTCACGGATGTGATTGGGTCCTTAGAAGTCCAGAGGGGGAGAGTTTGCCTTTGTATCCCTTTTGCCATGTGAGGACATAGCATTTGTCCCCCCTCTGGGGAGGAGTGCAGTGACAGGTGTCACTGTGAATACTGGGAGCTAAGGAGCCTGGTCTTCCAGGGACGCTGGTTACACAGCAGGTCCAGCACGTGGATCCTCTCTGAAAAGCCTGGGCTGTTAGGATGAGCCATAAATGTAGTGTGTATGCCCTCTGGTGGTCACTTTAGGATTGTGACCCTTTTTCTTCTCCCCAAACTGTGGATTTCTTGACAGGAAGTGAATTAGAATGAGACTTTAATTGCAGGCAGATAAAGATGACTGTCTGAGACTCTGGATAACATTAATGTTACCAGGCTTTGGATAGTTCCTTTTTACTCTGAACAAAATGTTCTTCCAATTCTTGGTAACTGCGGGTCTGGGATAACACTGAATCATTAATCAGATTCATCCTGTTGCAGAATTCTGTATTATTGATAGCTATGTGTGTGCATGTATGTTCACATGCACATGTATGTACACACACATCCCAGGTGTTAAGAAAGTCTGATTAATAGACACCTGTGTCTATTATGTTTCAAGGCTTCTGATTTTGCAAGTTCTATTTATTATGGTGTTCACATGACGAAGGATATCAGAATAAGATAAGGATTATTTATTGATTTGTGAGGAAAGAGAAAAGTGAATGCTTAGTGTTTGGGGATTAGCTAAATAATAACTTTTATTTTATTTTTTGATTTTATTTCTGAAACCAACAAGACGGAATTTATTGCAGTCAAGGAGAATATTTTTGCTCAAAATGACTTCTCTGCATTGAGAGAGGGAGGCCTAGGCGTTCAGGGCTTTAGAAAGGTTTGGATACAGGTATGGGACTGGTGCATCTGGATGGGCTGGTTTCTGTCAACCACAGAGAAGCTGGAACCTGTTCATTCATTTACAGAGATGCCTGCGGGACTCAGGAAATAACACTGTCCATGTTCTTTTGGGTGGGGCGTGATTGCATTTACTCTTTTCTCATTTGGAATTCTCCCTTTGGTCTGTAGTGAGGACATTCTGTGGCTCCCACGGTTCAGAGAGGGACTTCAGCTTTCTCCCCGGCCCTCCTACCTTAGAGAATTTAGCTCACAGCTTCACAGAGAATAAGAGCAATACCTTAGCTTCCTTTCGTGAGTCTCATGATTATGGCTACACCTAGTGCCTGGAGAAGGAAGCACATGTCTAGAGAGAGGGTAGGCTAAGTACCATTCTGCTTAGAGAGAACCTCCATCCCCCATGTGGATGAGATCAAATAGTTATTTTGTTCCTGATAATAACTTTTTGCTATTACATCTAATAGTGATTTCTGATAAATAAATTTTATTATATCCAGGAAATTTTCTTTTGTTTGTAATTTTATTAAGCTGTGAATTTTTTCCAGAACTGTCATATTTAATTAGGTGTCTTTATTGATACTTATCTGATATGTTTATATGCTTGCTTATTTTTGGTTCATGAATATGTTATCTGTATAGATTTTTCTAATATTTAGTAATATTTGTTTTCCTGGTAGTGATGTATTGTTATTTTAATTGGAGCCAGATTTAATGTATTCATATTTTATTTTATGTTCATGACAATGATTCCCTCCTTCCATTCTTCCCTCCTCCCCAGTTTTCAGTATACAGCTATTAAAAAATTGAGTATTTTTCTTTTTTATTTGTATTTCCTACCTTTCTATTTTTTTAAAGGAATAGTTTAATTTCTTCTGGAGCATATTGTGAAAATTTATACCTGTAAAGATATTAGTTTTATCAGTCATAGCATTTGTGGGTAAAAGTTATACAGTGATCCTGTCTCATAATTGGCATTTTTCCTTTTTACTTCCAAATACATTCCATTTCTTGTTTCTCATATTTTCTTTTTTTTTTTTCCTTTCTGTTTGGGTTAGTTTTGTCTATAGTTTGTATCTCTTATTGACATTTTCAGTGTCTTATAGACACTTATCAGCTCTATTTCTGTTAACTTTCATAATGAATTAGTACTCTACCAAACCTGATTATCACCTCTTTCTTTCATTTGATTCACTTTTGCTCTTTTTTTCTAGTACTTCAATTTAATTTTAAAAAGTAATAAAATTATTGAAAGCTCAGTACCTTATTCTGAATATTTTGGGGTTGTTTTCAAGTGGCAGGTGCTACTACATGCCGAACCACTATCTAGTTCTTTCATTTTTCTCTAGTAGCAGAAGTCAGGCTTTGTTGAGGGCAGCAAACCATATAGCTATAATTGCTCAGTTTGCTATCCTAACTTCTTGTAACTAGTTAGGACACGAGCAAGGATCTGAACAGAGTAATGCAAGCACAGGTGCTTGGATACAGTCCCTTTCTGAATAAAAAGGCAAACACTTACTGAAAGGAAGATCATCTACTTCTTTGTCCTTTCCCCTTCCTCCTCAACAAGTTTCCTCACTAAATTGCAAATGTGATGCCTGGAGTTAAAGCAAAGGGACAGAATTTAGGAAAGTAAGTGTGGCAGAGCAGAAAGTCAGGAGGTGCATTACCATTTCTGATGACGTAAGTCACATGAAGACCTACTCCCCGGATGCTTATGCTTCCTGTGTCTTGCAGCTGATTGTACTACTAATAGACATGCTGCCCTATACCCAGGAAATGTGGCTTTCCAGCAGTCTGCTTTTCTGTATCAGTTATAAAAGACTAATTGCTATAGCATAGAGACTGCACAATATGTATTATAGTGGTCCTTTTGTTTTGCTTAGGAATGAGCATGAGTTTAGCTCTGAACAATAAAACAGCTAGTGAAGTTGGCTTGGTTGTGGTACTTGAGAGAAGAGTTTATTTCAGGAAGAAGGTTGCAAGGAAAAAGGCCTACTTTGGAGTAGATTTTGGTGTTTGGGGATGTGAAGCCCAGAACTATTGAAGCCATCTGGGGAACAGCTTAAGGGGAACAGCTGATACTCACTTGGTAGAATACAGAGATGGAATTTGGTGTTATGATATGGTTGAAGGCTGCATTACAGTAGGACTATTTTGGATTTTTGTAAGCTTATGACTTCCCTTGTTGTTGAAGCTACTTTAGTGGGGGTTTCTGTTACTTGTAGCCAAAACGTCTAACTTCACCTGCCCATCAACTTTAAAGGAGAATTTGCCAGATACAAAAGCTGTGGTTGGAAGCTGTTATCTTTTAAGGCTTGGAGAACTTCACTGTGAGCCCTCCTAGCCTTTAAAGTTTGTGTGGAGAAGTTTTTCATAGCCTTTACCCATTTACTTCTATATGTGATATTGTCAAGGTCAAGATGTTTGAAGGAGGTTTTCCATGCATGAAGTCACAAGAAAGTATACAGAAGCAGAATCAGCATCATAGTAGGCAGCAAACACAGTGAGCATCCTCTATTAGTTAGCTCTTATACATGTCCTTATCACATATTTACATTCTTACATGCTGGCCTCACTGGTGCATGCATGATTGTCCAGTGCTAAGTCATGATTACATAACTGTATCTTGCTCTGCATCAGTGATAGACAACAGACTACTGACATCCTCAGGTATCATCCGCTGCCCCTGAGCTTTGAAGGAGTCCGCTGTGGATTGCCACAGATATGTTGGCTTTCTCTAGCAGTTAAAATTTTATCCCCATGATAGACTTCTGGAATTATAGCTACATTGTGATGCAAACAGGTTCTTTTTTGGTCATAGCTATTTGGGGTTCTATATGCCTCATATGTATATTTATTTCTTTCCATATACTGGTGAAATTTTCTTGCATTATTTATATGAACAGATTTTTATGCTGATTTTTCACTTATTCCAGTTATTCTTAGTCTTTACATTACCTGGTAGTTTTTGAATCCATTTTTCATGCTTTTTTGTTTTTATGACCACTCAGATATCTTCTTTTATCATTATCATTGGGTGTTTTCTCTCTGAGTTCTGAAAACATTTTCCAAACTGGATTTCTAATAATCTATATTATTGTTCTGTGATATCTAACCTAATTTCCTGCTTCCATCATGTTTATATAGTTTGTATTTTTCTTTATATCTCTAATTTCTCTTGACGTTTAGGTAAAACATTCTTCTGAATTATAGTGATAGTAAAATAAGATATTCAGAATGTTTGTATAGGCTTCTTGTAGGAAAGTTATTTCATAAGGGGCATATAAAGTATATCCATTTCTCAGGTTGACCCAGTTCTTTAAATCAGGAATCTAGTCATTTCCATTATGTATTAGTCAGCTTTCTATCACTATAACAAAATACCTTAGATAATCAGCCTCTGAAGAAAAAAGGTTTATTTTGGCTCACAATATTAATGTTCCAGTCTGTGATTAGTTGGACCCATTGCTTTTAGGCCTTTAGTGGGGTTTCTGGATGGCAATGGTGCATACCTGTGGCAGAGAAAAAATTGTTTGCCTCACTGTCAAGGAGAGAAAGAAAGAGACTGAAGTCTTAATATCCCCTACAGTGCACACTCCCAATAACCTACCATCCCTAAGGCCCACTCTTACAGGTCTCACCACCTCCCGGTAGTGCCAAGATGAAGACAAAGTCTTTAATATGAGCTCTTTGGGGAGCTATTCCAGATCCAATCATAGTGAATTGTTGGCTTAATCTTATAGGTAAGTTTGCCTATAATTGCCAGTTTTAGAATTTGAGACTCAGAAGAAGAAAAAATTTGAGACTCAGAGATGCTGTGTGTCTCTAGTTGTAGGAAAAGGGGAATGAGGAGGGCCTCCTAACTTTTCTGTGATTTTCATTTTGCTAGTGTATTCTAATTGAGAGAAACATGAAAAGAGTAAAGCTCAGTAGGGCTGGAGATTTAGCTCAGCGGCATAAGCACCTGCCTTGCAAGCAGGCGGTTGAGAGTTCGATCCCCAGTACTGATAAAAAAAAAGAGAGAGAGTAAAGGTCAGGCAATTGGGTGACCCAAACTTCACAAATGAGCCAATCTACTCCTCCCATATTTATCACACAGCAGGTATAGCAAGGGGGCATGCCTCTGGCTGTAAATGGCCTAATAACCTTGCTAGGAGCCATCTGGCACATTATTGAGTGAGTGCAGTGGACACCGTGGCCTTCCCTTCTGTTTACTGACCCACATTTCATTTTCAGGAGTTGTTCATAGGGCTAAGTTTTGAACCCTTGTTATACAGTCAGTTAAACTTCTCTCTGTGAACTGGGGACCACTGTGTCAATCAGAGATTATTGGCAGAAGCTAGTCAGTCATAAAATGGAAACTTCAGTTCTCTACATGTTACTGTAAAATTAGATGTGGTGTCAAGCATTTTCCACAAGTTGCTGCTCTTCCTTTTCATCCCTCAGAGTGAGCCTTTGCTATTCTTCAGAGCCATAATAAGAGTAGGTCTTAATATCTTAGGCTTTCATGCCTTGGAACTTGTGTCTGAGTCTTGTCTCAAGAAAACTATACTTATTCCAAAAGAAGTGATCTTTCTTCCTTCCTGCCATCTTGCATCTCCACGAGTTTACTGGGAAAAATGATCCTCGCTTCAGTGTAAGTGTTCAGCCATAAGAATGGGCTGGAGTCCATGACAAACGAACAATAGTCTGACTAGAAAGCAATTTTTATCAACAGTGCTATTCAATCTATAAAAAGAAAAGGGCATGTCTCTTATGAATAATTGGCCCCATTGTTGTGCTAAAGTGTATTGAGTTTTTTTTTTTTTTGCTCTTTTTGAGTTTTGAGTCATTCCACTGGCCTCCCTAGGTTTTAGTGTCTACTTTGTTTATTAAATATGATTAAATTATTTTACTTTCTAGTTTCCTGAAGGTGGAAAGGATTTTTGAATTTGTTTCAAATTTTCTGCTCACATGGTCTATTTCAGATGTCATTTGCTCACCACCCTCTCCTGATACCCACACTAATCTTGGCTTTATTATCTTGTCCAAATTGAGGAGACATTGTCCCAAAGAGAAAATCAATGCTCTACTTCAAAGAATTCATTCTTATTTCATTTTGAGACAAGGTATTGTTAAGTTGCCCGGCCAGCTTCAAACTTGTGAATCTCTTGCTTCAGCACACTAAATAGCCTGGATTACAGATGTGTGCCACAAGTTCTGGCTGGAGAATTCTGATGCATAGAGTGATCTCTCTCTCTCTCTCTCTCTCTCTCTCTCTCTCTCTCTCTCTCTCTCCCTTTTCTCTCTCTCTCTCTCTCTCTCTCTCCCCCCCCAGCGGTACCGGGATCAAGCTCACAACTGCATGCTTACAAGGCAGGTGCTTCTGCCACTGAGCTAAATCTCTAGCCCCTTGACATCTCTCTTTAATCTGACATACAGCTCCTTTTTAGCATTAGCCAGAAAGGAGAACATATTCTGGTGCTTTATTTCTTCCTGTCCTTTGAAACTTCGTTTTCAGAATTGAGGCTTGGTTCGTGTTATCTCTTTCACCCAATCATTACACCTCTGTGACTAAGATGTATTTATTTCTCCCTTGAAGAATCACAACTCTATATTTCCTGTTTTTATACATTAAGAATTGGAATGGTTAGACTTCCCTTCAGTTTGATTCTAGTTGTATTATATCTTGCATAATTTGGGAGAAATTTCTGAATTCTATTACTGTACTATGAACCAGAGTAGACAAATTTTCTTTTATATTTTTATACTTGAGAGATTAAATAAGTGGACTCCTAATGGTAGCTTGATACCAGTAACTGGTTCTCTTTGGCTTATCCTCCATTTTCCCATAAACTAACTCAGATTGTTTGCTCTGTACCAGGAAATCATGTGGCACAGTACTGGATTGTTCGGAGTGCTTGCTATCTTCCCCTCTGTCTAAATTCTAATATTTACAACCCAACTCAAATTATTCCTTCTCTATTAAAATCTTCTGCAGTCATTCTGTCTTAATGGGATATGATGTAGGTGTCTTCAAAACAGCAGTACAATATAGACAGTTGAACATTACTTTGAACATGTTAACCATTTTATGCTTGAACAAATGATTGACAAATTAATCAAGATTGTTCACAGGGCTATTTTTATTGTTGTATATTCCAGACGTACTAGTACATAAAACAAATATTAAGGCACATGAAAACTCAAATAAGCACAAATATAGTTATAATGAGGGACCTCAATACAGTACTGTCACAAATACAGCTCAACTAGCCAAAAAGCAATGAAATATTAAAACAAATAATTTTTTTGGTACAAGGAATCAAACTCATGACCTTGAACTTTCCAGGCAGGTGCTGTATTGCTGAGCTATTTCCCTGATTTGAACCAAACTTGAACAAATGGACTTAGTATATTTCTACAGTGTTCCAACCCACAATACACATTCTTAACTGTACACAAGATGTTCTCCAAAATAGACAACATATTAGATCATAGACTGTGCTCAAGTGAATGCAAAGTAATTGAAATTATCCTATGAATGTTATCAAACCATAGTGCATTGAAATTTGAAATCAACAGTAAAATAAATCACATGAACATCATAAACTCATAGAAATTAAACAATGTCTCCTAAACAACCAATGGGTCACAGATGAAATTAAGGAAGAAATTAGACAGTTTCTACATTATACTGATAATGCCAATACAATCTACTAGAACTTATGGGATACAATGAAAGCATTTCCAAAAGGGAAATTTATGGATGCAACTTCCTGTATCAGGAAAAGTGACCTCAAATAAGCAACTTAATGTTGAACATCTAGCTTCTAGAAAAAGAGCAAGTCAATCTAAAGCTCATATGAGGGAAGAAATTAAAAAGATGAGAGCAAAAACTAATGCAATGGAGACTAAGAAAACAACACAATCACTGAATTGAAGAACTGGTTCTTTGAAAGACTAAATAAAATTAAAAACACTTATCTAACCTTATCAAAAAATGGGAAAAAGACTCAAATTTATGCAATTAGGAACGAAAAGGGTAAAATCACAACAGATCTTGCAGAAATCCAGAAGATCTTTGATACCTACTTTGAGAAACTGTGTTCTCATAAGATGGAAAACACAGAACAAATGGACAGATTCCTATACATATGACTTACCAAAGCTGAATCAAGAATATATAAAAATTCTGAATAACCCAGTATCAGTCAATGAATCTGAAGATGTAATCAAGACCCTGCCAACACTCTAAAATGAGGAACGAGACAAGGATGTCCTCTATCACCACTCCTATTCAATATAGTTCTAGAAATATTAGCCAGAGCAATCACACAAGAGGGAGAAATAAAAGGAATAAAAATAGAAAAGATAAATTATCATTATTTGCAGACGACATGATACTCTACATAGAAGACCCCAAAAACTCCATTAAAAGACTAATAGAGGTAATAAACTCAGCAGCATAACTGGATACAAACTAAACACTCAAAAATCAATAGCATTACTGTACATAAACAAAAAAGTCACTGAGAGAGAAATTATGGAAATATTGCCTTTCACAATAGCATCCAAAAAAATGAGATACTTAGGAATCGACCTAAGAATGTAAAAGATCTATATGCTGAAAATTACACTACTCTAAAAAAGGAGATTAAAGAGGATATTAGAAAATGGAAGGATATTCCTTGCTATTGGTTAGGAAGAACCAACATTATGAAAATGGCCATACTCTCAAAACTGTTATACAGATTCAAAGCAATCCCAATCAAAATACCATCAACATACCCTACAGATCTAGAGAAAACATTCCTAAAATTCATTTGGAAACAGAAGAAAAATAGAATAGCAAAAGCAATTCTGGGCAACAAAGGCATGACAGGAGGCATCTTAATTCCTGACTTGAAACTATACTACAAAGCCACAGTAATAAAATCAGCATGGTACTGGCAAAGAAATAGATCTGAGGCTCAATGGAACAAATTAGAAGATACAACACTGCTACAAAGATACTCAGCCACCTTATATTTGACAAAGGGGCTAAACATGTTCACTGGAAAAAAGATAGCCTTTTTAATAAATGGTGTTGGAGGTGGCAGCAGCGTCTGGGAGCTCCGCCCAGCCTGCAGGAACTTTCTCCCTGACTTGGGGACCAGGCTGGCTCCCCACCGGACCAGAGACCAGGCCGGAAGGGTGAGTGTAACAGCGGCGGCTGGGAGCCCCGCCCAGCCTGTGGGAACTTTCATCCTGACCTGGGGACCCAGGCCAGTTCCCTACCGGACCCAGGGACCAGGCCAGATCAGAGACTGTGGCAGCAGCAGCTGGGAGCTCCACCCAGCCTGCAGGAACTTTCACCCGGACCTGGGGACCCAGGCCCGTTCCCCACCAGACCCGGGGACCAGACCAGATCAGAGACTGTGGCACTGGCTGCTGGGAGCTCCGCCCAGCCTGAAGAGATACTCTTCCTGGTCTGAGGAACAGGCCATAGTTCCCTGCTGGGTCCAGTGAGTGGGGCCATCGCAGGGTACTCCATCCCAGTCTGGTGAATCTCTCTCCCACACCTGGAACAACACTTGAAGCTCCCAAATACAGAAAAATGACAAAACGAAAGTCCAAAATGCAATCTCAAACATCCAGCCCATCTCAAGAAAGCCCAGGAGCCATGTGCATAGAAGAAAACACATGTCACATGATTGAAATACCTGAAAAATGGTAACTGAAATAAAGAAGCAAGTATGGGAAGCCTTAAAGGAATTCAAACTAGAAATATTCTCTCAGATGAAAGAAGAATTGATAAAAGAAATGAAGCAGATGCTAAACATAGCTAAAGAAGATGCAGTTAAAAAATTGGAGGAACTAAACAAAAAGATAGAATCCCTGGATGAACAATATAAGAAACAAACAGAATACATAAAATAGATGCAAAGAGATATACAGGAAATCAAAAACTCCATTGAAAGTTGTAAAAACCACCTCAATGAATGTGAAGATAAAATCTCAGACCTTGAAGACAAGATTGCAACAAGTGAACAGAAAAGAAAAGATCTTTTAAAAATAACAAGAAATCAGGAAATAACAATTCAACACCTACAGGATGACGCAAAGAGAAACAACATAAGGTTGATAGGGATAAATGAAAAAGAAGGGGACAACATAAAGGATGTCAAGAGGATATTTAGAGAAGTAATATCTGAAAATTTCCCAAACATGAGATTGGAAACTGATATCAAGATCAATGAAGCATATAGAACTCCAAATAGTCACAACCAAAATAAATACACCCAGACATAAAAGAATAGAATATTAAAAGCTGTCAGAGAGAAAATACAGATCACCTGTAAAGGAAAACCTATCAGAATTACAGCAGACTTCTCAGCACAAACAATAAAGCCAAGAAGAGCATGGAGTGATGTATTTCAGATCCTAAAGGAAAATGATTTCCAACCTAGGCTGATGAACCCTGCAAAACTGTCCTTCAAATTTGATGGAGAAATAAGATACTTCCATGACAAAGATCAGCTGAAAAACTTCATGATCACCAAGCCAACCCTGCAAAGAATACTGAAAGACAGCCTACATACATTTAGGAAAAAACCACTAAACAAAGCAGACAGTTGAACAGAGCAGAAAGATAAATGTGCAACAGCAGAAAGATAATATGTCAACAATAAACCAATTTATAGCAGTTCTTACTACTAATGTAAATGGTCTCAATACACCAATTAAAAGAAACAGACTGGCAGAATGGATCAAGAAACAAAATCCAACCATATGCTATCTACAAGAAACCCACCTAACTCAAAAGGATACTCACAGACTCAAAGTCAAAGGATGGAAAACAACACTCCATGCAACAGAACCCCCCCCCCAAAAGCAGGGGTAGCCATTCTGTTTGCAGACAAAGTCAACTTCAAGCCAATAATGATCAGAAAGGATAAAGAAGGTCACTACATACTGGTTAGGGGAAAACTCCAAGAGGAAGAGATAACTATCTTAAATATATATGCACCAAACTGCAGAGCACCCAGTTATATAAAACAAGTACTAACAGAATAGAAAAACCAAATCAGCAGTAACACAATTCTGACAGGAGATCTTAACACACCATTGACACCAATGGCCAGATCAACCAAACAGAAAATCAACAAAGAAATAAAAGAACTGAATTGCACTTGTGAACAAATGGACTTAATAGACATATACAGAGTATTCCATGCAACAACAACAGAATACACATTCTTTTCAGCAGTACATGGGTCCTTCTCTAAAATAGACCATATATTAACTCACAAAACATATTTAAATAAATGCAAAAGAGTTGAAATTATCCCTTGCATGCTATCGGACCATACCGCCATGAAATTAGTAATTAACAATAAAAGATACTGCAAAAATCCCACAAACACATGGAAATTGAATAACACACTCCTGAGTAATCAGTGGGTCACAGAGGAATTTAAGAAATTAAGCAATACCTACAAACAAATGAAAATACAGATACAACTTACCGGAATCTATGGAATGCAATGAAAGCTGTCCTGAGAGGAAAATTTATTGCACTGAGCTCCCACATCAGGAAAACAGAACGAATACAAATAAACAACATGATGCTACACATCAAACAGCTAGAAAAAGAAGAGCAAGTCAAGCCCAAAGCCAAAAGAAGAGAGGGAATTATAAAAATCAGAGCAGAAATCAATGCAATAGAGACTAAGAAAACAATCCAAAGAATCAACGAATCAAAGAGTTGGTTCTTTGAAAGAATAAATAAAATCAATAAGCCCCTAGCCAACCTTATTAAAAAAGGGAAGAAAGAGCTCAAATCCATGCAATAAGAAATGAAAAAGGTGAAGTCACTACAGACTCAATAGAAATACAGAAGATCATCAACACCTATTTTGAAAACCTCTACTCTCAAAGGTTTGATAACACAGAAGAAATAGACAGATTCTTGGAAACATATGAAGTACCAAAGCTAGATCAAGAGGATGTAAAACTGCTGAATAACTCAATCTCTATCAGTGAAATTGAACATGTAATTAATTCCTTACCTACAAAGAAGAGCCCAGGCCCAGACAGATTCACTGCAGAATTCTACAAGAAATACAAAGAAGACCTAATACCGACACTCCTCAAACTCTTCAATGAAATTGAAAGGGAAGCAATCCTTCCTAAGTCATTCCTGGAAGCAAATATCACTCTAGTACCAAACCCTGAGAAAGACTCAACTGAAAAAGAGAACTATAGACCGATCTCCCTAATGAACACAGATGCAAAAATCCTCAATAAAATATTGGCAAATAGGATGCAGCAAATCATCAAGAAGATTATACACCATGACCAAGTGGGATTCATCCCAGGCATGCAGGGATGGTTCAACATATATAAATCAATAAATGTAATCCACCATATCAATAAAGCCAAAAGTAAGAATCACATGATCATTTCCATAGATGCAGAAAAAGCCTTTGATAAGGTTCAACATTCATTCATGATAAGAACTTTACAGAAAATTGGAATAGGTGGTCTTTACCTCAATATAATAAAGGCTGTCTATGACAAACCAACAGCCAGTATCATACTAAATGGCCAAAAATTGAAAGCCTTTACTTTAAAATCAGGCACAAGACAAGGATGTCCTTTATCACCACTCCTATTTAATATAGTACTGGAAGTACTACCAGAGCAATTAGACAAGAGAGAAAAATAAAAGGGGTAAAGATAGGAAAAGAAGAATTTAAATTGTCATTATTTGCAGATGACATGATACTCTATGTAAAAGACCCCCTAAACTCCATTGAAAGACTCTTAGATGTAATAAATTCAGTAATGTAGCTGGGTACAAAATCAATACTCAGAAATCAATAGCATTCTTATACATGAACAACAAAATCACAGAGAGAGAAATAAGAGAAGCCACACCCTTCACACTAGCAAGCAAAAAAATGAAATATTTAGGAATTACTCTTATGAAAGAAGTGAAAGACCTATACAGGGAAAATTATAATACACTGAAAGAAGAAATTGAAGATGATCTCAGAAAATGGAAAGACATCCCATGTTCATGGATAGGAAGAATAAGCACTGTGAAAATGGCCATTCTCCCAAAACTGTTATACAGATTCAATGCAATCCCAATAAAAATCAACATACCTTATAGATCTAGAGAAATTACTCCTATGGTTCATCTGGAACCAGAAGAGACCTAGAATATCAAAGGCAATTCTAAGCAGCAAAGACAAAGCAGGAGGCATCACAATCCCTGACTTGAAGTTATACTACAAAGCAACAGTAGTAAAATCAACATGGTATTCAAAACAGAGCAGAGGATCAATGGAATAGATTAGAAGATACAACCACAACTACAAACACACTCAACCACCTTATCTTCGATAAAGGAGCCAAGCAGGTTCACTGGAAAAGCAACAGTCTTTTTAATAAATGGTGTTGGAAAAACTGGCTCTCCATTTACCGAAAACTAAAACTCGACCTAAGCCTATCACCATGTACTAAATTAAAATCTAAATAGATCAAAGATCTGAATATTAAAACAGAAACACTAAATCTATTGGAATTAGTTAGAAACCTTGAAGACATAGGGGTAGGTAGAGAATTCATGAACAGGACTCAAACTGCACGGGAAGTACTTCCCAGAATCAATAACTGGGACCACCTCTTATTAAAAAGTTTCTGTAAGTCAAAAAAAATCTCCAGCATAATGAAAAGAAAACCTACAAATTGAAAAAAAATCTTAGTGAACTCCCCCTCAGACAAAAGACTTTTGTCTAAAACATATAAAGAATTAAAAAAAAATCAGACCCCCCAAATTCAAAGATCCAATCCAAAAATGGGCATCTGAGATGAATACACTCTTCTCAGAGGAAGAAATACAAATGGCAAATAAATACATGAAAAAATGTTCATCATCATTGGTTGTTAGGGAAATGCAAATTAAAACCACACTGAGATTCCATCTCACTCCTGAAAGGATGGCCAGGATTAAGAAAACCAACAACAACAAGTGCTGGAGAGGCTGTGGGGAAAAAGGAACTCTCCTACACTGTTCGTGGGAGTGTAGACTGGGACAACCTTTGTGAGGTCAGTCTGGAGATTTCTCAAAAAGCTGGGATTGGAAGTCCCATTTGTTCCAGCTATTCCACTTCTAGGCATCTTCCCAGAAGAACTGAAAGCATCATACCACAGTGATATATGCGCACCTATGTTTATAGCAGCACAATTTGTAATTGTCAGATCTTGGAAACAACCCAAATGTCCATCAACTGAGGAATGGATAAAAAAGCTGTGGTATTTCTATACATTGGAGTACTACTCAGCTATAAAGAAGGTCACATTGAGGTATTTATCAATAAATGGGCACAGCTTGAAACCATACTCATAAGTGAACTAAATCAAACTCGCATCTGTGAACACTGAATAGTTTCCCTAGTGTAGGAAATGATTCAAATATACAAAAGTATGTGATAACCATGATTCCCCATTATGTGGCCTTGAAGCCTTATAAAATTTTCACTCATTAATTGGAATGGCTTTATTCTAGGCTCTTTGATATTATAGCCTGTGATGCAATGAACAGCTACTTTGAAGAAAATAAGACATCATAATAGCTAGTGCTGATTTAATACCATCCTGTCTTAAAGCCGCACCAAACTATGGCTCTTCTGTCTCCATTGATTTTGTCATGTTGTAGCTTGCTGGATTTTATCATAGGTGGTAGTATAAACAAAAATTGTTATAGGCAAAGACACAATATAAAAACCATTGATCATTTTTTCTGTTAGCGATTCTACTCTACAATGCTTTCATCCATTTGAATGGTGTTACACAGTCTTGATATGTTTGATGCTATAGCATATGAAGTTATATTCAAATATTTCAAAGAAAAAGACACTATGGTAATTACTATTAAGTTGGGTTATTTGGTGGTGAAGCTCTAGGTTGCTGAAAGTGTCATGCTTTAACCTGTAGTGTTATGTTGTTATGCCTCCTTTTATCTCATCCTCTCCCTTATTCATTAAAAAATTATTTAATTTTTCAAATTTCTTTTTTAAACTAAGGGGAAAAATCAAAAATCTAGGAGGATATATTATAGTAACTTTTTTGATTTCCTATCAAATTTAAGTCCTGTAATACCCCCGTTATCTTGTCTTGACTGATTAGACTCTATTCTGCTCTGTATGAAAGTATCAAGTATCAGAGTATAGGCAACTACTTTAAAGGCAATAAGATTCACTATGATGCCCATTCTGGTTTGACTATTATCCTCTTTTGAGGTGCTGTAAGATTTACAAAGTTTAGGTTTTATTGGTCTTGTTCTCTACTGTTATGTTTAACTTTATAATACCTAATGAGATAGACAATTCTTCTTAAGGATACAAGAGGCATTATGGTAACCGGTGTTGATAACCTTGTACTCTGTTTTTACCTCATGCGCTATGTCTATCCTTGGTTTTGACGGACAGCTTTGTTTTATCATGCTTGATTTTATTCTCTTACAAAAAAAAAGTAATAAGATCTAAGGGAGCAATAAAGCCCAAAATGTGTAAATTTTGTTGTAATAAAGAGAGGGAAAGAAAAGTGCCCTGAAGGATACAACAGCAAGGGTGTTTAGGTGTGTTACATAGAAGACCATATTAATATTTTGGATTGGATTACTGAACACAACTGTTTACAGTCTCACTGTTTGAATGGTCGGCTTGTGTGCTTTGATCCAGTGACCTGAAACACCATTTCTAAGATGATAGCGAGTAATCTATTAACTGGTGATAGCATACTGTTTTTTTGCTTTTCTGTAGTTCTGTATTACTTATACCCTTACACTGTTTTGTTTTGTTCTGCTTTTTTTCTCTTTTTCCTTTTAAATAAAATATTTAAAAAAAAATAAATGGTGTTGGAAAAGTTGGCTTTCTACATGCTGAAGACTGAAAATAGACCCATGCATATCACCATACAGTAAACTAAAGTCAAAATGGATTAAGGATCTAAACATTAAAACAGAAATACTAAATCTACTGGATGACAAGATATGTAGAAATCTTGAAACATATGGGTAGGGAGAGAATTCTAAAAAGTTTCTGCATTTCAAAAAAAATCACCAACCAAGTGAAAAGAAAATCCACAGAATGGGAAAAAAATTTAGCCAACAATCCCTAAGACAAAGGACTTATATCCAGAACATATAAGGAACTGAAAAACATCAAACCCCCCAAATTCAAAGACCCTCTGAAAAAATGAGTTTTGGAGATGAACGTACAGTTTTCAGATGAAGATATACAAATGGCAAATAAATACATGAAGAAATGTTCACCATCACTGGCCATTCGAGAAATGCAAATTAAAGCAGCATTGAGATTTCATCTCACCCCGGAAAGAATGGTTGCCATCAAGAAAACAACTGATGACAAATGTTGGCGAGGATATGGGGAAAAAGCAATACTTCTCCGTGTTGGTGAGAGTGCAAACTGGTGAACCTTTGTGAAAATCATTAAAGAGATTCCTCAAAAAACTAGGATTAGAGGTTCCATTCAATCCAGCTATTTCCCTCTTGAGTATTTTCCCAGAAAAATTGAAAAGGTTGTATCACAGAGATATATATGCACCCATGTTCATAGCAGGATAATTTGTGATAGCTAAATCTTGGAAACAACCAAAATGCCCATCAACTGCAGAGTGGATAAAAAAAAAATGTGGTATTTTTATACAATGGAATACTACTCAGCTATAAAAAGGATGATCTTGAGGCCTTTATAGGTAAATGAAGGCAACCTGAGAATATCCTCATTAGTGAAATAAATAAGACTTACCTTAGTAAATATCACATTGTCTCTCTAGTGTAAAAATAATAAAAACTGACAGAATAATGGATCCAAAAAGTATAATAGATATTGTAAAAGGGAAGGAAAGTGCTCTAAAGGGAATAATGGTATGTATAGTATGTAAGACAGATGACCGTATTACTGAATTTCTGTTGGAACATTGAGCATAAGGATTTGTACTGTCAGTGTTTGAGTGTCTAGCCACTATTAATGCTTTGATTTTGTGACTTGGCAACTATTTTTTAAGATGACAATTGATAATGTATCAACTAGTGATTTTATGATATTTTGAAAATTTGTATTCTACACTTTTTTGTTTTTCTATTTTCTTTAATTTTCTTTTCTTTCTTTGAAAAAAGAGAACAATAATAACAATTATTAACATAATATACAACATAATAACAATTGTTAAATTTCTTCCATTCTGTTTTGAAAACTTATATTGTTATTGTTTTGGGTTTGCTGTTGTTATTTATTGCTTTTCTTTTCTGACTTTTTTCTTTTTAAAATAAAAACACCCTACCAACAAAGAAAAGCCCAATCTTGATGGTTTTACTTCTGAATTTTACAAGAAATTTAGAGAAAAATTAAAAATGGGCATCTGAGGTGAATTTCTCAGATGAAGAAATACAAATGGCAAATAAGTATATTAAAAAATGCTCACCGTAATTGGTCACTAGAGAAATGCAAATTAAAACAACACTGATATTTGGTCTCACCCCAGAAAGAATAGCCAAGATCAAGAAATTAACCAAAAACAAATGCTAGAGGGTCTATGTGGAAAAAGAAACCTTCCTGCATCATTAGAGGGAGTGTAGACTGATGCAACCACTTGAAATCAGTGTGGAAATCTCATAAAGCTAGGATTAGCAGTTCCATTCAATTCAGCTATCCTGCTTCTGGGCATTTTCCCAGAAGAATTGAAAAAAACCATACCACAGAGATATATGTGCACCCATGTTTATAGAAGTGCATTTTGTAATAGCCAAATCTTGGAAACAACTCAAATGCCCACCAACTGAGGAATGGATAAAAAAAGATGTGTTTTTATACAATGGAGTACTAGTCAACTATGCAGAAGGATCACATTGAGGCTTTTATAGGTAAATGGATGCAACTTGAGACCATACTTATAAGAGAAATAAGTCAGACTCATGTGTAAATACCATATTGTCTCCCTAATGTAAGAATCATCTTGGCAGAAAGGTGTGACAGAGGAGAGCTGATCTCATGGTAGCCAGGAAACAGAGAAGGTTGGAAAGACACAGACAGGAGGAGGCCAGGGGCAAGACATATCTTTCCAGTTACACCTCCAAAGATCTACTTCCTTCAACCAGGCTCTATCTTCTAAAAGCACACTCTGCTATGAATTCATAAATGGGTTAAACCATGGATAAGCACCCTCTCTTAGTTACTTTTTACACATCACTGAGATAAAGTACCTGACACCCAAAATTAAGAAAGGAAAGGTTTATTTCTTACAGTTCTTGGAGTTTTCAGTCCATACTCACTTGGCTCACGGCAGCGTGGCATTGTGGGGCAGCCATTCCTGACTGCTGTAAACAGCAAGACATGAACCAGAAAGAGAGAGATATACCTTCTTTATGCCAATACATCCTATCCTGACTCCACTCCAAGGTGAGTGTAGCACTCACACCACCAATCCAAGCACTAGACAACAAACCAATCACAAATGCTAGATTTGGTCAAGTCCATAATGGCATGAAGCTTGGGGGCCACTGACAGAAACTATGACATTCCACCCCTGGCCCCCAAAGACTCATGCATATCCATTATACAAAAGACATTTAGTCCATCTCCAAGAGTTGCCAAAGTCCTAAAAAGTTCATCACTGCTGAAAAGTTCAAGTCTCAAGTCTTTCCGAAATCTATGGCAAACTCTTAACTGTAACCCCCTGTACAAATGAAACAAAGTTAAACATTTCCAAAATGCAAAGGCACAAGATAAACATTCCAAAAGTTACAAACAGGGGAATATAAAGCATTGGAAACAAAGCAAGTCCAACATCCAGTAGCCTGACCAATAAGTCCTAGAGTTCCATGTTCAGTATTTGAAGCATTCTGGTTGCAAGCTCCAAAAGACTTGGATGGTCCCACCCCCACGGGGCTTCCAGGGATTGCAGCTACCACAGCTTCTCTCTTAAGCCCCCTCTGCTCAGTTTTTGCAGCTTTCCTTGGATGATCCATGTTCCTGGCTTTTCCAAACTTCTGGGGTCTCCACTGCACCTTTGGCTTCACCCTTTTATCTTTACATATTGCCCTCTCAGGGGCACACTGCTTGGCTTCCCAGGCCCTTTGCACTCAGGGTTGAAGCCATCTTACCTTCAGAATTTGTGCATTTTCCTTGAACCTAATATCAGCTCCATTTGGATGCCACCAAGGTTTGCTGCCAGCTGGAGCAGTAGCCAGGCTTTTCTCTCTCTTGGCTGTAGGGATTGAGTGCCTGGATCACTGGGCTCTGTGAACCTGAATGTGAGGAAAAGCTTCTCTATGTCGCTGCCATTCTGGAGCCTGGTGCAGCTATCTTCTGGATCCTCATGTGGCCTCTGCCACCATTCTGGAGCATGGTGCTCTGCAGCTTTGTCCTCTGAGCAAAGTCTTTCACCTTCGTAGTTTAGAGGCTGCAAAAGATGAGTACATGCTGCTTCCTGGGATGCCCCCAGCCATCTTTTAAGTTTCTCAATAGTGGAGACTTCAGCTCTATTTTTACAGTCCAAATCTTTCTGGCCAAACTCACAATAGTTTTGTCACTGACTCTATATTCGACTGCCTTGGAATTTCCTTTGCCAGATTAATCAGTCATCCACCCTTAATCTCAGTCTCAGGCAAAGTCTCTGAACAGGAGCAAAATGCAGACAAATTTTCTGCACACCATAACCATGGTCGGGAGTCCAAAAACCAGTATGGTCCTTCTTCCCAGTGGAAACCTCCCAAGCCTGGTCTTTACTGGCAGGTATGCTATCAACCTTCTCATCTTCTGAGCTCTGACTAGAATCTCCCATGCAAAACAGCCTAAGCTGTTCCTGCTTTTTGCATTCAGGCAACATCTCTGAACCTTTCCAAGCTCTTCTCACAAGCCATTTCCAAAGGTTTTTGAACCACATGATCAGGTTTAGTCATAGCAACAACCCCACTCCACTGGTACCAAATTCTTAGTCACTTTTCACTCATTGCTGAGACAAAATACCTGACACCCAAAATTAGGGAAGGAAAGGTTTATTTCTTACAGTTCCTAGATTTTTCAGTCCATACTCACTAGGCTCCACGGCAGCATGGCATGGTGGGGCAGCCATTCCTGACTGCTTCAAGCAGCAAGACATGAACCAGAAAGAGAGAGAAACACATCTTCTTCCTGCCAATACATTGTATCCTGGCTCCATCCCTAGGTGAATGCAGCACACCACCAATCTGAGCACTAGACAACAAACCAATCATAAATGCTAGATTTGGTCAAGTCCATGATGGCATGAGGCTTGGGGACCACTGACATACACCGTGACACAGCCCCATGATTTAATCACTTTCTGAAAGCCCCATCTCTGAATCATGAGATGAGGGGGGTGCTTTTTGATTCAAAATATAGTACAAAGTAAATGGAATAAATCCAAACAATGGGAGATAGTAATATATAGTGTACAGCCAAGAAAACTAAAGGCCTTGGGAGGGAGGAATAATAAGTCATATTCTTCTACTCAAATATGAATAAAGTTGAAAGATGGGCAGTTATAAAACCCTAATAACTGATAATCTTTTTTTTTTTATCGGTACTGGGGATCGAACTCATGACCGCCTGTTTGCAAGGCAGGCGCTTATGCCACTGAGCTAAATCCCCAGCCCCAAAACCCAAATAACTGAAAGCCATGTTGTCTTTAGTCTTTTCTTATCCTTTAAGAAATAATATCTTGTGAAGTGAGAATATTGATTTGATGTTGACTCTTCCCATTTATTTCCCTTCTGTTAGATTCAAGTGAAATTAAATCCAGTAGGTTTTATTAAAAACAGTATGATCCTATTGATGTAAATATCATTTATTGTACCTACCTATTTGTAGTGGATTGGTAACTGGTGGTCAACTTAAACAACAGCTGAATAAAATCAGCATGGTACTGAGCGTGAACGGCCCACCTGAGGACTGTTGCCAGCACAATAAAGAGACCTGGAGAGGAAGCAGCAGCACTGTGCATCCATCTAGAATCAATGCTGTTGTTTGGAGCTGTTGGCTCTCCTGGAGGAGCTTGTCATGCTGGCGCCCCTAACATTTACTTGACCATTACCAATGGAGGAGCTCAGGACCTTGCCACTGAGAATGTTATAAAATTACTTCAAAAGTAGATGATTCCTTTTCATGGTCTTACTTTCAGTGGAAATTGGAAGTGTAATCACTACTCACTTCCTGGCTTTGTCTTCTACCTGTTTTCTGAGTGGAGAGGATCCAATTTTAATGCATGGTTTGTGTCTTTCTCCTGAAAATGATAGGAAGAAAGAATTGCAAAGCGTTGCTGTGTTCTTCATCAGGAAGGTAGTTGTAGATAGAATATTTTGTCCTTCAAATATAAAACTAGCCTTCATAGGTGGAAAGAAAGACTATGATTTTTGCCAAAATTACTTGCAAAGCCAGCTTACTTTTAGACTCATGAGAATGGCAAAATCTTGAGGTCTTCTGCTCTGTCTCCTGTGGTTAAGTAGGATACTGCATTAGCAATCGTCCACTTTCTGTCATGTTTTCCTCCTCTTCTCCCTTCCTCTCTGTCCTTCTTACTCCTTTTGTGGAACTTTCTTAGCCTCTTTCCAGATTGCTGCTGTATTGCAGTTCAGCTCTTAAATGTCTCCCAAAGGATAATATGCTAAAGTGTTGGTCCATAGGCTGGGGTGCTACCGGGAAGGGCTTTGTCAGGAGTATGTATGGATTCCAGCTAAGTTTTAATTAGTAACTCTACATTTTCTTTCACTTGATATGGCCATATTGTGCCATGATGTTAGTTTCTGGTTTTATTTTTTGTGTTTTGTATAGTGGAAAATCCAGCTGACTTAGAAACTTGGGCTCGTGCATAGACATTGCTAGAATAGTTAAAGGTATGGGATGTTATGGTGGGTGATCCAGGGCTCTGGTAGATCAGCCTTGTTTTCTCATTGTCACGGATCCTATGCAGAGTGGGAATGGGGTAAAGTGTTTCCAAAGGATCCCAACGGGAGCCACTAGACTCTTCCTAGATTCTGTGGGGCCTAGAACCTTTGATTCTGGTGATTAGTACTGAAGTTTGTCAAGGAAAATAGATTGTAGAGTTATGCTGGAGGAAGATCTCTGGCCCGAGTTTTAGATCATTTTGCTTAGTGGTTCTGAGCTATACGTGGGCATATTTTTCTGAAACTCCTCATTAGAAAACAGGAGCCTTGTAGTGATGAATCTGGCCTATTTCCAGTGAGGTTGGCTTGATGTTGCTTCTAGAAGCTCCAGGTTATATTTGGGCTTTGTACACCTAGTATGGCAATAACAGCAAGCAGTCCTGGTGGATTTAGGTGTATGCTGGCTATAGAGGGATTTAATCTCTTGCATCAGCAGTCTAGCAGCAGGTCCACTGGCATCAAATTTACACTCCAAAATGAAGACAATAGGACTTTGGCCTTGCTCTCTGTTGTCGACTCAGTGGCTCCTTGGGAAAGGGAGAGCTACCTCATTAAAGAGAGAATGGCTAATAGTGAAGAAAACTTTAATAGTGTATGAATATTTAATGGTCAAAGCAAAAGAGAGTGTGGGGAACATGTCCCTAGTGAAACAGAGACTGGAAGCAAGTAATCAGTGTTTTAGAAGGGTGACAGCTTAGTTGAAAGCTACAGAGTCAGGGGCAAGGTTTCAACAGTGAAGGATTTAAGCTCTAAGGTGTAGCCCTGTTTCTCTAGAAACTATCATCCATTTGGGGGTGGGCTCTTCTCAGAGAAATCCTGTGGAATACATATAGAATCAACTTATAGAACTGATTCTGTTACTGGATAGTTCTAGTTCTTACTACTATCAGTGGTGCACAAGAAACCACATGGCACAGGCTTTATGTGAACAAGATGCTGGATTTATTTTGTCTGGGTGCAGACAGGCTGATATTTTAGCAGCTGGCTGGAGTAGAAGTTAAGTTTTTATGGGGTTTGGGAATTGGTTTATAATCTCAATCTGGGTGGAATATTCAGGGTCAAATTTCCCAGGATGATCAGCACAGACATGTAGATAATACTGGATTTCCTGGTGCCAAGAAGTTTGTAAGTCTTGTTCTAAATTTTCTTAATGGTCATCTGTTCTGTTTGCTGAGTGCAGCATCATTCTTTCATGGTTTCCTGTTGTTTATAGAGGGTGGCATATTTGCTGAGAGAGTCTCTTTCAGGTCAGGGATAACATTCCTCTCTTTCTGTTATATACAGAGAAGGGCAGGACTGTGAATGGTGTTTCTCATGGTTACTTTGTGCATGACTGCCTGGAGATGGTCAGACTCCCAGATATCTGACTTAAATGTTATTCTTAGCTCCACTAAGAAAGAAAAAAGACAAATTTCACGTTATTAGGGGACTGGGCAGAACCTGTGAGACCAGTGGACAGGCACACCCTATCTCCACAGTTGGACCATTTTTATTAGCAAGTGAGCACAGGAGGAGTGGTAGACTTTTCCTGAAATAGTGACCATGACAGACAAGGAAAAGTTAGTGGGGGACAAGTTTGTCCCTACACCCAGATGCCTGCAGTCTTTATATCATCCTCAGCAGATGTCATCTTGCCTTAGGAGTGCTGTGGTTCCTAGCTTTCTCTGCACAGTCTGGAATCACGGCAGCCTTCAATATACCTCCCTGTTCCTGAAGTGAGGTCACATTGGCCTCAAGATCATGAGGCCCCAGTCATGTAGCCTGGTGCTCAACATGTGACAGATGGGGGCAGCATGGGCAGCCTGATTGGATGAGAGCTTCTAAAGTATGAAGCTATATCAAGGAGTGATTAGAGCCAGCATCTGTCAGTTTGTGACTGCCTGAATAATCCTTAAAATTGTGAGAAAAATCTGAGGAGGCATGGTCCAAAGAGAAGAAGAATAATACAGACAGGAGGTCCAGTTAGTGGAAGGAGCCATGAGGCTCAGAACCAAATGTTAGTCCCAGAGTCCTAGAGGTGCTATCTGATTTCTGAAGCCATTTCTCTCAGGCTTTTGGCTGTGTCTCACACAATACCTGACTGGCTGGTGTGAAAGCAATGTTCCTTCCAAAGGAAGAGGCATAATCTGCCTTTCTCAGCAGTGAGGAGATCTAAACCTCTATTCTTTTGGAGGGTCACTGCTACTAGGGAGACGATTTGGTTCCATAATATTGGAGTCAACTATTTCCTGAGGTTGTCAGAAAGATCTTGGGAGAGGCAGGAGTAGCAGGTCAGGGAGATAGATAGGCCTGCAACGCCTGTCCCTGTAGCAGCTGATACCAGGCTCTACATTGTTAGACCTGGGCCCAACAGCAACAAAGGGGCTCTAGTTTTCTAGGGCAATAATATAATTTTGGGGTGAGGTATGTCAGTGTGCAGGTGTCCATTGGATTAAAAATGGGATGGATTTACCCTCCACCGAAAGTTACATGGAGGTTAGAGTCCAAGATGATCCGGGTGTCTCCGAGGCCTCTGGGGAGCCTCAGTCTTTGGTTGCCAAGCCAAGAAGGTTTGGGGAGGAGCCAGTCCAAGGTTGTGACCCAGAGGCAGTGGCATGACAAAGTGAGAGCAGCACCAGAATCTGCAGTGGACTTCTCTGGTTGTGACCAGGGCCACAGAACGTGGATGAGTGAACAAAGCTGTTATTACTACAATACATCAATCGTCAAGGGAAGGCGGGTTCTTGGAGGGTTTCCTGTGACCAATGCTGGGTTTACAGTGACAGAAATCAAGGCATATCTCAGTGTGAAAGGAGTATAACTAAAGAGCAGCTGCTGTAGCAGTGGTGGGGTGAGTCTTACAGTAAGGCACAGAGAGTGTTAAAATGCAGAGAGGAGAGAGAGAGAGAGATCTTACCAGATCCGAAGCAGGCAGTCACGGTGGGAGCTGCTGAGCACTGGAGCAAGATCTGGGGGCAGTATCACCTGGTTGCTTCAGTAGGACAAAAGCCTTGATGTAGGGCCATCTAGGAGGGATTACCCTATCATGGCACCAATATGTTATCAATGAGAAACCGCTGGACACAGAATTTATGTGAGCAAAACACTGGATTTATTTTGTCTAGTGCAGACAGGCTGAGATCATGAAAGATTTCAGCAGCTGACTGGAGGAGAAGTTAGGATTTTATAGGGTTTGGGGTTGGGTTATCATTCCAAAGAATCTTGATGGAATGTTTGGGGTCAAGGTCTCCACAATGGTCAGAGCAGGTGTATAGATAATATTGGACTTCCCAGCCCCTAGGAGTTTTAAGTCTTGTCTTAAATTCCTTCAAGCCTATCTGTTCTGTTCACTGAGTACAGAATGGTGCTTTTATGGTTTCCTGTTGTTTGTGACGGACCACATGTTTGCTGAGAGAGTCTCAGATTAAACATGGCACTTACCTTAGTGATAATGTAACTGAAAACTAAAGCAACAGTAGGAATTTACAGGCAGCAGTTTTCAATAGAAAAGAAATGAAACTGACTATTCTATAGGCAGCCTTAAGAAAGAGACCGAGAAATTGGCTGTTGGATAGACAGAGAGCCAGCTCCTCCGTGGACAGCCCAGCATCTATCTGAGGATGCATTCCACTTTTCTGCAGTTCCAAAGGAACATCATTAGTTATTCAGGAGTTTTTTTCTCAAAAGAATCCAGAGCAGCAATGGTGAACCTATGGAATATGTTATTTGTTTTTCTTTTAAGATAACTAAGATATTACTGTGTGGGCTGTTTGTTTTTAAAGTATAACATCAGTATTCAGGTTTAATTGGAGTGTTGACACATTTCATGTTTTTTGTTTTTTTTTTTTGGTACCTGGGCTCTAACTTACAACCTTGTGCTTGCTAGGCAGGCGCCTGTGCTGCTAAGTTCCACTTTTTGATAAATAAGTGGATTTTGGGTTGCCGTCTGGGCGTCATCTCTAACGGGTTCACCAGAGTCTACAGACAGGGTGGAGTTTAGTTACTGTGCAAGTATGAGCTTGCATGTGGTCCAAAATGTGCTTAAGATTGTGTTGTTCCCCTCTCTAGGAAACTTTATTAGGAAAATGCATCCAAATGAGTATCTAAGGAAGTGTACGATTAGTTCTTTGTGGAATTTGTCACCGTCTTTGCCTGTACTGGTCTCATCCAGTTAGCCAAACATTCCATTTTCTTAGCTCAAAGACTAAAAATTTGCTTGCTAGATAGCTTGATTTACATTCCCCTCATTTTCCCCAGAGTTGTAGGTGTTTTCTTTTTTTTCTCTGAGGCTGTTACTTTAAGGTTCTACCATTCCCTTCCTGTCTGTGGTCCTCAAAATTAAGTTATGTAGAAACTAAAACAGGACTATTTTGAAAGAAAGAATGTCCTACTAGTGAGAGTTGGTAGCAAAGTTTGATTGAAAGACTATTTATTTAATGTTGTAAGTGACTCTGAGACAAAAAAGTTAAACTATCTTCTACAAACTCTGAGAAGGAATAAATCTGTATAACATATCTATGAGATATTAGATTATTATAAACAGTTCAAGTAATAACAATTTTAGTAACCTAGAGAATTCACTGATATGGAACAGCATTTGCCAGCCTGATGAAGTGTTAATTGCAAGGAATATAATTGCACCAAATGAGTTTATGTGAAAAGAAAATCCCTGGGAGGATTCTGGGTTCCCTTAAAGAATGGGGGTGGGCTACATGAGCACTGCAACCAAGAACTAAACAATCAGGAAAAGAGATTTTTCTTGATCTCTGAGGCTACCTGGATCTGTTTCTTTTTTCTTTACATCCACTTCATTAATCTCTCAGTTTTCACATCAACACTTTTTACTTTAGCTAATCCAGGGATGTCCAATCCCAGCTTCAAGAACTTAATGAAGGCCTGCTGAGAGCCTTGTGTCTTTTAGTTCCCATTCCCTCAGAATGCAATCTGGTTACCAATGAATTGTTTTTCTTAGGGTGTGGCTTATGCTGACCTGATCAGCTGTGGTCATGAGACCAAAATTGCTATAAATTTTATTTATTCATTAAATAAATATTTATTGAGTATTTTAAAAATGTGTCTGTTTGCTTAGGTAGTCTGCTAAGTATTAGAATTCAACCTTAAGAAAAACATACTTGCTTGAATGTTAATGCTATGGGTTTTGGGTATAATAAGGAAGATGTAGTATTGTTACACATGAATGTGTAACTAGGTGCTGGAGGGTCCTGAATGGGACCCTCTTTGGCTTTCTTGCTAATACCCACAACTTAAAGGAGAAGTTTATTTTTGCTCATAGTTTCAGAGGCTTCATTCCATAGTCATATCAGAGATGATTGACTTGGGCAGTGAGTTCATAGCTAAATGGGCTATTTGGAGAAAGTGTGTTGTATAGTGTGTATGTGGCCTTGGGGACCATAGCTGATTCTGGCTCCTTCTTTTCTGACTCTTTATAGCCTGCTCGGCTGCCCAGCTGCTTTCTTTTACTGTGTCCTCGTACAATATCGTTGGCTTGGAACAAGTTAACCATGGATTGAAACCTCTAAAACCATGAACCAGAATAAATCTCTCCTTCTTTAAGGTGTAGTTGTCAGGTATTTTGTCACAGAATTGGAAAAATGACCAATACACGTGTATACATCTTTTAAGCAGTGGAGGAAAACTTTTTGAGTTGGTAGCACTAATCTAGTCAGCACCAAATGGTGTTATTAGAACGTGGTTTCTGTGTAGATGCATGTTGCCTGTGTCATTCATTGGTGAAAGCACATTTGTTCTCTTTAGCTCCTGGAAGTCATGACAAGTTTTGATTCCTTACCTATGGTTTTTGATCAGTCCTGTGGAGGTGTTTGTGATTCACTTAAAATGTGAAAGGACTTCCAGTAACTCTGATTATGTAGCAATTGCTCCTCTACATTTTATTATCTCTTTTTTTGAAAGCATGCCAGGGTGCATTAGCTCTTTTAACATTCACCGTAACTTTCTTTCCTTGTTTTTTTGAGAAATGTTGAACATTTGTTCAGTTTTTGTCACAGGTAAAAGCTATTCACTAGAAGACTAAATAAATAGAAGAAAGAGACGCTACAGCAGAACAGTAACACAGAATGCAGAACATATATTTCAGGAGCCGAGTTCTGGCGGTGCAAGGGTGCAGTGTGGTGTGCTGGAGCTCACTGGCCTGGGGTAGAGACGCAGTGGGCTGGGCCAGCTCTCACTGCTGGAGAATGTACCATAGCATGCAGAGCACTGGGAAAATATTCACACTGAATACTAAAGCAAGTCATTTATAGTTTTTTTTTCAAGAAAACTATTTCATAGTCAATGGTTTATAATAAAACAGAACTTGTTAGTGGGGGTATTACAAGGGATTTTGTATGGTGGCCTATTACAGCCTTCAAAGCAAGCTCCTGGCCCAGCACTACAGACCAATTCAGGCTAAGCCAGTCTGTGAGAATTGAAGATGATGTGGAGCTGGTACCTAGTTCTCAATTGTCAGGAAAGAATGGTCTTTTCGTTATCAAGCAGTTACCTGTAAAATCAAAGTAAACTTGTGATCTGTTTTGGATGATAGAATTATGAAACTACTCTCTCACCAATTCCAAATGGATGATGATTCTAGTTTTTAATTTGAGAAACATAGATAAACTTTATTGGATAGTTTTGGCTTGGCCAAATGTTACATTTAGAAAAATGTAATTTTTTTATGGTTGAAGCACAAAATTTATTTTAGATTATTTTAAAGTTTTTTTTATTAAATAAAAACATTCAGGAGCTTCTCCAACAAGAAAACAACTGGGCAAATGCATTGCAGGTTTCTAGACAATACAGCTTGGTTGTGACAACCTTAGGCTTTCCAGGGGAAAAGATGTCTGAATTGAAGTTATACTAGTTTTGGTGGATCATTCAAGATAAAATGACTGTATGACTTCATAACCAAGTAGACTCACATACACTATAGAGATACATATATAGATACATAGATATATAGACATGTATATATATAATTTTGGGGGGGGGTACTGAGTAGTGAATGACTTTTACCAAAACCTTGAACAGCTGCGCATTAATGCCATCCAGCTCAGCTGAGGAATTGAATTTTTCTTTTTTCTTTCCATTTTTTAAAGTACATGGCTGGGGCATAGCTCAGTGTTAGAATGCTTGCCTACCATACACAAGTCCAGACTCCAATACTGTGAACCAAACCAAGCTAACAAAACAAAACAAAATAAAGACAAAAGCCATGAGTGTTTGACCATCTGAAACAAAAATCATAAAAGCTAAATCTACTGCTTATTTAAGTAAGAAATCTTCAGGAATCAAAGTGGTACTGTTTTAAAACATCATTAACTATACAATTCCATTGGAATAATGACATACAATATCAGTGAATAGGTTGTTTAATAATCCTGAGGGAAGATACTTTTTCTTTGGTATTTTATTATAATCAAATTAATAATAAAACAGCATACAAATTTAAATGTTTGGTAAGGCACTAACTTCTTCCACCTTGACTTCTGTTTACGACTTTTTTAACCTCTCCCTTTTTTTTGCTACTTACATCAATATTTCTAAATAGCATTATATTACTATTTCTTGATTACTTCCAGGCCAATTTCCACTCTGGAAGATAAAGATTTAATACTTTTATACCTCACCATTGTACTTTATATCCCCCACCATTGTATATAAAAATCACATTTGCTTTATCCATCATCTGTTGATAGGCATCTAGGCTGTTTCCAAGGTTTAGCTACTACAAATTGTGCTGCTATAAACATGGGTATGTATTTGTTACTGCAGTATGATGCTTTTAATTCTTTTGTGAAGATACCTGGAAGAGAAAGAGCTGGTGGAAATGGAACCTCTAGTTTTAGTTTTATGACTCTGCATCCTGATTTCCATAGTGGTTGTACCAATTTATACTTCTATCAACAATGAAAAAGGGTCCATTTTCCCACACTCTCGCCAGAGTTTATTATTGATTGATTCCTTGATGATACCTGTTCTTTCTGAATTGAAGTAGAATCTTAGTGTGTTTTAGTTTGCATTTGTAAAAGGACCAGTGATGTTGAGTATTTTTACATATATTTATTTTCTGTTGGTAATCTTCATCTGACAAGTGTTTATTCATTTCAGATGTCCATGTTTGGATTGACTTTAAATTTGGAGGAATCTGATTTTTTGAGTTCTTTATATGCTCTAGATTGTAGTTCTTTGTCTTAGAAATATCTGGTAAATGTTTTTTTTTTCCCATTCTGTGGGTTGTCTCTTCACTGTTAGTGGTTTCTTTTGCTGTGCAGAAACTTTTTAATATGATAAGATCTCAATTGCTGATTTTTTGTAGTATTTACTGTGCAACTGGAGTTTTGTTCATAAAGTCTTTACTTACACAATGCCTTCAAGAGTTATACCCATTGTATCTTTCAGCAGATTTAGTGTTTCTAGAACTCTGATCCATTTCAACTTTTGTTTAGTGTACAGTGAGAGATATGCATCTAGTTTTTAATCTTCAGCATGCAGAAAGCCAGTTTTCCCAGCACTATTTGTTAAACAGGCTATCTTTCTTTCCATGAAGATGTTCGACCCATTTGTCAAACATAAGGTGGCTGAGTCTCTTTGGAGTTGTTTCTGCATATTCTCTTCTGTTCCATTCTCTCAGGCCTGTTTTTTTTTTTTTTTTTTGTTGTTAGTATCATACTATTTTCATCATGGTAGATTTGTAGTATAGTTTTAAATTGTAACTTGTGATGCCCCCTGTCTTACCTTTGTTGTCCAGAATTGCTTTTGCGATTCTAGGTCTCTTTTGGTTCCAGATGAATTTTAAGATTGTATTCTCTGTTAGAAATATCTTTTCTTTAGAATTTTGAGGACAGTTTTCCACTACTTTCTAATATCCAGTGTTACAGAGAAGCCTGAGACCATCCTTAGTACTGATCCTTGCATCGAACTGCTTTATTTTTCCAAATGCTTTTACTCTCTTTATACTTAGGCTTTTAAAATGTCTTGTTTCTGTGCTTTAAGGTGTTTCTCCACGCGCTGGTGTTTTCAGTTGAGAAATATTGTATGTGTTCTTTTTCCTGAAATATTAAAAGATGTTTTAAAGATCATTTATTCTTAAATTTTTAAAAAGAATCCCTAATTTTCTGATTTAGATTTCTTGTTTTGATCCCTTACTTTTCCTATTGGATTTTGTCTTCAAAATTTGATTTCTTTGTCTTTATTTCTAGTCTGTATTAAATTTTGCTATCTGTATATATGGCTCTGAGGCAAACGAGTAAGGGCATACTGTTCTTCCTACTACATGAGGGCAATTATCTCTGATTATATTTACTAATAAGAAAGAAACAATTGGTAAGCACACACTAATTACCAGGGGCTGTGTGCATTTGCTCTGTGAGGATAACATATTCAAATTGCAGCAGTGAATGGCATCACCATCTGCTACTATTTGTGATGTCTGCAGTCGTCTTTGTACTCTTTCTGGCTTTTGCACTGAGAAAACACATGCATTTAATGATGTTGTGTAAAGAATTAACTAAGCCCTGGAGCAATCCAATCTCCGAAAGAAAGAAAAGAGAAAAAGAAACACCAAAAAGAACAACAAAGCTCTTTGTTTATGCACAGGTGCAGAGAATTCTGGATATACAGGCTCAGGGTTTGCTGGGACTCATTGTGTGGCCACTTCAGAAAGTTGCCGGGGTTTATCATTGAGGAAGGTGCAGTTTGGGGCATTATTCCCATAAGCCTCATAAGGTATGGGGAAAGACATGTACTACTCTAGACATTCAGCCTGAGTTCATCTTCATGACAGTTTGCTCAGGCTACAGGAGGAAAATCTTCATGTGGATGCAGATGTGTCCTGATACCCTTACATGAGAACACAATGAGAACCTTCTCTATCAGCTACCAATTTTTCCAGTAATCATGTAGCACCAAGACCCCACAGAAAGATGCCTCGGCTTCAAATCATACCGGGTCTTAAAGATTTTAAAATATTTTCATACACATGCAGCCAATGCTTCCAACCTTCATGAATATTGTGTCACTTGGACTGTGGGTACTCTGTGATTCTCTTCACGTACTTGGTCACTCACTACTTTTGTCCAAGTTGATTTTAAAAAGACAATTTTAAATAAGACACTAGTATCATTTTTATAACAGAGGGACTAATAAAAAGAGTGAAAAAATGATAATTTTCAAATTCTAACTAAATTATGTCATACGACTAATCTTTATGTTGAATAAAGAAATTAGGACTTATTAAGCCAAAATAAACTATTATGATCTAAAATAGTGAAACACATAGTAAAAGGCAAGTAGAAAGGAGATTTCCAGAGATTGGAAGGGGAAGGCATAGGGAGTTGCTCATTGGGGATAGAGTTTTAGTTTTGAGAGATGAACCTGCCCTGGGAACCTGTTACACAATGTGAATGTGGATAATACTGCTATATTGTGAGCCTAAAATTGGGTAAGATGGTAAGTATTGTGTTACAAAGCTTTTTAAATCATAATTTTGAAAAAGAAAGAAAAATAATGATTACTATCACTGCATTTGTCAAATACTCGATGTTGACCATAATTGCTGCATTTACCTGACAGATTAATACCACATCTGGCTTACTACTTTAGAAAGGGTTAGGCAGGTCCAAAGTCTTTTCTACCCCAATAGCCCTCAAATCACAGACCAGGGAAATAAAGAAAGGATTTTATTCCCATCATATATGTTTCCATTATGCTTTATGCAGTCGGGGGACAACTGCAGAAGTATGGATTTTGGTCCCATTGGATTCTCTGGTTGGGCCCAGACCGTTTATCCCCTGGCCTCCTAAAGCCCTCATCCTGGCTGGGTGGACCACAGTAGTATTTTGAATCTCTGGAGAGAGGGTCTCTTTAGGGCTACCATCTAGTAGCTTGAGAGAAATATTGTTTCACCTTCCTGCTTGTCTAGGTGTCTCTTACATGGCCATGAAATATAAGCAATGAAAAACACCTGTGCTTGTAGTATAGGCTCCTTCCTTGAAGTTCTTGCTCAGCTGAAGATTTTTGGGTCTCTGAAATTATTTAAACATGGGAACTAGTTAAAAGGCTGTAAATTACCGTAGCAGCTTGAGTTAGGTGCCTCCCCAGGAGTGATAGCATTTTTCCATCTGACCACCTATTTGGTAGCTGTCTACTCATTTCATTCTCAGGGATTCTGTGATCAGTTAGACAATTTAGAGTTCTGTGAATCTTAACCTTCTGCTGTAGTTTGGACCGTAGGTGTTCCCCAAAAGTCCAGGTGGTAAAGTCTTACTCCTCAGCATGGTGCCCTTGGAAGGTGGTGGACCCTTGAAGAGTTGGTGCCTAGGGGGCCATCTTCAGGCTGCTGGAGGTGCACCCATGTGGGCACTGGTGGGACTCAAGTCTCTTCTTTTTGTCTTTTAATTCCTGGCCATAAGGCAAGCCCTTCTCCCCAGTGCACTTGCTGTCATGATGTGCTACTGTGCTTCAGGTCCCAAAACAGTGGGGCCAGAAGACCCTCCAGAAATGCAAGCCTAAATAAACCTTTCTGTATGCTCTTATAAGATTATCTAAGGTGTTTGTTACAGGGTGGAAAGGTAGCACTTTTTTGTGGACTGTGGTTCTAGTGGCATATTGTGGTCACTGTGTCCAGTTGTCTGTGGTGGTGAAGGTTGTCACTTAATCTCTACTACTCTAAGTCTGTTTTTCCACTGAAGCCAGGGAAAGTGATTCCACTTCAGCCTCTTTCCCACCATCGCTCATTTATAGAATTTTTAAAGATGCAGTTTAACTTCTTCTCCACCAATGCCCCTACCCCTCAGCAAGCGATGCCGGTTCCTAGTGTCTTGGTGAAGGGAGTACCCCTTTCAGAGAGTGGAGTTAGGTGTCTGTGTAAATTGCTCAGAGTCTGTTTCAAATTTTCCATCTCACTGGGCTTTTGGGTTTCTTTTTTTACAGTAAACCAGGGAAACTTTGGATTTTAATCTCATTGACTGCTTATCACTATTGAATCTAGGCTTCAGGTAAAGAGTCTAGTAAATTCTTAACATCAATTCCTGGTGCCAAGCCAATTCATGACATTCTAATTCCTGAGAAGTGAGCCCATGGAAGCCATACAGTCCAAGTAGACTTTGTTGGTTTCATATCCTTCTAGTCGCTCCCTTGTGTGCCTTCCTATATCCTATAGTAGATACTGCATTTCTTTACCTGGATCTGTTAGTATCAATCTCTTACCATGAAGTTGAGGTAAGAAAAGGCTGAGAAGCCTACATGCTGATGAGAATAAGTGTTCACTGTTGAAGCAGTTTTCCCAGGTATAGTCAATGAGAGAAACTTTTTTTCTCTCCCAGGAAAAGGCTGCATTTCTCAGATGGGACTGGCACCACTTTTAAGGAAGATTCAGGGAGATTTTGGGGGTTCAAAACCTTCAGTCTCATTTCTGGCTTCTAAAGTTTCCACTCCTTCATCACTGGCCCGTGCTCTTATCTTGGTGAAGAGACATGGCAGGGCAGAGCATGTAGAAGGCTTTGCAACTCTCCATTTCCTAATGTCAGATGTGCTCCTCCGAAATACCTTTTCCTTTCCTACACAAGACAAAGGAGTCTTTAAACTTTGCTATTGAATCTTTCTAGTTTTCTGCATATGTTTTGAGCTGGATGGTCACTAATTCTAATTTCTTCTTTTCCATAGATTTGTTGGCTAGGGAAATCAGAAGCCAAATGACTCCATGTGCCTTATGTTCAACTACATAACTTTTATAGGTACTATTGTTGCTATAGCAATGATGTGCCCCAGATATTTTTCTCTCTCTGCAACTTGCCTTCCACCTGCAGTTCATCCTATGCTCATCCGTGATAACTGTGCTGCTAATACACACTATGGATTACTGGAGACCCACTTTCTCATAACAGGAGGATGTCTGTGACCTCTCAAGTATATGATAAACTGACCCAGAATCCCACTTTGAAGTCCTTTGTCCTGCAATGATCCTAGGCTGCAATTACTGTACTAGTCAGGGGCCTTTTGAGAGGCAAATGGTGGGGTATAAATAGTTATGTTAAAGAGGTTTAATAGGGGGGTATTTATATGGGTATGGGTAAGGTTTAAGGACCCAACAGAGGAGAATGTAGAACTGTGGCTCAGTAATTGTGGGGAGCTGATGACAGCTTGGCCTGAAGAGGCTAGGGGTATGGTAAGTTATGCATCCTGGAGTAAGAAGCAGCTACTCAGAAGTCTACCTGTGAGGAGAAGGAGGAGGGGGAGGAGGAGGAGGGGGAGGGGGAGGGGGAGGGGGAGGGGAAGGGGATAGGAGAAGGAGACAGCTAACTCAAAGCAGCTCAGGAGACAAATACCTGACCTTACTCTTCTCTGATTTCTTCCCAGAGTCTGCCATTGGTGAAATCCTAGCAGAAGCCAGATGGCAAAGTGTCTTTGGGTTAATCTCCTGGAGCTCAGATTGGATTGGAGAAAGACTGTGCATAATTATTATAGGCCAAATGGAAGACACCTGGCCAGGAACTAACCACAGCACAGTGTAACATATTGGCAGCTGGGCTAAAATCAGTGTCAAATTTCTTCCATATTTACAAACTATATGTGTGTAAAAATATGTAATATTTTATTCTTCCAAACAGTAAGAAAAAAATTACAACTATAGATGGTCTCCAACTTGTGATGGTTTGACTTGGATTTTTCAGCTTTATGATGTGCAGAAATTGTTAGTATTCAGTAGAAACAACATCTGAAGTTGTGACCTGTTCCTGAGCCAGTGAAACTCACAGGACACACTCTGGCAGTGGTGTCAGTGGTAAGTGAGTCCCAGCTCCCAAGCAGCCTTTGTTCTACTTCTGCTCAGTGACTGAACCTGGAAGGGAAATGACATTTCGGGAGAGCACTCAGGCACTATCAGGGTTTTGGTTTGCTCCGGGGCTGGCCACGCTGGTGGTTTCTGAGACCATGGAGTTTCCGAGTACTGAGCTGTGTGGCCATGGGTTCAGAGGGTGTCTTGCACTTGCATGATGGCCCATTGCAGAGACGGGAAGTGCAGGCCACCTGCTTCCTTCCAGGGCTGTAATTAGTGAGGGTTCTTCTGCATTTTGTCATGTTGAATGCTGCCTGCTGGTGCTTCACATGTGCTTAATCTGTAAGAGAGACGAATGACTCACTCTCCTTCCCAGGCCACTCCGAAGGAACTAGATTTTCTTAAGCAGACCCCAAGGGAATACTTTTGGGATTGAAGTGAAATTCATTTTTATTTCTGGATCATTCTTTTCTAATGAGCTTCTACTTCTTGGGGAGAAGCAGTTCTCTGCCTGTGTAATGCTTGTTGCTTGAGGGTCCTGTATGGATTTCTTGTATTTGCTGGGACTCTTAGGTAGCTGCTCTAATGTTCTCTGAGGCTTGGTAAGTAGCCAAATTTTTTAAACTCACCCATTATTTGTCTCAGTCTAATCCACGCTCCCTTAATAAAGGTAACAAAGAAGGGAAGAAGAAGAGAATCTGTCTGGAGAACAAATATTGTTTTCAGCTGCCCACTCAGAATCATCAGAAGGTTCCTCTCCCAAGGACTTTGGGACTTTTCTTTCCTTGGGTCTGCATTTTGGTTTCTGAATTGATTCAGAACTAGAAAAGCCTTCACCAGATGTGATACAGCACAGGCCATCTGCTTTAAGGTTTAATGTGTTCCATGCCCTGCGAAACCGGAATCTGTGATCTGTGACAGCACGTGGTTTGAGGTCACCTTCAGCTGCCCTGTTTGTTGTTCAGAGCAGCAGGAGCAGAAGTGAAAACAATGCTTTTGTCCCTATGACAGTGATCTAAAATAACTCAAAATAATATTTACTTTTAAAAAGGCTAACACTAGACACACTTCCCAGGGAGCTTCTTTGTCAAAGGCCACAGAAAGGAAGAAGGGGATGAAGGATATAGAAATTTCCTTTATTTTTAAAAAATTGTGTTTTTAATCTTTTGCAGCAACAAGGTGGTAGTTTATCCTCATACCTGCTATGATTTGTCTGTGGCTGCAAAAGGGTGGCCTTTCTGCTCATGGAGCATCACTGCATTTTAGTGCATTTTCTGTTTCTAATAAGTGCTTAGCTCATGGAAAGGGAAAGCATAGAACAGAAGAAGAGTTCAAGGGGGAAGGGCCGGAGACTAGAAATAGTCCCCTTGGTCAAACCCCCATAATCTTCTCTCTTCAAACCTGTGCCCCTTCCTATTTCCTTTGCCTCCCAAAACATCGCCAAATTATGACCTCATCAACAGATTAATCCGCTGATGATGTTAGAGGTCCTATGACACAATTATCTCTGGAAACATCCACAGATGTACAAATTTTCTAGGTGTTTCTCAATCTTACCAAGTTGATAATTAACCAGAAAATGCTAAGAAGTAATCTAGGATGCTGAATTGGAGAGATAACTTACATGAAAAATGTATCCGTCTGATTTATTGATCAAGTATAGAGAAGTGTGGCTTGGGAATTCAATGGAATTAATAAAATACTCAGTATACTTGGCATTTCAAAAATAAATAGAAGAAAATAACCTGAAAACCAAAGCAAGATTTTTTTTATTTATCAGAAGCTACGAGGTTGATTTATATGATGTAATTGTAAAAATGAAACTGGTGGTGGTATTTAAATATTTTATAACCATGTATACATGTGTTACAGATACCTGCATGTGTGTTTTTACATGTCGAGTAGCATTTGTAAATGTTAAACCTATGGGTTATAAAAATATTCTGGATTTTTTTCCTTGGGAAATTTTATAGTATGATTGAGGTATTGGTTTATTTTCCACATCTCAGTATAACACGTGACTTTTATTTAAGCATGAGCCAGTTTCTGCTTACTCTTCTTACAGGGGATTAAGGACTAATTCCTGATTTTGGCTATTGGATAAACGTGCCATTAACCCTGCTGCTTTGTAGAACCAGGCTCACTAGTATTTCCTAATAACTTTTTACCCTAACAGCCCTTTTGATGTCCTGAGCTGACAGTGTGCTTCCTGTGCCCAGAACTGCATTTTGAAATGCAGCGACACTGTCCCTCATTCTGTTTTGGAGGAGGAGGCAGGGTATTTAAAAGCCCAAGGAATCAGAGTGTGAACTGAGGAGCCACCTAGACCCTGTGTATTTATCTGTGAAATCAGAATTCAGCTGCGTGAAGGTATCTGTTGTGGGCTGAAGGAATTCTTGAGGGCAGTGAGAGGTCCAAAGGCAACAATCGGATCCAACGAAGTACAGCAGCCTAAGATAGAGACCTACAGATAGGAAAGACTTATCGATCCACCTAAAGAACAAAAGGAAAGAATCTGCAAATGGTACCTTTCTCCGTCACATCAGAGGTAAAATAATCCATTCAGCACTCTCCCTCAGCAGCAAGGAGGCTGTCCCTTGGCAAACTTGCAGAGAGGATAAAGATAGGCCAGGTCCAAACATCATTTTCCTCTGAGAGCCAAGGGACTCTTTGGTAATTCTTTTGAGGGATCAGGTACCTCAGGCTGCCTTCTGGATGCTTAGGATTCTACTGATATGTACCCATTCTGGGCACGAAGTATGCACTATGTTTTCCTATTCTAAACTCAAGATTTACCAATCTAATGATCTAGCTACTGTATTTGGAGTTCTTCCAACTGCTTTATGAGAGAACAATAAATTAATTCTTAATAGTATATTATTTACATAATGACTTACATTATTTCCTATGTATAATATCTTAACTTGGTCAAAATGCACACTTCTTAAAATGACTTAGTGATTTTTATGGCAAGAAGAAACTGGAGGAGTTATCTGAAGTAGCTTAAGTTCTTTGTATCTTCTCATTTTACAGTCAAGACTAGAAAGCAGTACAGAAGTGAAATCACCTCTTAGAGTCCTGCAAGCATTCACTGTCTGGGCAGAAACCTGACCCTGGTCTCTCAGCTCAAGGTCATGTGCAAGGAAAATTAGCATCAGAGTAGCATACAAGGTGCTATAGTTTGGACCTGAAATGTCTCTCAAAGCTACAATATGTGAGATAGTTACAAGGTAGATGATAGATCTCCTAAGTTGAATGTAATCATTATATATTATAAGCATATACTAATAAATAGATTTTAAATCTTCCCCTTTTTTGCCAGTTTCAAACACAGTATCCTACTTGTAGTGATGGCACGGTTAAAGACTTAGTTCTCAGCTTGGCACTATTGGAAATGTGGTGGCACCTTTAAGAGGTAGGGCCCGCTGAAAGGTCTCCGGGTCACTGGGGGTCCTTGCCCTTGAACTTGGGACTCCAGTCTCTTCCTTCTTTATTTCACTTCCTGGCCGTGAGGTGAGTGATTCAGCTCTCCAATGTGCTCCCTTCCGTAAAGTGCTGCCTAACCCCAGGCCTAACATCAGCGGGACCAATCAACCATGAACTTGAAGCTCTGAAACTGTAAGCCAAAATAAATTTTTCTTTTTTAAAAGGTTGATTATCTCAGGCATTTCGTTACTGTAATAGAACTCTGACTAATATAAGGGACAGGATTTTTGATGTTAGGAGGCTCATGAATACCCTTAAGTCACCCTTCCATCACTATGTGTAGAATACTATGTTTGAAACTAGCAATAAAAGGGAAAGATTTAAAATATTTTTATCAGCCTAGGTTTATGATACATAATGATTATATTCAACTTGGGAGATCTGTATATCATCTATCAACTATCTTTCTGCCTATCTATATCTCACATATTGATCATTTTACTGAGAAGGAAGATATTTATTCTTCCTTTCAGGAGAAGTAACAGAAACATGCTTAAGAGATAAATCATAGTTCTAAGAGTAGACACATATATACACAAGCATACATGCTGATTCGCGGAACAAAATACTACCTCTTAAAAAGTGAAGTCTCATAACCCTTAGATGTCCCTTAATTTCTGTTAGTTCTCCATTTTACAACTATTTTGTGCAAAGTGTTATAAATTTAAGGTCACTGAAGGTCATTAAAATTTGTCTCTCACCATTTTATGCTAGGGTGAGAACAATTTCATTTGAACCACTGTATACCTTAAAACTTAGAACAAGTTTTGAAGGTTCTGTATTTAGAATACAGGTATCTCCATGAATTGGGTTTATTCTCAAACCCAAGGAAGAGTGAATATAATGTTCCTCTCTTTTTTCTTTGTTTTTAGACTTGACCTCAAAATAGAGACACTTGGGAAGTGAAAGGAAGGTTAAGAAAAGGCTATTCATTGTAATGGAAGAAGAAAAGCATTTCTCTGGGAGAGAAATTAAGATCATGGAGGTCAAGTCAGTCCTATTTTCTTTTAAGAATGAGGCTTAGAAGGAAGATCTTATGATAACTAATGGATCATTGTTTAAGAAGTGGCCAGCTTATAAATGTCACTTTTCCCTGTGTGAATTTTGAACCTGTTAAGTGCAAAGATGCCAGGAACATAAATCTCAAAGGGAAACTGTACATTAAAAAGCTTTAAAATATAATGAGATGAATGCAGAGGGGACAGAGTGTCAGGTTAAGTCCTCCAGAGGGCGTGGAGGTGTGCACGTTGGAATTTCTATTGTTGGTTTGAAGACAGAATCCTCCCACATGCCAGTGCTGTATTCATAGATGAATTATTTTTTCTACCAAAGGGGCTGACTAATATCATAATTGGCTTTCTGGTGGCATCTTTCTCTTAATGAAGTTTTTGAGTTGTTCTGGAATTTTGAGATGATAATTTGATGGAGTAACGATAATGTAGGCTGGCCACTTGTTTGTGTTTTCTCAGTGTTGTGCCTGGGCTGGTTCTCTGTGTCTTACTTTTTCTATGTGTGTTGGTTCTTTGGATGCTTGTTTAAGGGAGACATTTGAGTTTGGAGAATTCATCTGGGAGTAGAGAAAGGGGCTTCTGTGAATTTACTGAGGCCGTGCTGACTGCCCAGGTATGTGCGTGAAAGTCCCAGTCTAAAACTAAGCAGTGTAAGGATTTTGGAGGCGATCAAAAGTTTTGGATTAGTTTTTCAGCTGTAATGTATAAGAGGGTTTTATTTCTGGAATCTAATTTCTCTCTAGACACTTACTATTCATATTGTCTCAATTTGGTACATTTTTATATTACTGCTGAAGGAGCTGGGGACTTAAAAATGTCCTTTGTGTTCCTTGTACATTTTCTGGGGTGAAGTATAATAGACCATACAGCTGGGCATAATTTGAGGTGGGAAATAGGTAGGGAGTGAATTTTGGCTTAGAGTACTTTAGCTGTGAAGTTAATTTAGTAAATGTTCAGTCTTGGCCATTTCAGAGTCTTTAGGTACAAAAATCTTACACACATGAGCCAGGAAGTATACAGAAAGAATAATAATAGGTATAGGTATAGTTGCTCTGAGAGAAACAAGCTGGTTCCTAGCTTATAATGGATTTGGTTATTTTGTTATGGCAGTAGATAATAAAAGACTGAAGAATGTGGTGTGTGTGTGTGTGTGTGTGTGTGTGTGTGTGTGTGTGTATGCGTGTGCGCGCATATGCATGCATATGAATGGGGAGGTGTTTTTGGTAGTAGTGAAAACCAGCCTTCTCTATGGTTAGTTTTGCTATTGTGAAGGGAATTTCTCCCCGCTGCCTGGGTCCTCTTTTTAGGGAGGGTTACATTGTTGGTGGGATCCAGCTTTTCTGTCAGGTGAGGTTAAATCGGCCATGGTTCTCTTCTTTTCTTTTGGAGCCAGTCTTGCTCTGCAGGGTAGGCTGGTTTGTAACTCTGTGCAGCTCAGACTGGCCTTGAGTTGGTGGCGATCGTTCAGCTTCAGCTTTCCAAGTGCCAGGATTACAGGGTGTGCCACATGCCCTGGTTTGCCATGGTTTCTTGTCCCTGCCTCCTGAACACCATCCCAGTAGATTTTGTGCTTCTAACCTTTGTCTGTTAGGTTTCCGTGCTTTTCTAACTCTCAGTGTTAAGGCTTTGGGTGTTTGAATCAGGACAGAACTTTTTGGGGCCTTCATGGGGTGGGGTTGGGGAGGTGATTATCAAAGGTAATAACTGGTACTGTGGCATGAGACTATTTTTGGAAAAGTTCTACATTTTCTTTCTTTCTTTCTTTCTTTCTTTCTTTCTTTCTTTCTTTCTTTCTTTCAGGAGTTGATGAGCTGACACTTTTGTTCTCAGAGCAAGACTTAAACTATTTCACTCCAAAAAATTGATTTATGTAAGTTACAAGAAGCGAAAGAAACAGAAGAATGAAATATCTCCAAACCTCCTACGTCTCCTGCTTTTGGTCTGAGAAGTTGTCATCATCTAAAATTATTATTAGAAAACAAAGGAAGCTTTGTTTTAAGTGACCCATGTAGGAAAGCTTATACTTTAATCTCATCAATATTATCGACTTGGATATAAAAGGGAAGCAGATGACTTCCTTCCTCGGCAAGAGGGAACATTTCTCTTATTTATATGTACTAAGATATGCTGACGGAAAAGGCAGATTCTCTGATCTCTGACCAAGGAAGTCTCCACACTCTCGTATTACATTATTTTACCACATTTTAAAATTTGTTAATTTTCCTAATCTCCTTATAGCTTCTGTGTTTGAACTATGTTTACAGAGGGCTTTACCTCACTCCTGCTTTGTGTCTATACTTATTGAATGTACATAAACACACTCACATTTATCATCTACAGTTGCACTCAGATCTTTGATCTGACTTATATTTAGTGTAAAGAATATTGTATTTCCCCATTTCAAATTATGCCTAGTTACCTTGTCTAACATAACTCACCAAACAAGTGTGCAAGGAGCATAAATTTGTACAAAAGTCATTGGGAAACAACGTGGAGAATGGACTGGAGTAACCCAGGACCAGAAGAGTCACAGAACAATCAGGTAGGGGTGTGGCGATGGGGTCTTCAGACAGGGATGGAGATGCTGGGAGTACGTGACAGTGGTGGTTCAAGCCGCACTCCTGATTCTTGGATGTAAGCTCTGTGGGTGTGTATGGCGTGGGGAATGGGGAGTAGGTAATGGGGTATTGAATGTCTGAACTGTGGAGCTGACCAGATGTTAGCACCTTTGGTAAAACAGCAAACAGTGAAAAAGCAAGTTTGAGGGAAAAATTGAGTTTGGGAGATTTGAGTTCTGTATATTTGAAAGGAACGGGAGTCAGGCCTATTAAGAGAAAGATTGTTTAGACAGGTCTAGTAGTAGTGATGGTTGTTGAGGTTGGCATCAGGTGGAGGTTTTGGACAGACAATTATTTTTTGAAACTCTTGGTGTCTGGAAAGGTCAGATATGAGGAAAAACTTAAGGCACATTGACACTTTCCCAAACTACAGCTCTATCCACAAATCCCCCTAGCCATTTTATATCTTCCAACTAAAAGTCAAAGGTAAACACATTTTAGGATTACAGTAACTGTTTTGCAGAAATAGTTTTTTTGGCTGAGAAGTGAAATCTATAAATGGCGGAGAATGTACCATGTGGTGGTAAATCTTGTAGCGTGTATGTCCCTGCAGTTTTTATGGTGGCCACTAGATGGCAGACTCGGTTCACAGACACATGAATTGAAAACAGGAAATCGTTATAGAAGCCAAGGTTGGCTTTTTTGCAGAAAGGAGAGGCTAGAAACTTAAAAAGATGATCATTTATATTGAACAATAAATTGGGCATTTCCTCATGGAATATTTTACATAAGCATATTGCCTTATTATTCTCTAATCCTCCAGGACATTTGATCTGAGATAAACATAATTTAGACAACTACATGCCAAATAACCATAGAGATCAAGTTTTGTTCTTTAACTAGGGAAGAAGTACCCCTTTGGTTTGGAGTAGATGAGAGGCAGGTGGGAGAGTGTTCTAGACTCTGGAGTCAGAATGTGAATCTTAGGCCCATCAAGACAAGCAATGCTCTTGGCCACTGATACGCACTCCCCGGTCTTCTTCATTGTAAAACAAGGTTACCTACAATCACTTAGGTTGCTCTGTTGGGTAATGATTAATAACTGTATGCATGAAGTGCTTGAGTTTTCAGTAAATGCACGTCATGCTGAAGCTGCTGCTGCTGCAGATTCCAAAGTAGAGGAAGCAGAAGAAACGGGGGACAGACTTACCTTAGGCTGGACTTTTAAACTATTGTCGAGAATACTCAGGATTCTTTTGTTTAGGAAAAAATTCTAGAAATGTTGCAGTATAGAAAACAAGGTAGACCAAAGAAATGGTGCTGTGTCCAAGGTCAGAACAATAGAGTTTTGTTTTGGTTGAAATTCAGAATTATTTTAATGGCACATATTGGGGAAATGAAGAAGCCCCAAGACAGAAGAATAGAAGAATATTCCCAATTGTTTTAACAAGCAGAAACACAAACACAAAATCAACCAAAACCAACAAAACAAAGCATAAAACAAAAATCCTTGGCATATATGTATATTAAAATGTTTATTTACATGTTTAGATATCTAACTACATAGAACAATAGCATGTGTGTGTATGTTTATACACACTTATTTTAAGAAATTGGCTCATGTGACTGCAGAACTTTCCAAGTGCCAATTCTGCAGTACAGGCTGGAATCTCAGAGGTCCAAGAAAGAGCTGATGCTGCAATTGAAGTACAAAGGCTGTCTGCTGCAGAATTCCCTCTTTTTTGGGTCAGGGAAGTGGTGTGAGATGTCTGGTGTGTGTTTGTGTGCCTTTTTTTTTTTTTAAGCTGTCAGAAGATTGGATGAAGCCCACTAACTTCAAGGAAGATCATCTGCTTTATTCAAAGCCCACAGATTTAAATGTTAATCTCACTTAAAAATATCTCACAGAAACATCTAGAATAATATACGACCAAATATCTTGGCACTAGTTCTCATCAAGGAGCTTTTCATAACGGGAAATAATTGAAAACTATAGAGGCTACTGGGAAGGACAAAGCAAGGTAAGAAAAACTGGGAGAAACATTCCAAGGGCCAGCAAGAACTTCCCAAGGAGATAATCCTGAACAAAAAGTAGTTTCCCCTAGACAGGAGAGGGCATCTCTGCCTCTTTTCCTGGGTGAAAGCAGGATTAGGCTGCTCTGCAGCTGGGTTTGGAAGGGAACATAATCAGCTTGGGCAGGAAATAGAAGCATTCTAACCAATCCCTGTTCTTTTCTCAATTAAGTGGGGTCCAGACTCACCCATCTATAATGGGGTAGTGAATGTTCAGCAGAGCTGGTAGGAAATGAAGAATTAAAAACAAGCTGAAAGAGAAACTTCTGTTAAGTAACATGCATGCAGAAAAGCATGCAAATCTTAACTCTGCTGATCAACAAATAATTACACTGTGAATCCACACACATAGTCACCATTCAAATAATGAAATAGATCACGGGCATTTCAAAAGCACTTCCCATTGCTAATGATTTCTGCAGTGAGCACTACCTTGAATTCTAACACCAAGGGATATTTTGCCTTTCTTCTGGTACTTAACTTGAGTGGAGTAATACAGTTTGCACACATTTGGGTTCTTTGACTCAAGATTATGTGTGTAAAATGTATCCATGTTGTTGGGCCTAAAAGCATTTAAAAAGTTTGCATTGAGGGGAGTTCCGGGAGAACATGGCGGACAGATAACAGCAACTACCGGAGGCTCTCTGAAAAACTAGGCTCAGAAGCCAGGTATGGTGTGGACTAAAGAGACATAAGCAGGTGGAGTTATGCTCTGCTGACTCAGGAATGAACTCGGCTGAGAGAAACCAACTTGGAATGTAGTCCTGGTGCTAAAACAGGAACAGAAAAGTCTCGCTGCTGAGGCTGGACCCTGCGCCATTGGAAGCCGCGATTTGGGTTCCCCGCCGCGCGGCGGCTACATCTACATCAGCTCGGCAAGGAGAGAGACGCGCGGAAACTCTGAGAACGTGAGTCTGCGAACGGAGTCGAAAACAGGACGGGCAGGGAGGCATGTTCTGACTTGTGGTGAGGTGAGTGAGAGAAACTGACACTCCACCACAGTTTGACTCCAGCAGACTTTCTGGGCCCGAGCAGTCCTGCGGGAGCAGGGCGCGCTGGCGACTCCAGCCACACATTCCCCTCTCGGGTGGGATTGGTGAAAAGTGCCTGGCCTGCGTGACGCTGCCGGCGGACCCCGTAGGCTGGCCCAACCCAGATCGCAGAGCCTGACGGAGGCCGGGAGGGGCGGGCCCCCGCGTAGGCTGGCTGGTGCGCAGCGGTGAGTGGGAACACCTAACCGGCGCAATTCGATCAGGCTGTGGCTGACAGGGAGAGAAGCTGGGCCTCTCATATAAGCTTGCATATATAAGGAACAGAGAATATGGGAAGAGGCAGCAACAAGAAAGGCTCCTCAGCCCCCAATTCTGAGAAACAGGCAATAGCGGACACCGCACCAATACACATAAAGCACCATATAGAGAGCCTCATAGACCAATTCAGGAATGAAGTTATCAACGACCTGAAGCTAGAAGTATGCAAAATAGTTAGAGAAATGCTAAGCCCCACCCAAGAAAAAACAGATGGTGGAATGGAAGAACAGAAAAAGAGGGGAGAATTGTTTGATGGAGAAAACAGGGAAAGCATAGAATACGTGAAGCAGGTTCAAAGGGACTACCAAGAAACTAAGAAGTCTATCGAAGACTGGCATAACAGCTTGAAAGAAACTAAGGACAGACTATCTGAACTGGGGGGCAGAATTGTAATATGGGAGAATGAAATGAAAAACTTCTTAAAAATAACAAAGAAACAAACAGCAATAATACAAAGACAAGAAGATGATAAGAGGAACCATAACTTAAGGATTAAGAACATAAAAGAAGAAGTAGGGACACAAACAAATGAACTACAAAAGCTACTCACAGAAATAATCCAGGAGAATTTTCCTAATTTAGCAAAAGGTAAAGATACTCAGATGTATGAGGTATACAGGACCCCAGCTACCTACAACCCAAACAGAGCAACACCCAGGCATATAATAATAAAAATTCCAGAAATTCAATACAAGAACAGAATATTAAAAGCTGTCAGAGACAAGAAACAGACTACTTACAAGGGAACACCCATCAGAATTACAGCAGATTTCTCTGCACAAACCATCAAATCACGAAGAGCGTGGGGGGAAATAATTCAAGCTTTGAAAGATAATAATCTCCAGCCAAGATTGAGATATCCTGCACAACTGTCCCTGGAAATTGATGGGAAAACAAGGTGCTTCCAGGATAAAGAGGAACTGGGGGAATTTGCAACCACCAATTCAACTCTACAGAGAGTATTGCAGGATATTCTAAAAAAAGAAAAATACAAAGAATCCAAAAATAGTGGAGGCCATGACTAATGGAGCAGAGAACAAAGTGAAGAAGACAAACTGACAGCTACTGACAGAATAAGAGCTCAACAGAAATGATACAGAGAAGATTGGATGATAGGAACAGCTATTTTGGAGAAAATGACATCTTAATAGGTAATACTGATTTAGTATCATCTTGTTTTGAAGTCTCATCTAGCTTTTGTCCTTCTGTCTCCAATGGTCTAAATAGGTTGTATCTTACTGGATTTTATTATGTACAATAGTATAAGCAAAAACCTTTTAAAGACAAGGAGATTATACAGAAACCATTATTCATTTTCTGTTAGTCGATTCTAAATACTCTGTAATGCTGTCATTCTCTTAAATGGTTTTACATTGTTTTGATATACTTAATGCTACAGTATACGAAGTTGTACTCAAGGATTTCAAGGAAAGAGACAACATGGTAACTACTTTTAGGTCAGGATTATCTGGTGGTGAAACACTATTCTGCTTAAATGGTTATGTTTTGATCTGTGCTGTTTCGTTGTTATGCCCTCTTTTATCTCAATCTCCACTCCATTATTTACTTTTTTAATACTTTTTAAAAAAATTTTTATCCTTTTAATTAAAGGAAAAAAATAGCAGGATATATTATAGTAACCCACTTTGACTTTCCATTACCTCGATTTAAAGCCCTGTATTACTCTCACCATCTGGTTTTTAACTGATGTTCCCCTATTCTGTTTTGCTGGATAGTATCAGGTTCGAAAATTTAGGCATCAGCTGTGAAGATAATGAGATTCATTATAACGCCCATTCTCGTTGACTTTTATCTACTTTTGAAGACCTACAATGTCTCCAATGGTTTGGCTTTGTCGATTTTGTTCTTTACTGTTTTGTTCAATTGTATTATAACTAATGGTATAGGCAATTCTATTAGAGATAGCGGGAGGCATTATGGTAACCATTGTTGATCACCTTGTATTATGTTTTCACATTATCTATTATGTCCACCCTTTTGACTTGACCGATTCTGTTCTGTTATGTCACATTTGGTTTTACTCTCTTCCAAAAAAGTAATAAGAACCGTGAGAGCAATGAAACCCAAAATGTATAATAGTCATTGTACAAAAGAGAGGAAAAGAAAGTGCTCTAAACTATATAACTGCATGCATATTTAAGTGTATAAGATAGAATATGATATCACAGAGTTTTATTGGATCATTGAACAGAACTGTTTGCAGTATCATTGATGGAATGTCCACTTTACAAGCTTTAATTTTGTGACTTGAACAATTATTTCTAAGATGACAGTATGTAATCCATTAACTAGTGATTTCCTACTGTTCATTTTTTTCTGCAAATCTGTATAACTTGTACCCTTTCTCTGCTTTTTTTTTCTTTTCTCCTTAAATAAAATTAAAAAAAAAAGTTTGCATTGAGGGCCTGGGGATTTAGCTCAGCAGCATAAGCGCCTGCCTTGCAAGCAGGCAGTCGTGAGTTTGATCCCTGGTACCGCTAAAAAAGGAAAAAGACAAAAAAAAAAAAAGTTTGCATTGCTAAATAATATTGAACTATGCATGTGCCACAATGTCCTTTGTATTGTTGATGAACATTTTGTGTTGTTTCCAGTTACATATACCACATAAGGAGATATAGAGTTGCTGTAGACAGAGCAACTACTCTTGTCTTTTGGTGCCCATACTAATGCGTTTCTGTTGGATGGAAATAAAAGAGAATTGTTGTGCATTAGATTAGATACCCATTCAGCTTTCATAAATATTGTCTGGGAAGAAAGCAGTTGGTAGTAATTAGTTTTTGCCCTTTATTGGAGATGCCTGGAAAAAAAGGAAAATGATCAAGATAAATCCTCGTTATGGATTATATCTAGTTGTTCCCTAAAGCCTCATGTACTCATAGGTGGGGCTTTTGGGAGCTGACTGGATCATGGGTGTGTGATATCGGACTAGTTCACCGATGGGTTCTTAGCTGGGTGTTGTGTTGGGTGAAGTCTGGTGGGAGGAACTGAGTCACTGTGGGCGTGGCTTGAGGGTATGTATCCCCAGTCCTTCCCTGATCCCCCCCTCTGCTTCTGACCACCCTGTCATGAGCTCTTTCTTCTCTGCCACACTCCTCTGCCATGCTATCCTGCCTTGCAGCCAGCTGACTATGGACTGAAATCTCTACAAATTGTGAGCCAAAAATAAACCTCCTTCCTTTAACTTATGGGTGTTATTTTGTTCCAGCAACAAGAAAGTAACTAAGATAATCCTCTTGTAAAAATGCTAATGAAAAGCCTCCTGGAAAATATAGTAATGGTAATACTAAGGGGAAGTGCTTGTCTATGCTTTTTAGCTGAATGCAACGGAACAGTTGATGTAAATGAACTTGGAATGTATATTCTTATGGATAATGGCTCCAAAGAAGATGTAATTATCAGAGTAATTATCAGAGTATAAAATGTAATGTTTCATGATTTGTATATATGATGTCTCTTAGTTCATTTTGTGTTACTACAGCAGAATACTTGGAATGAGATAATTTATAAAAAATAAAAGAAACTCATTTTTTTCAGTAGTTCTGGAAGCTAAGAGGTCCAAGATCAAGGTGCTAACAGCTAGTGGGCTTTTTTTCTTCTTCTGTGTCCTTACATAATGGAAGGCAGAAGTGAAAGACGTAACTGATTCTCTGCCAACATCTTTTATTGTTTTTTTTTTTTTTTACATTTTTTTTTGTTTTTTTCTTTTTTATCGATACCGGGGATTGAACTCACAACTGCCTGCTAGCAAGGCAGGTGCTTATTATGCTGCTGAGCTAAATCCCCAGCCCCCATCTTTTATTGTTTTAAATTTGTTTTTATTTATTTGTTTGTTTTTTGGAGATTAAGAGCAGAATTTATTCATTGAGAGGAAGAAATCCTCTGTCAGAGAGACAGAAGGGGTCCCGAGTGGGCCACCATGGACTCCATCCTTCTAGGGACCTTTTTTATAAGAACACCTAGTCTCATTCATGGAGGAGGAACCCTCCTGGTCTAATCACTTTTTAAGGCTACGCTTCACATTAGCAATGCCTGGATTTTAGAGAGAATACATCTCAGCCATCACAGCATTGCTTGTAGACCTCCAAACACAGAAAGAATCTGAAGAATGGTGTTGATAATCACCAGTTTCCTCCTCGCTTCAATTATTACTTATATTCTTATAATTATACAGGATAAGATCTATGAATCTTCTTTTCCACTGTTAAAGAATCTCCTCCAATAGTTGCTTCACTTTATTCTCACAAGAGCAGCTCTAATTGAGACACCTGTTACATCAGTGTTTCTGTTATTCACATTCTGTAAGTCCTTTGATTTGTTTTTCTACTTCAAAATTGACTTTATTGTTTGCTGTGGCTTATGTCTGCATGTCCCTCCAAACCCCATGGCCCCATAGATGGAGCTTGTGTAATGTGACTGGATCATGGTGTATGATACTGGATTAGTCCACCGATGGGCTTCTTGCTGAATGTGATGCTGGGAGGTGAAGGCTGATGGGAAGAGCGGGGTCACTGTGGATATGGCCTGGGAGGGTGCACATATGTGGCCTTCCACCCTAGATTGATTGCTGTGTTTTCCCTGCCATTCCTCTCTGCCATACTGCTCTGCCGGGGAGTCAGTCAACTGTGGACTAAAACCTCTACACACTGTGAGCCAAAACTAACCTCTCCTTCTTTGACCTGTGAATATTGGGTACTTTGTCTCAACAATGAGACAGTCACTAAGACACTGTGCATTTTCCTTTTATTTCCATATAGTTTTAGAATCGGCTTGTCAATTTTCACAGACATATCTGTCTCAATTTTGATTGAGGTAGAATAAAATCTATGCACAAGTGTGGCAGACAGGCTATCTTTTCATTGCTTCATATCTTGGTTTGAATTGTGCCCCGTACTCTGATATGTGAAAATACCTCTGATACTTGTCAACATGACCTTATTTGTAATAGAACTTTTTCAAGTGTAATTAAGTTAAAATGAGACACTTTGGATCTGAGTGGGTACCAAACTCAATGACTGATCTAGTTGGGAGGATAAGATGATTGATTTCCACTGTTTTTCTTTTCTGACATACTCATTTCAGGCCACAAACTTTCTAAGTATATATTTAGCTCTTCTGCACAATTTTCCATGTTTGTACCTTCTTTTTTCATTTAGCTAAAAGTATTATCTAATTTTGTCACTTACTTTTTGACTCATGGGTAATTTTGAAATGTATTATTTAATTTGAAAAATGTGGACAACTTCTAGTTGTATTTATGTTATTGAGCACAGATTTAATTTCATTTTGATCAGACAACATATTCTTAAAGATTTTGATAGTTTGGTTTATTTTTCATTTTAACAGTACTGGGCATTGAGTCCAGTGCTCACACTCATATACGGACCCTCCTACCCTGGAAAAGATGGGATGAAGGCCTCACTGATTCTTATTAAAAATTGATAGGCATCTTCAACTTCTGCAGCTAGATTCAAGCAATTAGACGAAGAAACTAGGTCTGGGAAGGTCCTACGTAGTGTGGTTAACGTGGTCAATGTGAGAATCACACACTGACCTTTTACTTAATCTTTAATCCTAAACTACCTTTCCATAAGGCCTCTGGTACTCAAGGACAGGGAAAGTAGAGTTCTTGCCTTGCATGCAGGAGGCCCTGAGTTCGATGCCCAGCACCACACAAGAAAGAAAAGAAAAGAAGAAAAAAAGATAAAAGGCAGGGAAAGGTCCTGGCCAGAGGAACTCCAGGGTTAGGATGAAAGGCAAGCCAAAGTCAGGTTCCAGGAGCCAACATGGGGCAGGGTTCTCAATAAAGGAACCACGAGACAAGAAATCCATGAATCAGTCACTGTCCAATGTAATGTCCCTCTCCCTTACCTCCACCTTCCAATAAATCATCTTCCTTTATTTTAAATTCTGCTTCTTTAGTTGTTTACTAGTGCAGGATTTAGGATATCTAGCAGTGACATGGTGTTGCATGGTACAGCGTGATGTATACCCTTCCCCAGACATCACACTGAGGCTTACTTGATGGCCCAGCATACTGTTAGTTTTGGCAGGTATATATACTGTGGTTGTTAGATGGCTCTGTAAGTTCTATGTAAATAGAGCAAGTTAATTGTGTTGTCTAAATATTTTTCTCTCTTTAGTTGATATTGTTTCTGCATGTTCTATCAAGTATTTGGAAAAGTATATTAAAGGCTTTCAGTATGACTGTAAATTTATTTCTCCTTTAATTCTGTGAATATTTTTATATTTTTATTTGTAGGTTGTATGTAAGTATTTAAAATTATTGTAACTTCCTGCAGAAATAATTCTTGTATCGTTTTAAAATATCCCTGTGTCAGCTTTTCATCACTGTGACAAAATATCTGAGACAATCAACCTAACAAGAGGAAAGGTTTATTTTGAAAGTTTCAGTCCATGGTCAGTTGCTGTGTTTACAGAAATGGAGTCTGCAGGCCACCTCTGGAGGAGTCATTGGGTGCCTGTTAAAACTGCCCATTCCTGGGCCCTGCCCTGTGCGACTGTGGCTCAGTGATGCTGATATTTGCGAGGGCTGAGAAACATGGCTGCTTGTTTTCTGCTGCAGTGCGTGTCCTGTCCTGCTTGTTGGCTCCTCAGAAGAGATGGAAAACATCTGTTCATCATTCTATGCATAATAGACCGTAGCATAATTTTGATTACCTCATTCCCACAAGACTCCAGTGAGATGGTTTATCTTATCATCATTGGAGAGTGTCCAACGTTAGGAACCTTAGATTCTTACCTCAGCATTTTGCCTGGTTTCCCCAGGCTGCCATCATTTCATCACTCCCTTTGCTTTGCAGGGTCCAGCTGAACTCCTGATTGCCAAAGAAGAAAGGTTGTTAGAAAACCCCTATGTTATTTCAGTGATTTAGACACTTCCATTGACCATTTGGGGTTAATATAGAAAGATCCTATTGCTTTTCAAGTGCTGTTAGTATCAAAAGATTTGTTTCACACTAGGTTCAGGAATTTGGACTTGATCTCTTCCTTAGATGTTAAGGGGAAAGCCCTATATGTTTTATTAGAAATAAAATTTACTATTTTCACCTATCAATACTAAGGACTTGCCTTACCCTCCTTTGTTTGGTTCCTTTGATCGAGGTTCTTGTTGTCTGTTTGGGCCCAGGATCACTTGAAGTTCATTGGTCCATTATACATATTATATAGCAAAAGTAACAAATCTCAGGAGTCTGAATGCCATACTATGCTTTGGGTCCAGTGATGACTTTCCTTTGAATGGAAAGATTATTCTACTGTGAGCTATTCTGTTTGCTATTAATTCAATTTTCTAATAACGTTCTCTCTAATAACGTATCTCTTAGGATACATTTGTGGGCAGGGTCTGGATTTTAGGACACCAGTGTGCAACCTGAATACCTTAGTTCTTCATAAAGCTAAGGTGTGCACCCAGAGGAAGTTCATGAGAGAAAAATCAAACCTTTTCCTGCTGTCACACTCAACACAGAACCTGTCTGTGAACAGATTTGTGTGTTCTTCTCTCAGATCAACCATCTCTATGATAGCAGATAGGTATTCTACCATAGAGTTCAATTCTGATACTTGGATTTAGGTCAGATCCAACAAATCAAAGCCTCAGTCTCACAAAGATGACAACTTGAGATGACAACTGTAAGTCTGCACCTCTGGCATCTGGTGTCTGTCCTTGGGCTACCCAGGAGCTTGCCAAAAATATTCATCACTTTTGAGGTTCCAAGGGATGGATGGATATCTCTCTCTCTCTCTCTCTCTCTCTCTGTCTCTCTCCCTCTGTCTCTCTCTCTTTCTCTCTCTCTCTCATAAATCACAAGTCACAGAAGGTTTCCCTGCCTTGAGAGGCATTCAGTGATTACCTTTGAGGTGGGAGACGAGGGGATAGCCATGTGGCTGGAGCATTTGGGCACAGCCTACTAACTGAAGACATTTGTTAACCACAGGCACAGAGCAGCAGCTCCTAAACCTGGCATGAGGGCAAGTGGATCCCGGTATCTGGTTCCAATCTTCTGACATGAGAATGTGCCTAACTTGGCGCCTGACGCCTGTCTTCTAGCACAAGGCTCGGTCAGGTCACCTGGATCCACTGTCAGAGAAGTGAGAAAAAGTCATCAGCAGTGGACTTGCTGCCCCGCCCTCTTGCTCATGCAGCAGTCCATTCTGCTTGTAGGATGTATTTTCTCTTTTCCCTTCAAAGCACCCTTTTCTCCTTGGACATTGATTTTGTGCTTCTTCCTTTTTCTTCTTCACATTTTTGCTCTAAACAAATGTTAATCTTCCACATCCACAACTGTTCCTACCAATTCACTGATCAGGACAATAAGAACCCAGAAAGCACTGCTGGTCCCTACAACACCCACATTGGCATGGTGTGCCTAACCTCCTAAATTCATTTATTTCCATTAACTCTATGGAAATGGTGTAATAGTTTGTGTCTAAATGCTCCCCAAAGCCCCATGCCTCACAGGCAAGAGTTTTGGGAGGTGGTTTGGTCTAGGTGTGTGATGCGGAATTAAGGGTGTGTGATAATTAAATTAGCCCACTGATTGGTCTAGCAAAATTCTGTGTGTGGATAAGGGGAAGCCCAGCCCAGGCATGGGTGGTACCACTTGAAACGCAGGTAGCCTGGAAAGGAAAAAAGGAGCAACTTCTGCGGCTTTTGCTGCCTCTTACTTGCTGGCTAGTAGCTTTGCTGTTTTCTGGCTGCTTGCTTCAGACTGTTTCTCCACTATGATTCCACTCTGCCATGTCACTCTGCCTTGGAGCCAGCCAACTATGGACTGAAACTTCTGCAAACTGTGAGCTGAAATGTCTTTTCTCCTTTAACTTCAGGAGTGAAGTATTTTGTCTCAGAAAAGTAGCTAAGTGACATGGCATCTGCTGCTTTGAGCTAGAGTACAATTCATTTTTTTTAAAGAGAAAAAAAAGCAAAACAAAAAAAAGGGAAGCAATAATACAGATTAAAAAAACACTAAGAAATCACCAGTTGACAAATTACATACTGTCTTCTTAGAAACAGTTGTTCAAGTTACAAAATTAAAGCATACAAAGTGGACATTCAAACAGCGAGACTGCAAAAAGTTCTGCTCAATGATCCGACAAAAATTTAGTAATATGATTATCAATCCTACACACTTAAACACATATGCAGTTACATTCTTTAGAGCACTTACTTTTCCTCTCCTTTTGATAATAGCAATCACACATTTTTGGTTTATTACTCCTATAGTTCTTATTACTTTTTATACTACAGACACAATGTGATATTTAAAAATATGATTCTTATTTATTTCACTTATGAGGATAGTCTCCAGTTGCCTCCATTTCAATATGAAGGCCTCAAGATCATCCATTTTATAGCTGAATAATATACCCTTGTATAAAAATACCACATCTTTTTCATCCACTCTGCAGTTGATGGGCATGTTTGTTGTTTCCAAGATTGTGCTGCTATGAACACGGATGCACATATATCACTGTGACATGACCTTTTCAGGTTTTCTGGGAAAATACCCAGGAGAGGACTAGCTGGATTGAATGGTACTTCCAATCTTAGTCTTCTGACACATCTCCATAGTGATTTCCATAGTGGTTGCACCAGTCTACACTCCCGCCAACAGTGGAGCAGTGCTCCTTTCCCCCCACAGCCTCACCAACATTTGTTATCAGTTGATTTCTTGATGGCAGCTATTCCTTCTGGAGTGAGATGAATCTCAATGCTATTTTAAACCGCATTTCTCAAATGACCAGTGATGGTGAGCATTTCTTCATGTGTTTATTTGCCATTTGTATATCTTTATCTGAGAACTGTATGTTCATCTCAGTTGCCCATTTTTGGAGAGGGTCTTTGAATTTGAGGGCCTTGATGTTTTTCAGTTCTTTTATGTTCTGGATATAAGTCCTTTGTCTGAGGTTGCTGGCTATAATTCTTTCCCATTCTGTGAGTTTTCTTTTCATTCCATTGGTGATTTCTTTTGAAGTGCAGAAACTATTCAATGAGATCCCAGTTGTTGATTCTTTGAAGTGTTTCCCGTGAAGTTTGCATTTTGTTCATGAATTCTCTGCTTACCCCTATGTCTCCAAGACTTCTGCCTACCTTGTCTTCCAGTAGATTTAGAGTTTCTGTTTTAATATTTAGATCTTTGATCCACTGAGACTTTAGCTTTGCGCATGGTGATATGCATGGGTCTAGTTTCAGTCTTTGGCATGTAGAGAGCCAGTTTTTCCAATGCCATTTATTAAAGAGGCTATCCTTCTTCCAGTGAATGTATTTAGCCCCTTTGTCAAACATCAGGTGGCTGAGTGTCTTTGTAATTGTGTTTGCATCTTCTAATCTGCTCCATTGATCCTCAGGTCTATTTCTTTGCCAGTATCATGCTGATTTTATCACTGTAGCTTTGTAGTATAGTTTCAAGTCAGGAATTGAGATGCCTCCTGCCTTGCCTTTGTTGCTTAGAATTGCCTTTACTATTCTAGGTTCTTCGGTTTCCAAACGAATTTTAGGAGTGATTTCTCTAGATCTGTGAGGTATGTCAATGGTATTTTCATTTGGATTGCATTAAATCTGTATAAGTTTTGGGAGTATGGCCATTTTCACAATGTTGGTTCTTCCTAGCCAAGAGCAAGTAATATCCTTCTATTTTCTAATAGCTTCTTCAATCTCCTTTTTCAGCATAGCATAATTTCACCATATAGGTCTTTTACATTCTTAGTTATATGGATTCCTAAGTATTTCATTCTTTTAGATGCTATTGTGAAAGGCAATACTACCATAATTTCTCTCTCAGTGAGTTTTTTGTTTGTGTACAGGACTGCAATTAATTTTTGAGCATTGACTTTGCATCCAGCTACACTGCTGAATTCATTTATTACCTCTATTAGTCTTTCAATGGAATTTTTTAGGTCTTCTACATAGAGTATCATGTCATTTACAAATAGTGATAGTTTAATTTCTTTGTTTTCTATCTTTATTCCTTTTATTTCTCTCTCTTGTCTGGTTACCCTGGCTAGTGTTCCCAGAACTATATTGAACAGGAGTGGTGATAGTGGACATCCTTGTTTTGTTTCTGATTTTAAAGTGAAAGCTTTCAGTTTTTGTCCACTTAGTATAATGTTGGCTGTTGGTTTGTCATACATGGCCTTTATGAGATTGTGGTAGATACCACCCATTCCCAGTTTCTGAAGGGTTTTTATCATAAAAAGTGTTGGACTTTATCAAAAGATTTTTCTGTGTCTACTGAGATGACCATGTGAATTTTGTTTTTGGCTCTGTTCATATAGTGTACTACATTTATTGAATTGCATATGTTAAACCATCTCTGCATTCCTGGAATGAATCCCACTTGGTCTTGATGTATAATCTTCTTAACGGTTTGCTGCATTCTATTTGCCACTATTTTATTGAGAATCTTTGCATCAGTGTTCATTAGTGTTCATTAGTTCATAGTTCTCCTTTTTGGTTGAGTTTTGGTATTAGAGTAATACTTGCCTCCAGGAATGATTTAGGGAGAATTGCTTTTCAATTTCATTGAAGAGCTTAAGGATTTTGGCATCAAATCTTCTCTAAATTTCTTGTAGAATTCATCCATGAATCCATCAGGACCTGGGCCTTTCTTTGTTGGTAAGTTTTTAATTGCATTTTCAATTCAATAGCTGATATTGAGTTATTCAAAATTGCTATGTCTTCTTGGTTGAGCTTTGGTAGTTCATATGTTTCTAGAAATCTGTCCATTTCCTCTGTGTTTTCCACCCTATGTGAGTAGAAATTTTCAAAGTAGGTATTCATGATCTTTTGAATTTCCATGAGATCTGTAGTAATTTCCCTCTTTTTAGTCCTTATTACATGAATTTGGGTGTTTTTCTTTCTTTCTTGATAAGTTAGCTAGAGGTTTGTCAATTTTGTTTATTCTCTCAAAAAACCAGCTTTTTGATTCTTTAATTCTTTGTATTTTTTTTTTTTAGTTTCAATTGCATTGATTTCTAGTCTGATCTTTACAATTTCCTCTCTTCTATGAGCTCTGGGTTTAACTTGCTCTTCTTTTTCTAGAAGCTTGAAATGAAGCATTAGGTTGTTTATTTGTGCTCATTCTGTTTTCTTGATATGGAAATTTATTGCTATATATTTCCCTGTGAAGACTACTTTCATTGCATCCCACAGATTTCAATATATTGTTTCCACATTTTCATTGAATTGTAGGTATTGCTTTATTTCTTCTTTAATTTCTTCTGTAGCCCACTGGTTGTTCAGAAGGTTGCTATTTAATTTCCAAGTATTTATGCAGGTTTTGCAATTTCTTTTGCCATTAATTTCTAGTTTCAGTGCACTGTTGTCAGATATTATGCATGGGATAATTTCAATACCTTTGCATTTACTTAAGAATGTTTTATAGGATAATGTATGGTCTATTTTGGAGAATATCCCATGTGCAGCTGAGGAGACTGTGTATTCTGATGTGGTTAGGTGGGACACTCTTTAAACATCTACTAACTCCAATTGCTCACAAGTATGATTCAGTTCTACTATTTCTTTGCTGATTTTTGTCTAGTTGATCTATCTCTTTGTGACAATGGAGTATTAAGGTCTCCTGTTATAATTGTGTTCTTAGCAGAAAATTTATTATTATTATTATTATTATTATTATTATTATTATTATTTGGTACTGGGGATCAAACTCATGACCACACACTTGCAAGGCAGGCACTTATGCTGCTGAGCTAAATCGCCAACCCTATAATTGTGTTCTTGTGTATTTGGTTTTTCATGTCCATTAGTATTTGTTTTATATAGTTGGGTGTTACTGTATTTGGTGCATATATATTTATAATTGTTCTTCCTCTTGAATTTTTCCATTAATGAGTATGTAGTCACCTTCTTTATCTCTTTTTTTTTTTTTTTGTTGGTACCGGGGATAGAACTCACGATCACCTGCTTGCAAGGCCGGTGCTTATGCCACTGAGCTAAATACCCAGCCCCTCTTTATCTCTTTTAATCATTTTAGGTTTGAAGTTCACATTGTTTGCAAATCAAATAGTTACTCCTGCTTTTTTGGGGGGGTTCCTGTTGCATAGAATACTGTTTTCCATCCTTTGACTTTTAATCTATGAGTTTCTTTTTGGGTTAGGTGTGTTTCTTGTATACAGCACATTGTGGGATCATGTTTCTTGATCCATTCTGTCAACTTATTTCTTTTGATAGGTGAATTGAGGCCATTTACATTTATGGATATAACAGATATATACTGGCTCAACTTTGCCATTTTATGTTGCAGTTGTTTGCTTTCTGTTTTCCCCCTTTGTTTAATTGCTTTTTCTACCTAGCAGTTTCTTTCTGTTGTTCTGGGGATTGTGGTAATTTTTCTCTCTGTCTAGTATGTCTTTCAACACTCTTTCTAGGGTTGGTTTGGTGGACATAATTTCTTTAGTTGCTCTTTGTCATGGAAGTATCTTCTTTCTCCATTAAATTTGAATAAAAGTTTTTCTTGGTACATCTATCTGGGTTGAAATTTGTTTTCTTTTAGGACTTGAAATACCTCACTCCAAGCTCACCTTGACTTAATGGTTTGTGCTGAAACATCTGCTGTGATTCTAATGGGCTTTCCTTGATAGGTGAGTTGTGTGTTTTCTTTAACACTTCTTAGTATTCTGTTTTCATGCTACATGTGTGGGATCTGAATTATTATATGTCTGGATGTAGATTTATGTTGGTTGTGATTGTTTGGTGTTCTATATGCCTTACTTATTTGCATATCAGATTTTTTCCCCATGTTTGGGAAATTTTCTCCTGTTACTTCTGTGAATATTTTAGTTATGTCATTTACAACTAACGCTTATTAGCCTTATATTATTTCTCTTGGCATCATCTTGAAGCTGCTGGATTTCATGCTGCTTTGTTATTTTTAAAAGTTGTATCCTTTTATGATCGCTAATTGTGATCCTGTCCTCAGGTCTGAAATTCTATCCTCAGCTTCATTTAAATGGTTTTGCCAGCTTTGAACAGAATTTTTTGTTTCTTGGATATCTCTTTTTTTCATGAATTGTGCTTGTTTTCTATATTGTTCATTCAAGGTTTCAATCAGTTTCCCATACTCCTGTACTTTTTTTTTTTTTTTTTACCTATTTCTTCTGTAGCTCAGCTGAGCAACTCCTTCACTAAGGTTGTTATTTCTATTTTTATTTGAGAGATTACTTCTAATTTGATTACCTCTATAGCCTCATGGAGTTTTTTTTTTTTTATTTCACTTGCTATCTTTTCAGTTTTCCAGTGTGCCACTTTTGAAGTCTTCTATTTCAATGTCTCTTGTACTTGCTCCTGGTGGACTAGATGTTTGAGATTGCACTTTGCTTTTTTGTTTTGCCATTTTCCCCTTTTGGATTAATATGTGGTCCTTCAATCTTACTAGGGTCAACTGTTGGTAGTATCTTGGGGTCCTTCTGTAAGGTAGGTGTTTGTTCAGTTGCTGGGTCCCACAGTGAAGAGGTGGACCAGTCACCTGAATTCCCCCTGCAAGGACTGTTGGGTAAGCCCTATGTTCTTCCTAAGCTTACAAGCCTAGGTGTAATGATGGAAATCAACTCCTGATTCCTGATGTTATTATGTCTTCAGATTGATGAGAGTCACCAGATCTCCCCGTTTATAGGGTTTGTCTCATCTGGGGCCCTGCTGTGTCTCTGGGTGTCCAACAGGCCCCCTATGGAGATAGTTTAAAGCACATATTGTTACAAGGGTCAGTATGAATGCCTATCAGCAAAGTTATTGCTTTATTAAATAATCAAAAAAATCAAGATGGATGATCAGCAAGCCCAATAAAATGTCACAAACTTTGTCAAATGTTGGGCTGAGTAATTTCTTAGACATTGACTAAAGGAGAAAGTGTTTCTTGACTTTGCTGTCTTTTACCATCACGAACAGTTGGTTGTCCTTCAGCTAGGCCACCCTGCCTTGGAGCCAGCTGAGTATGGACTGAAACCTCTAAAAACTAATATAGTCTAAGGACAAAAACTTCAAAGGGAGGGAGGAGCAAAGATGGCAGATAGATAACAAATGGCTACAGAGGCTCCCTGAGATAGTCGACTTAGAATTCAACATAATACAGAGTGGGGAGCTCCAAACAGAGGGAGATGAATTCTCTTGTCCCAAGAAGAAATTAAGGTGACTTGCTGACCATCTGAGGTTCCACCACTTTGACTTACTGGAGGCACGGTTACATTGAGTTCAGGGGTCAGCGAGCCAAACCGAGAGCTGAGTTGGCGGGGTGCCTACATTGACCTGTGGTGAGTGATGGGAGTGGAGCCATTTCATAAATAGGGAGGCTCCGGTGGATGACATTCTGGGACTGGGCAGGACTGGCAAGTACAAGGGGCAGCAGTGACTTCAGTCAATTGTTCCCTTCCTGAACGGGATTGGTGGAGTGAGGTAGGCCTGGGTCACATGACGTGGCTGAGACCCTATAGGTATCTGAAATCAAGTTCCTACAGCAATGGCACACACTAACCACACTAACCTAGTGAAACCTCAAAAGTTTGACTGATCTGGAGGGGAAGCAGTTCAAGGTGGTGCAGTGCAGGCCAAAGCAGCTTGACTGATCTGGAGGGGAGGGGCCAGCATATGCTGCCCCTGTCTGCAACTCACTAGCACACAGCAGTGGGAAGGGTCATCTAGCCAGCATGCTTCAGAAGAATTACAACCAACAAAGAAAGAAACTGTGATCTCCTGGAAGAAGCAAAAAAGATGGGAAGAGGAAGCAACAACAAAAAGTCCCCAGGTCCCAACCCTGAGAACATTGACCCAAGCCAGGTAAATACAAAGGAGAATGAGGACAGCAAACATGCAATATCAGACACAGCACCAGTGGACATAAAGAGATTTATTCGAGACCTCATAGATGAGTTCAAAAGTGAAATATTTAGCCAAATAAAGCAAGATATAAGAAGATTAATAAAAGAGATACTAAGCACTCCTCAAACAGACACAGACAGAAGAAGGGAGGAGCTCAAACAAAGGAGAGAACCATTTGGTGAAGAATATAAAAAAATATAGAATACATGAAGCAGATTCAAAGAGATCACCAGGAAATTAAAAACTCTATGGAAAGATGGCAAATCAGCTTGAAAGAGATTAAGGATAGATTATCCAAACTGGAGAACAATTTTGCAATATGGGAGTATGAAAGGGAAAACTTTTTAAAAAAAACAAGGAAACAAGAAGTAACAATACAAAGGCTATAAGATGACAAAAGGATCTATAACGTGAGAATAAAGAATGTGAATGAAGAAGCTGGGGTACAAACAATGGAACTACAAAGGTTATTCACAGAAATAATTAAGGAAAACTTCCCAAACATAGGAAAAGGAAATGATATTCTGATATATGAGGCATACAGAACTCCATCCACCTACAACAGAAACAGAGCTATACCCAGGCATATAATAATCAAGATCGCAGAAATTCAATATAAGAACAGAATATTAAAAACTGTTAGAGACAAGAAATAGATTACCTATAGAGGAAGGCCCATTAGAATAATGGCAGACTTCTCAACACAAACCATCAAGTCAAGAAGAGCCTGGAGTGAAATATGCCAAGCCCTGAAAGAAAATGACCTCCATCCCAGATTGATATACCCTGCTAAACTGTCTCTAGAAATTAATGGAAAAACAAGATGCTTCCAAGACAAAGAGAAACTTGGGAAATTTGCAACCGCCAATCCAACTCTACAGAGAATACTGCAGGGCATTCTAGATAGAAAGAAAAGTACTAAGATTCCAGGAATGGTGGCAGAGAGGCCTCAATGAATGGAGCAGAAAACAGAATGAAGAAGATAAGCAGACAACTGATGGCAAAAAAAGAGCATAACAGAAATAAGGCAGAGAAGATTTTATTTAAAACTGATACAATTGATAATATCAAGTCTGAGAGTATAGGCAACTACACTGAAGATGACAAGACTCTACGATACACATTCTGGTTTCATAACTGCCAGATATACTATATACAAAGTTGTGTTTTTATTAATACTGTTATGTACTGATATATTCAATTATACTATGTCTGATGATATAGCCAATTCTATCGGAGATAACAAGAGACAGCACAGGAACCATGGTAGAACTCTTTGTACAACGGTCTTATATGTTTATTTCACTTCATGAGTTTGTAGGAATATGTTTTGTTTTGCCTTGCTTTGTTTTGTTTCTCCCTTTAATATAGAAAGGATAGAAACACATGTTAAGACTCATGCATATGTAGAATCTATAAACAGTTTATGAAAACTGATCTTATGACACATGATGAAATAAACAGATACTTTGAAGAAAAAGAGACACTAAAATGCCCAGTGTTGATCCTGGAGTGTCATAATGTGAAAACCAGCAATAGTATTCTTTGTTCAGAGTGATATTAGCTTGCTGGGGTTTATTCAATCTCAACGTAATTGAAGATATGGATAACAGCATGTATGTTTAAGTGTATAGGATTGATAACCATATTTCTAAGTTTTTGTTGGATAGTTGAACAGAACTGGATGCAATCTCACTGTTTGAATCCCCACTTCATATGTTCCACTTTAGTATCTCGAATAACTATTTGTAAGAAGACAATCTGTAATCAACTAGTGATTTCTTACTGTTTATTTTTTTCTTTGAAATTATGTATTATTTCTACCCAAATTTTGTTTTGTTTAGTCTTTCTTTAAATTAAATTAAAAAAAAGACACTACAGTACCCAGTACTGATCACAGAGTGTCATCATGTGAAATCCAGCAATACTATTATTCTTTGTTTACAATGATTTTAACCTGCTTTAGTTTGTTTAATCTAAACATAAATGAAGATCTGGATAACTGCATGTACGTTTAAGTGTATAGAATTGACAAGCATGTTACTAAGTTTTTGTTGGAAAGTTGAACAGAACTGTTTGCAGTCTCACTGTTTGAACTTCCACTTTACATGTTCCATTTTTGTATCTTGAACAACTATTTGTAAAACGACAATATGTAAACATCAACTAACGATTTCTTACTATTTATTTTTTCTCTGAATTTATGTATTATTTCTACCTATTTTCTGTTTTGTTTAGTCTTTCTTTAAATAAAATAAAAAAAGAAAGTGTTTCTTGTGAGGAAAAATGCTGAAATAAGATGGCAAGTGTATGCACCAATGAGATTCCAAGTTCTTTTAAAAATACCCCATTTACTTAGTACATTAGCTACTTTTCACTGGTGAAACAAAATATTCAACACCCAAAGTTAGAGGAAAAGGTTTTTTTTTTTTTTTTTTTGAGTTTACAGCTTGTAGATGTTTCAGTGAATAGTCAGCTGGCTCCAAGGCAAGGTGTATGGAGAGACCATTTGTGGCAGGCAGAAACTAGCAAAGCAATAAGGGATGAATACATCTGTTTCTACCCCTTTTAACCAGGCTACTTAGGGCAGGTGGCACCCATATCTTTAATCCTAGTGCTCTGGATCTTAATATTGCATCATGAATCAATTTCAACATCACATACTCTAGATCCAGCCACCACTGAAAAAGCCCCACCTATGACTGCATAAGGCTTTAGGAAAACATCTAGATACAAGCCATAATAGTCATGTAACTCTGCACTGTGGAACCCCTACATTGTGGAATGTGGGATACCTCAATATTTTAAAGACTATTGGACACAGGTTCCAAGTTGACACTGATATCTGGGACCAAAAGCATTATGATAGCTCTCAATTCAAATGATGGTGCCTGATGTTGTGTTAGTCAGGTTTTGATTGCTATGAGGAAAGGCTTATTTGGGTTCATTATTTCAGAGGTTTTGGTGCATAATCATCTGGTGCTGTTGCTTCTGGGCCTGTGCTGATACAGAACATCACTGAGGTAGGGTAAGGCAGAGGTAAGATGCTCACCATTGCAGCCAGGAAGCAGAAAGGATAAAGGCCAGAAAAAAGGGACTAAGGACTGGATAGCATCCCCAGAGTCACATCCCTATGATCTCCTCCCTTCAACAAGGCTTGATCTGTTTCCACTCCCAGAGAATGCCATCAAAGTATAATCAACTGGTCTTGTCAATCAATTAGTCCTCTGGTAAGTCCTCATGAACCAATCACTTTCCAAAAGCCCATCAGTGGGTCTCTGGGGACACTTCAGATTCAAACTGCCACTGTAGTTCAGATAATAAATGGAGTCTTGGCATAGTCTAGCTCACAAAGTGCCTATGAAGTGTAAAAGCAATCACTTCCCCATTTCTTAATTACTTAATTACAATGGACACAATTCTTAAATAATCAATGGGTCAGAGATGAAATCAGATAAGAGGTTAAGAAATATTTCAAATTAAATGATAATTAAAGCACATTGAAAGTAAAAGATGACACTAAAATGGTGCGTAGAGGCAGAATTTCTGGCTTCAAATACTTATGTGAAAAATTTAAATTAATTAATTATTTTGAATTTTTCAGATAGAATCTTGCTATGTAATTCAGGCTGGCCTTGAACTCACTATGTAGCCCAGGCTGGTTTTGAACTCATGGTATTTTATAATGGTTTGCAAAAATTTATCACACATTGTGTTAATTACTTTTCTCATTGCTAAGACAAGATATCCAACACCACAAGGCAGGAGAAGTTTATTTAGCAGTTTGAAAAGGAATGAAACTCACAGTTTGAAAAAGAATGAAAATTCCATGATCAGCTGGCTTCAAGGCAGGGTGTTAAAGCAGATAGGGGTCACAGAATAGAAACCGTTCACGGTGGGCAGAAGGTAGCAAAAACAGCAAGGAACGACCACATCTCTTTCTGTCCCTTGTATTTTATCCACCCTTAATCCTAGTGCCCTTAAATCCTAGCATTGTAAGCCTAGTTTCACATGCTGTAAATCTAGCCACCTCTGAAAATCCCATCTATGACCATGTGAGGGTTGGGGAGACATCTAGACAGAAGCTATAACACACATTTTATAAAGAGCTGGGAGAAATGAGTTCAAAGTTTCCCAACAGAAAACATAAATTTGTAAGAAGACAGAAATATTAATTACCCTTATTTAATCATAACACATTGTAAGCATCTATCAAGTTATACTTACCCTCATATTTACAATATTGGAGCTGTCATGTATCTCAGGGCAGAACATGTGTCTAGCATGTGCAAGTGCTTGGGATTCAATCCCCACCACTGCCCCTCAAATAAATAAATAAATGAAAATAATTTGCCTTTTTATCACTGAATTGAGTTGAAGTTTTGTTATATGTAACAACTGACAGTCATCTACAGTCTGTACAAATACTTCATTTCTACAGAGGGTATATTCTTACAATAAGGTTGTACATAGACTTTTCTTCTGTAGGGCACACATATCTTAGAGATTATATCATTTTCATATGAAGTGGACACATATTCCTCTGTTACAGAGAAGTTTAAAAAGGTTTCTTTATGCAGATTATATAGTTTGATTATCTAAAGACTAAGGAACTTCTGTAGATGTTTTAAACTACTTTTGATATTTTTGTATTGGCAAAAATTATTATCTCAGATCAACCATGCCAATTAATAATGGTTGTTTCAGTAAATATCTTATACGTGAAAGCTTATAACCTGAGCAATTGAACAAATCAACTCAATTATTAATTTAGGTATTTTAGTCAATGTTTACTAGAGTCAGATGTAGAAGACTGCAAAATGTTGTCTGTGTGCTAGAGACTTGAAGGATCCAGTCAACGGATTGGAGCCCAGGGTAATGTCCCCTGCAGATCCTCATCAAGGATCTGCACCAGAAAGGCCCAAAGGCCAGGGTGGAGACTGAAAAGTCTGTCCTACCAGGTTAAAGATCTATGCCAGAAGGCCGAGACATCTGCACTGGAAGCCAGGAGATGACATCCAAGTTGCCTGAAGTTCTCCTGAAGGAAGACAGCAGGCAAAGTTCTTCTGAAGAAAAGCTGCTGAAAAACAGCTTCTTTAGGAAAATCAGCAGAATGCAGTCTTTCCCTCCTGTTCTCCTTTTATCCCAGTCTGGGAATAATCCTCAGGTGGACCCTCCATGCCCGGAGCCACACTGATTCAGCGCAGCTGGGAATACCCAATCAAGTTGCCCATTAACTCACCACATTATGGGTACATGAAGTTTATTTTGGAGGGCTCATCAAAACGTCTGTTTCAGTTAGATGGAGTTTAAATTCAGAGATTCCTTTCTCTTTTGTACCAGGGAGCACTTGATGATCTTTTCTCTTAAAGTTTTTTTTTCTCTTAGATGAGAAACTCATGATACTAATAAAGAAAAAGATGAAACAATAAGGAAATAGATCTTTTATAAAAAAAAGAAGGAGCCCAGCCAGGGATATAGCTCAGAAGCACAGCGCCTGCCTGGCCAGTGTGAGGTGTGAGTTTTATTCCCAGGACAAAAAAAGGAAGAGGCCCAAGAGATGGAAGGAGAGGGAAGGTACAGCAGAACAAAGGGATGAAAAAAGAATGAAGACATGTCATGCACCTGTACTAGCTTCCCATGAGGGATGTAATTATTATGTACAACAAACATATTACTGATAAAAAAGGAAAAAAGTTTCTAGATTAAAATTTCTGTGGCCAGTTTCGATGGCAGTACCCAGTTAACAGTTACAAAGAAAAAAGGTTTATAAGAGCAATCAAAAAGCAAAAATGATTATGACTAACTCTAAAATGCAACATGTGAATCTCTAAGGAGAAAATTGCAAAATTCAGGTGAGAGATAATGTAAGAATCTGAATAACGTAGACACCTGTTGGGGTCGGGGCGCTGAAGGGGTATTTTTACAAGTGAGACCCCCAAGGAAAAGAAAGCACATGGAGCCGACATCAGCAACACCGGCAGATGGGTGTCTTTACTCCTCGGCCCCCAAGTACTCGCTGTCACCGAGCATCCAGTCTTGGATGCAGCACAGGCGTGATTGTTTAGATCCTGCCTGTACAAGTGTATTCCCCTGTGCTGAACAGTGAGTTATGTCCTTATGGGTCCCCAAACACCCCGGGCTTCGAAGCAGTCCAAAGTGGCTCCCCACAACACCTAAAATATTACTGAAGAGAAGTATGATGTGAAAATGTCCTTCCTACTTCATTCCTTACTTTATTTATTTAATAGTTCTTCCTATTTTATTTCTTATTCTACCGTGTTGACATTAATATTGATGTTTAAAGATTCTATTTATTCATAATTATTGTCAACATTTAAATATATACCATTGATTTCCAAGAGTCTACAAACTCACACTCTTCTTCAATCAGATTTACTTCATCCCTCAAGGCTGATGACCCCCTCCTGGTCCACAGTCCACGTAGATTCTTCAAGCCTCTGCCATTTTGAGTCGTTATTCAGAAAACACACTTGTATTGTTTGTTTGTTTTAAAGCAAAGCTCCTTGAATGTATCGTGGGCTAAAACCCCCACACCTCCACAGGAGACTTCCCTCATCATCTCTGTAAGATGCAGAACCTATGAGTGTATAGCAGAGAAAACAAGACATAGTTAGTTTCTCCACCAGATTCTTATGGTGTCTAAAAATTTAAAAATCATCTTGAATCCAACAACGGAAAGGTTATGACAACTAATATTTGTACCCTGGGGTTTTGATTTTAATTGTATTGAGACACTTATTAGATAATCAAGTAGAGCTGTGTAGTAGATAGCTACGTATGTAGTCCTAAGACTTTAGAAATAAATGTGAGAGCAATCAGGATGGAGTTGGTATTTATTTATTTTTTTAAATTTTATTTTGATGGCAGTAAAATACAACAAAATAAGGCAGAACAAAGCCAACTGAGACAATGCAGTGAAACTGGCACAGAACTTCACAGCAGGATACTGGGATAACAGTAATAGGTGCCATAGTATATCTCGTTATCTTCACAATAGTTGTCTATTCAATTAAGTATAGTGAAATAAGACCCAAACCAGAATATTATAAAACCAATTGAAAGAGACTATTGAATAGAGCAAAACAATCAGAATAAAGCAAAATAGTGAAAAGAGCATTTGCCTTCAAACAGAAGATAGAAGGAAATCCCCCATATTTGCCATATTGCATATGGTAATCCTCCCGAGAGATGCTTAGACCTCTACTCCAAGTTGCTAATGAGGGTGAAGGGGAGGGATGGAATGTTTGATTCTCAGCCCACATATAGGCTCACAAGAGATATTGACTGATTCTCTTCCTGGCTCACGCCAGGGCCACTTACCAGGAAGGGAGGCAAATTGCTTTCTTGCTCAGCCACCTAGGTTCCATCATGGCCAGATAGAGTTGGCATTTAGAAGTATAAACTGGGTGAAATTCACTAGGGAGCAAAATTCCACTAAGAAAATAGATACCTGTGTAAGTATTGTGCCGTGTGTTTCCAAAGACCTTTTTGGAAATTAAAGCTAGATATGCAATGAAATTAGTAAAAATTCTCAAATCAAAAAGATATTTTAGTGAGAACTCAGGCAAAATTTTCAATTCAATAATCCATTAAATGGCTAAAATAAAAAAAAGTGAGAAGTCATGGAAATGGTTACCTGGGAGACATCAGCATTTTGAGAACGAACTGAGTGATAGACTAGCTGACTGAACCTAACTGTGACAGAGTGACTCTAAGTAAATGATGGACCAGTAAGAAAGCAGTTTCCTACCCCGCAGCACTTTGAACACAGACACAGCCATCCCTCAAGGGAAGGGGCTGGATGATTTCTCAGAGAACCACCACCAAATTCAGAATAATATTCAATTTTTCTGTGCTGTGTTTGTTTTTATCTGAGTCTGATGTTCAGGACATTCTCCGCAGCAAAATGCTAAAAGGAGATCAAGATAGGAAGGAAGAGGGAAGAGTGGAAGTGGGGAGCTGATGGCCTGGGGTGGAGGATAAGGTTCATCAGTAAGGAACTGTATGGAAACAATGTAACTTTGGGAGGATGTGATTGAAAAAGATAAGGATAGGATATTATTGAATGATGGATCAAAGACACTAATTTGTCTGTCTCTTCTGATTCCCATTAAACTGATAGAAACAAAACCATTCAGATTTTAGGGAATGGATGTAAAAGGCACAATGGACTGAAGATGTCAATGCCTATTTGTAAAATCAGAAATAACAGAGGAAATTGGAAACAAAGCTCTGCCGATGAGAATTGCATGCTACTGTTGAGAATCTAGAAGAAACAGGTTCCATAGAGGAGGGAGCTAGTCATAGGGGCTAAAATAGAGGGGCGCACCCCAAACTTTGTAATGCCATCTGACTTCATCCCCTCCTCCATGTGAGGAGTCAGACCACCCTGCCAGTCCCCTCCAGGAGTCAGGAGATCATTCTCTAAGCTTCAGAGAAATTACAATGGAGAAAGTTTGTTATTAGGGACAAAGATTATCTGATGCATACGATCACATAGAGCATGTAAAAAGTAATTTTGAAGGTGATTTACAAATGTGGGGAAATGTTGAGAATTTCTGATTAGAAAGGAAATATCATTAGTTAATGAGAGCCTAGAAACATACATAAGGAAAAAAACCTGTCATCATCATAATAAATGCTTTCATGTACTCTTATTGATGGAAGCAATACATCTTAGCTTAATTTGTGGTTGTGTTTGAATTATCCTAAAATAGGAGGGGGAGGAGAATGTAGATGTAGAGCTGAAGTAGCTGTTCTCACAATAAACTTTGTGTCTTAGTCACTTTTTTTTGTTGTTGTTGCTGAGACAAAATACCCAACATGCAAAGTTAAAGGAGGAAATGTTTGTTTTGGCTCACAGTTTGTAGATGTTTCAGTCCATGTGGCTCCACGGTAGGGTGGCATAGCAGAGAGACATCACAGAGGAGAGACAGTCCAAAGCAGGGCAAACAGAACACAGCAAGGCAAAATAGCAAATCAGTTTCCTTTTGTTCCTCTGTATTCCATGTAGGCTACCCACCGTTTGGATGGTGCCACTCACACCAAGGGAGGGGTACCCTTAATCCCAACATCACATACTTAATTCTGCATCATATACCTTTATCCAGCTGTCTTCGAATCTCTCCAACTATGCCCACATGAGGCATTGGAGGGATATCTAGATACAAGATACAATTAGTACTTAATTTATTCAATCCTGTTCATGTATTGCTTTGCTCATTAGAAGCAATAACAAAAACTTAAATACCAGGACTTAGAAAAAAGACAAGGAATTACATATTAACTATCTGTGGACTACTCCCTCACACAATTTACTTGCCACACACATTTCACATCTGCATATGCAGCATTGTAGCAGTCTTGGGGGAACTTCAGGATTTAAAGGAGGGCAGAAAAGGATGAATTTATCAGGGAAGAGAAAAGGGTCAGAACTATAAAATAAAATCAGGAGAACATTTGAAATTGAGGGAAAGATCAGCCACTGAATGCTGCAGACTGGTCATGTAAGCAGGTTTCTCCAAGTCTTAGGACTGGGACTGCCATCCCAGTCTCAGGCAGGTGTCTCTCCGTGTGTTGTCATGGCAATTCATGCTTACCTTCTTTGTAGCACTTAACATATTGTGCCGTAGTCTTTATAAAATTCTTTGCTAAACCATGATTTGATCAGTGTATTAATTAGCACATTATTGTGGCTTTACTCATTATAGCTAAGATATAGGATCTAACTAGGTGATTATGGCTTCTACCTAGTGGTTCCCCCAAAGCCTCATAAACTCATAGGTGGGGCTTTTGGGAGGTGACTGGATTGTGGGTGTTTGATAGTGGATCATGGGTGCATGATACTGGATTAATCCGCTGATTGGCTTAGCATAGTTCTGGGCGTGGATGATGGACTTACAGAAGAGGGAAGACCCTATTTGGATGTGGGAGGCACCAGGAAATAGGCTTTTTTTCTCAATTGTACCCTGGATGGAAAAAGAGGGAAACACAGAAGAAGGCTTGATGCTTCCTGCCTGCCATGCCCTGAGTTCTTTCTTCTCTGCCATGACCCTCTGCCATGCTGCCCTGCCTGGGAACTAGCCGGCTATGGGCTGAACCTCTACTAACTGTAAGCTCAAATAAGTATTTCTTCTTTTGTCTTGTAGCTGTTGGGTATTTTGTTCCAGTGATGAGAAACTAACTAAGACCCATTAGTGAATGAATAAAAATATACTTTATACTGTAAAAAAACAAGTTTTTTTAGATTAAGTGGTATTTGCATATATAATTTAATTTTGTTGTGAGCAAAATCACAATTTGGAAGATTTAATTTTTTATTTTTTGGGGGATTGAACTCAAGGAAGATTTAAATTTTTTTTAATTTATGAAACTTGTTTCTTGGCCTAACATGTGGTGTGTCTTGGTGAAAAGTCTATTAGCCTCTGAAAAGAATGCATATTTTGTAGTTGTTGGGTACACAGTTCAGTGGCTGTCAATTAGGTTAAAGTGGTTGATAGTGCTTATCAAATTTGTTAATACTTTTGAAATTAAGTTTATTGGTACCATATCTATATATCTGTATAATCACATTCATTGTATGGTGTTTGTACCTGTACATGATATATCTTGATTTCTCTTTTTAAAACCATTCCCCTCCCCTCTCTTCAACCCTTCTCCTCATTTACAAAGCTTTGTTTCCATTTTCCCTTCTATTCTCATTTTTTTCTTTCCTTCCCCCCTCTAGTTCCCCTTCCCATTTGAACAGTTTTTCCTATTTTATAATATCTATTATACATTTTGGTCTTTATGTATTCTTTCAGTTTCTCACAACACAGACAATATGATATTTACACATGTGTGACTGTTGTATTTCATATTAAATATGGTCTCAAGCTGTGTCCTTCTCAAGAAGCTTATCCTTCTTTATGGCTGAGTAATATTTCATTATATTAAAAAACCCCACGTCTTCTGTATCTATTCATTGATTGATGGGCATTTGGCTTATTTCTAAGATTTAGCTATTACTAACTGTTCTATAAACATGGGTGTGCATGTAGCACTGTGGTGTAATGCTTTTAATTCTTTCAGGAATATATCAAGAAGGGGAAATGGAATGTCTAGTCCTAGTTTTTTGAGGAATCTCTACACTGATTTCCACAGTGGTTTCACTAGTCTACATTCCCATCAACAGAAAAGGGTTCCTGCACGTCTCTTGTATTGGATTGACTTTGGTCTCAGGATATATGTCCCTATCTTCCAGTTTTCTGAGAGTTTTCTTCCTGTGTTTTGAATTTATTTTCTCTGAGTAACTCCACCGTGGCTCCTCTTGTATTCAGTCATGTTGCCCTCTGCTTCAAACTGGTAATATCTTTAATGATATTGTACTTAGTTATTTGGTCAGTTACTTCAAGAGTGTAACAAAATGTCTGATACTGTTTTGGATTGTCTTTCTCCTATTTTTTTTTGCTGTTTCTCCTCATTTATATTAATGCTATTGTATTAGGTGCATAGACATTTACAATTGTTATGTATTTGTGATTTACTGAACCTGTCATCATTATGAAGTTTCCTTTTTTGATCTAGGAATTCTTCTTGTCTTTATGTTTATTTCATCGGAATTGTTATAGCCATTCTCTGCTTGTCTTTCAATTAATGTTGACATGGTATTTTATTCTTTTACTTCCAATTTATTCATGACTTTGTGTTTAAAGTGAGTTTCTTATAGACAGTGCAACTGAGTCTTTCTTTTTAACTTTCTTTTAAAAAACTTTTTAAAAGCAGAGATAATCTCTGCTTTTCAAAATATCTGGTCCATTTACATTTAGTATAATTATTGGTACAGTTATATTTAGTTCTGTTATTTTGGATTTTTTCTATTTGTCTCATCTATTTGATACCCTTTTGCTTTATGCTAATCAAATATTGTTTTAATTCCTCTGTTAGCTTTTAAGTGTACAAACACACAGACACATATACAAACAGACAAATTTTTAACTATTTTTCAATTGTTAAGAAAGAGTCACCTCAGGCCATCTTTTATACTGAAGAAAATGGAAAACAACATGTTCTTGGAAGTTATGAATTATTCTCCTATAATCCAGAGCTATCCACAATCTAAGAAACACTATTTTCCTGGAGAACTGGGTACTATGCCAAATATGCTGCAACCCCTTACCCCATATAAATGGAGGTAGTTGGATCCTAGGAATGGTCAAGTTAGTGATGCCCAGAGGACACTAGGAAAAGTAGACATTAACTGAGAAGCTCTTTAAACTAGCAGCAAAGTTTTCCATTATAATCAATCTACAAGCCTTAACAAAACTGTCATGGTTTATGTCTGTGAACCCCACGCCTCATGAATTTGCACTGTACATTTGTGATTGGTTCATTGTCTAGTGCTTGGATTGATGGTGTCAGTGCTACACCCACATAGGGGTGGAGCCAGCATACAATGTAATGGTAGGAATGTGTCTTTTTCTCTTGTTAGTTTCTGCTTTGCTGTTTGCAGCCACCATGAACTGTGGCCCTGCCATGCCACCCTACCTTGGAGCCAACTGAGTATGGACTGAAACCTCCAAAAACTGTAAGATACTTGGTGAAGTGTTTCAAATCCCAAATTTGGGCTTCAGGTGTTTTGGAGTGAAGGAACTAGGAGTGAAGTGTTTCCTCTCCCAACTTTGGGCTTCAGGTATTTTGTCTCAGCAACAAGTAAAAAGTGACAAAGACATAAACAAACTAACATATAAACAAAAAATAGAAACATGACAAAACAAGACAACAAAATGCCTTCAGAGACTCCCAGTTCATCAAAAGCTGATCCAGGAGGCACAAAAAAGGAGGAACCAAAAGCCACACAGCTGAATAACTAGAAATAATATCAGAGGAGATAACAAAACAGAACAATAACATATTTGAATTTACAGAAAATAAAAATAGTGGGATATTAGGTCAAATAAAATCAGCAAGTCTTCAGAAGATATCAATAAAAATCTGACAGACCTAAACAAAACAATGCAAGGTATGAATGACTGGCATAGAAAATAATTAGAGTTCATAAAAGGGCTCCAAATAGAAATTCAGGAGATTAAAGTTTCTTCAGAAAGTATGGGCAATGAAAGTGATCAATGTAAAGACAAATTGTTAGAACTAGAAGATAGGGATCCTATTGGTAAATATTTAATGAGACATACCTTGGAAACAACAGCAGAACATAAAAATGGGTGCAAAATCTCCTAGATGATGGAAAGAAGACTAAGATTAATTAGAATTAGTGAAAAATCAGACCATAGCACCAAAAAATCTATTTATTGAAATAATAGCAGAAATATTTCCAAATAAGGCAAAAAGATTTAGCATATAGATAAGTGAGTTAAAAATATAGAACCACAGATAACCACAATCAGAAAAGTCACCTCTCCACAACAAAATGCAGTCAAAGTTGCGAAAATCCAACACAAGAACAGGATCTTAACACATTCATTCTAGTTTGAACCACCAGTAATACATGCATGATTGTCTCATTGGTGGCTTGTGCTACAGTTTGTACATGCTTAACTGATATTTTAGTTACTTTTGCATTTCTGGGACAAAATTTTAAAAACCACAAGTTAAAGGAGGAAAGGTTTATTTTATCTCACAATTTGTAGAAGTTTCAGTCCATAGTTGGCTGATTCCAAGACAAGGCAACACAGCACAGGAGATGTCAGAGAAGCAACAACAGTCCATGGTATAACAGGCAGAAGCCACCAATAGCAAGTCTTCCTTTATGTATCTATTCGAGTTAGGTGACAAGCTCATTGGTTGGTGCCACCAAAGGAAAGGTGAGTCTTCCTATCACCCACACCCAGCATTATGCTAGAACAATCTATGAATTAATCCAGTTACTACACATCCATAATTCAATATTACAGTCCCACGATCCAGTCACCTCTCCAGAGCTCCACCTAAAAGCACATGAGGTTTTGGGGGAACATTTAGATACAATACATAACAACCAATAAAAGTGATTCAATTCATTTATACCTCCAGTCATACAAGCTATCCAGTGGAATGGTCATGTATGTACCACTGGTGTTCCAAGCTGGCTGGAACATAATATGTTCAAATCAGACCTGCCTGACAGCATGACATAGAAATTACAGCTCTGTAATGAAAATGTTAAAAGTGGTTAGTGAAAAGCAATGAATCACTTATAAAGGTAAACATATTAGAATTACGACAGACTTCTCAACTCAAATATTAAAAGTCAAGAGAACTTGGAGTGAAGTGTTTCAAATCCTCAAAGAAAACAATTTCTAGCTCAGGTTGATTTTACCACAAATCTGTCTTTCAAAATTGAGAAATATTTCTATGATAAAGAGCACTTACTTAGAAAGGCCAAACTTCAGATGGAATTATCTTGTCTGGCAAGGGTAGATTTTATTTGAAGTTCATAAACTTCATACCAATAAAAGAATTAGAGATATGAGTTTTAAAGGAGGAACAAAGTCACTTTATTTGTAAAAAGGGAAAAATATAGAGATAGCTACCTTGTTGGTATAAGGTAGGGAGCCTGGAGCTGGCACTCGAGGGTCTTTGTTGGTAGCCTGCTTTTTACAGGGAAGAACGGGACTCTCGACCTTGAGAGTTGTCAAGGTTGGCTCTTTTGATTCATTTGATTGGCTCTTTTAGGCTCAGAGATCCTCTGATTTGGTCACTGTCCTATTCTACTGCCTATGTGAACATACTTGGATAAGCTTTCTGTAGTCTCTGTCTGGTTGGGTGCTATCTGTAAGATTTGTAGCAGGCCCTCACATTCAAGGCTGAGTTAGTAAAAAGGATGCATGTACATATTAGTGTGTTAAAATGGTGAGAGAATAATAAAATATATATGTAGTTACATACACGTGTGTGTGTGTCCAGGTATCAGTCCGTATTTTATAGCCTGAATTTTCTATAATACAGGCCCCTTCCCATGTCATCTCCTTTGTGTTTAATTGGAGGTGGAGGAAGGAGGGAATTGGGACCCTGGAAAGAAGTAAACTGTTTGCCATTTTCTCTGTCTATCTTAGTTACTGTAACAAGGGTTTAACTCTTTATTTTCCAAAAACATATGAACCTTTATCTTTCCCTGTCTGTCCCCCAGCTTTCCCTACAGATTCTACAAAAACTCCAGGGATAATCTAATACCAGTACTCCTCAAGCTCTTTAGTAAAATAGAAAGGGATGAATACTTTGAAGTCATTCTCAGAAGCTAGCATTACTCTGTTTTCAAAATCAGAAATAGGTCCAACCGAAAAAGAACTATAGACCAATCTCTTTAGTGAATATAGAGAGGAAAATCTGGCAAACAGAATGCAACAAATCAGCAGAAAAATCACACATCATAACCAACTATACTTCATTCCAGGAACGTAAAAATGATTCAGTACACTCAAATAATGTTATACAGTGTATCACATAAACAAAAACAAGGACAAGATCACATGATTACCTCAATAGATGCAGAAAAACACTTTGACAAAATCCAAAATCATCATAAAAAACACTGAAGAAAATAGGATCTATTCTCAATCTAATAACCATTTTTTAAAAATCTACTTCCAACATCATATTAAATAGGGAAAAACTGAAATCTTTCCTTGTAAAGTCAAGATGATTTAAAGGCAAGATGAGTATGTTCCCAGCTCCCACTGAACACAGTTCTCAAAACATTAGAAAGAGCAATTAGGTAAGCAAAAAATAAAATGAAAGGAAGAAATTAAATTACCACTATTTGTAGGTGCCACAATCCTCTAGATAGAAGACTTGGAAAACTTTATCAAAAACTTCTAAAGTTAGTAACAAAATTCAACAATATAACAGTCTGCAAAATCACACAAATATCAATAGCATTTCTGAATAGCAGGATATATTATAGTAACCCACTTTGATTTCCTATTAACTTGATTTGAAACCCTGTATTGCTCTCACCATCTTGTTTTGACTGATTTTCCTCTATTCTGTTTTGCTTGATAGTACCTAGTTCGAAACTATAGGCAACAACTATGAAGACAATAAGATTCATTATGATGCCCATTCTGGTTGACTATTATTTTCTTTTGAAGTCCTGTAATGTCTCCAATGTTTTGGTTTTATTGGTTTTGTTCTTTACTGTTTTGTTCAATTTTATTATAACTGATGATATAGGCAATTTTTTTTAAGATAGCAAGAGGCATTATGGTAATCATTGTTGATCACCTTGTATTTGGTTTTTTACATTATGTATTATGTCCATCCTTTTGATTTGACATAACTGTCCTGTTATGTCACATTTGGTTTTACTCTCTTCAAAAAAAAGTAATAAGAACTGTGGGAGTCATAAAACCCAAAATGTGTAATTGTCATTGTACAAAAGAGAGGAAAAGAAAGTGCTCTAAAAGACATAGCTACATGTATATTTAAGTGTATAAGATAGGTAACCATATTACTGAGTTTTATTGGATCATTGAATAGAACTGTTTGCAGTCTCACTGTTTGAATGTCCACTCTATATGCTTTAATTTTGTAACTTGAACAACCATTTCTAAGTCGACAATATATAATCTATTAACTAGTGATTTCCTACTGTTTATTTTTTCTAAAATTCTGTATAATTTGTACCCTTTTTCTGTTTTTTTCTTTTTTCTCCTTAAATAAAATTTAAAAATAGCATTTCTGAACATCAATGATAAACCTAGAGATAAAGAAATTAGGAAAAAAACACTCACAATAGCACCAAAAAGTTAAGTACTTAGTGAAAGATCTCTATAGTGAAAATCACAGTACTCTGAAAAAGGAAAATGAAGCAGCCGTCATATCCCCTATTACTGTATATGCAGAAACAGTAGTCAAAATGACCATCTTCCAATATGAATATACAAATTTATTGCAATCCCAATGAAAAGACCAACAGCATTCTTCATAGAGCTAGAGAAAACAATCCTGCAATTCATATGAAACCAGATAATAGCAAAAGTAATTCTGGGTGACAACAGCAAAACAGGTGGCATCACAATCTTGGACATGTAAATTATACTATAAAGCTACAATAATTAAAACAGCAGGGCACTGGTGCAAAAAACAGGCTTATGAATCAATGGAACAAAAAATAGAGGAAGCAGAAACAATCGCAAGCATACTGCTATTTGATCTTTGACAAAATGGCCAAAACTATACAGGCTAGGAAAATTGGATATCCACATGCAGAAGGTTGCATGGTCTTTAATAAATAGTGCTGAAAAATTTTGATATTCACATGTATAAGGTTGTGTCTAGATCCATACACTAAACTAAAATAAAATGGATCAAAGATCTGAATGGTAAAATGGTAACACTCAGTTTGCTGGAGGATAAATGAGTAAAACTGTTGAAAACATAGGCATGGTCTAGTCCTTGATGAACAGAACAATGGTAGTATAGGAAATAGTATCAGACATCGTTAAATGGGATCATATCAAATTGAAATGTTCTGAACAGCGAAAGAAACAACCAGCAGAGTGAAAAAACAGACTACGAATTAGGAAAAACTTTGCCAGCTATTTTTCAGAGGACTATAGAATATATAAAGAATTTAAAAAACTTAGACCCTCCCCAAATAAAAGGACCAATCAATCAAAGAGCAAGTGAATAAATACTGGCTACTGATAGCTCCTCCTTTTCCATTTTTGTAATTGCACTTTGGGTATTCAGTTGAATTTGGGTGGCTGTGTTTGGAGGACTCTGTAGACAATTTTCCTTTTTGTGGTTATGCTTTTCTCCTGTATGTTCAAGACCAAGTTAAAGTGAGACCTGTATTAATTAATTTTTTGCTATCTGTTGAGGTCAGTTAAGTCTCCTCAGGAATTACCTTTGAACCATGCACAGCACCTCTAAGTACTGTTAGTGTCAGCCATCTGGATAACTCATAGCCATTGTTTGACCAAATTGCTTTCTGTGAAAGCTTGGGAGATTTTTTTTCTCTCTTAGTGACTCCTCTTTGGTACACAACATTATTGATCACTTTCCTCTGGTCCCATAATCTCCTTGGTTAGAAGACCGAGGACTCACCATGTTATAGGATATCACAGCAGAAGTTCTCTTTTATCCTGGGTCCTCAATGACTTAAGAGGGCTGGAGCCAAAATATTGGCTGTCCTCATATCCCATCTATCTTTCTAGTTTTTGTTCTCCAATCCTCAGTTGTTAAACATCCAGAGAAGGCTAATTACATTTCATTGTAATGGGAACAGTGATCTTAATGTTATGTAAAATAGATTCATTATGTTCTACAACCATGGATAGCCTAGTATTCAATCCCTACAGAATATATATAACAGTTACGTATTTTACACAGAAATTTAGAAATCAAAAGCCATATATATTATAACATGATGATCATATTAACATTTTGTAATGCACTTAAAATTTCATTTTGACATAGTATAACCCTTTTAATCAGTCATCTCTATCTAACATCTAAGAAGCTTGTTACCTTTTTGTCCTTTAATTGGATATACATCATATAAGTTTTGTTAAAGCAGATGTCTGAATCTGAAAGAAAAGTCTGTCACTATAAACAGTCCTTATTCCACACTTCAGAAGACCTGCACATTCGCAGGAATGAACACATTTAATATACTACAAAAAGAATAACAACCAATTGTCATAGCCATATGAAAACCTTTGTATAAGAACATCTTTAAATCAAACACCTTATTGTTTAGAAAATTTAATCCTTTGATAAATGATTAATATAAACATATTACTATAATATATTTTAATAACACTTATTAGGCTGTCTCCTGTAAGGCTATGAAGATCACTAAGGCTTCCTGTTCATGCACAAAGGCATCTTCTCCCTTATTTATCAAAGGGAATCTTAGCCAATAATTCACTGAGCCCAAAAGGTCCTTTTAGTTACCTTAATAAATTTCTGCTGACCTTTGAAAATGCCCATTTTGATATCAAATTGACTAGCTGGCCACCCAGGTGGAAGCATGCTTTTAAATCTATAACCCAGATTAAATTTTGAACAAATGATCCAAACTGCAAAAGAAAAAAAGAGAAAAAATTATTGAGCTCAAATAAAAACAACTGTTCATGGATATGATAAAGAAACAAGTGCATAGCTTAACAAATTAAATAGACAAACATCTTACAAAATCAGAGTATACTCAAATACATTTTTGCTCAAATTGAATTACAGTAATTATTTTACAATTTTAGGAATTTATAAATAGACTAGTCAGTTTTATTGTAAGTCAATTAGCAGAGATCTCTTACAAGAAGAATTTTGAAGAGACAAAACATTTTGTCTATAATTTATATTTTTGTATTTTATTTTGTGTTAAGAATACTAATAACATTTGTGTCCCTTTCTTTCATGTAGTTTTCAGCTCAGTTATCTCTATATACTCTGTCACCTGCTCAGAGTATTTAATTCCTGTCTTTGGTTGCTGTCTCCTGGGCATCCTGGGTCATTCTTTGATCAGCACCAGGTTAGGCCTAGTCCCATCCTTGTCTATGGGTTGTGGCATGGTCAAGGCATCACTGTCATAGGACTGAGCATCAGCTTCTTGAAGGTGGAATCAATTCCTTCTCTGGGTCTGGGTCCATGATACAGCCAGACAGCATGATAGGCGAGATGGGCCACTTAGCATTCTTTTGAAAAACACAAGTGTATCCTCTTCTCTAGTTGAGCAGTGGGCTGGGTTGCCCCCATTATCTAGTATGAAGATCTTTCGAAAGGACCATTCCTAACTTCCTTTACCTAATTGAACTGTCTTTCTGCTGCTGTAGTTTCATTCTTAGTAGGATTTAACAAGTTATATAGTATATACTACCAAGTGAAGTCTATTATGAGGAGCAAATTTTGTAAAGAAGAATCCCCCCTTTTTTTGTAATTGAATTTTGAGCATATGGTGAGCATGTTCAACAATTACTTGACTGGGAGGCTTATAAAGAATTCCTGTGGTAAGGGAAATATGAAAAGTTTTATAAAATGTTTGGAAGGCAGCACTTGTATAGACTGGGTCATTGTTAGTCTTAAGTGTAGAAGAAAAACCCATATCCTGTATTCAGGCATGTGAGTGCCTCCCCTTCTGAAGGGATGTGGCAGTCACCACCTCTGCAGCCATGGCTGCCATTTTTATTTCCACGCAGGATTTGATTTTAAAATAGTGCTCTGAACCAAATTCTCTGTGGTTATCTCAACAAGCATATAATCATTAAGATGCTCCCTATTCCAGGTCCACACAAAAAGATCAGTACCAGAATCCATAAGAAACAAGGATTTGTATATATATTTATTGTTATTGAGAACTTATTTGCCTCATGTTTAACACTCGATAAAAATCTATATAACTCTCTCCCTTTTGTTTTTCCTGAGCCTGTTTTGCTCTTTGGCCCTAAAAAGCCTGCTTTTCTCTTGGGCCCAAGTGAATCCATTTCTGTCTTGGATTCTCTGGCCTATCTCTCCCTTTGGCTTCTCTGGAGCCTATTCCTATCTTGGCTTCTCCACAAAAAGAAAATAAATACAGGAATCAATAATGCAACAAGCATTTCTATATACATCTATATATATCACTTTGGTTTACCTGTTCCTTCAGAGCTATTTTCCCCATGTGTTATAGTTGATGATATAAATATCAATATACCTCTGTGTTTAATATTGATGCTATCTCTGATGCAATATACCTCTGTGTTTAATATTGATGCATTTCTCTGTCTTTTGTGTGAACAGTGAGAAGTATTCCCTCACCTACTATTTCTTCTTCCCCATCCTATTTTTAGGTTCCAATATGCAGCATCCTGTGCAGCTCTCAAAGTTCCTGCAGGAAAGGATGGCAAGAGGATGGAGAAATAAAGATAAGAGAATGTATGGAAAGCTGAGGTCTGGTGCAGTACTCTAGGTGGGAGGAAAGGGATTGCTGAATCACTACAGTATGTTTATTCTACATTTAGAAAGTTGAAGTCAGATGAAACCCCTTTGCCTCTTGTACTCCATATTCACAGGGCTGGAACATTCATTTACCTTGGGTCAATTACTAGCTCAGCAGCTCCTGACATCCCACTTCTTAAATGTCTACAGCATCTCCTACTACTTCTGCCCCAGGATCAAGTCTTAATACATGGGCCTTTGGAGGACACTATCCATATTTAAATCATGGCACTAGCCATTAGAGAAATAGAAATTGAAGTCACCAGTTGATATTAACACACCATCACAATAGATTGCATGAGAAGACTGTAAAAGTCAACTGATGGGAATATCAATTGGTAGAACTCCTTAGAGAATTGACAGTATTTACTAACATTGAGTATACACACACCCTGTATTAGTCAGCTTTATTTTCGCTTGGACACAATACCCAACAGGCTCTATTTAAAGGAGGAGTGATTTAATCTATCTCATGGTTCAGGGGATTCAGTCCATGTTTAGTTTGCTCCAAAGCAGAAACATCATGGTGGAAGGACATGGTGGAAGAAGAAACTGCTTACTTCATGGGATCCAGGAAGCAGAAAGAAAGGGGAGGAGCCAGAGAGGTAGATGTACCCCCCAAAGACATGCCTCCAGTGATGCACCTTGTGCAACCAGTTTCTACCTCCAAATAGCACATTTAGGTATGAACTCACCAATAAATCAATTCACTGATGAGTATAGTATCCTTATGATCCATTTACCTTCCAAAAGTCCCACCTGTGAACACAAGGTGGCTTTAGGGAACATTTTAAGTTTAAACTATAGCATACTGTATGAAAAAATATTGCAAAAACTGCATGCATTTCCCGTTAAAACCATGACAATAATAAAAATCATGAAAAGTGGTTAGCAGATAAGGTGGCTCTGAATTTTCAGAGAATCCTAAAGCTTCATGTATCTACCTCTTCTATTTTGCTTCCCTTTTCCATTTAAAATTATATTTTTGCACATTTTTTTAAAATTTTATTTTGAAAGTGGTAAAATACAACAGAACAAGACAGAATAAAAGCCAACTAAGATTGTACAGTGAAATTGGTACAGAACTTCACAGCAGGTTACTGGGATAACAGTAATAGGTATCACAGTATATTTTATTATCTTTATAATAGTTGTTCTTTCAATCACATATATCAAAATGAGATTAAATACAGAACATTATAGAACTTATCAAAACAGAACATTGAATAGAGCAGTAACATTAATCAGAATAGAGCAAAACATTAATAAAACATATTTGCCTTCAAAGAGATGGTAGAAGGAAGTCCCCCTTATTTGCTATGGTCAACCTCCCAGGAGATGCTTAGATTTCTGGTTCCCATTTGCTAATGGGGGGGGCAGGAGAAGAGGGGTAGGGGATGTTTGATTCTAGGCCGTGCATCAGTGAGTAAACTGTTGCTTAGCAGGGAGGCAGGCTAGTTGTTTGGTTTCACAGCGTCCTAAGTTCCAACATCGCGCGGATCTCAGGAGCTGCTGCTGGTTTTCCCCCTGGAAGGGCCACAGTCTGTCAGACTGCCACCACTTACCAAGGAGGGGAGGTGCTTGCTCGGCTTCCCAGTATCCTAAGTTCCCTTTACACATTTTTATCATTTTCATCACCCTTGAAAATTTTTCATTCAGATCTCTTCTGTTTCATCATGTTTCTGTTCTTGTCTCATATTTTGCTCCTCATTTGACCCTTCAAAGGAAATATATTTTACTATCTTGCTTTATTTCCCTTACATCTTCCATGCCATTTTTTCTTCTGCTGACTTTCAGAGATGCTGAATTCCTTGAAATTCACTGTATGATAATATACTAGTATGTGGAGATTGCATTTGTCCTCATTCTGCACTTAGTTTATGATTAAATCTTCCCTGGACCTAACAGATATTCATGTATATGGTTCTGCTTTATCACAGAGGCATCCATCTAAGTCCTACTGCTTTGACACTTTGATACTACTTTGATACTTCAGATACTACTAAGTTCTTTGAGACTCTGGGCCACTGTATACATAGTACCCTGGAAGTGCCAGCATGTGAAGTACCCAGCTCTATTTCTATCTTTATTCTCATCTTTCCCTGCTTCCTCCCTTAACACAAGCACAGATTACAGCTAGTTGACCATCACAAACTTCATATTTTTGACTGATGCTATATAGCAGGAAACCGTTTTGCAGCTTTAGAAGATTGTAATTTGCTTAGTCTTGCTTTCCTTTCTGTTTTACCACTTGCCCTAGGAGGTGGCTTCCTTGGGGCACCATATGTGAAATTGCTTTTCCAATGTTGCTTCATGTTGAAGGTAAACAGAGAATGACGCCATTTTGAGATGAGAGTGTGGGGCTGTCAGTTGCACTCATTGTTGAAATGACTCATTTCTGTCCACCAGCTTTACAAAGCGTGCAGTAACAACTTGTGCTTGAGTAGGTTTTTAAAATTTGTGAATTTCGAGAGTGGTATTTTTGAAGTTGAATTATTAATTCAGTTTTTCTCTAATCATCTGCCAATTGAGTTTAAAAGGGTACTTCTCAGTAGAATCCCAGCGTCATTTGGTAACATAAGGGGTGGAGGTATTTTGAAATACTGGAGTCCAAGGGAAGACTGGATACTTAGTAGAAAATTTACCATCATTGCTGTCATTATCCAGGTCACTTAAGGGTTGTTTCTTCTATCTGTCTTTCATCCATATTAGACCAAAAGGTCAGTAGCCATGTTTTCTGCTCATTGCTTTTGGCTTTTATGGTATGATCTCAGGTCTCAGAGGAGGGAGGCATGGTTTACACGTCTCCTATTTTTTTTTTTTTTGATGATACTGTAGTTCATACTGAACTACATCCTCTGCTATTTTTACAAAATGCTTATTTTTTTAAAAAAATAATTGAGACAGTCTTGCTAACTTGCTAAATTGCCCAGCCTGGGCTTGAATTCGTGATCCTTTTGACTCAGCCTCCCAGAGTATAGGGCTTACAGGCATGCTCAATTGTATTTACAACTCCTCCAAATTTTTTAAAAAAAGAGAACAGTAGGACCAGGGCTGGAAATAGCAGTAGACAAGTATGTCTTCAGGGCCCTTTAGTGTCTCCTCCATTGTGCCAAGACTTTTTCATTCTTTTCCTTATTTCAGTAAGTACAATTTATTATTAATGGTACCTCTTCCAAGAGTATTGAACCATTTTGCTGGTAAAATTTTATGCTCTGCTATGGGGGCTGCTTTGTAATCATCTGCTAAAAACACCTGATGCTAATTAGAAGGGTCCACTTTCTTCTTCTGGCCCAGTCCAATCTATCAGTTCTAGGTTTCTAGGTTGCTATTTCTTCCGTGACATAACATGGGTAACCTCATCCAAGCACTTGTGATGTTTTATTTAAAGAGATACTCTCAAACAAAACTCCTGAAGAAGAAAGTACATCATAACTTCTAGTTAACCATATCTTAACCTAGGGGGGTCAGCAAACATTTTTTGTTAATGGACCAGGTAAAAATAATTTTGGGCTCTATGTATCACTTAATCTGTACTGTAACTACTCAACTCTAATGTGGCAGTTTGAAAGCAGCCATAGATAATATGTCAACAGATGGATGTGGCTGGTTTCCATTAAAACCTTATTTACAAAAATAGGTAACAGGCAGAATGGCACACAGATGTGATTTGTCAACCCTGGACTCAAGCCAAGCTTACCTGTTCTTTTGGGGCATCTAGTTTCATCTGTCCCATGTGATCTAGGATCTAAAATGAGACACTATATGCAACAATGACATCAAAATGGTGAGGGTAACGATGTAACAAAATACAATTCTGTGAAGTTTTAGGCATTTTAGGAAGTTATTGTCCTGCTATTGTATCTAAGCCTTAACTTTTGAATGACAGTATTTGACATAATTTCTAGGGCTGCATTTATTGTACTTTTATCTGATTTCTGGAATTGGAGACAAGATATTGTCAAAGGACAACCGACTCCAGCTGGTCCTCACCATCTGGTCAAACAGGGTAGGAACTTACTGTCTTTGAGTGTAATTGTGAATACCTGTCCTTTCTTGCAGACTGAGGCTTTAGTATTTGAGATATAAGAAGCTGTATTTGCCTACAGAGATGGACTTCAGGCCTATTTTTAAAGCTTGAGCACACATATCCTTAAGTTGAGCTAACCTTAAGTTGGTTGATTTATGACTCAACAATGCTAAATTCTGATGTTGGAATCTGACCAACAGTTACATTGTTCTGCACCCTGCCTGCTGCTTCCTACACAGATAATTACCAGAGGCTAATTTATAGATGCCAGCGGGAACAGAATGGAGAGAATGGCTGCCCACAGAGCCAGGAATTGGATTTTATCAGGAGTCGTGGAGAAACGTGTTTGTTCTCAGGGAAAAAAAAGTCCAGGAGAGTAGCTAGTTAAGAAATATGAGAGCAAATAAGTTATGTAAAGGATCATTCTTTAAAGCATTGTTCTAGAGTTAGATGATCTTGATTCAAATCTTTATTAGTGGAGACCTTGAGTAAGTTATATAACCTCTCTAAATCTCAGTTCTTCAACTGCATCACCAACATAATAGTAAAATGTGTTTCAAAGTTGTGCTAGTTATAATTTAAAAGTGCATGTCATGTATTTCAGTATCTAGAACACAAAAATAATAAAAGTTAGCTATTATTGGGTTCTAATTCATGCTTTCAAATTAGTGTTTATACTAAATTTTGATTTCTTTCCACCAATCATGAATAAACATTTTAATTTCTCTATTAGCTCAAAGTTACTGGAGATTTTGAGAATTCCGTTGCTTATTTTACTAAATAGAAAACTGAGCTTCATGAATTTGAATGGAACTAGAATCCACCCAATTGATCTTGTACAAAATTTGAGTTTTCTCGGTTAGTTTTCATGTTGTTCAACAAATTTTAGCATCAAAAGTCAAAGTTATCAGTAGGGTGATTGGTAGATTATATCCTCTTGATCGCATTATAAAATAAATGAGTGGATAATCGAGATGATCCTTTATGGGTCCCCGGTCTGGAATTATAACCTAAAGTTTAGGCAGAGAAAATTCTTAATGGGTTGAACAACTGTAGGCATGGAAACAGTAGGGCATACTTGGCCATTCCATAATCTTCATGGAGACACCGGTAATCAGAATTTTATTTTGCCTTTTTTGAGACAAGGTCTAACTAAGCAATTCAGGATGACTCTGAACTACTTTGTAGCCCAGACTGGCCTCAAACTCGATGCCATGTTCCTGCCTCAGCCTCCTGAGTGCTGGGGTTACAGGTGTGCACCACCACATCTGGCCTTGGTAATCAGAATTAAAGATAGGCTCAGGATTACAGCTATTACCAAAACCAAGTTCTCTGCATATACAAAATACCCTTGATACTTGCACTTGAAGACCAAAACAAAAGGCCTCTACAATTTACATTATGTTGTCTTAACAGAAAGACTACAGATTTTTTAATTGAGGGAAATTTAAAAGTATATAGTGAATCAGCTATGTAGCAACTTTATAAATAAATGCTTCCTCCAGCGAACACCTATTCAGATATAATGATTTATCAAAGAAAATATAATAGTTTCTTAGTTATCAATAAAATGAATTACTAAGACTTTACACACACACACACACACACACACACACACAGACAGAGTCTATTTATTTTGCCAGTCACATTTCTCAATATTCAGGACATTTAAATTGAACTGCTCCATGTGTTAGGGGACATTTAGTAATGAATCTGAAGAGTGCTACTTAGCTTCCAAATTCTAGTATGATACTCAAATTCTCAAATTAAGATAATGTTTCTAAAAATAGCATGGAGAAAGCAGTACAAATATTTAGCAAGACTCTTACTATCAAGCTGTTTAGAATTCTTAATTAGAACTGAATATTGTTCATGAATTTAAATCATAACTAGTGCTACTACTTTAGGAATAAGTAGTTTATATTTGGAATAAACATTATCCTTGATACATATACTTTAAAATTATAGATTTATACTTTTCTCCTTAAGAAGAGGAATAATTATTTCAAAAGTTGGGTGATTATCTTTAATTTGAGATATACCATTCTTCAAAAGATGTTTGAGTAGAGCGTGCTGAATTAGGCAGTCAGTAGCCACATTGTAACTTCTCTGCAGGAGCCCATCCCAGTTAGACAATACAGTGCTGTGGTTAGAAGTGAGCTTTGAGACCAAACAGATTTGTATTTGATTTTATTCTCTGTCACTTACTCAATGGCCTTCAGTAAAGTCCTTAACCCATCTTGGCCTTGGCTTCCTTATTGTGAAATACAGAGTGTGTGTTAGTCCCCTTTCCATTGCTGGGGCAAAATACTTGCCATATATACAACTTCAAGGAGAAAAGGGTTATTTCACTGCATATTTCAGAGACTGTAGCCTGTAATCAACTGGCCTCTTGGCTTTAAATCTGAGGCAAGGATATAGTGGAGGATATAGTGGAGCAGATATGCTCATGTCATGGTAACCAGCAAGCACAGCAGTGAGAAAGACTCAGAGGGAATGGGGTGAGAGACCAGACATAATCTTCAAGTTATGCTCATGGTGACCTGCTTCATCTAATTAGGGACCCATCTCCTAATAATCCCATCTAGCTAATGAGATCACCAATGGATTAATCTGATGATGTCAGAGTGCTCACGAACCAAATGCCTTCCAAAAATCCCATCTCTGAGAACATGAGACTTTGGAAGGGGCCATTTTACATCTAAATCAGAATGCAGAGTAATTGTAATCATTTCATAGGTGATATTGATGCAATCAAGGTATTACATGCCACTTGCTCAGTACAGTGTTCACCAAGTGCTTGCACCTTTCTTATTGGCTGCCTAGCTTTTGAGAAACAAGCACAGCTCCCTGTCTATAGCAGCCTTGGTGCAAGAAGGGAAAGAGAGGCTTCAGTGTGATTCTGCTTACGCTTCTGCCTTTGATGGTCAGAAGCCGGATGAATAGAAAGCAGGCGATTGTTCTAAACACATAGTGTTTGGGGTTCTTCAAATGCATTGATATGAGCTTTTTAAAGTTGTGTCTCAAAATGCAATGCTTTCATTTGACTATAAAAGTCACTTGCTCTTTTGGGTATTTTAAAGCACTTGCATTTGCCTACTTCTTTTCAATTTCTCAGAATCTCTGACTAATATCAGTAAAGATAAGTATTCAAAAATTATATCCAAAGGAAATTATATTCTTAGAATTTAAACTATAGAAATATTCTTTCAGAGTTTTAACTTTCTGAAGGAAAAAGTATTATTAACATGAACCATTAATTAGAAGTAGAATATATTTATAAAGAAAGATATATTAAGAAAGATATCCATTTACTTTTTATATTGCAATCGTGCTCTTGTAAATGATAATGGTGGCTAGTGTTTGGGAGGTGGTAAGAAGTATTCAAATTCTAGATATGTTTTCTGTGTAGGAATACATATGGTGATTGTATTAATCACTCTTTTTTTGTTGCTGGGACAAAGTCTTTTGATGTACACAATTTAAAAGAGAACAGATTTAATTGGTGCCTGGTCTTAAATGCTTGGTTCATGATCAGCTAGCTTCAAGGTAGGAAAATTATGGTGCTAGAGTGTGGCAGAGGAAAGATGTTTAGTTCACAGTGGTCAGGAGGTAGAGTCAGGGGGATGGTGCCAGGGAGAAAGGGGTAAGAGACCTGGCATAGACCCCAAGGTCGCAGGCCTCCATGACCCGCTCAGATACAGTCAGAAATGTGCTTTACTAATCTTCCAGTTGACTTCCAAGACAATTAAGTTGACAATCTACATTAACCATCACACACAGTGGTCATGGTAGATATAATTGAAACATCAGGGTCTAAGAAACTCAATAAAATTAGTGCCATTCGTTGAGAGAACAGAATCTAATGGGAGCAAGAAGAAGTCTGATGATGTGAGGCTGAGGGATGTGATAAGGATTTGAAAATTAAGGGCTATAATGAAGGAGACAATTCTAAGATTCAGATTTCAGAGTAATTCCCCTTGTGATGAGACAGTAATTTACAACTGCCATCTAAAAAGGAGATGCAAGATTGATCACTGGGTATGGGAACTACTCCTCTGTTGCAGTCAGGGGTTGCAAGGAAAAGAATTATATACAGGACACATAATTTATAATATTGTTTATAATGGTCACCCAAGGAATTAAATACAAAGAAAGTGCAGGAAATCTGTCCACAACACTAAAGACCTAGAAACTCCAGGCAGGGGCCTGGATCCCATGGCAATAACCTGCGTGAATTCAGCTGAAAACCTAGAGCCCATGACAATGACTCATGCAGGTCTGTTTCACAGATCTGCACTGCACAAAAGTCAGCAGTAGGAGCTAGAAAAGTCTGACCAGTGGGGTGAAGGATCTGTGCCAGTAGGTTGAGGGTTCTGTACTGCAGCCAAGAAGCAATGCTCAAAATAAGGACCCTTGCAAAGTTCCACAGCCATCCTCAGCGATAATGAGGTCCTGACAGCCAAGTACATATCAGGAAACTTCTCCTGGAGATTAAACAGCATATGTCTTCCCCTCTGGAGCCAGGACGCAATGCTCAAAGTAAAGACCAGACCTCCCCTAAAGTGAACCGCAGCCATTCTCAGCAGCAAGGGTGAGCTCTCTGTTGGTAACAGGGAAGCTAGCGTGACAAGCTCTTCCAGGAGAGTCAATGGCTCCAAACAACACACTTTGGAGAACCCACAACACCCTTCTCTTCTTCTCCATGTCTCCTTTTTATGCTGGCAAAGACCCTCAGGTGGAGCATTTACACTCAGCACCACACTGATTCAGTTCAGCTGGTGTTTCAGTTGGCCACCAGTTACCAATCTACTACACCACGTGATGCATTAATGAAAAGTAATAGAGGAAGATCAAACAAACACACAAACAAAATGATTGCTATCCTCTCTACAATTACTCCTGCTTCTACAACATGCATGTTGCACACAAAAATCAGAAGGTAAAACATAGGTGCTATTCCCAGTTGGCTTCCTGAAAGATTGTGAATGAGGAACCATAGCAAAAAGGGAGAAGGAACTGATTCTTACAGAAAAGAGAAATTACAGTTTCACTGACCTAAAGAAAAAAAGGAATGTCTGGCAATTTATGAGATTAAATGCATGTTCTTATATCCAAGAAATACTTGAACATTGAATCCAGCAGCAAAATCTCCTCTCCAAGACCTCTTGTTCCTTGCGGTGTAAAAGAAATAAAGAATTGTTAAATACTTAATAATTGGGGTTTGCAATTGAATATCTTAAGTGGAGTCTATTTACATAACATGATATTCTATTTTATGTTAGCTAGTCATAATTTTGAAAACCTATTCTTTATCTTGAGTGTGTCCAGATATATTGAAAAAGGGGTGTGCATATGTGTCAGTGCGTTTGCATGTATACGTGTGTATTTGTGTGTGTGTATGCCACATAGAAAATTACTCAAGGAAGTTAACGAAAAATTACACAGATTATAATGTAACACATCATAAGAGATATTTAAAGTCTAAGTTTAAATGGTGGCATATAGAGAAAAGGACTGAAAATAAAATTCTCAATAACACAGACAGCTGTAGAGTTGATAGCGATGGAGAACTAGGGAGAGGATACCAGTAAACCAGCTAGCAGGTAGAGTAGGAGTCATGCCAGCAAAATTTGACATAAAATTATTTTCCAAGACTTTTTCTTTATTTACAGAATTCTTGATTTTTACAAGTCTTATGCATCTCAAAGCCTGCCAACATGAAGAAACTAAATTCACGGTTTCCTCATCAATACCAAGGTGTGTATTCTTCTTATCCTTTAATTCAATAAATGGTACCATGCAGTTTTGACTGCACACCCTTGTAGATATCCTTACATCCCTTTTCTCCAGTGTCTGCTACATCCTTGTGAGCCACCTGGATGGATACTTTTCTCTCCCAAACACTTCTCTTCTTCCCCTACTGTCTTCTATTCCTGTGACCGCCCTTCAGTCCAAGCTACCTGCTGCAGCTATTGCCCTTGTCACTTAGCTCAGGGTAATGCTTCTCAGAAACCAGGGGACATTTGGCAATACCCAAAGACACTTTTGATTGTTATGAATGGAGCAGAAGTATGACTAGCATCTAGCGAGTAGAGCCCAGGGATGTAGCTAAGTGTCCTACCATACACAGATCAGCCTTCACAGCAACTGTGTGGCCCAGATTGTCAGTAGTCATGCCACAGAAACTGGCAAAGGCACATGCACTTTTCCACTTGGTAACAATTCCTCAAAGCACTGAGTGTAACTGAAAAGACAAACTGATACAATTATTATTAAATGTGATATTTCTGTGCATCATTGAAACTCAAAATGGGCATTAATTTTATGCTAACATGATAAATTTAGTGCATTATCCTACTAATCCAAACAGTTAGTGGCTGTTTCAACAGGTAATGTTAGGACAATATTGGTTATCTTAATATACACTAATAAATAAATTTCTCTGCATCAATGGGTCTGTAATGTGTTTGTGTGTCTGTTTTTGTTAAATTCTTCTAACTAATCTATTATTTACATTTAAGAATATACTCACCACTAGAAGTCACAGATGATTTTCATTATTTAGCAACTCAAACTTTAAAAAATTTCCCAACAAAGTAATAAATATCAAGGAAGCAAAACAATGGGAACAATATCACATTTACCAAATTGCTACTGTGGAAGTAACACCCAATGAAGTGATCGTTGTTAAAAGATGTGCTGTTAAAATTGGCTCAACATAGATACACAGTTAAGAACATTGAAAATAACAAGGTGAGTTTTGTTATTATGAAGCTAGCACATCTTGGCTCTCCTCACCTGACAAGGCATGCTCTCAAATACCTAGAGTATGGGGGAGATATCTTTTTAGCTAAGTGAGATTTTGGATGAAGCTCCAGACTTAGTTTCTCCTAATAGAAAGTGGTATAGTTAGAGCACGGCTATATTAAACTTACTTGTTTTTCTATTAAGCAATGGCATAACAATTAACCTAATAACGCTGTGTCTCAGCTTGACATCCTTCAGTGTTTTCTTTGCCTTTTGTATTAAAAAGCATGTGCTGTTCCAGTGAGCTGCACCCCCAGCCTCTAAATACAAAGTCTTGACTGTACCTTCAAGAGCTGTACAAGACCTAACACATGCCATGCTCTTACCTTGCTACACTCTGGCCTTCTTGGATGCCCTTCAGTCCCTTAGTGTATAATCCCCACCCCTCTTTTTACCTCTGTCACCTTGTGCGTGCTGTGTTCTCTTACTGGAACATTCTGTCCACTCTCATCTCCGACCTTCTTGGCAGACTTCTGTATCCCCTTGCTCAATACTTTTTTAACCTTGTTATGTGCATTTTATTGTCTTATTTATAGTGCTAAATCCTCATATATTTCAGTGAAGCTCACTTAAATTTCCAAAGAAAGCTTCCTTTCCATCAAACAAAACTATTAGAAGTACAGTCATAAATATTTTATCAGTTGTAAGCACTGTGCTCCATTAATACTTGTTTTGGGAGCAACTCCTGCATTATCCACTGACCTTCATTTATACAGCATAATTTTTTCCATAGCATAATTATGCCAGTTTACACCTGAATGGAGTCCTGTAAACTGCTATCATTTCCAACCGAACTATTTTTTTCTGTCATTTTAAGAGCTAAATTTTCAGAGGTAAGATACAATTTGCATCCCTCAGGTAAGGATTTTTAGAGAGGTAAAAGGTGTAAGAACAATGCATGGGTTAGATCTTGTACAGATTTTTAAGGTACAGCCAAGGCTCTGGATTTACTGGGAGCTTACTGGGAGTGCACATGGTAAAGTAAAAGAAGTTGATAAGAAGTTAAAACAGAAATTCATCTGTGGGAAGGTAAATGGCAAAATACAGTACAGACTTCTTTAATACTCTATGTAATTTGCTTGATTATTCTCTAAAACTTTACAAAGTTACTTAGGGATGATTACTTTCTATGTGTGATGGCAGATACCATAGTTAAAGGCATCTATTTATACTGCTATCATTTTCAAATGAACTATTTTTCTGTCACTTTAAAAGCTAACTTCTCAGAGGTGAAATATAATTTTGATCCTTAGGGTAAGGCTTTGACCTTCTCTGTGGAAGGAGAAATGAAAAAATTACCTTACACTTAGTGTTTGGAAGACTGTGTTGCCGATTCACCCTATGATATCAGGAAGTCCATTTTGGCCCAGTTTGAATTCTAATTTCCAACAGGGCTGTGCCCTTGCTCTGTAAGTCCTCTGAATCTTCAGCTGATCCTGTTAGGAATTAAAATATGCTAATATGTCAAGCTGTCAGTGAACGCTTTCCTTAAATATAAGTAAAGGTTTATGACCAAATGCCAACACTGTTTGAATTTTATTTTATTTGAACAGAATGCCTGCATTATGCATAAGACATTAGAGTGTACAAATAAATTATGGTGTCTAAATAGGTGGAGAAGCATTCTCAATGCATCTTAACCAAGGATTTTGAAGGATGTCAATATTTGAGAGATAAAAGATGCAGAATCAGAGACCGTGTACATATCTCTGCATGGAAGCTAATTTTTACTAGAGATGGCTATTGAACTTTAGTTGATAAGGTGTCTCACTGATAATTCTGTCTAGCTTCTAGCACATGTCATTTTTTGGATATGTGAGTTGACTTGGCCAATAGAAAAAATGATGAGAATCTTTTGTAGGCAGAAGGCTGTTAGAACCAAAGTGGGATTATTCAAGTGGTATTTTCCTGCCCTACTGCTGGGGATGTTCCAGGTGGTGGAGGCTCAGGGAGTATAAACAGAGTGTGTTGAAATAAAAACTTATCATTTTAAGCCCTATGATTTGGGGATTCTTTGTTACAATAGCAAAAACAAGACTGAATCACTGATAAAGTAGGTACTGTCACCTTAGATTAAAAAAGGTTCAGAATGTCAGGGTACATCTGACTGTCTGGAATTTTTTCCATAGACATTCTTCCCATGGTCCTCAAAAAATTTTATAAAATTTTTTGAGGACCATGGGAAGAATGTCTGAGGGACCAAGGAATCAAATATTACATATCCTTACATGTAAAGAATCACACATTGGGAGAATTTCTAAACAGTTTACGGGAACAGATTATATAGTGCACAATGTAATGAACAGATACTCTGAAGAAGAAGAGACACTAAGATACCCAGTGCTAATTCTGTAGCATTATGATATAAAATCTAGCAATATTATTATTTACTGTTCAGAGTGATATTAGTCTAGTTTCTTATGTCCAACTTCAGCATACATAAAGATAAGGACAGCTACTTCGAAGAGAATGAGAGACATTATGGCAGTCATTATTGACTTCCCCAATGTCAGGTCTTGAACACCTAAAAAGCCTTCATCATCCTGTTATGATTAGATTGTTATAACTTGAGCCCCGGTATAAAATCCAAGGAGGCAAGAGACCGAAAATTTAGTGGCAAAGGCTTTATTTTCAGGCCTGGCGACCAGTCTCCGGGAGCCAATTTGGAGACCGTCCCCTAGAAGCTGCAGGGAGGACTTTAAAAAGGGGCTGGAGGAAAGGGCGGGGGGAGAGAAACAAAGAAACCTGTAGAGCCATCAAACTTGTTGAGCCGAGTCTGGAAACTGTATTGCTGTCTATTTAGCTCTGACAATCTAGGGAGTTTCTGGTGTTTTTTAAAAATTATTTTCATCCTGCAGACTGACATTATCTCAGAGTGGCACGTCTGCAGCAATATTTGGAGAAGAAAGTGGACAGTTAATTATCTCAGGACAGCTTGTCTTCGCTAGTGAGTGCGAAGGGGTCACAAGTTATGAGACGCTGGAACTTAAGTTTTACGAAGACCTGATATCTAACTCATTTGATATATACAGAACAAAAGGAAAGCACCGATTGGGGTTTGGGCCATAGTATTACCCGGTAATTTGTTTTAAGCTAAGCAGTTCTTAAAATTGGGGCAGGCTCATTTTACAACAGATCATCACCGGGTCAGGGGGAGGTCACCAGAAACCCAAATTCTTTATGGCCTAGATAGATAGGTGAGGGGAGAGGGAGGCAATAAGGCGCCATACAGAACAGAAAACGGCGGTAATGTGTCAAGGTCAGGGTAAAGGGTTAAACTCACACGCAAATCTCTCTGCACACAAGCAGGTTACTTTAAACAAATGTAAATTAATTGCCATTCTAGTTTTTCTTAGCTCTTTAGCGGAGAATAGAGGCTCCTAGCAGTGATTAACAACCCTTGTTAGCTTGTTTTAGCACAGCTTCTGTAGTTTGTAGAGAGCAACAATGGTTAACATATCAATTAGGTGAGATTTTTGCAATTCTTTACAGAGGAGAGTGTTGCTCAACAGATCAATTAGGTCCCTTAACATATCAGTTAGGGAAAAAAGATAAAACAAACACATTTAGTAAGCCCCTATACAGGTTTGCTATAATACACATATAACAAAGCTATTTTCTTAGGGTACAACATTCCCCACTGATTTTAGTCAGTGTGTCAAATCATTGACTCTTTAGCATCTGTTTATAACCTTGTATGTGTCTTTAAAATTATAAGTTTTTAAGAACTTTGACATAGTTTATCAACTTGTTTACAACACAAGGCCCAGTAGGAGGATTAACAAAGGTCTTGTAGCTGTCATTAAAGCTGTTAACCAAAAGGAGAAAGAAAACCAACATTTAAATTTACTCTGTTTTATCATGCAAGTAACAATTTTTAAGTCAGACAGAGGCATCTTAGGGGTCTCTACAAAAGAGGAGAACACAAAATTATCAGTTATATTAGACAATCTTAAGCTTTAAAGTGTCCTTGGAAGAAATGACAGTTTATTTATCCGCAGGCTAATGGTCTTTTGAAGCTGGGACCTGTCTGCAGTGGGAACGTTGAATCCAGGCAGGCTTTCAGCTACTTTGACAGTCCATTGCAGCTCAAGTGATTTATGGTGAGGTCGCTTGTCCAGGTGCCTAGGCTCTTTAGCTCGCAGTGGGCAGCAGCGAAATAACCAGTGGATGGAAGTCAGAGCTGGCTAACGAGTCTGGGGGAGACTTAATAAGATCTTGATTAGTTAAATCAGCTAATTTTTAGAAACCTTTAATGATAAGAGGAAGATCTCTTATATAAAACCTCAAAAGAGGAAATATCTGCAACATAGGGGATGCATCACGCACACAAAGGGGCAGAAGGAAAAGAGACTTACCCAGTTTTCGCCAGTTTTTAAGGCCATTAGTAATTATAGTCTTTAAAATCTAACTTATCTTTTTATCTCTCCTGAACTCTGAGGCTGGTAAGCCCAATCGAGTTTTTAATTGATCTGCAAAGCTTAGGTTAATTTGAGTTATTAGGCTATAAAAGCCAGGCCATTGTCGGACCCCATGGATAAAAAGGGAGACCAAATCAGGGAAACTGCTATCAGAGCTGACTCAGACTAAGTAGAAAACGCTTTTATTCATCTAATGAAAGTATCAACCATTATAACATTTATATCCTTGAAGTTTTAGGCTTTTTATTTTTGTAAAATCTATTTTTTAGTGTTTTTAGGCATAGTCTCACGATAACCAGTGGTTTTTATTTGTTGTAGTACTTTTAGATTTACCAATTGGCACTGAGGGCATCTGAAGCTCACAGACTGGGCTAGCTTGATATTAGCCCCCGGGAATCTCTTGGAAGTTGAGCTGCCAGATGCTGGTCTTTTTAAGTGTAAATGGGCTCTGACAAAGAAAATAGGTGGGATCAGCAGTAATGTCAAGCTTATCTCAATCCCCACTGATTTTGGGGCTTTCTGGCTATCTTTTGGAAGGTGGCATTTGTCAAATTATTTTTTTTTATAACAAGATCATCTTCTGCCCAATGGCTTATACAGCGGATAGTAGCCATTCTCTTTGGCATCTAAATGGCAGCCAACAAGTCTAAATTTGGGGAGCAATTTAATCCTTTGACTCCAGAAGACAATAAACCCCATTTTTGATAAAGACAACTTGAGGCCTCAGTGTGGGCAATGGGTTTAGCCCACTATGCTGATGTCTCTGGCTCTAAGATTTGTTCCCATAGAACCTAAGATTTTGTGTAACGGCAGCTCCCAAGACCCACTTACCTTGATAGACGTAGCTGCTTCCATCAGAGAAGTAGGATGGAACTCTAGATAATGGCTTATCCACTAGATAAGGTCGAAGTCCCGTGAGGTGATCAATGACCTCAGTACAATTGTAGTGAGGCAACGAGGGGTCATCCTCAGGCAGCAAAGTAGCCAGAGTTTGAAGCCGCTGTTTCCAGAAATAGTGCCTGATAATGTATGGCTCAGGAATTAGACATCCGCAGTCTGATGGGGCCTTGATGAGAGTCTCCAGGGAACAGGAAGAAACAAGAGTTTGTGTCCAAAAGTCAATTTTTAAGCTTCCTTTATGAGGGGGCCACTGAGGAAATCACCACAGACAGGGTGGTCATCTGGTTGTTACAGAATCAAGTGTCTTGGAAAGGTAGACAACAGACCTCTGCCAGGGTCCCAAACTCTGGATCAGTCCTGTGGCTCCTAGAAATTTTGCACTTGTCTTTTAGTCACAGGGACTGGAATCTGTTAGATGGCTCACAACAACCAGTGCAGTCTTTCTTTGTGTAGACTGGTTTTGACAAGGTCGGGGGGACTCGCATCAGAGCAGTTACTTTCTCGGCTGGCCCCTCTGATGTGATTGCTACTCTTTGAGAGGCCTGATCTGCCAAATTGTTTCCTCAGGTGAATAGCAGCAATCTGCCGACAGCCAGACTGTTGCCAGCAAATCTAGGATCTGTGGAGCCACCCCCCCTTTTTTTAAATCTTTGCCCTGGCCGAGGTTAAGAGACCTCGCTCTTAATAGATTGCTCCATGTACATGTATAGTAGCAAAAGCATATCTACTATCTGTATAGATGTTTACCCTCTTTTTCGTGGCTAGTTTTAGTACCTCAGTCAAAGCAATGAGCTCCACCTTTTGGACAGAGATGCTAGGCTCTAACCGCTTAACCCAGAGTACCTCCTTTTGGTGGTCACTGCTGCCCCAGCCACTCATCTGCCTCTGCCGTTCTGGATGAAGCTGCTTCCATCTGTGAAATTTCTCAGGTCGTTGTCAGGCATAAGGGTGGCTGGGTTTAAAACTGAAGAAGTCTTGAAAACTATCAATTTTGGGTCTAGGAGCAGGGCCTAATAGTGTGAGATTTTAGCACTCACATTTTCAGGAGGGGTTTTGATAAGAGTCTCTAAACTGTGGGAGGTCACTACAGAAATCTTCCGTCCAAAAGTGAGGTTTTTTTTTTTTTTTTTTTTTTTTTTGCCTCTTTTAAGTAGCATTGCCACAGCGGCCAGAATTTTAGGCATGGAGGCCACCCTCTTGATACTGGATTGAGCCTTTTGGAAAGATAGGCTATAGGCCTCTTTTAAGAGCCAATGTCCTGGGTTAGGACTCCTTTGGCAATGCCCCTGAGTTCATCTACGAACAAGGTGAATGGCTTGGTAACATCAGGGAGTCCCAGGGCTGGGGCCTCTGTCAAGGCCCACTTGAGCTGTCGCAAGGTCCAGTTTATATTTATCAGTCCAGTTTAGTGAGTTTTTTCCTTAAGGGAGCCCTACAGGGGGTGAGCTGTTTCAGTAAAATTTAGAATCTACAGCCTGGAGTATCTGACAGCTCCCAGAAATTCGCGCACCTGTTTTTTAGTTTCTGGGAATGGGATCTGCAATATAGCCTGGACACTTTTTTTGGACAAAATCCTCCTTTTTTTTTTTTTTTTTTTGCAATTTGTAGTCCAGATGAGTCACAGCCTGACAGCGCAATTGTGCCCTTTTAGTCGAGACTTTATAGCCTAATTGCCCCAAAGTCTTTAACAGTTTCTCAGTTGTCTCTTGACAAGCTTACAAGCTTCTGTGGGGGTCGAGGCTATTAACAAGTCATCTATGTGCTGGAGGAGCACTATCTCAGGGTGGTTTTTTTTTTTAATTTTAAAAGATCTCTTGTTAATGTCTCATCAAAAAGAGTGGGAGAGTTCTTGTAACCCTGAGGTAAATGTGTCCGGGTCAGCTGTTTTTTTACCCCCGTATCTGGGTCAGTCCATTCAAAGGCAAAAAGGAGTTGACTCACCAGAGTAAGTGGCAAAGTGAAGAAAGCATCTTTCAGGTTCAGAACAGAGTACCAGGTGTTCTCAGGATTTGGCACTGTTGGGTATAGACTCAGAACTCATGTATTAACTCTCCGAGATCCTGTACAGAGCGATAGTTATTTGTCCCTGGCTTCAGTGACTAGAAGCAAGGGCATGTTCCAGGGAGAGACACAAGGAATGAGAATATCATTGTCTCTTAGCCTCTGCATGTGGACTTTAAATCCCTTTCCGGGCCTGCAGGCTTATCGGGCATTGTCACAAGCAGAAGGGGCATGCTTGGGGTAAGAGCTCCATCAGAAGGGGGACTTGGCTGACTGCTAGCCCTGGAGGATTGTCTTCTGCCCAGACTTTTGGAATCTCCTGATTCCATTTGCCCAACAGTTTTAACTCTAAGTCAGTTGTGAGGACTCAGGTACGCTGGACAAATTTCCCAGTAGACGGTAATTTTTTTAGTTTTAAAAGACCTTTTGTGCTATCTCTATCAACTGGCTGAGGGGCATTTTTTTTTTTAAACTCTCAAACCTTTGTAATCTTTTTTTTAACATGTGGGGCCGACTGAGTTGCAAAGAGACCAACTGGCGATACTAGGGAAACCCCCTTACCTCTGGATGTCCAATCGGCTTGGGACAAAAGGACAACATGGTTTTGGCATTCCATATCAGAGAGCAGGCTTTATCTGGATGGCACACCACCTTTTGTCCCAGGGTGCCACCTGGCAGGCCATCATTTTACTGAAATTACATACTTAACAAAAAGAAGCTTTTTCATAGGTAACAAAATTGTGCCATATAATCTCCCAGAGGTCCACAGCACATGTGAAAACTTATATCTTATCTCTATTATCATCTATAATCTCATATTAATGGAAACACTTTGCAGCAAAGGTTTAGAATCTTATAAATAAATCTATCAAAACTGATCTAATACTGTCAAACTTTGAACACATTTACTTCTTGTCAAACCTGTTGTCTTCAGTACTATAAACCAAGACAAAATTTATATCATCTCAAGCTTTTTATAACTTATAATATACCTCTAAGTTTTATCTTTTTTTACATTTTGGCACAGCAGACATTTTACTTGAAGACAAACCACCTTTTTTGTCCCTCCTTTTTACTATCACCAGTCAATTATCTTTTTTTTTTTTCGCTTCTCAGACAACATTAAAACTCTCAACAAAACCCTTGAAGTTACCTTCTAGTAGTCTAAAACATATTTAATTAATTTTATGTCTTTTTACCACATTAAAATGCTGGGTTTTTTTTAAAGCTATAACCTTTTAACTGGCTCAATTACAGTATGACCTGGTTTTTACTTGGTAAAGTTGATATGATTTTTAAAAACCATAAATATACACATATATGTGCACATATATTTACTTTTTAACCAGAAAGAAAAATATTCCTTTTAAAAGGCATGCCAAGGTTGCAAGCAATCAGTTGAAGACTTACATATTAAACAAGGCGCCACAACATTAAAGACATAAACAAAGGGTGCTTTTTGCACAGTTTGGTGAGCTAAAGGAAATAATTTTTCTTATTATGAAGCTTGAATCTAATAAGCCATATGGATCCTGCAACAGAAATGGGCAACAAGCCCCTAAGTTAGTAACAAATCCAAACAGGCAAACAATTTTAAAGAACAAAAACACTGCACATCAATATCTAAATCCCTTTGTCCATTCTGGGCTCATAGAAGGGGTTCCTAGGAGAGAATGTTCTGTTAGATTTAGGGTAACCAAAAGGAGAACAATTAGAACAAATGGACAAACAAACAGACATACAAGACGAGACAAGCTGCAGCAAAAATGGCCTTTGCCCAAAAATTAGTCAAATTTTGGGATCTGGAGGAATTAACAAATTAACCAACAGAGTGGTTCCTCACCCGGTGCAGAGTCACAAATGGCAAAAACCAATTGACTCTGTCCTCAGGAGGTTTCACTTCCCAAATTAAGGGCGTACCCTTCCAAACGGAGCTGTTCCCCACCCGGGGCAGAGTCACAAATGGACAGAATTTGTCCTACAAACCAACTGACTCTGTCCTTGGGTGGTTCCCGCTCCCAAATTGAGGGCGTCCCCTCAAAATTACAAATTGACCGCGGCCCAAACAAATCCTCCAGAGCACTTACTTTCAAATGTTTAGAAATGAGTCTGGGGTCTTGCTTCCATCCCGGACGAGCCCCCAAATGTTATAACTTGAGCCCCGGTATAAAATCCAAGGAGGCAAGAGACCGAAAATTTAGTGGCAAAGGCTTTATTTTCAGGCCTGGCGACCAGTCTCCGGGAGCCAATTTGGAGACCGTCCCCTAGAAGCTGCAGGGAGGACTTTAAAAAGGGGCTGGAGGAAAGGGCGGGGGGAGAGAAACAAAGAAACCTGTAGAGCCATCAAACTTGTTGAGCCGAGTCTGGAAACTGTATTGCTGTCTATTTAGCTCTGACAATCTAGGGAGTTTCTGGTGTTTTTTAAAAATTATTTTCATCCTGCAGACTGACATTATCTCAGAGTGGCACGTCTGCAGCAATATTTGGAGAAGAAAGTGGACAGTTAATTATCTCAGGACAGCTTGTCTTCGCTAGTGAGTGCGAAGGGGTCACAAGTTATGAGACGCTGGAACTTAAGTTTTACGAAGACCTGATATCTAACTCATTTGATATATACAGAACAAAAGGAAAGCACCGATTGGGGTTTGGGCCATAGTATTACCCGGTAATTTGTTTTAAGCTAAGCAGTTCTTAAAATTGGGGCAGGCTCATTTTACAACAGATCATCACCGGGTCAGGGGGAGGTCACCAGAAACCCAAATTCTTTATGGCCTAGATAGATAGGTGAGGGGAGAGGGAGGCAATAAGGCGCCATACAGAACAGAAAACGGCGGTAATGTGTCAAGGTCAGGGTAAAGGGTTAAACTCACACGCAAATCTCTCTGCACACAAGCAGGTTACTTTAAACAAATGTAAATTAATTGCCATTCTAGTTTTTCTTAGCTCTTTAGCGGAGAATAGAGGCTCCTAGCAGTGATTAACAACCCTTGTTAGCTTGTTTTAGCACAGCTTCTGTAGTTTGTAGAGAGCAACAATGGTTAACATATCAATTAGGTGAGATTTTTGCAATTCTTTACAGAGGAGAGTGTTGCTCAACAGATCAATTAGGTCCCTTAACATATCAGTTAGGGAAAAAAGATAAAACAAACACATTTAGTAAGCCCCTATACAGGTTTGCTATAATACACATATAACAAAGCTATTTTCTTAGGGTACAACATAGATTAGTTCTATAATGTTCAGTATGTACTCAATGTGTGTGAAGATGAAGACAACTATTTGGAAGAAAACTAGAGACAATAAGATAGACAGTGAAGATCTCCAGTGGACTTGCTTTGAAATCCGTGTTTCTTAAAATTGTTTCTTTATGATATGTTTTGTTATGTTTAATCTTACCTTAATCTTAAAATAAAAAACCAAATATTACATATCTAACATTCTGTGTATGATACCTTTAATTAAGTTGAATAAAAATTTAAAATTAGTTTTTTAAAATTTGTTATACTAATTACATTAATAATCACTTAGCTAACTAATTGCATATTATTATCTACCAAGAAACTGTAAATATCATACTTCCCATTTATATGACTCTTAATGAATCATGGAAACTCCCAGACTAAGTGATTAGAAGTATCCAATTCTTGTGATGTGTTAGCACTTGGAGAGAGAGCACAGAATGACTTAGGAGAATTGCCAAATTCTATTTAAATTTCAGAATGATGCCTAAAATTTTTTCACACTCTGATGTATATTACAGATCAAAAAATATTTGGTTACTTACCTACACTGTGCATTTTTTAAAGACCTGTGTTTTTTCTATTTAAAAAAATTCTTGTCCCATAGAGTGTACCCTGAAATGTTTTCAGTGTTTGAATGTTTAGAGTTAAATGCAAATTGAAATTACATTTGGATTCCATCTCACCTTAGTGAGAACTACTATCATCTCGAGTTAAAGAAACAAATGGGTGTAAACATGCTTGTAATCATAGCACTTGGAATGCTGAGGCAGGACTATCATTATGAGTTTGAAGTCAGCCTGAGGTACCTAGTGAGTTCAAGGCCAGTCTGAACTACCTAACCAAGACCTTCCTCAACCCCTGTGCCCTGCCCCCTGGCAAAAACCAACCAAACAGCCCCCCAAAACCCCCCGAACAAAGAAACAATGCTGATGAAGATTCAGGGTGGGCAGGGTAGGGGAGGAACAATTCTGTATTGTTAGTAGGGATGTAAATTTGTACAGCTACTATGGAAACCAGTATGGAGAGTCCTCAAAATACCATTTGACCCAGCCACTCATAAATATATTGTCAAACCCATTAAGAACCACACACTATAGTGATATATTCACACCCATGTTTATAGTAGCACAATCCAAAATAGCTAATCATTTGAAGCAGCCTTAATGCTCATCAACAGATGAACGGATAAAGAAAATATGGTATTTCTGTACCAATATTATTCAGTCATAAAAAAGAATTAAATTGTCATTCACAGGAAAATGGGTAGAGTTAGAAACTATCCTGTTAGTTAAATTTTGTTAAAACATGAAAACCTTGTTATGTCAGACCCAGAAAGTTAAATATCATGTGATTTCTTTTATGTGAGAAGCCTAAAATATTAATTAAAATTAAGTAAAGAGGGTAAGAAATCAGAAGGTCGCCTTCTGGAAATGGGAAAAGGACAAATTGGAGGGAGGAGGAAAGGGAGAAAGGGCTAGTGAGACAGAAATTGGTTTAAGTAGAAGAGGAGAAGCATGGTGGCAGGGATAATCCACTTGCTCTCACAGATTTCTCAGACCTGCTAAGGAAGTGCTATTTCTTATTTGGTATAGTTGATGGTACTATGCAAAAACAACATCCTTGAAAAGTCCTGGAGAGAATTTCTGAAAGCTGTAAAGTTACTGAAACTCTTAACAAGGCTTGAAAGAGGTGGCCCAGGGACCCAGAGACCATGACATTTGCTGGAATCACTTTCACCCCAGGCCAACTTCTTGTGTGTAGATTCTGTGCCTTGAGTGCAACTACCAAACAACTCTGAGCCTGCTGTGTGTTTTGTTTTCTCTGGAACAGGGCAGAAGAGGTGCCGACTGCCATGATTGTGGGCAAGGGTAATGGCTGGGAAGGGAATGTGAACCTAAAGGGGGGAGAACGTGAGCAGTAGAGAGAAACAGCAGGTTGGGCCAGCAATGCTAGCCCCTAAACTACCAACCAAAGCAAACCAAACCAAAGCAAACCAAAGCAAACCAAACCAAACCACACCAAACAAAACAAAACAAAAATCAAACAGAACACTGCAAAAACACCTTTACTCCAAAAGTGACTCTTTCCACATGGCAGGCTAGAGTTAAAGAAAAAAAATCCAGTATAACACCTGTCATAATTGAGATGCCTTAATTACAATCCATTTTAGGAAGAGGTCGGTTGTTTAAGACTGAGTCATAAAACACCTGCCAAGCTACTTCAGGGTTTCCAGCTACTCTTGTACAGTGACTGAGTGAGAGACTGCTTCCCTATCTCCCAGGATGAGTAAGGACATGCTTTAGCTAGGAAGGTTCTACAGAATGGGAGGTAGGGATAGGAGGGGGTTTGAAGGGGAGGGGCACCTCTCAAAAGCATAGACTATAAAGATAAGCAGAAAAAATAATGAATTTCTGGATTCCTAGATTGCATATTCTGGAAAGAAATCATTCATTCAAAAATACAGAGAGAGGATGTCTTGCTGTGCTTGCCTACACCAGTACTGACACTAGGTGGCTTGAGATGCAACCCATTTGGCAGAAGAGGGAAGTCTGGCTCTACCTGCCATGCTGCTGCCCAGTGCCTCATGCTGTAACCTGTATGGAAGAGGAGGCGAATTGGCAAATCCTACTGAGGTCTACACCTTGGTTCTTTTCAGCACACAGTGGCAGATACAACAGTCAAGAGTGGCCTGACTAAGGATAGATGAACACACCAGAGGAGTTCCACTCCAGGACTAAAGTCCTACTCTATTATGGAAATTGGTGGGAGATAGTCATGGGAGGTAGACATGGGGAGATTAAGAGGTAGAAAAAGATCTGAGAAGCTCAAGCTCAGGCAAAGAACATCATGGGGCCTGTATTTAGCCGTGGGTGGCTGGGTTTGGTGGGCGTAACCTTTACAGGGGGTGAATCTGGAGGAGATGGCATTTAGTCCAGTGGTCCGCTTTAGCTCTTGTACCATTGTCTATATCCAGCAGAAAGGAGTGGTCTGATACAGTGTAGGTCAGTAACTGGGTTACTTAAGTGTGATGGTTGATTGATTATGTCAACTTGGGTAAATAAAGCCCAACTAAATTGGCTCAGTATAGTTTTGGGTATGTAAGACCCACCCAAGGGAGGATTATTGCCAAAACTCTATAAAATGGAAATGAAAAAAAAGAAGGATTTCTTCTGTTTCCTTTGGAAGAACTCTAGTCTTCCCTCCTACCTTGGACATCATCTCTTGGGTTCAGTACAGACTCTTCAGTCTCCAGCATCAAGCCTTCAGCCTTTAGAGCAGACCCGTCAGCCTCCTGATATGGACTGCAATGAGACACTACATGGAGCTCTAGCCTTCAGCAGGATCCTAGGGAGTTCCAGTGTGGAGACTGACCTTTTGCAGTCTTCCACACTTGAGTCTGTGGGCAGCTATCATAAGCTAATACATAAATTCTTATATGTTGATATATCTTGTATTTAATCTAGTGAACACTGACTAATACACTAAGTATCTTTACTAACATAGAATGTTTTGTTTTGATTAAGGGTGGCTCATGAATTGTTCTTAGAGTCTGTCAATATTCAGTTTATATTTGATGCTATTATTGTTGCTAACTTTACTATTATAACCAAGGTGACATAGTTTTGATGTCAATTGATTTTCTCTGTATGCCAATGTCTGAATTGCCCATTCCTAAAAAACTCAGACACTGGAGAAAAGAACCTGCAAAATATAGCACAGGAAACAAACAAACAAACAAAAATAGGAATATGAGAAGACAAGGCAGCAAAATACCTTCAAAAACTCCCAACTCTCCCAAAGTTGATCCAGGGGTTACAAGAGGAAGAAAAACATAAGTCACACAGCAGAAATGTTTCAAAAAGCATCAGGGAGATAATAAGAGCATTCAATAAAATATGTGTTGAATTCATAGAAGATGTAACTAAATAGATAATGATTATAATGAAAAAAAAAGATCAGCGAGTCTGGAGAAGACATGAATAAAAATCTTGTGGAGCTAAATAGATGCAAAATGTGAATTATCTGCATAGAAAGGAATACAAATCCATAAAATGTTGCACACAGAACTCCGGAGGTTAAAAAATATGATTGAAAGCAACCAATGTGAGAACAGACTTTCAGATGGAGACAATAGGCTGAACTAATGAGTGATACTTTAAAAACAATAAGAGAACATGAGAAGTGGGTTCAATGGTTGCTAGATGGATCAAAGAAGGCTAGTATAAGAGTAATTGGGATAAATGACAAATCAGAAGAAAGCATGAAGGGCATAAAAATCTATTTACAGAAGTAATAGTAGAAAATTTCCAGATATGAAAAAGAATTTAACATACAGCTAAGTGAGGCATATCAGAAATATGCTACCATCAGAAAAACTTCCTCACTCCACTTACAATTAAAATATCAGAAACACATCATAAGAATAGAATATTAAAAACTACTAGATAAAAACAGTGAATCTCTTATAAAGGAAAATGCATCAGAATTTTAAAGGATTTCTCAGTACAAAACTTAAAGACAAAGAGAGCTTAGAATAAAGTGTGTCAAGCTCTAAAAATCAACTTCCAACTTATACTGATCTATCCTGAAAAATTATCTTTCAAAAATTAGTGCAGCAATGAGATAGTTCCATAATAAAGAACTGAGAGATATCCATGACCATTAAACAAACCCTCCAAAAATTCTCGAGTAACTCAGAAAGAGACCAAAAGCTAATAATGCCAAAACATCTAATAAAAGGTAAACTCATTAGAATTACAGCAGATTTCTCAACACATATTTTAATGAACAGAAGACCATATATATGCTTTTTACCTTAAGGATACAGAAAGAATATACGTGTAACTTTCTCAAGAAAGAACAGCCCAAGGGGACTTCCAGGAAGATGGCAAAGTAGTAAGCAGGAACAAATCAGTCTTTCTAAGATTTGGAATCAAGACATTGGAAAATAACAATCTAAGGAAGAAAAGAAGGGAGGTGGGATCCAGGAAGGAGGTGATATGAAAATTGGGAGTCTACTGAGAAAGTGAAGAGGCAGACCACAATGCAGAAAAAGGAAGAGACAGTCTTCACTTTCTCCTCAGCTCCTGGCTCGTGGCTTGTGAGAAAGGAAAATCAAATCTGCAGAGACACAGTGAAAGCAGGCTACTCCAGAGACCTTCAGGGAGAAATGTACCAGTGAAACAGAATAATACCACTATAACAGTTAGTGAGTGACTCCAATCCAAGTTCCACATGCCCTGGACAGAGTGCTTCGTTGGATACCATTCTAGGGAGGGACCCAGCTGAACCTGGGTCTTGGAGCAGCCACAGCTTGGCTTTGTCTCAGGGTTCCCAGTGTTAAATTTCCACAGTGACTGGATGAGGGACAACTGTGGGAGAGGTTCATGGGTGGGAAGCCATGGTCAGGCTACCAAGAAGTATTTTAAGCTAAATAACTCGGGCCCCATCTCCACAACAAGAGGCCAGGTTCATTCTGAATTTTCTTGGACTTGAAAGTCCCCAAACTGGTACCCTGCCATAATCCTTCTGCTGGATTGCTGGTGATTACCCAGCATGGATTTGGGCTGTGACTCCCTCCTTTGTCTACTAAAAAAATCAGAATTGTACACTGCCACCAAACTGTAGGCCTTCAGAAAAGGCAAATGATAAAGGATGATAAAGGATGAGGATAATCACTAATATGTAACAAGCAAAGTATACATTTTATGAAGGAATGGGACATGTTCTTGCCACACTGACCCTTCTGGCTGTCATAAAAAGCCCTCAGTTGAATGGTGATGAGGACATAGCAATGCTTGAATGTAAAGGACAGAATTTTACTCCAAATCCATGAGTGTGGTTTGGGAATGTAAAGATTTAAAATATGTACAGATGTGGAGAGTGTGCTATGTGTTTCCCCAGACAGTTTTGCATTCTGAGATGGTTGGAAATGGTGTGGTAGCCCAACCAGGTTCCAGTAATTTTGGTCCATAATGATCACTTATTCCACTAGCCTAACCTTTACCTATATATCAGAACCAGGGATTGAGGCCACACTGCAGTGCATCAGGAGAAAATTTTTGAGCTAGATCAAGTCAAGTGCCCTCCAAGGAATCAAACACAAATAATGAGACATAACACAAAATATCTGCTGCATCTGTGAGTGTATTAACCACCATTCTTTCTTTTGCTAGGACAAAATGTCCTTCATGCAGCAAAAGTTGTCAAAAAAAAGGAAAGGAAAGGAAAAAGATAACATTTTGTGATTTCTTGGAAAATCATATGATACTATTAAAAAGTACCGATTCGACATGCAGAAGCCACAGTGAAACAAAGAAACATCAAAATGTACAAAATATTGGAAACTGAGTTTTCAGCTTTTCAAAATTTTTATTTGTTTGTTTGGTTTTTTTGGTTTGTTTAAATGGGCAAGACATAAATACATGACTGGAATAAAAGTTAAGTGAACTAGAGCAAAACAAAAATTTAAAGAAAAAATTAACTGAGTTGACAACTGTTAACAGTCATGCCATGTAAAAGGGGATATAAAAGCTGTATTAAAACTACAATATTGAGTTAATGACTTTACTTTCTGATATAGAGAAAGGGCTAGCATAACTACAGTTAGAAAGATAGTTTTGAGAGCCACTTTGGATTAAACTTTTATTTGATCATAGAGAACACAATTTTGTTTAATACTGTGGTTTCATATGTTCAGAGAAATACCATCGTAGCTGTAAGTGTTGGAGGCTTGTTAGGGATAGAACCTACCAGAATAATGGTCTTTAAGTTTTGGCACTTGCTTAGCTCAAAGAATAAAGAGCACTCAATATAGAACAAGGACCTTTAACTTATGTAGTTAACATTTACTTTGGACAGATTATAAGCCTGAAGATGCCCAGTAGTCAGTAATTTTTCCTTGTTAGATACACCAAAGCCAATTCTATGCCAAGAGATTTACTTATGAATGGCATTGTTTAGGTTAGATTTCAACATAGAGTTACATGATTTATATCTTCTATTTAATTTTTCCAGCTTTTTTGAGTTATAACTAGCAAACAGAACTGTGTATATCTAACGTGTAACCTTGATGTTTTAATGTAATTGTCATAATCAAGATGACCAACATATCCCTTACCTTAGTGAGTTACCATTGTTTTTGTGAGTGTATGTTAGAAACACTTAAAATTACCTTCTTTGTAAATTTCAAGTGTGTGATACAGTATCATTAGGTGCAGTCATTATGATTTCCATTAAATCTCCATAACTCACTTACTAGTGTAGTTGAAATTTTGTACACTTTGACCAACATCTCCCTATTACTCTCACTCCTGGAATCCACCATTCTTTCTCTGCTTCTATGAGTAGGTCTATTTTAGATTTCACATATAAATGAAGTCAAACAGTATTTGTTTTCCTGTACCTATCTTACTTCCCTTAACATAATCTCCAAGATCACCTATTGTTGTAGCAAACAGCAGAATTTTCTTCTTTTTTAAGGCTCTCTGTGTGTGTGTGTGCATGCAAGGAATGTGCATATGTGCTTTTGTGTACTATATTTTCTTTATCCATTTATCTATGAACTGGCATTTAGGCTATTTCCGTATCTTGACTACTATGAATAGTATTGTAGTGAACATGATAATGTGGATACCTTTTAAATACTATGATCTCATCTCCTTTGGCTATACCAAAGTGGGATTTCTGGATTGTATGAAAGTTCTGAGCTATGAAATTTTAAGACAATAAATCTTAAGAAGTCTTACTTGTAATCATAATCATTATAAGTGAGACTCCATACTTAAAAGACAAAAATTCTTAGAAAAACTGTAATTGGGATACGGGTTATTTATGAAAAACATAGCTAAAGCATAAAGACACAAGTTGAAGATCAAATATGGGAAAAAATAACACTATTTAAATATTACTTTCCTTGACATTTGGTACAATTATATTAGTGTCTGATGAAGTAGACTTTGAAAGGCATAAAACATTTACAGAGACAAAGGAAATAACCATTGATAAAAGCTTCAGGTCACCAAGATACATAGTATTCTAAGCTTGAATGCACCCAATAGCATAGCTTTAAAATATATAAAACAAAAATTAAAACACTGTGAAGAGAAATTGAAAAATCTGAAATTATAATGAGAATTTTTAACACATCTATCTTTGCAAAGATGAATAGACACATGGTGAACATATAGAAAAATTAAAGAACATAATTGTTACAAACTTTAAAATTTCAGTGACTTAAAACAGAGTAAGTGAAGTGCCCCTGGCATGGGCCAGGAAGGGAACCAGAAGCTCCTGTGAGCTACCAGTGGTGGGCTGAGAATAAAACACCCCGCCACCACAGCAACTGGGGATAGATGTCACAGCATCTCTGGGGAGGATGACCATATGCAATATAGCAAATATGGTGGATTTTCTTCTCTCTTGTTTGAAGGCAAAGGTTGTTTTTACTATTTTGTTTTGTTACGTTTGTTTTACTCTATTCAATACTCTCAATTGGTTTTATAATCTGTTTTTGGTTTGATTTTGCTATACCTAGTTGACTGGACAACTATTGTGAAGATAACCAGATATATTATAGTACCTATTACTACTATCCCAGTGTCCTGCTCTGAAGTTCTGTACCAGTTTCACGGCATTGTCTCGATTGGCTTTGTTCTGTCTTGTTTTGTTGTATTTTTACTACCTTCAAAATAAAATTTAAAAAATGTTCTAAGTTTATTTCTTGTTTGAATAATTAAGACATGGATTTCCCTTATTTAGAGGAAGACATGTGGGTGGTATGTCGGAGGCTATGTTCAACAAGGCCATGCACGGGCCCAGCACAACAGATGGTCTCAACATATAATTTCCGAGATCACATTGAGTATTAAACTCCAGCCAGAAGACAAGAGAAAGAAAACATAGAAAATGTCATGGAGAGTTTATAGGAGATATGTTGAAAGTGGCTTATTTGACTACTATCTATGTTCTTTACCAGAGCTTAAATATATTACTACACCTAATTGTAAGAAAGGCAGAGAAATACAAGCCCATCTAGGTATAAGATCAATATTACAAAAATGAATTGCATTTCATATAGATTGTATGAGTTATAAAATTCAATTAAAATGATGGTATCATTTATAATAACAACTGGCATGTGAAATACACAATATTTCTAATAAAAGTTATGCAATTTTGTTCAGAAACATACAGAAAAATAGAATAACTACAAAGACATATTACATTTATGGAAGAGTCAGTTCTTTCCAAATTGACATATACATTCAAATCAATTGAATAAAAAATATTCCCATTGGGATTCTTGTAGAATTTGACAAATTGATTCTAAAATTTTTAAGAAAGACCAAAGAGTAAATAATAGTCAAAGTGCTCCTTAAAAAGATAAATCAGGTGTTGGCATTAGTAGGGGACTGAAGGACAGGGAAGGTTGGTATAATAAAGAGAAAGAATTAGCATAAAGCTACACTGATTGAAATAGTGTGATATTGGCACAAGATATACAACAGATTGATGGAAGAGAATTGAAGTTCAGAAGCAGATCCAAGTGCACTTGGAAACCAATGTATGACAGAGCCTATTCTATGTATCACTTGGCAAAGATGAGCTATTCAATAAAGTGTTGGAAGACTTACCACACATGAAGGAACAACATGATGTGGATTTCTGTTTCTGCCATATACAATCACCAATTCCTGACTGATCAATGATGTAATTTTGAAAGTCAAATATTTAAAATCTTTACAATAAAATATGAGAGAGTATTTCTATGATATCATAGTAGGAAATGATTTAATAAAAGAATACAAAGAATGAGGCATTAAGTTATATGAAATTCACATTAAAATAGTGTTCATTGAAAGATGCCTAGTGGAGATGAAACGATAAGTGATACATTGGGAGAATTATTTTAAATATACAAGTATTTGTTAATATCTTTAACATATAGACAGTATATATGATTCTGTAAGAGAAAGTAAATGATTTGATTGAAAAATGGGCAAAAGGACTATGTCATGGTTTATGTCAGTGGCTCCCAGGCCTCATGTGCTTGCATTGTGCATTTGTGATTGGTTCATGTCTAGTGCTTGGATTGATGGTGCCAGTGCTACAACCCCTAGGGGTGGAGCCAGCATACAATGTAATGGCAGAAAGAAGGTGTCTCTCTCTCTCTTGCCTGTTTCTGCCTTGCTGTTTGCAGCTGCCATGAATTGCGGCCCTGCCATGCCACCCTGCCTTGGAGCCAACTGAGTATGGACTGAAACCTCCAAAAACTGTAAGAAATAAACTATTCCTTTCCCAATTTTAGGCATCAAGTATTTTGTTTCAGTGATGAGTAAAAAGTAACTAAGACAGTCTATATAGATGTTTCACAGATAAGTAAATATGCACATATAAAAATCTAATATTATGAGATATTTATATCAATAAATTGAATTCAAAGGTTTACAGCTTTATCTCTCTTTTTGTAAGTAAGTTTGTTTAAAAAGTTTTATACATCATCTTTTTATTCTTCATTAGCCATCTTTATTTTTCTCATTCACTGCTTGGTATGACAAGCTGGTAAATGAAATGTAATTTTAAGTCTCAGGTGGGTTTTCTCCCTTTTATAGGGTACAGTGTTGCTTTAGACACTATTTGAGTCAATTTCTAAATTTTTGCCTTTATCTCATTTGTGTGAGTCAGGCTTGTCAGTTGGATGGAGAACAGAAGAGGAAACTGATCAGTATCCTTTTTAAAAAAAGTCATCCAGTTTAATTGCACATGTGAACTGTCTGGATTTTAACAATAAAAAGATTGATTTAGGGTGAGAGAATTATTTGGCTGGGTCTATTGATTCACATCTCTGGCCTTTAATACACACAGTTATATTATTATTCCAGAAAACCAGTTTCCTGTGCTAACATTTGCTGTTTTCTCTGTGGTAATGATCAGTTCACTCTCCATTCCCAATAATTGAAATCTTGTCATAAAAATGGCACCAGAGAAGCCACTTAGCTTTCATTGTCATGGGTAAAAATTTCTGTACTTGTAATGAGAAGAAATAAAGGTTTTATATTTGGTCTAAGGATGAAAGAATTCACTGCAGAACTCTGTTCTTTATTGTTCAAAGTCCCAGAATAGAGGAAATTCTTGCCTCCCAGAAATATGCATTAGTCAAGTACAGATGTGTGTGGTCACCTACATGTCCAAGTGTGCGCTTCGAAAGTTTATTTATATTGAAAGGTAAAATGCAATTAGGTAGTGGAGAAGCTCAAGGGAAATAAAAAAACAAACAAATCACTATTGTAATATAAGACAAAGGCTGGTTTCTCTTATTGTCATGTGATATCTGTCATTAACAAATTCTGTGTTCTATTTTCATTTTTCTTTACTATTCTTTCATCCTTCAGTATGTTTATTGAGTTCTAATTGTGTACTAAGTCTCTTCAAGGTATTTGTGATGCATCAGTGAACAAATAAATAAAAATCCCAGTCTTCAAAGAACTTGCTGTCAAATGGAGAGGTTTTGACCGTAGGTAATAAGCATACTTAACAAATGAATTAATGGAATTATGGAAGTTGATATGGAGAAAAAGAACAAAGCAAAATAAGGGACATTAGAATGTTGGTGATGGGGGTCATTGTAGTCTTGAATAGTCATCAGGGAGGGCCTCCATTTAGGTGAAACTGAGCATAAAGTGAAGAAGGTGAGGCAAGATGACAGAGGGCATGGCCAAGGCAAAGGCCATGGGACAGAAAAGCTCCTGGTGATCTTGAGGGACAGAAAAGGGACCAGAGTGGCAGAGTGAAGTGAGCTCAGGGCAAGCAACAGGAGATAAACTCTGAGAGTTAACATCAGGGGGTAGAGGAAGGGTAAAGAGTTGGGGAAATGGCAGTCTGCCAAACCAACAGAAAGAAATGAGTTTTTTTGCTGTAGGTTTCTTTGGTGAAAATAGATTGCTAGGAATCAAAGGAACAAGAAGAGAGAGCAATTAGGGTGTTACTGTGTTGCAAAGGTGAGAGATGCTATTGGTTTGGTGTGGGGAGTGGCTGAAGCCGGAAATCAATCACACGTGTGGGGCTGCAGCAAGGCCAGTCCCTCTTGAGAACAAAGAGTGCCGCAGACAAGCCACATGAACAAGCTGCTACAGTCCAGAGAACTCCAAGCCCTTAGACTGCCATGCAAAAAAGTTGCTAGGTGAAGGGGTCGTCATGAAACATAAACCTGCTGAATGTCTCCCATCTGGAGAGAGGGCTCCTCTGACCTCTGCTTTCTTTATTCTGGCTCTTTATTTCTTCCACCATCCATCCACTAAGGAACTTCAAGGGCTGCCCCAGATGTGGAAGTTAGGGCCTATCCCGGTCAGTGGAAGCAATGAAAGTGGAGAGGTTTTCTAGACGGACTGGTTGTGGAGTGCACAGAAAGATAGAAGTTGAGCATGACTCCGAGGGTTTGGGATGAGCCCCAGAAAAATTTTACCATGAAAATACATGGTGATGACTTCATGCAGAACAGGTTCTTAGGGTGAAGGAAACCCAAGAGTTTGGTTTTAGATCATTTAAACTTGTGATATTCATGAGAACTTTATATGGGGGTTTAAGAGAGAAAAGTGTAGCTGGTGTTAAAACTTTGGGAACTAGCACATTTTGATTGTCCAGAAAGCTGTGAGTTTGAATGAGATGGCCAAGGGAGTAACAAAAGATAGATAAGAGGCTTGGGGTTCCCGGGGTCACTCCAGGGTCTGGGAGAATGAGTAAGGAAGGGCAACAATGAGCAAAGAATATAGACCCCCAGGGGCTACAGAGGCAGGACAGAGCCCAAGAGAATGTGGGGATCTGGGAACCAAAGTGAAGTGAATCTATGAGCTGCTGAGAAGTCCAGTACACAGGGCCTGAGAATTGACCTTTGAACTTGACAATATGGGGGCTTCTGGTGACCTTGGTAAACAAAAGTGATTTCATTGGCTTGATGAGTGATAAAAGGCTGAAGGGAGTACGTTGGAGAGAGATGATAGGAAAGGGAATTAGAAGTGAAATATCAAGTTTGAATAACTTTTTGAAGTGCTTTGTAAAAAAGTAGTGCTTTAGCTGTCAGGGGGAGAGTGTTTTTGTCTTTGATGGTTATTTAGAAGAAAAAATGATGGCAGATAGAAGGAATGATGATGATGATGGTGATGATGATGATGATGATGATGGTGATGGTGATGATTTAATAATATAGGAATGAAAGTTTTCAATGACCAACAATTTTACTCTCTATTTCCTCAGATCATTTCTCTTTAATCTATATTTGTTCCTTGGCCTATCTGACTGATCCAGATCCTGGAACACCATCCGTCAGCATCTCAGTTCATAATAAATCATAATAAATAATGATTTAAAATGTAAGAAGAGGGACTGACAACAGGGAATGAATGAAGCCCTTCTGATTTTGCTAATCAAAGTTTGATTAAACATGAAAAGCCAATTTTGGAGGTTTAAGATATCTATACAATAGAATTCTAGAATGCAAGGATGGAAAAAATGAGGTTGTTTTCTTTTTTTAAAATTTTATTGAAGGTGAAAAAGAAAAAACAGAAAAAGGGTATAAGTTATACAGAATTTCAAAAATATAAACAGTAGGAAATCACTAGTTAATAGATTACATATTGTCATCTTAGAAATAGTTGTTCAAGTTACAAAATTAAAGCATATAAAGTAACAGTTCTGTTCACTGATCCAACAAAAACTCAGTAATATGGTTATCTATCTTATATGCTTAAGTATACATGCAGTTATATCCTTTAGAGCACTTTCTTTCCTTTCTTTTTTACAATGACAATTACACATCTTGGGTTTTATTACTCCCACGGTTCTTATTACTTTTTTTGAAGAGAATAAAACCAAATGTGACATAACAGGACAGAGTCAAGTCAAATCAAAAGGATGGACATAGTACATAATATAAAAACAGAATACAAGGTGATCAACAATGGTTACCATAATGCCTCTTGCTATCTTAAAAAGAATTGCCTATATAATCAGTTATAATAAAATTGAACAAAACAGTAAAGAATAAAGCCAAAACATTGGACACATTACAGGACTTTAAAAGAAGAGAATAGTCAACCAGAATGGGTGTCTTAATGAATCTTATTGTCTTCACAGTTGTTGCCTATACTTTCGAACTAGGTACTATCAAGCAAAGCAGAATAGGGGAAAATCAATCAAAACAAGATGGTGAGGGCAATACAGGATTTCAAATCAAGTTAATAGGAAATCAAAGTGGGTTACTATAATATATCCTGCTATTTTTAATTTATTTTTTCCCTTAATTAAAAAGATAAAAATAAAAAACAAATAATAAAAAATTGAGATAAAAGAGGACATAACAACAAAATAGCACAAGTCAGAACATAACCATTTAAGCAAAATAGTGTTTCACCACAAGATATCCTGACATAAAAGTAGTTACTATAGTGTCTCTTTCCCTGAAATTTTTGAGTATAACTTTGTATCCTGTAGCGTCAAACATATCAAGACAATATGAAATCATTCAAGAGAATGACAGTATTACAGGGTATTTAGAACCAAATAACAGAAAATGAACAATGATTTCTGTATTATCTCCTTGTTTATAAGGGCTTTTGTTTATATTATCACATATAATAAAATCTAATAAGATACATCGTGTTAAGATCGATGGAGACTGAAGAACAAAAGCTTGATGGGACTTCAAAACAAGATGATATTAAATCAGCACTAGCTATTATTATGTCTTGTTTTCTCCAAAATAGCTCTTCATACCATCCAACCTTCTCTGCCTCATTTCTGTTGAGCTCTTTTTCTGTTGTTAGTTGTCAGTTTGTCTTCTTCATTTTGCTTTCTGCTCCATTCATTGTGGCCTCTCTGCCACTGTTTCTGGAATCTTGGTATTTTTTCTCTTTTAGAATGTCCTGCAGTATTCTCTGTAGAGTTGAATTGGTGGTTGCAAATTCCCCTAGTTCCTCTTTATCCTGGAAGCACTTTGTTTTTCCATCATTTTCTAGGGACAGTTTTTCAGGATATATCAGTCTTGGCTGGAGGTTATTGTTTGAATTGCTTGAATGATTTCACCCCACATTCTTCATGATTTGATGGTTTGTGCTGAAAAGTTTGCTGTAATTCTGATGGGTGTTCCCTTGTAAGTGAGCTGTTTCTTGTCTCTGACAGCTTTTAATATTCTGTTCTTATATTGGATTTCTGGGATTTTGATTATTATATGCCTGGGTGTAGTTCTGTTTGGGTTGTAGGTGGCTGGGGTCCTGTATGCCTCATAGATCTGAGTATCTTTACCTTTTCCCGTATTAGGGAAGTTCTCCTTGATTATTTCTGTGAATAGCCTTTGTAGTTCATTTGTTTGTATTCCTTCTTCTTCCTTTATATTCTTAATTCTTAAGTTATAGATCCTCTTATAAATCTTCTAGCCTCTGTTTTGTTACTGCTTGTTTCCTTGTTATTTTTAAGAAGTTTTTTCCTTTCATGCTTCCACATTACAAACCTGTCCTCCAGTTCAGATAATCTATCCTTAGCTTCTTTCAAGCTGTTATGCCAGATTTCAATAGTTTTTAGTTTCCTGGTAATCTCTTTGAACCTGCTTCATGTATTCTACATTTTCTCTATTTTCTCCATCAAACAATTCTTCCCTTTTTTTCTGTTCTTCCATTCCACCATCTGTTTTTTTCTTGGGAGGTGCTTAGCATTTCTTTAACTATTCTGCTTATATCTTGCTTTACTTGGTTAAATATTTCACTTTTTAATTTGTCTATGAGGTCCCAGAGATATCACTTTATGTCTATTGGTGTCGTGCCTGATATTGCATGTTTTCTTGTACTCATTCTCCTTTGCATTTACCTTTCCTGGATCAGTGTTCTCAGGATTGGGGACTGAGGACCCTTTCTTGTTGCTCCCTATTCCCATACTTTTTGTTCCTTCCATATAAGCATATATAGGAGGCCCAGGTTCTTTCTTTGTTGGTTACAGTTGGTTTGAATTACACTGGCTACGTGTTCCCGCCCACTGTGTACTAGGGAGACACATACCTGGGCAGCCTATGCTGGGCCTGCCCCTCTAGGTCAGTCAACCTGCTGAAGGCTTCACTGAGTTAGGGTGCACTGCCAGGCTCAGGGACCTAGTTTGGGCTAGCCTACTGGACCTTAGTCTATGGCGTCACCTAGGTCAATCACTCCCCAGTAATCCTGCTTGAGAGGGGAATATGTGACTGAAGTCACTGCAGTGTCCTGTTCCAGTTAGTCTTCCCAGTCCCAGAATGTCCTCTGTTGGAGCCTCCTAGTCTATGGAAGGGTCCCCGTTCCTCTCATTTACCACAGATCGATGCAGGACTCCCCGCCAGCTCTGCTCTTAATTTGGTTCACTGATTCCTGCTCTCAGAGCTTTCATGTCTCTATCCCTGCTGTGCCAATTCAGATGCATCAGTGACTGCAGGAAATTCAAGCCACAGTTTCCAGAGGCATGGGTTCCAGCTTCGGCACTGAGACTTTAGCTGTTCCAGGCTTAGCACCTGGATTGCATTTCCAGTTGGTTTCTCTCAGCTTAGTTCATTCCTGGTCAGCAGGGAATATCTCCCCCTGCTTAGGACTCCCCACACCACACCATTCCTGGAATCTAAGATGGCTATCTCAGAGAGCCTCTGTAACTGCTGTTCTCTATCTGCCATGTTCTCCCGGAAGTCTCTACAGGCTTTTCTGACACTTTGCAGGAACAGATATGAATCATTGCAGCACCCTGTAGAAATAGTGCTTCTTTCAGCTTCTTTAAGGGTCAGTCAGTTGCACCAGTCAGTGGCAGACAGCATGTGTAAATGGAGCAGCCAATAGTTTTTGGAGTTTTTGGAGTTTTCAATTCACACTCAGTTGGCTCCAAGGCAGGCGGGCATGGCTGGGCCTCAGTTCATGGCAGCTGCAAACAGCAAGCAAGAACCAGCAAAGAGCAAGATACGCCTTCTTCCTTTTGTTTTCCTTTTTGATGTTGGAAAAGTCTCAAAGAATTTACTTTTTCTAATAAACTATAGAAGAGCAATTTGCTGTCATGTCAAATAATCTGCTATGCTGGTAGTTCTGTGGTTATTAGTCATTAGACACTAGATAGAGGATTGACTATAAGGGAAATTTTAGGGGACAGAGGAAAAAATGCTTAAAACATTGTAGTACAGTCTTTGCTTTGTAGCATCTTCTGTGACCTTCAAGAAGTAACTTAACTCACATCCTGACAATCCATCACATTTACTCTTGGGTTTGAGTGGTATGAGCTTTTATGTCACTGTCACATGCCCTTTCAATTAATGATTAAAATTTTTGCCTCCTTGGGACACCATTGCCTTGTTATCATGACAGAATTTTTTGTGTAAGATTTCTAGTGTTTGGATTATCTGATAAAATTAAACAAATAACCCTCATAGATATTTTAATAGTGTTTTGGTCCAGATTTCAGGTTTCCTGCATTTTCTGTTCTCTTATAAGGAAAAGAGCATCAAGTGGAAAACTCAATTATGATATAAAGTAGATCACTGGGCTGAAAGAATTCATGAGACTATTCCATCCTTCCCTTACTAATGCTCTTTAGGCTGCTAGAACAGAATATTATAGAATGAGTGGCTCATAAAAAGCAGAAGTCTCTTGCTCACAGCTCTGAAGTCTGGCAAGTCCAAGGTCAACACTGGCAAATTTAGTGTTTGCCGAGGACTGACTTCTCAGTGAAGGTATGGAAGATGTTTTGAAAATAGATACATGTATGTAAAAGCTTAAAAATTCCTAATTTCCATATTGCTTTATGTTTGAAAATCTTGTGGTTTTAGAATTTTAAAGTTTCTGAGTATTAGCTCTTTTTCTGGTATCATTTACTGCCTATTAGTAGTATGCTTTGAATTCTTAAGCTCAATGTTTGAAACTGCCTATTAAAGAATAGAGAAATAAGCAACATGAGGAAGTAATAACTTGCATTAATTTAACTATTGCTAACATTATTTTTGTAAAAATAGGTTCAATGAAGCAACCTTTATTCCTTGGTGATTATTTTGCCATTCAGGTATTCTGAGAACTATGGGGACCTTTAATAACCTTCAACACTTATGGATTCAGATGCTTATAATTTGATACCACTGAAATACATCACTAGAGAATCCAGGCACTAAACAATAAAACCTTTGATTTACACCACTGGGGCTAGCTAGCTGAAGAGAAACTGCTTTTCCATTTTGGGCTGGAATTGAGAAAGAAACCTCATCATTGGTAGGAAAGAGATTTTAACTTCGTTATTTCCCACGTAGATTGTTTCATTTATTAATAATATCTCGTTATGTGTACTTAAGTGGAAAATAATTCTTTCCTGTATCATGAGTATTCCACAGCACTTTTAAATGCTTTTGTTAAGTGCTTTTTTATTTATTTAGAGATGAATAAAGTGTTGAAAATAATCCTCATTTTAAGATAGGACTATAAATTGTTGTTTCCCTGTAGTTTTGGGCACATATGTTCAGAGAAAGAGGATTGGTTAATGAAAAAATTGAAGGCTATCTTTTTTCCTAAGCTATTTTTATATATCAAAACAGAAATCTTGCAAGCCCAGTTCTTAAAAACTAGCAAGTTTTTGTGGCAAGGCAATTGATTAAGAGGGAAAATACTGAGGATGACCTTTCTACAATGACAGAGGAAGATGAAATTGGTTTGAAGTTAAAAAAAAATACCACAAGATTCATTTGACAGTCTGACGCTGCTAGGGAAGGTGACTTTTTCCTTTCCTAATGATTACAAAAATGCCTAGAAGTGGTTCAATTTAATTATTATTGTAGTACCTGCTGAGTTCTAGGGAATCTTGAAGACTGAAGGTGCCACAGACTAAATTTTTCTATCCCCTTAAAATTCATGTGTGGAAATCTAATCTCTAATGTGAAGGTGTTTGGAAGTGGGTGATTAGGTCACTGGAGGGTGATGAGGCCGTGGTAGTGGAGCACTCATGAATGAAATTAGTGCTCCTAATTTCAAAGAGGTAGAAAGAGGCTCTTTGCCACTTCTGCCATGAGAAGATGTAGTGAAACTACTGTGTTGGTGGGCCACAAAGCCGGTCTTCATGAGACACCTAATCATCCAGAGGCCCAGTCATGGACTTGTTGCCTTTAAAACTATAAACAGTAAATTCCTGCTCTTTAATAAACCACCTGTGTATGTTGTTTCATTACATAGCCTGAAGGAACTGAGAATGAAATGACCTAGTTCAGTGATCTAGTTTAGAAAACCAGACATACATAGTAAATCTCTAATTTTATAGAAACATATGAAGATGCACAGTCAGATAGCAGCCTGGATTTAATCTTTAGGTTTTTGTCTAGTTTGTCACCATCTTTCTGTTGGAAAAGACCTGAGTGTTTTATTCCAGGACAGGGGTGGCAACTTGGAATGAATATTGGGAAGAATCCTGAAGCAGCATCAAGTTTGGTGGGAAGCATGGCATGGTTGATGAATGATGCCTGAAACAGTAATGACAGTGTGTGTTAGATCCACCATCCAGATTCTAGATAAGAAGGTGACTTTTTTTGGTAAAAGCCAAATAAAAATATTTTAGGATCTGCATGGCATGTGGTCACCACTGCAACCACTCCACACTGTTCCTGGATTGTGTCAGCAGAGACTGTATGCAACTACAAAAATATTCTTATTGAAAACAAAATCAGGGAGACTATTTCAATAAAGCTTTATTTGTAAAATCAAGTGCCTATTTCTTTTTTTAAAGTTATATTTAAAGAAAGACAAAACAAAACAGAAAACAGGAAGAAATTGTACATGGTTTCAAAGAAAAGAAATAAACAGTAATAAATCACTAGTTGATGCTTATATATTGTCCGCCCACAAATAATTGTTCAAGATATAAAAGTGGAACATATAAATGGGAATTCAGCCAAGGAGACTGCAAACAGTTCTGTTCAACTGTCCAACAAAAACTAAGTAATATGGCTATCAATCCTATATACTTAGATGATCCGTCCTGCAGATCGGTCCGTGGGCCTCGCCTGGAAAAGGGATGGGGATGGAGGGCTGGGCAAGAGAAAAGAGAGATGGAGACAGGTTGAGATTCTTATCGAGTCTCATTTATTCTTAAAATGGCTACAACTTATATAGGGTGGAGGCGGGCCAATGGGGCAGGAAGAGGGCACGGAGTGTTATCTGATAGGTCATTGTCACATTCGGATATATGATATAAGCAGGAGAGGATTGTGGGTAATGTAGGCAGACATGAGAATCATGGGAAATGTAGGCTGAAGCGGGAAGTTGCTTATGTCATGTGCATTGTAGGCAAGGGGACGATCATGGGAAATGTAGGCTGACACACAAAATGCCCTCAGGTGGGAGGGGCAGGGCAGCAGCAGCCATTCTGAGCCACTCCCTACACTTAGACATGTACACATTTATCCATATCTTCATTTATGTTGAGACTAAACAAAACATAGCAGATTAAAATCATTCTGAACAAAGATTAATAGTAATGCTGGATTTCACATCATGACACTCTGGAATCAGCACTGGGTACTGCAGTGTCCCCTTTTTTCCTTCAAAGTATTTGTTCATTTTATCATGTGTCATAAGATCAGTTCTCATAAACTGTTTATAGGTTTTACGCAAATATGAGTCTTAACATGTATTTCTATCCTTTCTATATTAGAGGAAGAAACAGAACAAAGCAGGACAGAACAAAACATATTCCTATAGACACATAAAACTAAAAAGACATATAAAACTGCTGTACAAGTAGTTCTACCATTGTCACTGTGCTGTCTCTTGTTATCATCAATAGAATCGGCTATATCATCAGATAAAGTATAATTGAATATGTCAGTACATAACAGAATTAATAGAAATACAATTTTGTAGAAAGTGTAGAACTACAAAAACAGGTAGTAATCAAATCAGATTGGGAACTGTAGTGAATCATTGTCATTTTAAGTATAATTGTCTATACTCTCCAACTTGATACCATCAATCTAACAGTTTTGAATAAAATCTGTCAATAATAAGCAGCAATCAAACAAATCAGATTTAACTAAGATCAGTCATGATACAACAGTATAAGTCATACAGGGATCTGGATTAAGTTAATAGGAAATTAAAGATGACCACTGTGTTATGTCCTGATATCTTCGGGACAGCTGTCTGTGCCCTCAGATCCAGTGCCTATATACAAACTGGGATGGAACAAGTTCTATCTGAGTAGAGTGGTGTGAGTAATAAGGGTTTTAATTCCTGATGCACTATTAGCAATATCTTCTGCTATCTTTTTAAAGACTATTCCTCCCCTTTCATTTCCCCAGGGCGTACTGTGTATTTTTGGGTCTCCTCAACACTCTCAGTTTTATATTGGCGGGGGGGGGGGCAACCTGCTATTTGCCTAAGTGTTTCCAAACTTTCTTACTCCTGGACTTCTGGACTCTAGTTGTATTTCTTCACTTATTAAAGACTGTCTTTTCAACCTATCCATAAATACTAGTCCAGTTGCCCCTTTATTCTCTGGTTCCCTATCACATCGAGTTCTATTTTCTCATATTTGATTTTGGTCCATGTACTCTTCTTCAGGTTAATTATATTTCCTATAAAGAGCGTCTTGGCAGATCCTACCTCTTGATCCACTCTGCCTGCGATTCTCTCTTTTTTCCCTTAAGTTAGTGTATCTAGGCCATCTATATTAGAAATTATATCTGAACTTCTCTGCCTCATTTCTGTCGTGCTCTTTTTCTGTCATTAGTTGTCTGTTTGTGTTCTTCATTTCACTTTTTGCTCCATTCATTGGGGCCTCTCTGCCACGGTTCCTGAAATCCTGGTGCTTTTCTCTCTCTTTAGAATGTCTTGTAGTATTCTTTGTACAGTTGGATTGGTGGTTGCAAATTCCCCCAGTTCCTCTTTATCTTGGAAGCATCTTGTTTTTCCATTAATTTCTAGGGACAATTGTGCAGGATACATCAATCTAGGTTGGAGGTTATTTTCTTTCAAGGCTTGGATTATTTCACCCCATGCTCTTCTCAATTTGATGGTTTGTGTCGAGAAGTCTACCATAATTCTGATGAGTTTCCCCTTGTAAGTGATCTGTTTCTTGTCTCTGACAGCTTTTAATATTCTGTTCTTATATTGGATATCTGAGATCTTGATTATTATATGCCTGGGTGTAGCTCTGTTTTGGTTGTAAGTTGCTGGAATTCTGTATGCCTCATACATCTGAGTGTCTTTTCCTTTGCCTATGTTTGGGAAGTTTTCCTTAATTGTTTCTGTGAATAGCCTTTGCAGTTCCTTTGTTTGTACCCCTGCTTCTTCATTCACATTCTTTATTCTTACGTTATAGATCCTCTTGTCATCTGCTAGCCTTTGTACTGTTACTGCTTGTTTCCTTATTATCTTTAAGAAATTTTTCCTTTCATATACCCACATTGCAAACCTGTCCTCCAATTCTAACTAAGGATAATCTATCCTTAGTTTCTTTCAAGCAGTTTTGCCAGCTTTCAATGGAGTTTTTAATTTCCTGGTAATCTCTTTGAACCTGCTTCATGTATTCTATATTTTCTTTATTTTCTCCATCAAACAATTCTCCTCCTTTTTAAAATTCTTCTGTTCTTCCATCTGTTTTTTCTTGGAAGGTGCTTAGCATTTCTTTAATTATTCTATTTGTATCTTGCTTTACTTGGTTAAATACTTCACTTTTGAACTCATCTATGAGGTCTTGAAGACCTTTATGTCTATTGGTGCCATGTCTGATATTGCATGTTTGCTGTCCTCATTCTCCTTTGTATTTACCTTTCCTGGATCAGTGTTCTCAGGATTGGGGACTGAGGACCCTTTCTTGTTGTCTCCTCTTCTCATATTTTTTGTTCCTTCCATACAGGCATATATAGGAGGCACAGTTTCTTTCTTTATTGGTTTCAGTTTGTCTGAAGCACGCTGACTAGGTGGTCCCACCCACTTCAGTGTGCTAGGGAAGTACAGACCGGGGCAGCCTGTGTTGGGCCTGGCCCTCCTGCTCAGTCAACCTGCTGAAGGCTTCACTGCATTAGGGTGCACTGGCCAGGCATAGGGACTTGGTTTGGGCTAGCCTACTGGGTCTCAATCCATGGTGTGACCCAGGTCAGGCACTCCCCACCAATTCCACTTGAGAAGGGAATAGCTGACTGAAGTCACTGCAGCCCCTTGTTCTGACCAGTCTGCCTGGTCCCAGAATGTCATCTGTTGGAGCTCCCCCTTCTCTATGAAAGGGTTTTATTCCCATCACTTGCCACAGGTTGATGCAGGGTTCCCCACCAGCTGTACTCTCAGTTTGGTTCATCGACTCCTGCCCTCAATGCATACACATCTCCAGTGAGTTGAAACTGGTGGGCTATCCCAGCTGTGCCAGTTCAAGTGCAGCAGTGGCAGCAAGTTGAAGTGGCAGTACCGAGACTGTAGCTGTTCCAATTGTAGCAACAGGACTGTATTTTTAATTGGCTTCTCTCAGCTTAGTTTGTTACTAAGTCAGGAGGGTATATCTCTCTCTATTTGGGACTCCTCACACTGTATTATTTTTGGAATCTAAGTTGACTCAGAACCTCTGTAGCCTGCTGTTATCTATCCGCTGTCTTTTTTTCTGAAAATCAGGGTGACTATTTCAATAAAGATTTATTTATAAAATCAAGAAGCAGATTGTATTTAGCCCATGGACCTTAGTGTGTTGGATGCTGTTCTGTAGACTGTTTAGTCTAATTAAATTAATTAATTAGTTAATTAATTAACTTTGGAGACAAGAGCTCACTATGTAGCACACGCTGGCCTTGAACTCATGGTGATCCTCCTCCCCCAGCCTCTGCAGTGCTGGGATTACAGGCATGCACCACCATGCCTGTTCTGTTCTATAGACTATTAATCTCATCCTGTTCTACCTTAGGCATAGTTACTAACTCTGTTAATGCAGTGATAATGTGATAATATTCCTTCAGATACTTTCATTTTTGTATAGCTGTTTCATATTCCATAGGATTTTTAAATAATTTTTATTTTAAAGAGAATAAAACAAAACAATGAGAATGACATTGATAAAAACAGGACAGTAGGAAATTCCACAATAGTTACTATATTGCATATTGTTATCCTCTAAATAGATGCTCAGACTACTGGCTTTAGGTCTGCAATGTCAATCAAACAATACAAGAATGAAGTTCTTTCCTTATTTCAGTTGCTAGAATCTCAGCATCTCAGCCTGCATTCTTCTGAATCAGCCTGTTGCTTGGAGAGGACAGGTGAGGGGAATCTTTTCTTCCTGACTGTACCGTGGCTGACTCATGGGGAGGGCACCATCTCTGCCCATGAGTCAGCTCTCTCCCTGCCAGCTCATGGCTGCTGGCACATGGGAAGGTGCTGCTGGCTGGCCCACCTACTGCTGGTGTATCCTCCATAGGATTTATGATATATTTTCTGAGACTGTTTGATAACACACCTTCCCAAGGGGAAATTCTGCAGAAGAAAAGAAGGTTCCAGTAGATTATAAGTTAATGTTATATCCAGTGAGATATTTAGGCAGCAGAATTTTAAAACGTGACCATATAACTCTACGTTGGAAGAAAATTCCCAAGGAATTGTCAGACAATAAAATTAGGTATTATTGGGCAGGAATGTAAGCCTCAAGGTATGGCTAAACCAAGATAGTAAGGTGAAGGAAATTAACACTGGGATTAACAATTATGGCCTTCAAAAGTATGGTATTTTTTCCCAAGTACCAACAACAACAACAAAAAAGAGACCCTAAAAAAACAAAACAAAAGTATGGAATCATTGCCTCTTATAAAAGGTATTTTATTCACTTTTTATTGCTTGGGTAGATTAGAAAATCATCCTGTACAATCTGAAAAAAATGCCTCCAATTACAACAATGTCTTCTATTATGCCTCCCTAATCCTGCCAGGTCACACCTGCACAGGCCTGACTGAACAGTGTCATTGTAAGCATGCTTTCCAAATAGGAAATTTCAATTCATCCCTGGTTAAAAGGAAATTCTAGTTTCCTGCCAAGACAATCATACATTTTGGCCTATGTATAAGTCAGTTTATGTGTTTTTATGATACAAGCTTTGAGCAGCGTAGGCTCACCTATTGAAAGATATCTTCCTCTAAAATTTATTAAAAGGTTTGATATTTTCAATACTAGAATGTCTTTACAATTTATCATAAATATGCAAAAACAAGTCTTTTTCTAGTTTTAGATGAGGAAGATCACAAATAAAGTATGGTTACAAGTTAGATATGCTAGGAGAGAGGTGCCAAGATCCTTTTTGTAAAGGGAAAAGGAAAGGCTTTCAATTTTATGATGACTCAAGGTCTTTGGTGTTACTATTTTTATGGCATGGACTTTCCAATCTCAATAATTCACAGTTGTGAAATAGGAACCACTTTAATTTGAAGTGAAGGGTATATTTGGAACTAATACAGAGCACAATAAATTGTAAAGGTGATGGAATCAAACACCTTGGAGATGTGGCAGGTTTCAATTTCTCGTCTTGTTTGTAATGCCTTCTATTTACTTATAATTGGGGAGTGGCAGGGAAACATCACTAGGATGCCTATTTTTTTTCTGCTGGTGGAGAAACGAATTCCCCAAGCCTGTGTCTAAAGGTAACATGGACTACAGTCAACCATAAATCAATTTAAATGCCAATTTTCTATTAACAGGACTGTTTCTGTTCTACAAAACATTTCCTCCTCCTCCTCCCTTTGTAATATGGTATCTAGTGATGGAGAAGCATCACTGTCCATAGGGAGAGGGCTTCTTGGTTTAAGTGCTGTCTCCCAGCTCTTTCTGAGCTCTAGTTCATCTCTGGTCTCTGGAGTTTGTTCTTTACGTCATCTGCAGTAAAGTGATTGTGGCTACTTTCACTTGTGCTCTGTACTCTCCATATGCCCCATCCTATCTGTAAATGTGAGCACACTTCATCTCAGTTTTTGGAAATACACAGTTTCTCAATCTTTGCTAAAGTCTTCTCCCCTTCTTTTAATAGGCCCTGACTCCTTGCCTCAGTGTAAGAGCACCCTCTCTAGGTTTGTTTTTATGCCCCTCATTATCATTTTCTTTGTTTGTTTTTTGAAGCAGGGTCCTATTGTGTAATTCAGACTGGTCTTGCCCTTGTCAGCCCAGCCTGGCTTCATACTTGCAGTGGTTCTTCTACCTCGGCCTCTCCAGAGCTAGGATTACAGGCATGTGCCACCACACCCGGTTGGCCATTTCTGTTCCAATGCAGCTGCCCCATTGGCTGGTTCAGAGTTATCCTGAAAGGTGGTCACCTCCTGAGGAACTAAATGGGAAGTAGGGCACATATTTTTCTACCTCCCTGATCTTTTTGGTGATTTCATATTCTTAAAAGCCTCCTTAATTTTAGTCTCACATCAAGAACCCTAGTGTTGGGGATGCTAAGTCTGGAGTGAGCTTGGCAGAGTCTTTAGTTTCATGCCCATCCTTAAATTCTTTTTCCCTTTTCTTTGCTGATAGAATTTCTTATCCTGTTTGTAGATGGGTACGTAGATCAATAGGGGCTGCTCTCCCCCAGTTCTTTGCTTTGTAACAGACCTTGATTATTGTTCTCTACTTAGCTTCCCATCCCTTGAACAAGAAAGGTGGCCAGCTCTTCTGGTTTTCCTAGGACTGTCCTGCTTTAGAATTGTATTCCAGAAACAACTGTGTCCTGGGACAACTGGGAAGATTAATTGTCCTACTTGTGCTAGATTAACTCCACAGCTAAGAATTAGTGGCCAAATGTTTTATGAAAAGGAAAAAGAGATTACTCAGAAAGAAATCACATGAGAAAGTACAAAACTACAAAATATGTTTTCTTCACTACAGAATTAATAATGAAGTTTGTTTCTTTTACATCTAGCCACTAATTTGTTGAAAAAGAACTGATATCACTGTAGAACGAGAAACTAGCTGGAAACTGATTTGATGAAAGTCAAGTGACTGCCATGTTTGTGAAAATTTTTATTGCAATTTCCAGTCCAGACAGGTAATTGAGTCCAACATTTTGAGAAACTTGATATACTGATTCATATTTTTGCTGTGATAAATTAAACAATATCCATTCAGCATCTGTTATAGCAATGTTTGAAACAGAATTTTTAAAGTGAGGAAAGACAGTAAAGCTGTCATTGGATTCTGAAAGCTATGCTTTTTTTTGGCTATTCAAGGCCACATTTCCTCATTGTAGACAGCATCATTGTTCATGTTGAAAAGGGCAGCAGCCTGATGGGCCAGCTTAGGGACCGAACGAGAGGTAAATAGCATAGATCCGCACCTCGGCTCTGCTAGAGTCTTACCCAAATCCAGTGATCACTCAGGCAATAGCAGGCTTCCAAACTTCTAATAGATATTATCTGTGTTCCATCGGGTGGATGAGTTTGCTGCCCTGGTGAAAGGATGTGAATATTGAGAGGGATGACTGAGGAGGTAGATACGGTTCAACATCAAGAAGGCTGGAAACAAATGGCAGCATCAAGAAGAGATTAGCTTTCTCAAGAGAAGTTTGACCCTGCTATGGTCATATGGGACAGAAAAATAATGATGAGGGTACCCAGGGATCTTCTGTTGGATGCTGACACTGAGGGTTATCAGAGGGTGTAAATACTTAGGCTGCTTTCCATCATCATGACAAAGTACCTGGGATAATTAACTTATAAAGAAAACAGGTTTATTTTGGCTCATAGTTTTGGAGGTTCCAGTCCATAGTTGGTTGGACCTGTTGCTTTTGGGCCCATGATATGGTAGCATATTATGACAGGGAGTGTGGCTGAGAAAAATCACTTGCTTCATAGTCTGGAAGCCAAAAGGAGGAGGAGGGAAGAGTTAAGTTCCATAGTCAATTATAAGGGCACATTCCCAATTACCTAAAGACTTTCCCTCCATTCTTGAACTTTCCATACTTTCCAGTAGTACCATTAGTGGTACTTTACAATAAAGGTACTACCAGTAGTTCCATGAGGAAATACAACCCTGAGTCAAGATTCATTTAGGCATTCAGTTTTAATAAATAGTCATCACCTGTATGATTTGCCTGTGTATTATTTTAATAGTTATTGCCTCTATGATTTGCCTGTGTTCGAAGTTGGGAAGACATTGGAGGAAAATATTAGAGCAACCTGGAAAATATTTTTTTAACATGATGTCAGACAAATTCCCAAATTACTCCTGCTGGGATAGGAGTGTCAGGGAGCCTGACAGACCACATTGGAGCAGAATCCAGTTAACCATCCTCCACACAGGGCTTTCACATAGTATAACCTTCTCCTTTTGCACTGGGAGAGCAGAAAAATTAAATAGATTATTTATCTCATTTCATGTCAATAGAACACCATGGTTTAGGTCTTCTGTGGAAGGAGTATTATCATCTGAAGGTTCTTAGGTTCTTAGGCAAAGCTTGGAAAGCATCAGGTAGGAGTAGTGGCTCTACCTGCTCCCTCCACCTGGACAGTCTTGTCTCCTCTCAAGCACAGGCAAGCAATCCCCACAAGGGGCTAGCATGTAAGCTCAGATTAGAATTTCTTTCTGTATATGTTTTCTGACTTGCCCCATATAAATTACTAGAGTTTCAAGGTGACAGGTGGCCCCTCCTAGAGTACCACGGACAATACAGCTTGGCTTTCACATACCTCTGTACGTGTTGATGTAGCATGGAGACCACATATTTCATCTTACATACTTTCTTCTAGTAAATTTCCCTAGTACAATCACCTCCCTGCCTGCCCTGCTGTTGTGTTTGCTTTTGCCTATGATGCTATGTTTCCACTTGTGTCTGCTGTACATTCAAGGCACTGGCAAATATCCCAAATAAAGTTCTGAATGGGAAAGCAAGAAAATCAGCACAAACCCAGGATTTGATGAGCACTGTTCATTTCCATACAGACTGGGAAGCAGAGGGTCTGACATTACTACCATATGGTCGCCTCTATTAAGAAATTAACCTAAGGAGCATTGTGCTAAATGTTCTGGCCATGTTAGGTGAAAAGATTAAGTAAAAGATGTAATATTATTCTCTCAAAGTACAAAAGGTATTTAATGCAACAACCACACAGTACTGGAAGTAGAAGTCCTATGATTAAATTTCAGTTTGGCTACTCTGAGTATGAGCAAGTTATTCAACTGCTTAACATGTTTAAAAATTGGGTAAGACTACAAATATGTTAAAGTAGTTGTTATCATGAAATAACAATTCAGCCAACCAACAAACAAACGTAGTGGCACAACACAGGACCTAAAATAAAATTAGTGCTTCGTAAATCTTTACCAAATATGTCTACTAACATAGATGCATGAATGGTAAGGAACCACAAAGAGCACAAAATAGCATATAATCAAGTGCTAAATTGTGTGGAACACAATGGAGGAAGTCATGAAGGCTTACTCACAAGTGGGCTTGGTGAAAAATTAGCTGTCATATTGGGGTAATGAATTTCACATGGATTCAGTCACAGGAAGCAGCCATTTGGGGCTGAAACCATACTTTTAGTTTTACGTCAGATAAAAAGTATTTACATTTGTTCTCACTTAAAAATATGGGCAAAACAGAAATGTTTAAAATCAAATTGAGCATAAAAGTCATTTCAAGAGATAAATCCTATTCATATGTAAAACACACGTACATATTCTATATATTGTGTGCTTTAAAAAAACTCATTTGTTTTTACTTACATTGTGATAAAAAATTATTATTGCTTTTTAAATTCTTGGAAAACTGAAATGTTACTAAATGTAAAATGCAGCATTCCATTTATGAATGTACTATTACTTTTTATTAATTATTCTCTGGTTTTATAAGAGATGTTTCTTTTTTCTCTTTATTTACTATTAACATGTTTATGATTCAGTTTTTGTCAATATTAAAATAAGTTGTTTGAAACAGTATCATAGAGGGGGAATTGGATTATCAGTTCAGCATATAAAAATTTTAAGGTTTATAATATGAATCGCCATATTACTCTCCAGAAAATGTGTATCAGTGCACATTTGGGGCAGTTTATGAGCAGGCCCACCCCATCACAACTTCACCTAGATTCATAAATATTTTTTAATTAGTGATTTGGTAAGTGAAAGCATTTAAAATATATTTTAAAATATATACTTCCTTTTTTCAGGATGAGATTCAACTACTTTTTTCTTTGCCTCTGTCTTAGTCCCTTTCTTGATGCTGGGTCACAGCTTCTGACACCTGTCATTTAGAGGAGGAGAGGTTTATTTTGGCTCAAGTTTTTAGTGCATCATTTGCTGGCTTCTATGTAGCACTGTAAGGCCAGGAGGCACAGGGAAGAAAGACTGCCTGCGTTTTGTGTCAGGAAGCAGAGAAAGAAGGGAGGGGCTGCGGATGGAGATACAGCCTTCTAGATTGCGCCCTGGCGATCCAGGTCTTCCAACCAGGCGCCGCCTTCTAGCAGCCAGCCAGCCATACCAGCCACGTGGTCAATTCAGTGGTAACATTTTCATTGTTTTGCACCCCACCAGCATTTGTCTTCCTATTCTTTTCATTTTATAAAAGCCTTTAAACAACTCATTTTTCCCTTTCCAAGTTCCTGACAATCACCAATTTACTGTTGTCTCTATGATTTTTGACTACTCTAAGTACCTCATATAAGTGGACTCATGTTGTATGACTGGCTTATGTCATTTAAGATAACGTCTTCCAGTTTTACCCATGCTATGGCATATGTCAGAATTCCTTTGTGTGTAGATACAAGTTTTTCCTTATCCGTTCATCCCTCCATGAGCATTTGGGTTGCTTCCATATTTTCCTTTTTGTGAATAAATATTTCTGTGAATATAGGTGTATAAATCTCTTTGAGGCTGTTTTCAATACTTTTAGATATATTCCAGAAGTAGATTGTTGGATAGGATGATATTCTATTTTTAAGTTGTAAGGGTATAATTCTATTGTTTTTCACAGTGGCTGTATTATTTCATATTTTCACCAATAGTGTTCAGAAGTTTCTCTTTCTCTGTCATCATCAATACTTGTTATTTTCTGGTTTTTGATAGTAGCTATTCTAGTGGACATAGGTGGCATCTCATAGTTTTGATTTATATTTTTTTAGTGATTACTTGTATTTAGAAGAGAGATAACTGAGTCAAAAAGAATTTCTGTTTTCAGTTTTGATGACTTTCTACCCTGATTTCCACAGTGTTTGTATCATTTATATACCCACCAACAATGTGTGAGAAATCCTCACCAGGCTTTGTTATTATTAGTTTTTTTTTTGATGATTGTTATTCTTTCTGGGATGACATGGTATCTTAGTGTAATTTTAATTTGTATTTTTCTGATGGCCAATCATGATGAGCCTTTTTTCATGTAGTTGTTGGCCATTTATACTTTGTCTTCTGAGAAGTGTCTATTCATTTTGGCTGCCTCCCCCTTTTTAATGGGTCTTTTATTTTATGATGCTCTAATATTTTTGAGTTCTTTATATATTCTTCCTGTTAGCCCTCTGTTTATGGAATACCTGACAAACTTTTTTCCAGTCTTGTAGATTATCTCTACCCTCTGTTTTTTTTTTTTCTTTGCTGGGCAGAAGGTTTTTGATTTAATATGGTCCCATTTGTTGATTCTCAGTATTGTTTCTTATGCTATTGCAGTTCTGTTCAGAAAGTCCTTGCTTATTTTTATGTCTTCAAGATTTGTGTCTATTTTATTTTCTAGTAGATTATTCCTGTTTTAACATTTGGATCTTTAATCTATTTTGATTTTATTTTAGTACATGGTAAGATTTTTATCAGTTTTGTTTTTTGAACTAGTCTGTGTCTTTTGATTGGGGAGTTGATGCCATTTACTTTGAGAATTATTATTGAAAGATTCTTATTTCTGTCTTTGTATTATTTTTCTGTGTTTATTCCTTTGTTTTCCTTTTGTTTAATTCTGCTTGATGTACCCATCCATCAGACTTGTTGGCATTGTTGGCTTCATTATTTCTGTATAGGATATCCTTGAAGAGTTTTTGGTGTGCTGGTTTGGTGGTCATAAATTTCACAATGTGTTCTTACTCATGGAATATCTTTATTTCTCCATCAAATTTAAAAGGTAGTTTCATAGGACATATTAGTTTAAATCAAAATTTGCTTTCTTTTAGGACTTGAGGCACTTCATTTCAAACTTTCCTGGCCTTTAAAGTGAGTTGAGAAGTTTGCCATAATCATATTGGGTTTACCTTTATAAGTGATTTGTTGCTTCTATTGGACAGCATTGAAGATTCTGTTCATGTGTTGGATTTTAGAATTTTGACAGTGACATATCATGGGAAAGTTCTTTGGATGTAACTATTTGGGGTTCCCTATTACTCACTTACCTGTATGCTAAATTCTGTTTCCATAGTTGGAAATTGTCTGCTATAATTTCTGCAAACAGATTGTTGTTACAAATGTACAGTTCTCTGAGTTTTTTCTAACTCAAGTTAATGTTAGATTTGCCTTTTTTTGTGTCATCTAGTTGCTTGGATCAATTTTCTTATTTTCTTACAGTTTGTAAGGAATCTTTAAGTGTATGGCCTTGTGTATCAGATGTACATTTTAGAGCTGATATTTTCCCTTTAAACTGGCCACTTCTGCTGTTCATACATTCAATAGAATTCTTTATTTCCAAGATTTCTTTTTGGAACCTTTTCAAGGACTTGAATTCTTTGGTAATTATTTTTTAAAGAGGATAAAACAAAAACAAAACAGAACAAAGCAGATCAGAAGAAAACAATGCAAGCAATATAAGATTTCAAAAACAAGACATCAGGATATCAACAGTGGTTACCATAATGTCTCTTGTTTTCTTTAAAAAAGTTGTCCATAGCTTCACACAATGAATTTAAACAAAATAGTATAAATCCAATAAAAACAAAATAATGAAAGCATTTCAGGCCTTTAAAACTAGACAATAGGAAAATCAACAATGTCTCTTGTTCTCTTCAAAATAGCTGTCCGCACCTTCAAACATATTGAAATAAAATAATATAAATCAGACTGAAACCAATCCAAACAAAGAATGAAATCTTTATTGCACTTCAAAACAAGATGATAGAGAAACAATGGCTACCATGATGTCTTATTTTTTAAAAAACTAGCTATTCATACCATCGCATGCAATAAAATTAATTCTTGTAAATTCTCTAGGAAGATCTAGGCATGTACAAGCCTATACATGTACAGCTATCCTTTTTGTATTAGAGTGAAATCCAAAACCAAACAAAACAAGATACAAGAAAAAACAAGAAATAAAAAAGACAAATAACAGTAACAAAGAGCCCAAACAATACAATAACATAGGTTTTCAAAACAAGGTGGTAGGAACCTAACTAAGGTTGATATTTTTCATAGTTATCTTCCAAAGAGTGACTCAGATTACCAGATATAAACATGCAAAATTGATCTAGTCCTATGAATATTAACCGGTTTGTTCTGAGAACTAATAAAATTAGTAGTATAATCATCTTAGCTATCTTAAGTATGTATCTACAAATTTGTATTTTCTTCTCCTTTTCCCTGAGTTATTTTTTTTTCTGTGAGCAGTTTCTTACCCTTTCACAATATTTATTCAAGATTTTGTATCTTGTTTACTTTTAAGTCCCTTACACTAGGGAAATGACAGTTTTTATACATGTGGGTTTGATTTATTTCACTTAAGAATATAGTCTCAAGTTGCATCCATTTACCTATAAGAGCCTCATTGTTAGTTCTTTATAGCTGAGTAGTACTCCATTGTATAAAAATACCACAACTTTTTTTTATCCATTTCTCGGTTGATGGTAATTTAGGTTGTTTCCAAGATTTGACTAGTACAAATTGTGCTGCTATAAATATCGATGCACATATATCACTGTGATATGATGCATTCAGTTCTTCTGGGAATATGTACAGAAGTAGAATAGATGGGTCAAATGGGACCTCCAATCCCAGCTTTTTGAGGAACCTCCAGACCAACCTCCAGAGTGGTTGCACCAGTCTACACTCCCACCAACAGTGCAGAAGAGTTCAGTTTTCCATGCAACCTCTCCAGCATTTGTTGTTGTAGTTAATTTGATCCTGGCCATTCTTTCTAGAGTGAAATGGAATCTTAGTGTTGTTTTAATTTGCATTTCTCTAATGACCAAAGATGCTGAACATTTTTTCGTGTATTTATTTGCCATCTATATTTCTTCATCTGAGAACTGTGTATTCATCTCAGATTCCTATTTTGGATTGGGTCTTTGAATTTCAGGAGTCTGATGTTTTTTAATTCTTTATATGTTATAGAAAGAAATCCTTTATCTGAGGGACAGTTGACTAAGATTTTTTTTTCCAAATTGTGGGTTTTCTTTTCACTATGCTGGAGATTTCTTTTTTTTTTTTTTTTTTTTTTTTTTTTTTTTTGGTCTTTTTTCCTTTTTATCGGTACCGGGGATCAAACTCACGACTGCCTGCTTGCAAGACAGGCGCTTATGCCGCTGAGCTAAATCCCCAGCCCCCTGGAGATTTCTTTTGACATGCAAAAACTTTTTTTTTTGTCTTTTTTGTTTTTATCGGTACCAGGGATTGAACTCACGACTGCCTGCTTGCAAGGCAGGCACTTATGCCGCTGAGCTAAATCCCCAGCCCGCAAAAACTTTTTAATAAGACATGATCCCAGTTATTGATTCTGGGAAGTATTTCCTGTGCAGTTTGATTTTTGTTCATGAATTCTCTTCCCTAACCCTGTGTCTTCAAGATTTCTACCTACTTTGTCTCCCAAGATGTGTTTCTGTTTTAATATTTAGATCTTTGATCCATTTTGACTTTAATTTAGCTCATGGTCATAGGTATGGTCTAGTTTTAGTTTTGGGCATGTGGAGAGAGAATTTTTCCAGCACCATTTATTAAAGAGACTATCTTTCTTCCAGTGAACTTGTTTGGCCCCTTCATCAAAGATAAGATGGCTTGAGTGTGTTTGTAGTTGAGTTGTATCTTCTAATCTATTCTATTGATCTTCAGGTCTGTTTTTATTTCAGTACCATGCTGATTTTATTACAATATCTTTGTAGTATAAACTTCAAATCAGGGATTGTGATGCCTCCTGCCTTACCTTTGTTGCTTAGAATTGCCTTTGCTATGTTAGGTCTCTTCTGGTTATAGAAGAATTTTAGGAATGATTTCTCTAGATCTGTCAGGTATGCTACTAGTATTTTGGTTGGAATTGCATTAAATCTGTATAACAATTTTGGGAGAATGACCATTTTCACAATATCTACTCTTCCTATCCATGAATAAGGGATTTCTTTCCATTTCCTGAGATCCTCTTCAAATTCTTTTTTCAGAGTATTATAATTTTCCCTGAATAGATCTTTTACTTCTTTGGTTAAATTGATTCCTAAGTATTTCATTTTTTTTGGATAGTATTGTGAAGGGTGTGTGGCTTCCCTTATTTCTCTCTCAGTGATTTTGCTGTTAGTGTATAGGAATGCTCTTGATTTTTGAATGTTGACTTTGTACTCAGCTACATTACTGAATTTATTTATTATACCTAGGAGTCTTTCAATGGACTTTTCCTTGTCTTCTATGTAGAGTGTCATGTCATCTGCAAATAATGATAATTTAACTTCTTCTTTTCCTATCCTTACTCTTTTTATTTCTCTCCCTTGTCTAGTTGCTCTGGCTAATATTTCCAGCACTATGTTGAATAGGAGTGGTGATAATGGACATCCTTGTCTGTTCCTGATTTTAGGGCAAAGGCTTTCAGTTTCTGGCCATTTAATATGATGCTGGCTGTTAGTTTGTCATAGATGGCCTTTATTATATTGAGGTAAAGACCATCTATTACAATTCTCTGTAAGGTTCTTTTCATGAATAAATGTTAGACCTTATCAAAAAGTTTTTTCTGCATCTCTAGAAATGATCATGTCATTCTTATTTTTGGTTCTATTGATATGGTGGGTCACATTTATTGGTCTGTGTATGTTGAACCATCTTTGTGTTCCTTGGATAAATCCCACTTGGTTGTGATGTATACACTTCATGATGATTTGCTGCATTCTGCTTGCCAATATTTTATTGAGAATTTTTGCATCTATGTTCATTAGGGAGACTGGACTGTAGTTCTCATTTTTTTGTTGGGTCTTTCTCTGGTTTTGGTATTAAGGTAATATTTGTTGCCAAGAATGAGGGAGAATTGCTCCCCTTTCAATTTCATTGAAGAGTTCGAGGAGTGTCAGCATTAAGTCTTCTTTGAATTTCTTGTAGAATTCTGCAATAAATCTGTCTGGACCTGGGCTTTTCTTTGTTGGTAAGGTTCTAATTACATTTTCAATTTTATTAGCCAAAATTGGATTATTCAGCAGTTTTATGTCTTCTTGATCCAGCTTTGGTACTTCGTATGTTTCTAGGAATCTGTCGATTTTTTCTATGTTATCAAGCCTATGAAAGTAGAGGTTTTTGAAATAGATATTGATGATCTTCTGTATTTCCACAGGATCTGTAGTGATTTCAACTTTTTCATTTCTTATTGTATGAATTTGAATTTTTTCTTTCCTTTTTAAAATAAGGTTGTCTAGAGACTTATCAATTTTATTTATTCTCTCAAAGAACCAACTCTTTGATTCATTGATTCTTTGTACTATTTTGGAGGTCTCTATTATATTGATTTCTGCTCTGATCTTTATAATTTCCTCCCTAATTTGGCTTTGGGATTGACTTGCTCTTCTTTTTGTAGATGTCTGAGATGTAGCATCAGGTTGTTTATTTGTATTTGTTCTGTTTTCCTAATGTGAGAATAATTTTCCTCTGAGGACTGCTTTCATTGCATCCCATAGGTTCTGGTAAGCTGTATTTGTGTTTTCTTTGGATTGTATATTAATTTCCTATGCAACCCACTGATTGCTCAGGAGTATATTATTCAATTTCTATGTGTTTGTGGGTTTTTGCAATTACTTTTATCATTAATTTCTAGTTTCATGGTGCTATAGTTCAATAACATGCATGGGATAATTTCAATTCTTTTGCATTTACTTAGCTATGTTCTGTGGGCTAGTTTAGGGAATGTCCCATGTGCTGCTGAGAAGAATATATATGCTGATGTTGTTGGGTGGAACACTCTGTATATATCCACCATATCCATTTGTTCACTGATGTGATTCACTTCTGTTATTTCTTTGCTGATTTTCTGTCTAGTTGATCCATCCCTTTGTGCCAATGTTAAGGTCTCCTGTTACAATTTTGTTATTGCTTATTTGATTTTTCATTTCTGTTAATATTTGTTTTGTATAGCTGGGTGCTCTCAAATTTGGTGCGTATCTATTCAAGATCATTATCTCTTCCTCTTGAAGTTTTCCTCTAACTAGTATGTAGTGACCTTCTTTATCTCTTCTGATCATTCTTGGTTTGAAGTTCACACTATCGGCAAACAATAGCTACCCCTGCTTTTTTTGGGGTTTCTGTTGCACAAAGTATTGTTTTGCATCCTTTGACTTCCAGACTATGTTTACTTTTGGGCTAGGTGGGCTTCCTGTAGACATCATATGGGTGGATATTGTTTCTTGATCCATCCTGTAAGTCTGTTTCTTTTAATTGGTGAATTGAGGCCATTTACATTAATGGTTATAACTGATATATATTGGTTTATTTTTGACATGCTATGTTTCCACTACTGATTGTTTATCTTTTCACTCTGTTTAATTGTTTGCCTTGTTTAGTGGTTTTTTCCTATGTCTATCTAGAATGTCTTTCAGTATTGTTTGCATTGTTGGTTTGGTGGTAATGAAGTTCTTCAGCTGTTCCTTGTCATAGAAGTGTCTTATTTCTCCATCCATTTTAAGGGTCAGTTTTGCAGGGTACATCAATCTGGGTTGGAAGTCATTTTCCTTTAGGATCTGAAATACTTCACTCCATGCTCTTCTTGACTTCACTGTTTGTGTTGAGAAGTCTGCTCTGATTCTGATAGGCTTTCCTTTATAGGTGATATGTATCTTCTCTCTAACAGGTTTTAATAGTCTGTTCTTATGTTGGATTTCTGGGATGTTGATTATTATTTGTCTGGGTGTGGTTTTATTTTGGTTATGGCTATTTGGAGTTCTATATGCTTTATTGATCTGTATGTCAGTTTCCATTTTCATGTTTGGGAAATTTTCAACTCTTCTATAAATAACCTCTTAATATCATTTGTGTTGTCACTTTCTTTTTCATTTATACCTATCAATCTTATGTTGCCTTTCTTTGCATCATCTTGCAGTTGTTGAATTGTTGTTTCCTGATTTCTTATTATTTTTAAAAGATCTTTCCTCTCATGTTCACTAGCTGAAATCTTGTCTTTGAGGTCTGAAATTCTATCTTCACTTTTGTTGTGGTGGTTTTCCCAACTTTTGATGGAATTTTTGATTTCCTGTATATCTCTTTGAATCTGCTTCGTGCATTCTATTTTTTTCTTATATTGTTCATTGAGGGATTCTATCTTTTTGCATTGTTTCTCTAAATTTTTAACTATGTTTCCTTTAGATGTGTTCAGCATTTCTTTTTTTTTTTTTTTTTATCGGTACCAGGGATTGAACTCACAACTGCACGCTTGCAAGGTAGATGCTTATGCCGCTGAGCTAAATCCCCAAACCCCCAGTATTTCTTTGATTACATTTATCATTTCTTCTTTTACTCTGGGAGATTATTTCTGTTCTGAGCTGTTTTATAGCTTCTCAGAGTTGTTTCTTTATCATTTCAGGAATTTCAGGTGTATGGCTTACATTTTTTTTCTGTATCCATGTCTCCTAGGCTTGCTTGGATTGGGCTGGAAGTTTGAGATTGCATTTTGTTCTTTAGTTTTGTCATTATTCTATATTTCTGCATTTCAAGTGATGTTCCAAAACTTTCCCCCTGAACTGGGAATCACCTTTCCCACTTTTGGCTCCAAGGTCAGACTGCAAGCAACTGCTAGTCACTTGGAGGTCACTGGGCACGGCCCATTTGGGCCTATAGGGACCTCCTGTGCATCCTCTGGTGATTTGGGACATGGAGCATGGTCTTACCAGCTGGGAGCAGCATTTCAAAGTTTCCCCAGTGCACTGGGATTCAACTTGCGCATGTTCAGCTCTTGGGACTAAATTCAGGCCCGCTAGCCACTTGGAGTTCACTGGACCTGGCCCAGTTAGGCCCACGGGGACCTCCCATGCATCCTCTGGTGATTTGGGATGCAGGGCGTGGTCTTACTGCCTGGGAACGACATTCCAAAGCTTTCCCCATATGCTGGGAATCAACTCACACATGTTTGGCTCACAGGACTCTTATTTTTTTTTTTTTTTATTTTAAAGAAACTAAAACCAAGCAAAATAAAACAGAACAAAACCAATCAAAGCAAACCAGTGTAAGTGACACAGGACTTGAAAACAATATAAAACCAACAATGGTTACCATAATGCCTCTTGTCTTCAAAATAGCTGCAGATACCTTCAGACACAGTAAAACTCAAACAAAACAGAAGCAATAAATAGAGCCAATAAAAACATAACAATGAATGCAATAAAGAACTTCAAAACAAGACAATTGTAAATCCAAAATGGCTACCATAATATATCTTGCTGTCTTTGAAATAGCTGCCCATGCCATTGTATATAACAAAATCAAATAAAACAGAGCAGAATAAAATTCAACCCAACAAAATAATGAAAATGATACAGAACTACAAAACAAGATAATAGGGAATTAACCATGGCATATCCCCCAGATATGCCACACTGCATACTATTATCCTCTGAATAGATGACCAGACCACCAGTCCTAGGTCTGCAAAGTCAATGAAACACCAAACACCACAAGCAGCAAATTGCACTACGCCTTAATAGCTATTGTCACAGCTTGTGTTTCTCCAGATCAACTGGTTGCTTACGGGAGTGAGGGTTTGGTTCTTGTTTCCCAGACCATGCACTGAAAGGTGTTGGGGTTTGGCTGTCTCCGTGGGGGTGGCAGCCTGTGCATAATGCTTGTTCTCAGGGAAGACTTGCTTCTTGTTGACTTCTTGTTCTCTTCCACTGCAATGTATGAATAGCACTGACTCATTGAAAAAGGCTGGGGTCCCTGTTTAATTTTACTTAATTGACTAGCTTTACATTTAAATGCAAATAGCCACAGGTGGCTGGTGGTCACTGTATTGCAAAGTGCATGCCTGTGGCAAGAGGGAAACTCTACGTTTTTTTTTAGATAGTGATAGTTTCTCTCATATTTTGAAATAGACTGTCAGTCTCATTACTTGTTTTGGGAAGTTCAATCTTTTTTGTGTCTTTGAAGGTATTTTGATGGAAATTTGGAAATCACTGCATGGAACAATGTGAAATCCCATTTTAGAACACAAATGTATCATTCCTATAGTTATTTATAATAATTTTGTATTTGTACATACTTGCAATAAATATTATTTATATTTCTTGTAGTTCTGGTGTTAAATGTCTCCCAGTGGCATTATGTATTAAAAGTATGGTCTCTTTGGTCCTGAGTGTCAAAGAGTGGGATCTAGTGGGAGGCCTATAAACAATGTCTCCACCCAATCATGGAATGGGACCTCTGAAACCATAAACCAAAATAAATCTCTTCTCTTTATAAATTAATTTTCTCTAGTATTTTTATAGTGCTGGAAAGCTAATGTAATAATCTTCCTTCTCTTACTTCTATCCCTTTTTTTCTACCCTTCCTCTCTTCCTTCCCTTCCCTTCTCTTCTCTTTCCTTCTTTGTAAACAGTGATAAGAATCCTTATACAAACTTTTGTAATCAACTATTGTTACTCATATTTCTATTTCCCTCAAACACTTTGGGAGTCAATTTATACATAATCAACTTCTGTGTAAGCAAAGGAGTGTTAAGTTTTGGTTTGGGCAGGTGGGGAGGGGTATGCATGAGGGAAGAAATACTTCCAAATTCTCATTCAGAGTTTACCTTCTTACGCATTTTACTGTATTATTTTCCTTAAGGGTACTTTAAACTGAAAAAAAGTTTGAATTGTTATGTTTTTCCATGATGAAATTTTATTTTTTTTTTAGAAAAGCCACATTACAATACATTCATCCCCTAATTTGTTAATTGATTAATTAAATAACCAATAAACATGGTGGACTTTCTTCTGCAGAAGACTTTGTACCTGTTATTCTGCAAGAGAAGAGACATAGACAGACAGATACACAGTCTAAAGGGTACTTTTCCTCTGATTCTTGAATTTTAAAACTATCTGAGAAACATGACTATTAAATAACACAGTTATATGTTAAGTATATGAGCTTCATGAAGAAGAATGCAATTATATGAAATTGGAACTATCCTAGAAAATCTGTGACTTATGGTCATTACGTGAAACTGTTCTTGTCCTACAGAAAGTGATGTGTCAGATGTTAAAATAAAATATACACCAAAAGTTTACCTCTGGAGCAGTGCTGAGCTCTAGTGTTAATTTACTTTCTGGTTAAAAATTATTAGTTTTATGTTATTTTCGAGACCTGCTTTATAACAAATAAAAGCCTCAATTATTTTTTCATATTCTTTGTGTCCTGTTGAATCTCAGTTGCTTCTTTGATGATAGTAATATCTAGAAAAAGTTGTTCCACACATGTGTGGTATCTACTGTCTCAAGCACTGGACTTTGTGCTGGTCAGGGGAAGAGATGGCCTTTCAATTGAACAACACTGTAAAAGTGAGTGGGTTTGCACTTGATGCACATGATTTCTGTTGCAGAGAAGTCAATATAAATGGGAATGTGGGGAAGGGTTTGTCATCACAAAGGGGCTGATGTCTTAACCTGAAATATAGCTGGAAAACTTATGTATCATACAAATCCTTAAAAGGTTTTTATTTTATTTTTTTCTTCTTTCGCCTCAGTAAGCCTTAGTATTAAAATGAGGCAATTTTATGTTCTGGGAAAGAAGTGAATGAAAGATAAGGAGATCTCAAAGTCAAATCCTCTGTCAGCCTGTTCAGGGAGCCCAAGGGAGATTTTTGCAGGTGAGGTCCCAAGGTTAAAGAACGCATGTGTGCAAGACATCAGCAACATGGCAGGCAGCAGTAAGCAGTGCAGAACAGAAGATCAGGAGAGCCACCTGTGCCTTTATCATACAGTTATTACACAGGTTGTCATCTCATGTTTACATTCTTACATAGTGCTATAACCAGCACATGTGTGTTTACCTGTGCTGAATTATGGTTACATTACTATCCCACTGTGCACCTGTGCTAGAAAAATCCTCAGGTTTCCTTAGATACTCCTGAGCTTTGAAGCAGTCTGAGTGATTCCCCATACCCCCTCACCCCATCTCTCCAATAACCCTGGCAAGAGTTGTCAATTCTTGATTGCTTATAAAGGTTTGCTTTGAATGTAGCTTTCTCTGTCCTGGCAGTCAGTGGTGCTTTTAATGGTCTCGGGAAACTATTTGTATACAATATTTTTTTTCCTGATACAAACTCATAATCTTGCTAACATTGATTTTATTGCCAATACTGGTTTGTCAATAGATGCAGTATCCCCCAGGAGTGTGCTAGTTGTAAGAAGGTGGAAGAGAAGAAAGAAGGGAGCAGATCACAGGCCTCAGAAAGAAAGAAGATGAGTTATATTAGTACATCAAAATCGGCTAGTCTTGGTGACTTGAGATGTCCTGAATTTCCTTATCCTCCTTCATTCCTTATGATGGAGAGGGGAATGCAAATGGCTGGTACAATTAAAAAAGGATTAAGGTGGATAGTTTAGGGTTAATGTGTGCCAGAGTTGGTGAATGCTAAAGTAGGCAGTGGCAGGGGAATGATGGTTTATACATTAAAGATTTTAAAAAATTGCAGAGACCTGAAGGATTCTGGAAGACAAGTTAAGACTTGGGTTCTCTTTTGGGTCTTAGCATTGGTTCTGTGAGTCTTGTCTAAATCACATTAACTTTTCTTTCTAGTCACATGACAGAAGTTTTGAATATATCACTCCATTTTGGTGTTTTTGATTCTTCCTTTTGACTGTAACTGGCTTCACTTAAAGTCCTTTCCTCTGCAATAGTGTCAGGATATTCTCTCCTCTGCCATGGAGATTGATTGAATCACTCGGGGGTGGCCCAACCTTAGACTCATCAGTGACCTGTGGCTACTCACCAGTGACTAGTGAGTGTTCAGATGGAGGAATCTTTACAAAGATGGTAATTGCTAGGTGAGAAAAACAGGCTTGATTCCTCAGAGATTTGAGCTAATAAGTCCACAGGGAACTTGCTGTTTGATGAACACCATTAAAGCTAAAATGTGTAGTAGTTATGATTGGTGTGGTTGTTTGAAACCAGAAGTGTGGGGGACACAAATTATAAAATGGCATAGAATCTGTCTAAGGCGCTTCTTGTCCAGTCCTGGCCTTTGAGCCAGATTGGAATGTGGAAACCCCCTGCTCATTTCTGGTCACAGCTGAAAGCCCTCATGGTAACGGCTGCTGTGGTGCTCACAGGGCAAGATAAGACCTGCCAGGACAATGCACCTGGGGAGACTACAGCTTCCTTATTGGCCCCTGTGTGTCCTTATAAAAATGCTTTTTTGTTCTTACTAACCCTCCATAGTTGCTATTACTCTTTCTGGAGACACCCACTGCCCTTCAACCACTGTCCCCGACACAGATGTGATCTGTATGCACCAAGGTTCTGGCTGCTTCATGGCCTTTTGTCCCAGATCCCTGCTGCATTGCTGCTGTCTCTTGCTCACCTCGCTGGGCAGGAAAATGGAGTCCAATGAAGGGGTCTCCAATAGAAGAACCTAATCTGCATTAAGCAATAAAAACACCAGAAAGATGTAATAAAAATTTAAGGTGATCATAAGCTAATTATCCAGATTTGATCGTTAGCAATGTATACATGAATCAAAACATCAGATGTTCCCTATAAGTATGCATAATCAGTGTCTATTAATAATAGTGCTAATAAAAGAAAAGATAGTAAAACTTTAGTGGTTTCTTATCTTTTGGTTCTTGAATTGATAAATGATATTGCTCATTTTTGTTCATCTATGAGCATTTTACTAGAGCACATTTTTCATTTTAAATCTCAAAACCCTTCTATATTCTTAATATGTGCTGATCTTTTGTTTACATGGGTTATAGCTATCAGTATTCATTAAAGTTAAATTTGTAGTTAAACAACATTTTCTTATTAATTTGTTTAAAGATAATTAAACCATTATGTTAATGTAAATAATATTTTCATTAAGTAATGAAATATACTTTCCAGAGCAAAAGTATGCAGTGTAGAATTTGTATTTTTTGAGAATCTTTTAAATGTCTGAATTAGAAGATAGCAGATTTGCATATATATATACATATATATATATACACACATGCATATATATGTATATATATTGACTCTGTTGCCATATATTCTTTTGATTGGTGTCTATGGAGGAAATTCAGGCCCAAATGGAATGTAGGAAAAAAACATTTTTGGATAGACTTGAGATAATTGTTACTATTTTCCTTTCTTATATCAAAATTTGACAAGTTATCATTTATTAAAGATTACTTGCAAAACAGACTCTAATACTATATCAGTTAACTTTATATGAAAATCCATTAGTTTATATTATACTTTGAATATTTCTTTTACCTATATACAACATTATAACACTACATCTTGGTCATTTCAAAAATATGAGTATACCAGTATGCAGATTTTCAAAATGTTGATATATTTTATTCTAAATATGAAAAGCCACATTTATTAATACCAATACTGATATTATCATAAAAATAATTAAATATTAGAAAAAGGCTAAATTTATTCTTATGACTATATATTTTACATAATACTAAATTTTTAGTAGAAAACTCACATTTTATCATTAGGAACTGTCAGTTTTCTTTCAGGTGATAGATGTGCATTTTTTTTTTTTTGTCTTTTTTGAGACGGGGTCTCTCTGTGCAGTTCAGGCTGGCCTTGAGCTCACTTTGTAGCCCAGGGTGGTCTCAAACTCCCAACGATCCTCCTGCCTCAGCTTCCCGAGTGCTGGGATTACAGGCATGAGCCACCATGCCCAGTGGATGTGCATATTTTTTTTCCTTTTTGGGAAAAGATTTTGTAAAATACCCAAGTCTAAATAGTCTTTGTCTGTCAGTCATTTTTTTCCCCAGTAAAAACCAGAGTTCAGGGAAGTAGTAGCTATCTCAGGTTACAACCCAATTGCACAATGCCTTCCCCCAAGACAACCACATGCTTAGCTATGCAGCCCAAGAGCTCCGTGTGTACTTTCAATTTTGGCACACGGTGTATTGAAGAGAGTGCTCAAGGGTAGAGATTTAATGAGATTAAAATACTGTTTCATCAAGGACATTCCAAAGTAAAATTTGAAGTTATGTTCTTTATAAATTTTTGTTGGTAAAGAACACAAGGACACTAGAACAATTTCTGCCACTCACTGCCTTGATTTTGTAAGGCACTGGCAGTTTTAGCCAAGCAGGCTTTTGTACCCTCAAGGCAGGTATCAGCACAATGAAAAAGGAAAAAAACTACTTCAGTATTATTGTGAGGAAAAGGATTTTAGAAATATCTTAGTTCCTTGGGAATCTTATGGGGGTTTGTAGGCCAAACTTTGTGAATTTCTACTCAACAGGGAGAGAGAGAGAGAGAGAGAGAGAGAGAGAGAGAGAGAGAGAGAGAGACTGACTGAGACTACAGCACTAAAGTTTTTTTTTTTCTTTCTTCATCTTTTCTGTGGTACTTGGAATAGAATCCAGCACTGAGCTAAATCCCTAACCTTTTTCAATTTTTTAAAATTTTGAGACAGGGTCTTGTCATATCTGTAAGTTTCCCAGGTGGATTTGAGCTTACAGTCATTCTGCCACAGCCTCCAGTGAAGCTGGGTTTACAAGCATGTCAGCACACCCAGCTCTTGCCTCCTTTTAACAGCCCAGCTCTCCAGCCTGCGTATTTTAAGCTTTTGTGTCTGCATTACATTTTCAGTTACTAGAGACTGGATGACACAAGTGAAGGGATGGAAAGATGGACACTCGTTTTTACAAAGACACATTAATGGACTGACTTCCTTAAGGATTCTGTGTTTTGATTTCCCTAAACTCTATTGTGTAATTTTAAGTCAATATTATGTCAGGTGTTTTGTAGCTAGAGAATGTGACACCATAACCTTCAAAGAAAGGTCAGCTTACACTAGAAAAGGAAAACTAGACTCAAACATATATAGTTCAGATTCATGCAGTTTGTGCTTTAGAGTTTGGGAGAGAAAAGAGCTATAGTTAGGTGTAGAATTGTAGAAAATGTAATTTTGTGTTATAGAAGTCTTAGTAGGAAAAGCAAATGATTAGAATAAGTAGGTAAATAATCACAGTGTAGTCAAGAAAAAAGTTCTCTAATGTCTAAGAGGTCTTAATAAAGAACATGAAAAATTGGATGAGGAGTTAAGACTTAGAGGGAAAGGAAGATTAAATTGGTTTTATCAATTAGTGCATCTAATTAAATTCACAATGCTTACAAAAAAGAAAGCTTTTATTTATTTATTTATTTATTTATTTATTTATTTATTTATTGGTACCAAGGATTGAGCTCATGACCTTGCACTTGCCAAGCAGGTACTTATGCCACTAAGCTAAATCCCTGGTCCTATTTATTTATTTTTTGGAGGGCTGGAGATTGAGCTTAGGGTCTTATGGAAGCTAAGCATGCGCTTACTACTGAGCTACAGCCTCGATCCAGTAACACACTATGAGAAAACAAAAGTTCGAGCATGCATTAGTTTCTACAAATATGTGGGTGATATTAATATTCCGATCCAAAGAATGACTTATTTTAATGTATATGAATGAATATGGACCACAGAAATAATCAGTTTTTTTCTTTTTAAAAGGATCTTTGAAGTGACTTCTATCCCATTAAGATGACAAAACTTATGCATAGACCATCCCCAAAAGATAAAGTTATTTCTACCCTCTCTCTGAATATTGAAGGTATTTTTAGAGAAATTTTTTTCATAATGATATTTTATGAAAACATTGTGGCCTATTTGTATATTTTGCGCCATTATAAAGAATAATTTTCCAGTATTTTTGCCTGTATAGCTATGTAATGTTTCCTTACTTTTCCTTTCCAAAAGAGCAGTTACAATACATGCTACCAGAGCCTAAGATTTTCTCACACTATTTGACATAATGACACATAGTATAGTTGTTAAAAGGAATAATGTAGACTATATTGCTAAGCTGTCAAGTGAAAAATAAAATTGTATATATTTCCACTTAAAATTATATTCATATGTAAATATTAATAATGATAATAATGATTATTTCTGAGATTTGGCAAAAGTAGTGGTAGTAAGATGTAATTACAGAGAGCTTTCATTTGTTTGCTCTTTTATTTATGTGGTGTTTGATGTCTTACAAGAAGTATGTATTCTCTTAAAATTCAGGAAAACATATGTTCAAATGAAAAACAAAAATAACATTGAATTATATTTCTAGCGAAATATTTGGAAAGCCAGAATCTTTAGAGATGGAAAGAATCTTCATCAGATTAGGAGGTTAACTCATATAAGAAGAGCTAGAATTCAAAGTACTATTCCAGAAAAATACTTGGCAACGAGAGCTATCCTTAACTATAAAAGTATAAACAACCTTATACCACCATGATATGGGGCCAAGGACAAATTCTACTCAAAGATTATGTGTTGCCCTTGTAAAGAATTAGAGGTATAAAGTAAAGATAGAAAAGGCAAATGCTGAGAGGCTTCGATGTATCCTCTGGTAAAGGGAAACCCATACAAATTAATTAGTGATGGGTCACTACCCTATCTCTATGAGTAGACAGAAGCATCTAATTTCTGAGGATCTTTGTCTTGTGTCTAATGTCATTTGCTTGACACATGCAATATGACTGATAGACAGACAAAGGAAATATATGATCTAAAAAGTCATCATTATACAGAAGAAAGGGTTTCTAATAAAATATCTTAGCAAAAAGTCTTACAGGAAAAGTGTTCTGACCTTCTCTCAAACTGAAAACAGGACACATAAACTGAAGAGGACCCTGGAAGACCAGAGGTTCAGCCTGAGAGTCCACTCTTTAGAGATGTTGATTGTTGGTTCTCTGCCCAAACTGTTGAAGGGAAAAGTAGTCGCCTCCCAGCCTATCTCATTTATGACTAGGGTGATGTATGGTTTAGATCTAAAAGATCCCTCAGAAGTCGCATGTGTTCAGGGGCTGGCTTTCCGAAGGTAACTGGGTCATCAAGACTATCTTCATCAGTTGCTCTCTCTTTTTCTCTGTGCTTCCTGGCTGCCAGGAGGTGATCATGCCCTCCACCGTGATGTTTCTGTTTTGGAAATGAGCAAACATGGAGGGAAACCTCTGAAACCATGAGCCAAAACAAACCTTTCTGTCTTTTAGTCGCTTATCAGGTGTTTGTCAGGAATTTGTACAGCAACAAAAAGCTGATTGGCATAGTGAATATACATTGCATTTTCCCCAGAACAGTTCCCATTAGCCCAGTTTTCTTGGTTAAGCTCTCAATAGTCTCCCGTATTACTTTAAAAATTATCCCAAAAGGTATCTGTGGTATCTCGTGACTGAACTGTAGAGGAAAATTTCAATATGAATATGGCCAAATGCTGATCAATGGGCAAAGTGGTCATTCCCAATATACGGTCTTATCATCTTTCCTTACTGTGTCCAGGAAAGCAAAATACTCATGTTTGCAGCCTCCCGTGTAGCTAGGATGAGCCATGCCATGTCCTTTTCTGGATCATTTTAAAATATGTAGGTACTGAGTTTTCTTCCTTTTTGAATTTGATATCTGGAGTTGTAACAGTCTCCACAAAATGCTACGTGAAAGGTCATAGAGACCTCAGAGACCCCATGCTATCAGTATCAAGCTTCTGATCTTGCAAAGGCAGCTTGCTGAGAACAGATTACAATTCTTTTAGGTTTTCAAAAAGCAAAATGATTCTCAGTTCACAGTAATGGTTCTTCCATTACTTTAGTAAATATCCAATCAGTTGTCGTAGGCTTGAGTATCAAACTATCTTTTTGGCATGCAACTTACTACCCTTTGGTGACATTAAATAATTCCTTTTACTGTTTCCACTCACAAGCACTAGATAAAAATACCAAAACACAGTATGATTGAAAGAGCAAAGAAGAGTAGAGTGAGAAGGAGGGGAAATGGAGGGAAGCAACAAGTTTATGTTCTTCAGGTAGTTCTAAATTTGGAGACATAACATTTGTTTTCTGAGAATTCTAAGGACCATGCATTTGGCAAGGACTGTTCATTTTTCATCTTCCTCACTAATGTCTTAAGGGAGGAAAAGATAAATCTGAGTGTCATCAGGACATATGGAGCTGAGGGTCACAGTTTTTAATTAAGTTCTTTTTAAAGACATATTTGGATGCTTTCTGCATAGGAGAAGAAAGGAGATTAACCAATGATATTTTTATTTTCTAAGAGTTAAAACCCTAAATTATCTTGCATTAACAACTATTAGTTAAATTTCTCATCATTGGGGCAAAATATCATATGCCTGCATCCTAAAAAAGGAAATGTTTACTCTGGGTCAGAGGTTTTAGTGTATTAAGTCCATGATTGGCTGGCGCCAAGGCAGGAACAGCATGGTGAAAGGGCATGATGGGAGAAAACTGCTTACCCCATGGCAGCTAGGAAGGTGGTGGGGTGTGGTGGTAGGAAGGAAAGAGAGACAGAGAGAGACAGAGACAGAGAAAGACAGAGAGACAGAGACACAGATTCTTTGAGGTCATGCCTTCTGTGACATACTTTGACTAGGTCCTACCTCTGAGCAAATGAGAATTTTAGTGGGCATTTTAGATCCAAACCACAAGAGTGGTTTCTGCTGGGTACGTGATTACTTTCTAGTTTTCTGATAATTACTCTTTTGAGAGAACAGACATTTTATTTTGGTGCCACTGAGGAAACAGGGATTCCAATCAGAATAATCCCTGAAGCAATTTGAGTGCTTCAAACTAACCTCAAATAGAAATTCACTTGAAGCTTGCCAGAAATAGGGATGCCATTTTCTTCTAGTTTAAAAGTAGAGAAAAGTAATTTGGGCAACATACAGTACTTTGAAAGGTTCTCTTTTGCCTTTCCAAGCTTCATATTTTAACTGAGCTGAACAGTGTGGCAATTTGTAAAAAAATCTCTTTTACTTTACCCTACGTTTCCCCAAAGTGCCCCCCACTCCCCACTCCTGCCAGTAGCTTCTCTTAACCCACACTAAGAAACTGACAGGAATTTGACGTATTTCTCCTGAGTTGGTTCCTTTTCTCACAACATTACTTGAAAAAATTAAGCCAGAATCATCCCAGAATTCATCTATGAAAGTAAATATGAGTGTCTTATCAGTTCACATTTGGACAGCTGAATTCTGGCTTTAGAAGTAGGTAAACCAGCAAACCAAATAGCATTTATATTTTCACTACTATTTTTTTCAAGCCTGAAAACTAGATGGACATTAATAGTGATGGTCCTACATTTCTGGTGGGCAGAGTAATTTAGATACACAGATTATTTCCCTAGAAAAAAAAAAAAAAAAGAGACCAAATCAGCAATAGCCTATTTTTCCATGAAACTGACTCTGAAGAAAGGATGTAAATATCTACGAGTTTTCCAAATCTGGTCATGGAAGATGCAGCTGGCCTAGCCCAGAGTTCCTCTCAACCCATATTCTACAAAGCTAACTTTTTAGAAACAGAATTTTCTAAGCTGATTTACAGACTGAAACAGCACATTTCTGTTAAATTCTGTTATTTTCTTGGTTAAAACAGAATGAAATATTTACAGTTTTGGATGTTCTCTCATAGGGTCAGAGTTACTCTGTATACATTGTAGTTTGCTGGCCCATGAAGGTTAGGCATAAAATTCACTTGGCAGTATCTGACCAAATAGCAGAATGGAGCAGGCCAGTCAGGAGGATAAATTCAGACCTTGTTTTAACAGCTGACCCATTAGAGACAAGGAAGTAAATTAGTCAACTACTGCTGCAGCATAAAAGCAAACATTTGTTTTATTGAATTTTGCAGAGAAAAAGGTGGTGTTTCACAAATCTTCCAGTTTCTACAGCCAATTTTTAATATTAGCTCTATATCAGTAAAATCTCTGATCATTGGAGAGTAATTATTTTCTGTAGAGCAGATGGAGTTCTACCAACTTATCACCGGGACACCAATAAATGGTGATAGTTTCTCAATTTAAAAAATTCCCTGATTTTTGAAGACTGCTGGGCAGAGTCTGACTTTCATTGGTAGTTGGGGAACTCCAAGGACTTACCAGACCCTCAGTAGGTAGGGAAAGGAGCCTTGGCGACTGCTTTCTGTAAGCCCACCCGATCCAGATGACTATGTGGACGTTTTTTGTGTGGTGCCTTGCACGAGTGGAAGGGACAGACTTAGCAGTCGGCAGAACATTCACACTGGTTTCCTGACCTGTGGGTGACAGATCTCATGGAAGGGAAGGCAAAGGGGCAGCCTCGAAACCTAATCTCTATCCTTAACCCTAGTAGCAAATAAAAACAAATACCATGTCCTGTGGAGAAGATTAATACCACCTCTTAATGTACTTAAAGAACGCAAGAATGGTAATCCCTGTCAAGTCCAGTGAAATTTAATTCACTTATCCAATTGCTACAAAAACCAGATGTTTCTGAATGATTAACCATTAAAAAAAATCAAGTGGTAGGTTTTGTTCTGGGTGAAATAGTTATTGTTGGGTAGATTAATACAGTCTACGGTAGGCACCATTTATCTAGCAAATATGTATTTTTTTCATCCCTAGCAGAAAGGAGACTCAGAAGCAGTTTTAATTTACAGGATACAGAAAAGAAGATGTATCACAATCTTCCCATATATTTATGGTAACTTTAGTCATGATACAATCCAAAGGGATCAGTATCACTGCATTGGAGATAACGGCAGTTAAACTAGGTGAGTAACAAGTAAAAAGTACTTGACAAGACACAGATGTTTCAGCAAGAGAGTGATAAAGCTATAGAAATCTAGGGCCCATCCATTCAGTGAAATCTGTAAGGGTCAGAGAAAAGTTTCTTAGGGAGGCATTTTCTTAGAGACACCAAGTGCCACCTCAGGATGGGGATGAGTACTGTTTTTCTGAATGTCTCATAATAAAAACTATTATCTAGTGTCCTTCCCTTAGTAGGTAGGATACATGGGTCAGGAAATCAAGGAGTGGAAGCAGGAATGGTCCCACTTCTCACCATCTCCAACTGTCCACTTGGGAAACTTGCTCTGTAATTGTAGTATTTACAGGGCTCAGGGTCTTGGTTGGTAGAGGGTGAATGCTACTACTAAGGCAAACACTAAAAATTCACTAAAGTTTATACTTGTTTGTCGGATTCCTTGTAGTGTGTAAGGACAGGAGTCACCAGTCTGGCAGAGGAATCAACAGTGCCAGTTATCCATGCACTACTCAGCTCCAAATCCACCCTTCATTACATTGCTTTGATGGTAGCGTTGGACACCAAATATTTCTACTGTGCCTGCCAGCATGCGGGAAGGAGACCGGAAGGGACTTCTTTTTTCTGGTTTCTATGTCCAACCTTTGTCTTGCTAGGACCATGTCTCTAGTGACACTCATTTCCCTATAAGTGCAACAGCATGAGTGATTCCCTGGCAAGTTTTGTGGGTGCCTCAGTCTGAAGTTGTCACCATAGGCAACCTATGAGGAAGACCTCCTTGTTCTCTGGCTGGTCTCTCTTTGGATCCAAATGTAGCTGCCTCCCAGCAAGGGTTCTTGTTATTCCTAAAAAGGATTTCTGGCTTGCTAGTCTTGGCCTGGAGCACTGCAGAGAACTCCTCTGGCCTGTCCAGCAGCTAAGAGCCACACACACTTCAATGCCATCTCATCAGTGCTTTGGGTGGTAGGAGGAGCCTCATTGTCCCAGGTGATCACCCATAATTAAAGCACTCCAGTAGGAGTCTTTTTGTGGGAATGGGGGTAATAACCAGACTTATGAAACCCATTTTCGTTACTACAGTAAACGATTGATTTTACTCCTGATTCTAGCTAACCTGTCACTTTCAGTACCTAAATTATATTGGAGCTTGTCGTTTATGTGCTGCACCTGGCTTGGCTCACCTTGCTGTTTAACCATGTGATCAGTTTTCCTACTTGAAGTGACCAGAATAAGTTCACGTTCACTTCCTGTTTGGGGTCATTTCCCACTCTGGGTGGGACATTGACTCAACAATAGCCTTCAAGCTGCAGTCAGTGGATATTTTAACCGTATTCTAGATAACTTTTTTTTACGGCACTAGATAAAGCCAGGACCTACCTACTCAGTCGTATCTTCATCTCTTTTAAATTTTATTTATTTTGCCTTTATTTTGAGAGGGAGACTCATTTAGGTTGCTCAGGTTGGCTTGAACTTAGCCTCCAGAGTGCTAGGATTACTGGCATGTGCCACCATGTCTGACTCAATTATCAATATATTATCCTGAAAATAACTCACACACTGAAGTTCTTAAAGCAACAAGAAAAAAGCAGAAGGCTGCAAAGAACTATGATCTTCATGAGGGAATAGAGAAACTTCGTGAATTTTGTCACGCTCCTGTGAGCATCACTACTAAACAGAAAGAAAGCAAACAGCCCATGTCATTTGTCTTCCCTGCACCTAAAGACTCACTTTAATCCCTTATGCCAAATGAATTAACACCCACATCTGTGCATGAGTAGACAATATGTAAGAAAATCAAGAGTTGATATGGGTTTGGCCTACAGGCAGAAACAGTGATTGCTGGAGAGTAAATTCCTGAATTTTAAGGTGAATAAAACCTGCACATGTAACAATTCCAAGAGTGAATCTAATTTCACATGACTTCACTTTTAAATCAATAATTTGGATTTATTAACCAGGAAGATCACCCAGTGCTTTTCTTTACACACACACATACACCATTGATATCACATTATATTTGATTACTTGGACTATTCTGGAATTTTTTTCTTCTTTTTTTTATGTTTCGATTTTTAGCCAAAGGAAGAATTTGGGTTAAATGTGACAAAATAAGGAAGAAAGGTATTGCTGGTCTGTTGCCTTGATACAAAGAAATAATCTTCAAGGGGGCTAGTTTTGTGCCATTGTTGTAGAAGCCCAGTACTGAACTGGAAGGAAGATTCCTCGCACCAAGGAACTGGAAAGCAGACTGTTTGTTATGTCAGTGGGTTGGCAGGAAGACCAGGTCCAAACCACCAGCCCTGAGTCCACTTTGGGTGTAGTTTATATAGAATTTGCAAGCAGGAAATAAGAAAGCTGGTAGTAGGTTATTATGTAATTGGTTACATTAATCATGTCATATGTTTTCAAGCAGATTTGTCTTAGACAGGTCTATTTAAAAGGAATTGTTGGCCGGGGATTTAGCTCAGCAGCATAAGCACCTGCCTGGCAAGCACAAGGTCATGAATCTGATCTCCTGTACAAAAAAAAAAAAAAAAAAAAAAAAAAAAAAAGGAATTGTGGGAGGGTGTATTGAATCCCCTGGGGAAAGTTAAATGTGTCCTTGACGGGACCAGTCTATCGTAGGTAGAAAATCTTTGAACTATGTTGGAAAACCAGAATGCATTTTCAGGTGGGAAAGCACAGACACTGTAGTCAGGTTGACCTGGCAGACTATCTGTGAGAAGCAGCTGGACAGAGACAGTCGAGGCTGACTGTGTAGCAATCTAACTATGTAGCAATCTAACTATGTGACAGGCAGGACAAGCATATCCTGTTTCAATATAGCAACATGCTACTAATTGATTTAAATTTCTGCTAAATTTCTATTACACTGTGAGCCACTTTTCATGAGGTATAGAGTCCCCGGAAGCTTTGGTCACATTTACCATTTTGTGTCTGGGACCTGTTCCTGCTCACAGGCAGCAATTTTCTACTTGCCAGTAGAAGATAGAAAATGTTTGTGTTTTAGTCTCTAAAAGTAATTTTGTTGGCAAGATGACAAGCCCTGCCAATTCTGCCTGAGTAGAAACGAGCTCTATTACCTTTGGATACACCACTGTAAAGTTATAGAATATGACCTTTATGCCTTGCTCTTAAAAGGCTGTACGTTTTATTCCACTTAGAACATCTATGAAGTCACATTTATTTTTATATAAGCTTTTCCAAAATTCCTTTTACTGATTTTTTTTGGAGGCATTCATTATTCATGGTAGGAAGGAATTATCCCATAAATGCAAGTTTCACAAAAATCAGTGTTAATTTTTTAGTTAAATAAAAAAAGTGAAACTGATTATTTTAAAAAAAAGTTTATTTTTTTATTTTAAAAAAAGATTAAAAGAGGACATAACAAAACAAGTCAGAACAGAACAATTTAAGCAACATAATGTTTCACTACAAGACAACCCGACATAACAGTAACTACCATAGTGTCTCTTTCCTTGAAATAATTGAGTATACTTTCATATACTATAGTATCAAACATAAAAAGACAATGCAAAACCATTCAAGAGAATGAAAGTATTCCAGGGTATTCAGAATCAACTAACAGAAAAGAAACAAAGGTTACTATATTATCTCCTTGTCTATAAAATATTTTGTTTATACTATCACATATAATAAAAGCCAGTAAGATGCAACATGATAAAACCGATGGAGACAGAAAAACAAAACCTTGATGGGACTTCAAAACAAGATGATATTAAATCAGCACTAGCTATTATAATGTCTTGTTTTCTTCAAAATAGCTGTTCATACCAACACAGACAATAAAATTAAACAACCCAGAATAAAACCATTCCAACTAATGAATGAAAACATTATAAGGCTTCAAAGCAATTTTATTTTAAAGATAGTAAATACAACAAGACAAGACAGAACAAAGCCAATCAAGACAATGCCTTGAAACTGGTACAGAACTTCAGAGCAGGATTCTGGGATAATAATAATTGGTACAATAGTATACTTGTTATTGTCACAGGTATACAAAATCAAACTGAAAACAGAACACTATAAGACCAATCAAAACAGAATATTGAGTAGGGGAAAACAATTAATCAGAACAAAGCAAAACAGTGAAAACAGTATTGGCCTTCAAAGACAAGACAGAAGGAAATCCCCATATTTGCAATATTGCATACTGTCATCCTCCCAAGAGTTGCTCAGGTCAGCATAATTAGCCAAACAATACAAGCATTTCATTGCTTTCTGTACCTTAGTTGCTACAAACTCTTGCGAACCTCAAAACCATCCAGTTGCTAATGGGGGTTGCACTGGTCATTTGATTCTCAGCCCCTGCACCAGTAGTCTCACAGGAGACACTGACTTGTTCTTTCCTTGGTGAACCCAAGGCTCATCCATGCTACTTATCAGGAAGGCTGGCTCGTTGCTTTCTTGGTGGGTCTCCCAAGCTCCAGCTGATTCTCAGGAGATGCTGACTTATTCTCTCCCTGATGCACCTGCCATGAAACTGATATTGACTTATACTCTGATTGCTTATAAAATTCTTTAAAAGTTCAGGTAAAATAATAGCATATTTTTTCATGATACTCCCACTTGGCACCTACTTTGTTAAACTCTTAAATATCTTATTCTACTTAATTTTCATCACACCTCTGTGAAGGAGTGACCCCATTTTATAGATAGAAAATCAAGTCAGTGAGGTTAATAAAATCAATCAAGGTCATATCATAGTGTTAAACTTATATTTAAGGCTAGAGGTCACTGACATCAAAAGCCATGCTCTTTCCAATACGAGATGGTGCCTTGTAAGTTATAAATTTCATTACAGTTGTATGAGTCACCATATGAACAACAAAGGCGACTGCTTCTGTAAATCTGGCTCCTGTTCCTTCTGAGCCATGGTCAGACTACATTTATAACCCCTGGAAAAAGTTATTTATGGCTGGGTAATAGAGTTCTGGCTGGTAGACTATACAGAGAGAAAATAAATGTGTGATATTCAGGCTTGATTCAAAACTATTTTGCATGACTCTACATTTTTCCCCCTATATTCCAAAGAGTGACCACACCTAGGGAAATCTTGGAACCCATGCAGAAGATGGCAGAGCCTCTGTCTGGATCCTGGATGACTGCATAGAAATTCTTTTCTAGCAACAAATAGAGTGACAAAGAAGTTTTTGATGGTGAGTTTTGGAATTTACAAGGTACTACTCTGTCTTAATGCACTTTCTGTTGCTGTAACAAAATACCCAAGACCAGATAATTTAGAAAGTACAGGTATTTATTTGGCTTAAGAATGTTGAGCCAGGGAAGTCCTGGAGCAGGGCATCAGCATCTATTCAGTGAAGTTCTTCTTGCTGCATTATAACATAGTGGAGGACATCATGTAGTTATAGAGCCACCAATGCCAAGGTGGTCCCCATCTTTATGACCTCATCTAACCATAATTTCTTACCGAAGTCCCTGTCTCCAAACACTATTAGTGTATGAAATTGGGGACTAAGTTTCTAACACATAAAATTTGGGGAAACACATTCAAGTCACAGCAAACAACTAGCATTGATTTTGAAGTGATTATTTCTATATTACCAAAGTGATATGCTATTAGAATAAAAACAGAAATAGATAACATAGACTTAGCAGTTGAATGGGTGATGAGAAAACTTATATTATGGACACAAAAACTGGAGTTACATCTTTTTTGGTGACTATTTTTGGTGAAACTATCACCATGAAAAAACTTGAGGTCAATCTTGTGGTTACTGAGCCTATAGCTGTAGGGTACAAGGTTGAAAAGAAGTATCTTAGGAGTTTATATCAGCTGTTGCTGCTGACTGATACTGCAAAAAAGATGAGCTCAGGAAATAATTGGCTGACTTGGAAGGGGAGATTGAAAGGAAAGGACAAAGTCCAGTGATCAAAGACATTAGGGGACTGAAAATATTTTACTCTGCTAAACCATAAAACAGTATAAAAGATAAAGTAGAAATGTTTGGAGTGACAAAGATCCATTAAAATTCAGCCTTACATAAAAATTCTTTCAGTAATGACTATTATTTGCATATCAAAACTCACTAATGTTCTGAGCTAAATTTAACCAAATTGACTATTAGCTCTGAGTTACTTTTAATGTTATAAAAAAGGGCAAAAGCTGTGGAATTTGAATTTTGTAAAAGCATCTCCAGATTAGGCAGAGACCCTGTGTAAATGCAGTGACCATAGTAGTGGTCCAGGGTGGTTATAACGCTGATTATTTCCCCTCCTTAACCAAAGGCAGGGGTGAGGGTGGGGAGTGTTAATTACTCCATTATTTGACACTTGCTATAAGCACAATATCAGACTGTTTAAAACTATAGCAATATTCAGTTCAGCTGTATGAAAGCCAGAGTCATACGCCAAGAGCTGGAGAGAGAGAGAGAGAGAGAGAGAGAGAGAGAGAGAGAGAGAGAAGAGAGAGAGACAGAGAGACAGAGAGAGACAGAGAGAAGAGGGGAAAGGGGAGAAGGGAGAGGGGAGAGGGGAGAGGGGAGAGGGGAGAGGGGAGAGAGAAAATATCAAATATCATAGGATTTTAGGAGAGACTAAGCTAACTGCCAGGTAGACTGTTTATGGAAAATTTCAGGGCCAGCAGAGAATTTGACCTAGGTCTATGATATAAGTAGACAGAGGTGGGTAAGTTTATTGTGAAAGAAATGTAAATGTTGTCAGAATCAAAGAAATTTCTTGTGTCAAACCTAGTGCCCACCTCTGAAAGAAAGAAGGAAAACAAGCCAAGAGTCTATGCAGAAGGGAGGAGGATCCTTGTACATAATCCTGTGATAGCAGAGATCATGATACTCTGCCAGACCACAAGCTTGCACAGTGCCCACTGTAACCTTACTCAAAAAGTACTTCTACAAGGACACTTGCCTAGCAACTGTCTGCTCAACCTTGGACTGACTTCATGCTTATTATTAATCACTTTGGCCAAAAGTTATTTTTTCAAAATGCATGATGTAATCCTCCTCATTTTGTCTTTTAAAAATTTCCCCTTGCCTCAAACACTTTCAGTACAATCATAGTTTCCTATAACATGTGTATTCCCACTGAAACACTCAGCAATTCCCAATTAAATGCCATTTTTTAGTTTGGAAAGTCTCTATCTGTCTCTGTCTCTGTCTCTGTCTCTGTCTCTCTCTCTGTCTCTGTCTCCATCTCTGTCTCTGTCTGTCTTTGTCTCTCTCTCTATAAAGGTTGATGATATTGAAGGGGAATAGAAAGGCAAAGTTACAATCTTCATGTGGAAAAGCATCCTCCTGAACTCACAAGTAGTTAGATAAGACTCAAAACATAAGCCAGATATTTGAGGGCACTGGATTTGACACTTTAAATGTGATATGTAGACATTAGATAAGACAAATAATTTCAAATGCTTTCAACAACATAGAGGGTTACAGCTATGGTTACATCATTGGGAAAGAGAAAGGGCAGAGAAGACTTGTTTACAGGGCATCACAATACTCATGCTGGGAAAAGCCAAAAGGACAGATGCATCCAAGCAGAAATTTAGTAGGATCAGGGAAATGCTTGACTCTGGGAAACAGAGGAGAGGTTCACAGTGTATAAAGAATATAGAGGCCTTGATTTCTGGGTATGTTTACAGTTAGGGAAATGGAAGAATGTGTTATGTTTTATAAGGATTTTGTGAAATCCAAAATCTTGAACCAGTTATTACATTTCTCAGTTAAAATGAATGAAATTTTATGAATTATTTAAAATGTTTCTCTCAGATGTGCTACAAATAAGGAGCCAGAAAGAGCAAGTATCTTCTGTGATCAAACTAACTATATTTTGCTGTTCTTGTCTGAATGTCTCCAAGTTTAATGGTGAAGAAGAATCAGAAGGGAAATAAACAGCATATGTCATTTTATTTCCATCTTAAAGAAAAAGAAGTCACACATACCAATTTTCTTCTCATTTCCCTAGTAAGAGCCTGGTCATAAGGTCACACCTAACTGCAGGTTGGTTTGGAAAATGAGGTCTACAGAAAGCAGTAGCATGCAGGGAAGAACTCTTCCAATTCTGTATTTAGTTATATCGTTGCCTTTGTGGCTAGAAGGTAGCCAACCTGTCAACACTTACAGCACAGAAATTAGCAAATGTTACAAGTCAGGATTCTCTTCAACCAAGGGCAAGTTGTTAAACATTTGCCAGCACTCTGATTTTTATAGTTTAACAGCAACTCTTTGAGCTTCAACTCTCATGCTGTGGATGTAGGGGAGAATACATTTTGGTGGAAAATTAGAAGCTATTGCCACAAGACCGTAGGATTTACTCTAGGAATGGAATAATAGATAACTATTAGAAATAGATGATAAAATATTTTAATCCCTACCCAGAGATCATATAGAATGTATGTCAATAGAAGACGTCTCTAAACTTTTGATCAAGATATAGAAAATGTGTACCATGGGTAGCACAGTAAGAAACACTTTGTTACAAGCTCCTAACACTTTGGAAGGCTGAAAGTCACAGTATCTCTATCAGCAGCTGAGTAGCTTGAGACCTCTGTCAGTGCTTTGAGCACTCACAGCTTTTGGAACCTTAGCTTCCCTTTGTGTGTGTCTTCCTGGACAATCTTATTCTGAGAACATTACCTGTGGCAGCAATGTGATAACGATCCTGTTCGTAGATTCAGGCCTTATCTCTTGTTCTTCTAGCCACTATAGATTATGCGCATGCAACTGACCCACTAGAAATTCATCTTTATATTTACTCCAGAAATTTATAGTTTTTATCTTTCCGTCATCATTCTTTTAGCCAACTGGTATAAAAAAATAATTGAGTCCTCTTTGTAGACAGATGAAGATTTTCATTAATTTTTAATTTGTTATTCCTCATTAACATTTTCTGAGTATATACTATATTCTAAGTATTCTGTTAGATGCACTGATGCACCAAGGGAAGCATCTTTGCTTATAGATCTCACATAATAAACAAATTAACAAATAAACATGTAAGTGCATTGATGATAACAAAGTTTGCCAGACATGCAAACTCTTTTATCTATATCCTGTTCTTTGTTCCAAACACTGCAAAATAACATTGAGTTTTGCTTGCAACAGTTAGATTTAATCATGTGATTAAATTCTAATAAATAGGATGTGAGTAGAAATAGAAGGTACCATTTTTAAGCCAAGACTCTTATAAACAGGTGGTATCCTTATGTTTGCAATAGGTTTTTGATGTGTAAATGCTCCCTGAAGATCCTGGTCCTAGTTTTGCTCATTGAATTTATCATACATGTGTGTTAGATTTTGTCAGGTGTAGGTTTTAAGGTGATTAGTAGTGACATATTGCATTAAGTTAATCTGGTACATTAATATATTTGTATAGCATGCATGACTCAGGAAAACCCCAATGAAAGGAACTCTAAGCAGTGGCTTAGTACTTTGGCTTCTTCAACAAAGAATAATAAACTCTAATGAAATGACCAGAAAAAAGAAGACAGTCTCAGGTTTTCAGAAAATTAATGCTTTGGGAACTGATGATAAGAGCTGATTTGCAAATTCCCTGGGTGTTGTCTCTAGATTGATAAAATCTGCCTCCAGCAAGGAAGTTAAATTCTGTCTTTAGCTGGATCTCCCCACCCTGCTTCTCTTTATCTTAATTACCCTTAACCCAAAACTAATAATGTCTAAGAGGCATATTGTAATGTGGCACATTCCTTTCCTTCAATTTAACAAAGGATTCCAAAATGCTGAGGACACAAGACATATAAAACTGTTATTTACCCAGGAAAATCAATATAGTAAGGTTTCATTTATGGATAATTGTCATAGTTTGAGTACTTGTAGTCATTACTATATTTTATGATGGAAAAATTGTAATTCTAAAGTTTGAACCATTAAATTTATTTTAAAAAACAAAAAACTTAAAAAAAATACTGGAAAATGAATTCATGGCCTTACACTGAGCTACAACCCCACAATTCTTTCAATTTTTAATTTTGAGAGAGAGTCTTGCTAAGTTGTTAAATTGCCCAGGCTGGGCTTTAACTTAAGATCCTCTTGCTGTGCCCACTCATAGCATGGCAAGATTGCAGGATTACATGTGTGAATTACTATTCTCATGCTAACTTTAAATTAATTCTGTTTTGTCTGATACCAAATCCAAAAATGTTTCCATTAGATACTATTCCTCGGGTCTTCTTAGGTTTAGTTGTGGTAAGGCAGCTTACACCTGGGAGACATTTTCAGGCTCACATTGGAGTGATCACAAGTTACCTTTAATTTCAGTATTTTGAAATCCAGTATTATTGTTAGAGGTAATGGTTAGTAATAAGGTTGGGAACAGCATGGCTCTGAAGAATATTAGATCACATATTATTTATGTCCTTTTTAAACAGAAGCTAGAACTATTTTGCCTTATGTACACCATCGGTTTTTTTTTTAAACCTAGGAATAAAATTTACTGTCATCTGTTACTTTTTTTTGTCTTTTCAAGTGCTAGAAAAAGTTGGGGAGATAGAAATTAAAGTGTGGGAAAGCACTGATAGTTTATGGCTGAAGCAGAACTGAATATTTTACAACTGCAAAATTTATAACTTTTGTTTCTAATTCACATAAACATTTCCTAAGATAGTCATGGTTTGCCTGGAAATATACCCCCTGCCCTCCTTCAGCCATATATTTTTCTGTTTATTTAAACATGTGAGATGGAATTAACTTGTAGAAATTTGTAGTTTGGAGTTTTGAGACTAGTAGCTTTTTTCAGATTCCTGCCTATCCGATTAAGTCCTGAAATACTGTCCTTAATAATTAGCTAATCTTGGCATTTACAGACATTTGGAGAACAACTGAGACACTTCTGTCTCATTCTGAAGGTGAAACATGCTGACTGCACTTCCAATGAGCCAGTTAAGAATGCCTTTCCCTCATCGTCCATTTTTAGCTCCCTAGAAATTTTATTTCCAAATGATGAATGAGAAATAGGTACATCAGTAGCTTCTTTATTCTCCCCTCCAAACAAAAGGTCAGTTTGTTTTTTAAATTTGCATTTAAATTCTAATGTCAGTAAAGTGTTATTACTATTTTTTAAAAATTGTCATGAAAACAAAGTTAAATACAAATGAACATTTTACTTCTATATGACAAAAGAATATTTTAGCTTGGAAACTGAAGCTTATGTTTCAGATGTTGGCCCAAGAAGAAAATTTATAAGGAATTATTCAAAAGTCTGACAAAATAAACTTTATTTTTTGCTCTTTTATTCCAATTTTATTGATTGGAATTTTGTTTACAGTGTGTGAAGTTTGATTAATTTTTCATGTGTATGCATTTATGAAGCTGTCAGCAAAATGAAAATAAAGAACATTTCTATTACCCTCCAAAAGGTGCTTTGGCATCCTTTGCAATATAGCTCTTCTTTCTCTCCCATCATCCAGCAAAAAGGTATCTAATTTCTGTCAATATATATTGTTAGACTTTTAACATAAATAGAATCATCAGGCATGCATTCTTGTTTCCTGATTTCTTCAACTGAGAATGATGATTGTGAGATTCATCCATATTATCATCTATATCAGTAGTCCTTTCATGTTTTATTGCTTGATAGTATTCTATGAGATGGATGTACTGTACCATAGTTTGCTCTCACATTTGCCTGTCGATGGTCTGTTGTTTTGTTTCCAATTTTTAGCTAATTCATGCCCAAGGCTTTGAGTGAACATATGCTTCTATTTCTTTATGATATTTGCTTTTGTAGGTACAGTAAAAATGAATTCTATTCTGGGTAAATATTCATAAATCAGATTCATTTGTAAACCGAACAAAATGAGTCTCATACTCTTTGGCACAAATACACAAGCTACCTTCCTGTGCGTTTCCCAGCAGCACCTCTACATCACCAACTTCCTCCTGCTTCCCGACACCGTTGGCTCTGGCTGAGCACTTAGTTGTATCCTGTCACACTGTACAGTGAGCACACAGCAGCACAACTGTGGCTATGTGTGGCAGACATTGAGTTATTTCTGCAATTTTTTTTTGCATCTATGAATGTAATGTGATGTCTGTTGGTATCTGTGAAAGTTTACAACTTGAATGTTCCTAAATTGAGGACTTACTGTATATGCCTAACATTTGAGGTATTGATACTGCTTCCCAGCAGTATGCGAAGTTCCAGTTTTTATTTGTAGCCTCATTCATACTTCCTGTGGTCTCACTTTTTAATTTTAGCCTACTTACTGGGCAGTTAGTGGTGCGTTAAAGTGAATTTCCCTGTTTACTAAAGATATTGAATCACTTCTCATGTGCTTAATGTCTGTTCGAATGTTTCCTTTTGCAAGAAGCCTGTTCAAATCGTTTATGCAGCTTTTTTTTTTCGTAAATTCTCTTTATTTTTATTATTATTATTATTATTATTATTATTATTATTATTTTCAAATAATGGCATCATCTGCAAATATAGAAAAATTGTATGTTTCCCTTTCTGATCTTTATATCCTTTATTTCTTTGTTGCCTAACTTCAGTGGCTAAGCCCTCCAGTAGAATGTGGTGATGATGCAAGGATTCTTTTTTTGTTTTCAGTCTCACAGGGATGTAATTCAGTTTTTTAAAATTATTATCTACAATATCAACCATAGTTTCTTGTTGATGTCCTTTAGAAACTGAAAAAATTCCTTGCAATTCAAATTTGCCAAGAGGTTTATTCCATGAAGGAGTATTGGATTTTTTCAGATGCTTTTAATGCATCAGCTTAGTAAGGAAATTTACCCCATTTAAAAGAGGTCAACTTGATGGCTTAGTTTTCCAATAGTGACTGTCTTTTATTTTCCTGATGAAGTCCTCATACTATATTTTAAGCATGTTAAGGCTCTGTACTGGTCAAATATCTTTCATTGATGAAAATTGTGATTTGTGTCCTCCTTTGATTACTCATTTGTCTCCTTAGAGATCTCTCAGCTTTGCAAATTCTAAACAACAGCTTTGGGCTTTGATAGTTTTTTTTTTTAATTTTCTGTGCTTTCTGCTTTATTGATTTCTGCTCTTTTCTTTACTATTTTGCATTCTCATTATATTCAGGTAACAGTGTTCTTTTCCTAGCTTCTTATGGTGAATATATGTACTTGATTTTTTAGATCTTTAAGGTTATAATTTTAGCTCCAAGCATTGATTTAGCTAACAATTTACTAATTTTCATATATTTTAATTAAGTTCAAAATATTTTCTGGTGATTTTTGTCATTTACTCATTAATTATTTAGAGCCTTGAGTTTTACCTAGCAAATGTATTGGATTTTTCTAGATATTGCATCATCTCAGCATCCTTTGGTATCTAAGGGGAATTGGTTCCCGAATCTCCTGTGGGTGCTGAATCCATTGATGCTTAAGTCCATATAAGCTACACAAGATCTCTCATATGCTTTATATCTGTGGATTATCTAAACACCTCACACGGTGTTACTGTATATAAATAATTGGTATTCTGTGTTGTTTTGATTGACAAGGAAAAGATCTGTATGTGTTCAATTCAGTTAAAATTTTTCCCAAATACTTTTGATTTGCAGTTGATTGAATCTGTGGATACAAAGCCTGAAGATATGAAGGGCAGACTGTGCTGATTTCTAATTTAATTTCATCTAGTTATAGAGTATATTGCATGATTTCAATCCTTTTAGCTGTATTGAAAGTTGTTTTAGGACTCAATATAGGCTATTATGGGAAATGTAATATCTATATTTGAAAGAATTGTGTGTTCTGCAATTATTGGATGTAGTGCTTTCTAATGTCAAGTGTATAATGATTTTCCTGTTGTGACACTGCATCTGTACCTATTAACAACATGACAACCTCAAAAATAGGAACTTCTTGGGCCATTTTTGTGTCAAGTAATTAATATGGTACTTAATTTTTATCATTTTGCATGTTACTATCTTTGAAATTGCATTTTCTGAATTCTGAGTGTAAACTAACCTAAATTCAACTTGAAGTATGTTTAAATGGTTGATTTTCTACAGGCTGTCATTTTTCTTTATTACATAGCACCCTACATTTCCCCCCACCACTTCATCACATATTTCTGGATCAAATGGGGCTTTTCATGCTGAGTTGTACAAAATGGCTTAGGAAGAAGATAACCTTCATTAAATTATTCTGCTTTCTATGAAGAACACAAGTATAAAAAACATCACTTAATTTTCAAAATTTACTTTGAATATTAAACTTCTCAGTAAACATCAGAGAAATGCCTTTATTATTTTAATTTACAAATTCAGAGAGCACAATGTGATAATTTAATGCATGTGTATAGTGTGTAATGCTAAAATTAGGGTAGTTAACATTTCCATCTTAAACATTCAAAAATTTTGATTAAAGGAAATGTTTGTAGATATTTTTGGGGTACAGTGTGATATTTCAATACAAGTATACAATATGTACCAATCAAGTCAGGATAATTAACATTTCCCTCTCTTTTGTATTTGGACACTTTGAGCTTTTTCTTCTACTATTCATAAAATAGATTATTGTGAATTAGTCACTACTGTTCTGTAGAACACTAGAACTTTTATTTCTCTGTATCTGTATTTGAGTACCTGTTATTTAGTTAACTCTTGTGCGTATATCCAAAGGAAGTGATAATATCTTATCAAAGAGACCCCCACATATCCATGTTTCTTGCTTCATTAATCACAATAACTGAAATAGAGTCAACATAGATGCCCATGCATGAACAAATAAAGAAAATGTGATGTACACATAGTAGAACATCATTCAACCATAAAAAGGATAACACTCTATCATTTACTGCAAACTGGATGGAATTGGAGGACATTAAGTGAACTAACTTTAACATAGAAAGACAAATATCATGTTTTGCTCTTCTATATGGGTGTTAAGTCAATTGGAATGCATGATAGTGATTACTACATGATGGAAAGGGTGGTGGGGGAGATTGTGGGAAGCTGAGAGTGGGTACATATAGCTGTTCTGAATGTACTGAATAGTGGTACTGACCGTAACAGGTAAATTTAAAAATTAAGATGAAATCATTTAACGCTCTTAGGTTGCTTTGATTTTTTTTGGTTGCTTTGATATTTGAGGTCATGAACATTTCATAGAATCTTTGAGTCTTTCTGACCACAGATATAAAGCACTGCTCATAAAATAAACGGGGACCATAAAGCAAAATAAGGTTGTGTGACTTCAAATCATTTATTTAAACCCTTTGGGAAGAAGTTTTCTGACTAAAAAGTATCCCTTGCTTAAAAATAGTTTTAAATAATTCTACTCTTTTTCTTTCTGAAAAGCGAGACGTGAAGGCTAAATATTTTAAAATATACAGATACTGTAAAAAGAAATAATTTAAATCTCCATCTGCTTTTCATAGGGACTTTGATAGAAACAGCAATTAATGTGTTTACTTAAAAATAATACCAATGTTTTCAGGACCAGGAACATTCCTTCACTGCCATCTGAGTAAAAGAAAGGTATTTCAGGAAACAAAGCAGCTTTTGGAAAACTGGTGAACTCAATCAAGGAGATCATCTTACTGCACTTACTCAGTTGGTGATGTTGAACAGCTTTCTCCTGCCTCCCAATGCTGAATATGATCCCTATACTTTAGCTACATCCAAGGAAAGAATTTGTGCAGCCTTACCATTTGTACTCTGTTCATAATAGTGTTTAAATGGAGAAATGTAATTGATTTTAAGGTTTTCTTTTTTCCTCTCTTTTCTAGATATCTCTATTTATATAAGAAAGTAGCTTATATGAGTATTACTGCTGTCATTAGGGGTTTTCTTTTTATCTGGGGTTCTCTTGCTTTGAAACATTGCCAAAATCAGGCATAATCCCAATCTCTGGACCAGGATTTACCTTGATGAATCATTGCATGCTATCAAACAGGAATGTGTCTAAGGTTGGATTCCTCAGAATCACTGCAGGATTAAGAAAGATTCAGATGAAAACGATGTCAGGGGATGTTCCTAGGATAAATTGGGGCAGTTCAGAAGTGGGATTGAGCAGGGAAGAAGCTGAGCAAGAATGCGATGTCACGTAAAGTCCCATGGATGGCAACTTTAGCTCACTGCCTAAGAGAATTTTGGAGAACAATAGAAATTACACTCTCTGAGTCAGGAAACTCAGAGGAACTCGGGGAATCAAATGTCATGTTCAAGGTTCAAATAGTTGTTTCATTTTAAATTTCAGGATCTTACTCCTTAGTCCTTACTGTCATATAAAAATAAGAACAAAACAAGCAAAACAACAAAACTCACAAACCAGAATACAACAGCTATAATACTGCAACCTGTACAATTAGTTTTGTGTTTAATTTTCAGCAGTATCAGCCAGGATGCTATGAAAAATGACAGGTTTGCTGAGGACTGTCGTGGAAGGTCTGTTGTTCTCAGAACATACATTGAGCAAATTAAGGGATCTGAGCTAACATTTTTCTTTCAAGTGCTAGAATCTGTTCAGGAGCAGTCATCCCACATCAAAGCTATAGGACTTACCCATTCCTATAGCACTGGCAAGAACCAAAGGCATCAGCCATTGGGATTTCCCAAGCATCTGCTTTAATTAACACCATCATAAACAACCAGAGAAGATAACTTGGTTAATCATGGAGTCATTGCATGCCACAGATTACTAGTACACCTTCCCACTTCAGCGAGTAACTTAGCAGTGTGCTAAAGTTCAAGAGTCTGACCAAACAAATTCTCAAATCCTGTCCTTAAATGGTCTGTCTCTTGGGACTGTATCAGTCATGGTCCCATCTTGAGAAAGAAACCACATAGTAATTGAAACAGGGAAGGTTTAAGATAAAGAATTATAGTTTACAACAGAACCCCAGTATCCAGAGATTCATTTCACAGTATTAGTTATCCTCAGTCAACCATGGACCTGAATAGTAAATGGAAAATTCCAGAAATAAATAATTTACAAGTTTTAAATGATATGCCATTCTGAGTAGTGTGAACTCTCCTGTTCTCCTGTTCCATCCTGCCTGGGATGTGAATTGTTCTTCTGTCCAGTGTATCCATACTATATACATCACTTTTTTCGCTTAGGAGCCTTCTTGGTTATCAGATCTACTACTGCAGAATTGTTGTCATGTAACTCTTATTTTACTTAATGATGGCTCCAAAGTAGAAGAGTAGTAATGCCAAAAGAAGCTATTATTTCTTTGAATTAAAAAATGAAACTCTCCATTTAATGAGAAAAGAGAAAAAATTGCAGTTGGTAATATCTGCTCTAAGTTACTTTGTTGTTAATCTCTGATGGTGTATACAGTGTATATTAAATGCATCATAGGTATGTATGCAATAGACATAATGTGCGAGGACTCAGAACTATTCACAGACTTGGCCACCCATTGGACTCTTGAAATGCTTCATGCAGACAAGGAGGGGCACTGTCTAATAAAGTATTACCTGCTAAGGGGTAAACAGAACTTCAAATACAGGAACAGCTTATCTAAGGAATAACTCTACCCATGGGGCTGAGGCAGAGCACCCACTCCCAGGCTGAGGAGCCAGGCCTCTTTTTAAGGCATGAATGTGACCCACTGACAGGGTGCTGAGAATTGTGAGCTGCTCTGTGGTGTTGAGCATGCACTCTGTGGAGCAGCGCCAGACCAGCTCAATCTGCCAGGAAACCGCCCTCTGCTTGACCTAGAGACGCTGTTTCCACAGGGTCACCACACTATGGAACTTGCTCAAGAGCTGCCTGTGGGAATGGTGTACTGGGAAGCAGCCTCTGTTCATGGGGAGAAGTTCCTAAACCTTGCAGCCACTGGCTGTCTCACATGTTCCTGGTCATTGAATGACATAGGTGCAAGCCCAGAAGAGCCTACTGGCTCCCCAACCCTTTCCCTCCTTCCATAGTTTTCAATTATGAAAAGTAGAATTGGCTTATAGTTAGCCCTTATACCATATCAGCTGTTAGAGAGAAGAATTAAAAAATCAGAATGATGGTTTTCATTAGGTAATTAACTTGTCTCTGTTGTACCCATTTTACGCCAGCTTTTCTTTTTTACAGTTGCATATGAAAGCAATATATCTACAGTGAGATTTGCACAAATGAGAATACAAGGCTGTGAGAATCCAAGGTATTATTGGCAGATATCATCATACCCTTAAGCAAATTTAACACTCACATAGGACTTCAGTTTTTCTCTCTTTCAAACAGGATTAACTTTCACTTATTTCTTCCTAATTCTTTCTGTAAGGCATTTTTTGAATTATGTTTTTCCAGTCACTGCATGAGGACTTGGGACTTTTAGCTTACTAAGGCATTATCTTCCTCCTGGATGAGCTATTTTGTGATCTTAAAAATAAAATATAATGTCCCATTGCAGGGAGTTCTCATAAAAATGAAATTAGATAATGGATTGTAGGCACTTTGGAAAAGATTAAAAAAAATCACTCCTTAAATGTGAGAGGTTGTACTAATATTAATATCACAGTTGTCATAATCCCAGAATAGCAATTGACTTACATTTTTTTATTCGTTGGCATTGGTGCTCAAAGGAAGATTGTGATGCAGGTAAGAACTGAGCATTTGTATTCCTTCAGACTATTGCCCATAAATCGACAATCATTAAAATTAACCTGCGAAGTTAATCACTGTGTCTGACATGGATGGCTTTCAGTTTGCACAGTTATGTTCTTGACCAGATGAGGTCTTCTTTTCATTAGTTTATGACTCATAGGGTGAGGGTGGATGTTGTACTATGAATGCTAAATGAGGATCAAGAAGCTGGAATCTCTTCTGGCCTTGAAAAGATAAACCTTTTTGGGAAACCTATTTTTGTTGTTTGTTGTGAACAAAGCGCTCCTTATTGCTGCTCAGGGTGCAAACAACCTGTCAAATACTCAGTCCCTAGGCCTGCTATGAAGGACCTGTTTCCTTTGTCTCTAACGGTTCAGCTTCTAGAATTTTGACAGGTTCTGGATCTGCATCAAAAGTGCCCTCTCCCCTGACCCACTATCACTTTCATTATCAAGACCTCCTCAGCTCTCTGGGAAGTGGATTGCATCAACTTTTCCACAGAGGACCCAGAGCTTCGGGTGCTCTGTAGATGCTTGTGTCCTTCCAGTTCCTTTAGCCAAGGAGAAAGCTGACAGATTTCTGGCTGAGTCTGTCAGAATGGCTGTTCACTAATGATTGCTATAAATTCTGACAATAATAATAGCGATCATAAATAATATAAAACAATACTGCTGTAGCAGCTGGTATTCCTGCTGCTCAGACTCTTACTTTGAGAATTAAAAAGATTTCAGAGGAAACATACAGAAATTTTGGCTCAGATGGTGCCAGTTGACCATATGCATTTCACAAGTGGGTGCTTCTTTTAGGGCAGAAAAAGAAAGAGGGACAGCTGTCCTGGGGAGTCATCCATCCTATATCAGAGCTCAGTCAGTGAGAAATAAACCTGCCTTATGTTAGGGCATTGAGATTCTGGGATTTGTTTGTTACACTGTGTAGAAAATAAGCCCCAGATCCAAACTGTTAATGCTAGAAAAGAATGCACTCAGACCCAAGGCAAGAGGTCTCCACAAAGCAAAGTTTAAAGTTTACTTCTGTAGAAGGGTGTAAGCATGGGCAGCAGGCATGCAGGACAAAGGTTTGTCCCTTTTATCCCTAACCAGGAGGAGGCACTGACCTTTAATTTCACTGGCTGAATGCAGAGGCTTATGGTCTATTATGAGTAGTGCAAGGCAGTGGTGGCGTGTTGCTGGTAAGTTAGAGAGCAGGAACCTGCTGTCTGGAAGGGAAGATCCTTAGTTTTGTCTTGGGGACTATCTGTTTTCTGGCAAAAAGTATATGCTCAGTATTTCTTAGAGCTCAAGATATGGACAGAGGGTTGTGGGTAATGAGTAAATGGCCAGGTCATTTAAATCCAAAGTGGAGCTGCTTTGGCCTTGTGCTTTGATGGAAAAGACAAAGCCTATTTTCTCACTACTAGTGTAGCATAAGCTGTATAGAATTCCATCTCTGCAAGGATGTATTCATGTACTTCAATAAATTAAACATTGGAGACCCTATGGGTAAACTCACTCTGGTTAAGAACAGTTATCATTCATTGGGTTTTTAAAAAAATAAACTCAAGGTATGTGTTTTGAGATATTTTGGAGTAATATGGTAGGTAACCTTAAAAAGCTTAATCTATCAGCTTCAGGAGCATTGCATGCAATCTAATTCTCCAAATAGAATGTTGTTCTGAAACAATTAAGCAGCTTTCCAAACTTCCACCCATTGTGGATTCCTGAGGATTTGTTCCTATTTAATGTTCCTGTTTTGCATTTCAGAAACAAAGCTTATTCACCACAAAGAATAGATTATAGGTTTGGTGTTTCTAATTACTTAAATTTAACACACATAAACACATATTTGTTAGTGCATGTGTTCTATCAATGCTACAAAGCATGTGATCTGAATCAGGTTTTTTTTTTATTTAAGGAGAAAAAGAAAAAAAAAAACGGAAAAAGGGTACAAGTTATACAGAATTTCAGAAAAAATAAACAGCAGGAAATCACTAGTTAATAGATTACATATTGTTATCTTAGAAATAGTTGTTCAAGTTACAAAATTAAAGCATATAAAGTGGACTTTCAAACAGCGAGACTGGAAACAGTTTAGAAAAATTAAACATGGATATATTAACTTTTTTAAGTAATTAAGTTTATTGCTATATTCTAGGTGTACATAATGATCACATTTATCATAGGGAACGTGGACCTATACCTGATAAATGCTGAGTCTTCTTTTTTCTCCCTTTCTCCTTCCTTCCCTTCTACCCCTCTTCTTATTTACAAAAGTGTTGTTTCCATTTTACCTTTCTTTTCTCGTGCTTTTCTTTTCCCTTTTTTCTTTCCCCTCCAGCTTTCCTAATTCCCTTAACCTTTTGAATAATTTCTTCTTATTTCACAATATCTGTTATACACTTTGGTCTGTATTTACACTTTCAGTTTCTCACACCAGGGGAACAATGTGATATTTACATATATGTGACTGATTTATTTCACTTAAAAATATGTTCTCAAGGTGCATCTATTTGGTGATTTAAAACTGTGTTGCTGTAAACATGGGTATTATATATTGCTGTGGTATGTTTTAAATTCTTTCAGAAGATATTAAGGAGACTAGCTGAGTCAAGTGGAACTATTACCTACTATGTATCAGTCTGAGTTCTTCATTGTGAGCAGTATAAACTCTCTGCCTCTGTTGGATGGTCCATGCCATTGCATATCCACTGAAGTTGAGAAAGATTCCATCTTTTTTCTTTCATAGAAGGAGGTGTCTTGGTTACTTTTACTTTTCTCTCATTGCTGAGACAAAATACACAACACCCAAAATGAAGGAAGGAAAGGTTTATTTAACTTACAGCTTTTGGAGGTTTCAGTCCATAGTCAGCTGGCTGCAAGGCAGGGTGGCGTGGCACTGGAACAACAGTTCAAGGCAACAGCCAGAGCAAAAAGGAGGAAACAAACCTCTTCTCCCTTATAGTGCAGGCCACCCCCGAACTCCCAGGGCAGATGCAGCACTCACAAAATATCCTTGCAGGGCTTTGCACAGGATGAGGATATTTACAGATAAGAACCTGACTCCCTGCTAAGTCTCTCTGTTAAACTTCTAAACTTCTCAAGTTGACATAGTGTATCAGCCATAATAGCAGGCAAGGCAACTGAGCATGGTGGCCTAGATTGTAATCCAGGCACTCTTGAGAGGCCCAGGTAGGAGGATGTGAGCAAGTTTGAGCTAAGCCTTAGTAATTTAGCAAGAACCAAAATTAAAAAAAAATAATGTCCCAAATTAAAAAAAAATAATGTCCCAAATTAAAAAAAAATAAATGGGTAAAATGGCTGAGGATGTACGTCAATATGAAGCCCTGGATTTAGCTGCCAGGAACACACACACACACACACACACACACACACACACATGCGCACATGCATGCACATTCACACAGACTCACACAGACACATGTAAGACACACACGTGCTCACCCCCCCCCACACACACACATAGAGGCACCCCAAAGAGCAGAGGCAGGGCACTGAGCCTTACCAATCTTGCACACAATGAGTGAAATTCCTGAAAAATGATGAGTTCCCAGCACAACTAACTAACCAAAACCAAAACCAAAATAAACAACCACCCCCACACAAAAAACCCAAACAATAGCAAAAACCCCTGCCAACAAATGCTAACTCCTCTTAGCAAACCCAAACGCAATCCTTGAAAATATCAGATTTGTTTAACAGTGGTATTTTTGCGATGTTAAGACCAACTTGAGAAGCACAGATTTCCTGGCATAACCAGTGAAGCTTTTTTCCTTAGTTATTATTCAATGATTATAGGAAGATGATGTCACTACATAAGATGACTATTTTCAAATACAATGTTTGTAGTAGAATTTTTTTCTCAAATAAAATTCTTTATGGGACTCTGAAGCATCATATCCAATGGCTCTGGTGAAGCAGGTTTGGGGTTCAAGAATTCCATTGCTTTACACTGTGCCTTCCAGGTTCCCAGCAGCCATGAGAAGCCTCATCACAACTCTTAAAGCTCTTGAATCATGGTTTGAAAGCTATTTATTGGATGATATCCTGGAGCTGAGCATACCTCTGTAGTTTCTGTGACTTCTTACTGAGACTTGCGAAGGATCTTTGGAAATCCTCAAGCATCACAATGAATTTCATAGGGGAGAACATGGCGGACAGATAGCAGCAGCTACGGAGGCTCTCTGAAGCACCCAGCTTAGAATTCAGGAATGGAGCTGAGTAAGGAATCATAAGCAAGCGGAGATATGCCCCGGTGATCCAAGAACGAACTGGGCTGAGAGAAACCAACTGGGAATGCAATCCTGGTGCTATAACAGGAACAGATAAAGCCTCAGTGTGGAAGCTGGAGCCCGCGCCATTGGAAGCCGTGATTTGGGTTTCCCGCCACCACCGCTGCATCTGCATCGGCTTGGCAGGGAGAGAGACGCGCGGAAGCTCTGAGAACGGGAATTGGTGAACGGAGTTGAGAGCGGGACGGGTGGGGAGCCATGCATCCACCTCCGGTGAGTGAGGGAAAACTGGGGCTCTTCCACGGTCCAGGAGACTCCAACAGAGGACATTCTGGGACCGGGCAGACTTGCGGGAACAGGGCGCTGCAGTGACTTCAGTCACGTATCCCCCTCTCAAGCGGGATTGGTGAGCAGTGCCTAGCCCACGTGACGCTGCTGGCTGAGACCCAGTAGGCTAGCACAGCCCAGGTCCCAGCTCCTGAAGGTAGATTGACCTGGAGGGGCGGGCCCTGCATAGGCTGCCTGGTCTGCAACTTCCTGGTGCAATGTGGTGGGTGGGAACACCTAGCCAGCACAATTCAATCAGACTGTGGCTGACAGGGAAGGAAGCCAGGCCTCCTATATACGCTTGCATATATAAGGAACAAAGGATATGGGAAGAGGCAGCCACAAGAAAGGGTCCTCGGCCCACAATCCTGAGAAAGAGACAACAGCAGACACAGCACCAATAGACATAAAGCGCTATCTCGAGAGCCTCATAGACAAGCTCAGGAATGAAGTTATTAATGACCTGAAGCTAGACATAAGCAGAATAGTTAGAGAAATGCTAAGCACCACCCAAGAAAAAACAGATGGTGGAATGGAAGAACAGAAAAAGAGAGGAGAATTGTTTGATGGAGAAAATAGAGAAAGCATAGAATACGTGAAGCAGGTTCAAAGAGACTACCAAGAAACTAAAAAGTCTATCGAAAACTGGCATAACAGCTTGAAAGAAACTAAGGACAGATTATCTGAACTGGAGGGCAGGTTTGTAATATGGGAGCATGAAATGAAAAACTTCTTAAAAATAACAAGAAAACAAACAGCAATAATACAAAGACTAGAAGATGATAAAAGGGTCTATAACTTAAGAATTAAGAACATAAAAGAAGTAGGGACATAAACAAATGAACTACAAAAGCTACTCACAGAAATAATCCAGGAGAATTTTCCTAATTTAGCAAAAGGTAAAGATACTCAGTTGTATGAAGCATACAGGACCCCAGCCACCTACAACCCAAACAGAGCAACACCCAGGCATATAATAATTAAAATTCTAGAAATCCAATACAAGAACAGAATATTAAAAGCCATCAGAGACAAGAAACAGATCACTTACAAGGGAACACCCATCAGAATTACAGCAGACTTCTCGGCACAAACCATCAAATCACGAAGAGCGTGGGGGGAAATAATTCAAGCTTTGAAAGATAATAATCTCCAGCCAAGATTGATATATCCTGCACAACTATCCCTGGAAATTGATGGAAAAACAAGGTGCTTCCAGGATAAAGAGGAACTAGGGGAATATGCAACCACCAATTCAACTCTACAGAGAATACTGCAAGATATTCTAAAAAAGAAAAATATGAAAAATCCAGAAGTAGCAGCAGAGAGGCCACAATGAATGGAGCAGAAAACAAAATGAAGAAGACAAACTGACAACTAATGACATAAAAAGAGCTCAACAGAAAAGAGGCAGAGAAGATTGGATGATAGGAACAGCTATTTTGGAGAAAATGACGTCTTAAGAGGTAATACTGATTTAGTATCAGCTTGTTTTGAAGTCTCATCAAGCTTTTGTTTTTCTGTCTCCATTGGTCTAAACAGGTGGTATCTTATTGGATTTTATTATATATGATAGTATAAGCAAAACCTTTTATAGACAAGGAGATTATACAGAAACCATTGTTCATTTTCTGTTAGTTGATTCTAAATACCCTGTAATACTGTCATTCTCTTAAATTGTTTTACATTGTTTTGATATATTTGATGCTACAGTATACGAAGTTATACTTAAAGATTTCAAGGAAAGAGACAATATGGTAACTACTTTTATGTCGGGATAATCTTGTGGTGAAACACTATTTTGCTTAAATAGTTACGTTTTGATCTGCGCTGATTTGCTGTTATGCCCTCTTTTATCTCAATTTCTACTTTATTATTTACTTTTTTATCCTTTTAATTAAGGGAAAAATAAATTAAAAATAGCAGGATATATTATAGTAACCCACTTTGACTTTCCATTATCTTGATTTAAAGCCCCATATTGCTCTCACCATCTTGTTTTGACTGATGTTCCTCTATTCTGTTTTGCTTGATAGTATCAGGTTTGAAAGTTTAGGCAACAGCTATAAAGATAGTGGAATTCATTATGACGCCACTTTTGAAGACCTATAATGTCTCCAATGTTTTGGTTTTGTTCTTTACTGCTTTGTTCAAATTTTATTGTAACTAATGATATAGGCAATTCTATCAGAGATAGCGGTAGGCATTATGGTAACCATTGTTGATCACCTAGTATTATGCTTTTACATTATCTATTACGTCCACTCTTTTGATTTGACTGACTGTTCTGTTATGTCACTTTTGGTTCTACTCTCTTCTAAAAAAGTAATAAGAACTGTGGGAGCAACAAAACCCAAAATGTGCAATTGTCATTGTACAAAAGAGGAAAAGAAAGTGCTCTAAACGATATAACTGCATGTATATTTAAGTGTATAAGATAGATAATGATATTACTGAGTTTTGTTGGATCATTGAACAGAACTGTTTGCAGTCTCACTGTTGGAATGTCCACTTTATAAGCTTTAATTTTGTAACTTGAACAATTATTTCTAAGATGACAAAATGTAATCCATTAACTAGTGATTTCCTACTGTTTATTTTTTTCTGTAAATCTGTATAACTTGTACCCTTTCTCTGCTTTTTTTCTTTTTCTCCTTAAATAAAATTTTAAAAAAAGAAAGCTATTTATCAGAACCACTGCTTTGAGTAAGATTTTGACTTTCTGATGTGTGAGGTTCTTATATTACCCTCATCTTCCACACTAGATGAACCTAAAAAAATCAAGGAACACAAAGAATGCCAATCCCCCCTCCCAACAAAAAAAGAAAAGCAAAAGTGAAACCTGTATTATCATCTATTTACAATGTCAGGGAACCAAAAACAATTAAAAAAATCCTAAAAGAAAGCAACTTTCCATTGAGATTGCAAGTGAGATAGTTTATTCTCTCTTGCACGTTAATTGAAATTAGGATTTATGATCTGTGATATGATCATCAATCAGCCTTAACTGCATTTTGCAGATAGTAGCAGCTGTGGACATGGGTGCTGGGCTTGAAATCATCCAACGATGATGTCATTTCTGGCAAGCTACCCTCAGATGTGCTTTGAATGATCTGGTTGTTCTTTGCTTTACGAAGGCAGTGTGTCCTCAGTTTTAGGCATGAATCATAATCAAGTCACTCATTTCAGAGTCAGTGTCCTCTGCAGCCATGAAAAGTTAAGAGATTCCCAAGGTTTTCATCCTTCTTGATTCTCTTTTTCTAGAGGCTGAATGAAAAGTGAGAAGAGAAGGAAGAGAGGTCAGGAAAAGGACAAGATAAGTTATTACCAAGGTAAAGGAGTGAAGATGGAAGGCTGTGTAGACCCCAGTCCTCTTCAGGGCCGGCACACTTGAGGGCAAGACTGTTGGGATGTAGTTTGCCCCCACCAAAACTGAGGCTTAAATTCATATTTTATAAGATTTTATAAGATGTAGTGGAAACTTTAAGAGACATTTAGGTCACCGGGATCCACAATCATAAGGGATGAATGTGGTTCTCACAAGACCGGGCCAGCTGTCTGGAGAATGAAGTGTTAGAGTGGGACCCTGACACACCTTTTCTGTCTGTGCCCGCTTGCTCTTCTGCTTTTCCACCAGAAGTTGAAAGAGTGGGAAATCCTCTGCAGATGTGGCTGCCTGATCTTGAGCTTTTCAGATTCAGAACCATTGGCCGAATAATCTACTTTTTCTTATAAATTTCCCATCTTAGGAATTATTTTATAGCAACAGGAAATGAACCAGGAGAGCCAACTATCTGAAATACTAGGTTATATTTAAGAATCTCTTCCTTGCCAAGAATTCTTGTTCGGTTGAAATATAGTTTCATAAAGTATGGGGCAAAATTGCTGTAAGATTGGCCAGTAAAACCTCTCCCGTGTCGATGTTCAGTTGCCTCTTAGGTCATAAGCTGCTTTTTGGAACAGGAAATCTGAAATTTCTGCCCAACCACTGGGACCTCTGCAGAAACTTATCAACATCTGTAGATCTTTCAGCCTCATCAAGATTTCCAAACTACCAGATTTTCTGTTCCTCTTTCTTCTGAAAACCATTCTGTTCTCCTGAAAATCTGAGCTCAGGAGTTGGTGCTTCTAGTCGAGTTGGGAGAAGACTCAAAGAACAAGAAGTGAGGAAATGACAATGTGAGCCAGAGAAAGAAAGAAGTACCGATATTAAAATGTTAGTTACTCCCATGGGTAGGTAGGCTGAGCCTCCCTGAGGCCCTCATGAAATTATGCAGTCCATGAGAGGACCTGGACACTTCTTTTGGAGGAAGACGCCTCCAGTGATGTTAACCCCACATGTCTCTTATGCCTGAGGGCAGCAGGGAAGTTCTCTTGGGGCCAGACAAAGGCCTCTGCAAAGAGAGACCCAAGAGCTACATAGAGGTGGGAGGGTGTCCCAAGGTGAGGCCTTCTCTTACCTGTACTTGCAGGTAAAATTATGTGATCAAAAGGATGCAGGATGATGCATCAGCAAAAACTTCCACAGTGTTGCACTTGGAATAGAGTCAAGTATCTGAAAAATTGAAAATAAAATTACTGAATTTATTAAATATGAAAATAGTTTTGTAACTTACACTAAAGCAGTTTACAACTAAGTGATCCAGAAGTGAGCAGAAGAATTTGCCGAAGACATAACATAGAAAAATGCTCAGAGAAAGACAGGACCTAAGTACAATTCTGTAGCTTGAAAAAACATTGGCTCATTCATAATAATTGATTGGACTAGAGATACACCTAAGTTGCAGGGAACCTGCATAGCATATGCAAGGCCCCGGGCATGCATACTTGCATGGCACCTCTTTTGTACTAGTACTACTCTAAGTTCTAAATTGTACAGAATAGAAATCAATAAAAAAATCTCCAAATAGTACATTCTTATGGAGGAGAGAGAGAGAGGGAAGGAGGAAGGGAAGGAGCGAGGGGGAGAGAGAGAGATCATTGTTAAGTTTACAGTGATGTTGATGTTCATGCATGTGATGAAAAGGTAGTAGCAGAAAAGGAAGTAGATGGTAAGTGATATGGACAGAAAAATGATGGACTCCAAAAATTTTTTAAAAAGTGCTTTACTAGCTGTGCTCAGTGACGACACTGTCCCCAACGGCAGTCAGGAAAGTGTGCACCTGAGCCAGGGCTGCAGGGAGTTATAAACTGCAAGGGGAAGGGTCAGAGTCTTAGGATCAGTTTGTCCCTATAAAAGGAACCAGGGAGGCGGAATAAGCATTTATAAGAACAAGGGAGGGAAGGAGGGAGTTACATGGTGGATATGTTACAAGGCTGCAACTTAACTGGCAATTACACAAGTTTTACAGGAAGAGAACAAGCTATAATAAGAACAGCACATTTTAGATTTTTGAGTTTATAACATTCCCTACTGCTTTTGGTCATTGAGTCAAATCTTTGACTCTGTTGCATAATCATACGTAGGTAACTGGTTGTATCCTTCTTGCCTAAGTATGAACATTTTAACAGCTTAATGTTGATGCTGGATGTGGTTTAGAAGGCACTTTATAATGTATGGCATGACAGTTACGGCAAGTAAAAAGAGAACAATTGGTCCTATTAGAGCAGAGAGCAGGGTGGTCAGCCAGGGGGACAGCCGGGGGAACCAGTTTTGGTCAAGTTGTCCTTGCTGCTCCCCTTCATGGAGTCCCTTTTAACTTGTTTATGTTATCTCATATGACTCCTGAGTGATTGGCGTAGAAATAGCAAGTCTCTCCTGAGGCCAACCATAAACCACATTTTATGAATAATAGGTCTAGGCCCCTACGATTTTGGAGAACCATTTCTGTCAAAGACCCTAGGGATTCTTCCAATTTGGATACAGAGTGTTTTAATGTTGCCAAATCTTTGTCTATTAGGGCACTTAGTTCTTGGTAGTTTTAGTCACCAATTATTAAGCTTGTAGCTCCCAATGCTGTGGCTCCAGAGAGACCTAGTCCCATGAAAACTGGTGTTAACATAGGAACTGTTCAAGCTGTCCTAAAGAGGTTAGATTCTAAGTTGAAGTGTTTTTTTTTCCACTAGTGTCAGAATACCAGTAAATTTGGGGAAATACATGTGCAAGAATACATAGTTTAGTATCCCTAGTAAATATATCAAGCATGACACAAGGAGTTAAACCTGAAGTACAAGCAAACTAAGATCCTGTAGGGTTTTCCAGGTGTTGACTCGGTGTGTAAGAGGCACTAGTTATTACCATAGAGTCAGAACATAAGTTTGCATAGGGGCTAGAGTTGAGGTTATAAGCAGCAGATCTGACACAAATTCTATTACCTTGAATATTTCCTAAGGTAGAGATGGGTCATGTTTAAGAGACAAAGCAACCATTTCCCAACAAGCAAGGGAAACCATCATTATCAAGAACATTTTGACAGTTTGAGTCTTAGAAGGTGTTCAATCCGAGTAACAGTCCACTTATCTGTATCCTGGAATCTGGAGGGAGGACCTTGATGTGTGAGTGATATATCCAGGTAGATTTTCCTGCTACTTTGACAGTTGTAGGGGTGCTGAGGATGACAGTGTGTGGCCTGGTCCAGCGAGATTCAGGAGAAGAGTTGCAAGAATGGCGTTTAAGTAGCACTTGATCTCTTGTGTTTGCAGCCAACGGGTCTCCGGTGCAGGTGACTTGGCTTGAGGGTCTTGGAAGAGTTGGTGGATGGAAGTCAGCACAGGTTGAAGAGCCTGCAGGGACTTAATTAAACTGTGGTTAGAAGTCCCTGCCAAACCGGTACTACCAAGGTGAGGAACAAAGGGTGGCGATCTCCCATAGACTGCCTCAAAAGGGGTTATTCCATTTATATATGCAGTACAATGCACACACAAAAGGGAAAAAGGAAGGAGTCTCACCCAGTTTTCCTCAGACTCTAAAATCAATTTGCTAAGCATCTCTTTTAAAGTTTAATTCATCCTTTCAACTTGACCTGAACTTTGAGGATGGTAGGCACAGTGAAATTTTTCCAATCAATCTGTAATAACTGAGCAACTTTATTAGTGATGGAAGCTATGAAAGCCGGGCCATTGTTGGACCCAATAGATAAGGGAAAGCCAAATCTAGGAATTATTTCATATAAAAAGTTTTGACAACAATCGAAGCCGATTGGGTCTTTGTCGGGTATCCCTCCATCCATCCGGTGAAAGTGTGTACCAAAATCAGCAAATACTTATGTCCATGTAATCGTGGTTTTCCCATGTCTGTAAAATCAATTTTCCAGTGTGCTGGAAAAATTCGCCGGTATGGAAGTCCCTCTGAAATAGTGGAGGCTTTGGTATTTACTTGTAGACATTGTGGGCATCTTTGACTGACTTCCTTTGCTAATTGAGTCAGCTTAGGAATGAAGTACCTGTTTTGAAGCAACTCAGCCAGTTTTGAGCTTCCTAGGTGTGAGGCCTGGTGGATTTGAAGAATCAAGTCTCTTTCTAAGGCAGCGGGTATTAAAATTTGTCTGTCTGGCAATTGAAGCCAATTTTGGGGACTCTTGTTTTGCTCTTAGTTGTCTAGCTAACTCCTGATCTGACTTGGAATACACCAATTGGGGCAAACAAGGGGGTGGCAGAACTGGCAGCAAATGGGCCGTAGGCTGTACAGATGACTTTAGAGCTGCCTCTTGAGCACTGTGGTCAGTGAGCACATTTCCTGTAGAGATTGGATCTTTTCCCATCTGGTGGCCCCTACAATGTGCCACTGCTATAAATTTGGGGAGCCAGACAGTAGCTAACAAGTCCAAGATAAAAGGAGCATTCGTAATTTTTGAACCAGCAGAGGTTAAGAGCCCCCTCTCTTGATAGATTGTCCCATGTACATGAACAGTAGCAAAAGTATAATGGCTACCTGTGTAGATAGTTGCCCTTAGATCCTTAGCCAAGTTTAAGGTCTGTTAGAGTAATGAGTTCAAGCCTTTGAGCGGAGGTGACTTGATCCAGGGGTTGGGATCAAATTACTTGTGTTTGAGTGGTTACAGTCACTCCTGCCACCCATTTACCTTCTAAAAGGAAGCTGCTTCTGTCAGTGAAATATTCAACATTGGGATTCTCCAATGGAGGATCAGTAAGGTCTTGATGAAGACTGTCAGTGGTAGAGAGCAAGTCCATGCAATCATGGATGGGCACCTGTAGATCATCATCTGGCAGCAAGGTTGCTGGGTTTAAGACAGTAGTCTCCTTGAGTTCAGTAAGGTCAGAGTTAAGCCAGAGGGCCTGGTATTGTACAATCCTTGAGTTTGAGAGCTATCTGTCAGGTGGGGCCCTGAGGAGGGTTTCAACTGCATGAGGAGTCACAACTTGGAGTTCCTGTCCAAAAGTTAATTTATTTGCTTCTTTTATTATCTAAGCAGTGGCTGCAATAGCTCAAAGGCAATTCAGCCAGCCTGAAGAAACTGAGTCTAGCCTTTTTGAGAGATAAGCAACTAGGCGGCACCATGGTCCCAACATCTGAGTCAGTACCCCCTTTACTATCACGTGCTGTTCTGCAATAAACGGAAGAAAGGATTTGGTCAAATCTGGTAGGGCCAATGCTGGAGCTTGAGCAAGGACCAATTTTAGTTTTTGAAATGCTTGGCTTTCCCTCTCAGTCCAAACAGGTGGATCAGAAGGGGTTCCCTAGTTGCAGCTTGGAGGGGTTGTTATTGAAAGAGGTATTGAAACCAGGGCACTCAGAAAGTAGCATTCTTCCTTGCCACATGGGCACCTGCCCACGGCTTCCATCCAGCTCTCTTGCTGGGTGTATGTCCTCACTTCAGGGAAGGTGCAGGACAAAACTCTTGTTCACAGGCAGAGTGCACCCCACTCAGTCTCAAGGAATGAAGTGGGGAGGAGTGAGGGCAGGGCCAGCACGTGGCTTTAGGGCTCACGCTGGCAATGAGAAGCCAAACCCAGAAGCCAGCACCACCACAACTGAAGGACAAAAGAAGATGCTCCCAAATATGAGCACACACAGCACATATCAAAGGGAGCCAGTGAAGCTGCCAGTCCTTGTGGCCCAAACCGCCCACCTTTACAGGATACCCCAGTTCCTGTATGCAGCAGGCAGCATGACTTGAGAGACTAAAGTGTGTTCACAGCAGAGAGGCCTCCAATAAAGGCCAACTGAAAAGTTGACAGCCAATGCCCCAGTTAGGCTATGGGAAGGAATCGGGGTTCTAGGCCATTCATTCCTCCCTGCAGTGGAAAAGTGAAGAGAACAGTACTGAGTGAACATTTAGGATTTGTTTTTTGGAGTGGAAACCAAAAATTGAACTCAGGATCTTGCCTTTGCCAGGTAGGAGCTTATGCTGCTGAGCTTTATTTTCAGCCCCTGAGGCTGCATCTGGAGATGTATACCCAATGTGATGAAAAGCAAAACTCCATGAAGGTGAACCTGCAACTCTAAAAATAAGAGCAGCCTAAAGAACCAGGAATGCCCATGAGTCTCCATTCAGACAGCAGCTGAAAAGAGTGTCGTGTCACGCACAACCAAGCCAATGCAGAGTGCTCAGCGCAGAGTAATTCTCTAGTCCCTTTACAGCTTTTAGATCATGGCAGAATTCACAGGCTCAAACCCTGAATGGGTAAATCACAAGACAAATGATGCTCACCAACTGCAACACCCTGAGTGCAACTTCTTTGCCAAGAGAAGTGGGTCACATGGGCTGAGCTGTGTGGAGAGCCTGCAAGGCCTGTGTAGGCCCTGCCATGTTGTACTCTGCAGGAGACAGCAACAAACTTGGAAAAGCCTACCTGGTTTCCTGACAGCAGCAATGCTCCTGTGCTCCTATTCCCCAGCAGCTCGGAAACGGCGCTTCTTCTGACAAGCCTGTGCGACTGTGGCCACAACAGCACTGAGTCAGGATGCTTATGTACAGTGACTTACTGAGAGGTGTCTACCTAGGCCACTGGGCTGGACTCCATGGCCATGGTTAAGTTCAAGGAGGGCAGCATGGTGCTCCATATGTGGATTAGAAGGAGAGTGAGAAGAGGAGATCACTTGGATGACTGGAAGAACCTGGGGAGGCATCCTAGGCCCTGAGATTGTGCCATAAAGGGCATCTGAATGCTGCTAGGCCCCAGGAGTGACACTCACTGAACACTTCCAGGAAGATGCTATGCATCAATTCTTGACCTAGGAAGTGTCTTCCATTGCAGTAACCACCTGCATGTGATGCGTGTGGAAGACTCAAGCAGCTCCAGGAACAGAAGCCAGACAGCCTCAAGGACAGAATCTGTTTCTCTGGCCATAGCACATGGCATGCTTGCATCCTTGGAAGTCAGCAGGGCCAAGGCAGCACCTGCATCCTTACATCATGGAGGCCTCATTAAGGAGACCCTGTGTGTCTGGCTGCCTGGGGCATCTCACACGTGGAAGAACCTTATGCACAGCCTGCTATGTGATTTTTATTCATATAGCCCTCTGGATAGCTTATTCTGCACTAGGAGATGGTGCAGAAGGATCCCTAGGAACAAAAAGTTGCTTTCCGGGGGGGGGGGGGGAGGTCCACATGGTAAAGTAGAAGGGGCTTCACCAACACAACCGTGCTGAAAAGCCACCTGGGATGCAACCTTCAACATAGTCCAATGGCGGAGGTATTGGTATATCTGTCAATATCTCTTCCTATTCTGCAAATTAGGACTACCAATGACCGGTTCCTGGGATGGGAAACACCTCTATAGGTGAGGGGCATGGAACAAGACCAGGCATTGACATACAATACCCAGCCAAGGCAGAATGACATAGCCCTCTACCTAAGGCTTAGCCTTTCCAGGGAAGTTTTCTTCTGAGGGCCAAACTCAGGCCACAAAATACTTGCAGAGTCCATGCAGGACAAAAGATGTCAGTGAAAAATGCCAACAGAACCCCAAATGACATGCAAAAGAAGGGTAGGACTTCCAAATAGGGTTGTGCCAGCTCAGCAAAGTCCAGTATCAACCAGGAAATCTATGGGCTGCCCACCTATGGGCTGCACTCCCCCCCCCCAGTTAAGGTTACCTAGGGCTCAGGGGGAGTGGACAAACCCTGAAATTGTCAGTCTTTTTCCAATAAGCCCCGAGGAGTGGTTTCCCCTTTCTCCAATTTGGCCTTTAACTTTGACAACCCTTTTTCCAATGGCCCAATTTTTTGCAATACACACATTGATTCTTATCTAGCAGGGTCTTTATTAGTTAGTCTGTTCCCTTTTGCCTTGAGTATGTCCTTTTGCTAGTACAGCCAAGATCTTGGTTAATTTTTTTTCTCTTGTGGGCCTTCCCTGTTGTCAAAAACCTTTTGGGCTATCTCTATCAACTGACCTATCATCATCCCTTTAAAACTCTCTAATTTTTGCAATTTTCATTTAATATCAGGGGTTAACTGAGGGAAGGATGCTATATTAATAGCTCATCTGTTCTCTGGTGCCTCCAGGTCTATAGGTGTATATATATGATAAGCTTCTAGAAGGTGCTCAAGGAAATCCAACAGAGACTTAGAAACCAATTGTCTTATCTTAGTTACTTTTGATAAGTTGGTTGGCTTCTGGGTGGCACCTTGGCATGCCACAAGAGGAGTCTGACGGTACTGATTGAGATCCTTCTTACCTCCATCTGTGTTGGGGTCCTAGTTAGGGCGGGTCAAAGGGAAAACAGCATTGAGCCTCATTAAGTCCAAAGTGGGCTCTTGTTAGTGTCAAGGACAGATCATGGCACCAAGGTGCGAATTCACTCGTGTTCCTCAGATGTGAAGAGAATCTGCAAAAGCTGTGGGCGGTCATCCCAAGTCGGCCAATGAATGAGAGCACCAAATCCTAACCATTAGACCACTTGATCAGGGTGCATGACCGGTTTATGAGGGGATCTGAAAATGACTTGATGGACCTGTTGAGAGACTTGTAAGTTAAAAGTTTCCTGTGAAGGCCATCCAATACCTAAAGAAGGCCATTCAAGTTCACAGAAATTTCTCAGCCTTTTAGGGTAGACAGTATTGGAGACCACTACGAGGCGAAGTGGCTCTGAGCAGGATTTAAATTTTACCAATTGGCTTTGTATGTTTATCTGTGAGTCTGTCCTAAGGTTAGGCCCCTTGCCTGGTGACAGGAGCTGATTCATAGTAAGTGAACCTCTATGAATCACTGGTTCTGGCTGAGGCCTGTAGTGGCCTGTGAAGGCCACAGCTGCAGACACTCTGGCTCCAACTCCAATTAACAAGGTAGAGATTGCAGCTGCAAAAATTACACTACAGTCTCACTTCTACCATGTCTTCATGATAAGACAGTGCTACTGAATTGACTTGATTCATTACTTGGAGATGTCCCTGAAGGGACTCCCAAGGTCCTGCTCATTGCCTGCGCTTTCCTCCTTTGTCCTTGGTCCTAATACAAGTGGACTGACCCAGAGAATCCTTTGTCTTTACCCTCAAAGCCTTGAGCTTAATTAAAGGGTTTTGACCCTCCTGGAGCCCTAAAAAATCATATAATTTGTCTCTGCCATACACTCGTTTGTATGGGAGATTGGGGATCTAAACAAAACCCAACAGACAGGATCTCCATATCTGGCATCTTGATTTCTAAAATCCTTAAAATGATTAAGAATGAGTTGCAAGAGTAACAAAGGGGAGGAAGCTTGACTCCCCAAATGTGGTGCACCCAGAAGAGGTCAATTCCTCCCTCAAATGGTGGTAAATCCATGCTAATTTTGGTGACTATTTGCCCAAATGGGAGCAAGCCTGAAAACTTGACTCCCTAAGTCATAGAGAGGAGAAAACCACAGAGCAAAATGAAAGTAATAAGTACTTGTCGGTAAAAGGAAGTTGCATTCAAAGAGATCATGATGTCATTTGAAGAGTAGGAGCCTGGGGTGGGGGAGGTAAATCCCATAAAAGGTGGGATCCTGGATGAGCCCCCAAATGATATGGGCAGAAAAATGATGGACTCCAAAAATTTTTAAAAAGTGCTTTGTTAGCTGAGCTCAGTGGCAACACTGTCCCCAGCAGCAGTCAGGAAAGTGTGCACCTGAGCCAGGGGCTGCAGGGAGTTATAAAGTAGTAAGCTGCAAGGGGAAGGGTCAGAGTCTTAGGATCAGTTTGTCCCCATAAAAGGAACCAGGGAGGCAGACCAAGTAGTTACAGGAAACAGGGAAGGAGGGACAGAGGGGGTTACATGGTGGGTATGTTACAAGGTTGCAACTTAACTGGCAATTACACAAGTTTTACAGGAAGAGTTATAATAACTTATAATAAGAACAGCACATTTTGGATTTTTGAGCTTATAACAGTAAGGGAATGAGGGAGATCTTATAATTTTGAATGGGCTGACAATGAGGGCTCACTCAGAAGGTTATTGGACAGCACGAGGGAGGGAGCCCTTGGTGTGCAGGGAGGCGGATTCCAGGTGGAAGAACACCACATTCAGGGAACATGCCTGGCTCAGTGGACCAGCAGTTGCAGCAAGGAGAGCAAGAGTGAGGGTATCAGGGGTGAGGGTGAGAAAGCAAGCCACAGAATATATAAGGCATGCTGGTATCATCTTTATACATCTTTTTTGAAGAGAATAAAACCAAATGAGACAAAACAAAATAGATTCATTCAAAACAAAAGGATGGACACAGTACATGACTTAAAAACAAAATACAAGATGATCAACAATGGTTACCATAATGCCTCTTGTTACCTTCAAAAGAATTGCCCATATTATCAGGCATAATAAAATTGAACAAAACAGCACATAACAAAACCAATAAAAACAAAGCATTGGAGACATTATAGGACTTCAAAAGAAGATAATAGTCAAACCAGAATGGGTATCATAGTGAATCTTATTGTCTTCAAAGTAGTTGCCTACACCTTTAGACTTGATACTATCAAACAAAACAAATTAGAATAAAATCAGTCAAAACAAGACTGTGATAAGCAATACAGGGCTTCAAATCAAGTTAATAGGAAATCAAAAATGGTTACTATAGTATATTCTGTTATCTTTGGAATAGCTGTCCATGCCATCAAATCCAGTACAAGTAGACAAAGTGTAACAGGATAAAACCAAACTAAACAGAGCCATGAAAACAATATGGTTTTCAAATCATGATTACCAATGTCCTCTGCCTTCGCTGTTTAGACAATTTTTCTCCTTTCACTTTCACAAGGTGCAATGTATATTTTGTATCCCACTAACTCCTTTAGTTTTTAAATTAGGGAGGCAATGTGCTATTCACCTAAGTGGTTCTGAACCTTTTAACTCCTGAGCATGATCTCAAGTTGTATCCATTTACCTACAAGAGCCTCAAGGTTTTCTCTCTTTATAACTGAGTGGTTTTCTATTGTATAAAAGTGTCATGGTTTTCTAACCAATCTGCAGCTGATGGACAAGCTACCCTCACATTTTTCTGGTTCTCTGTCACATAGAGCATTGTTTTCTTATCTTTGACTTTCAGTCTATACACCCTCTTTCACGTTAATTATATTTCTTATATAGAGCATATTGATGGACCCTACCTTCTGATCTACTCTGCATGTGTTTCTTTTTATTGGTGAATTGAAGCCCTCTATATTAGTGATTATGGCATCTGCCTCATCTCTGCCATGCTGTTTTTCTGCCATTGGTTGTCTACTTTTCCATTGTCTGCCCCATTCAGTGAGCCCTCTCTGTCACTGTTCCTGTAACCATCGTCTTTTTTCTCTCTCTCTCTCTCAAAGTATTTTTTTGTAGGGTTGGTTTGGTGATCATGAACTCCCCCAGTTCCTTTGTCATGGAAGAATCTTGTTTCTCCATTAATTTTGAGAGATAGTTTTTCCAGGTACAACAATATGGGTTGAATGTTATTTTCTTTCAGGACTTGGAATACTTTACTCCAAGCTCTTCTTGATTTGATGGTTGTGTCAAGAAGTCTGTCATGATTTTGATGGGTTTTCCTTTACAGACGATCTGTTTCATTTCTCTGACAGCTTTGAAAATTATGTTCTTGTGTTGAATTTCTTGGATCTTGATTATTATATGTCTGGGTGTAGATCTATTGGTTATAGCTGGCTGGAATTCTGTATGCCTCATTTATCTGAATAGCATTTCCTTTTCCTATGCTTGGGAAGTTTTCTTCAATTATTTCTGTAAATAGCCTTTGTGTTTCATTTGTGTTTACCCCTGTTTCTTCACTCGCATTTTTTATTCTTAAGTTATAAATCCTCTTGTCATCTTGTAGCCTTTGTATTGTTACTTCCTGGTTCCTTGTTATTTTTAAGAGATCTTTCCTTTTGTTATTGCAAGCTGCAAACCTGTCTTCAAGGTTTGATAGTCTATCTTTAGTTTCTTTCAAGCAGCTTTGCCATGTTTCAATGGAGTTTTTAATTTCCTGTTAATCTCTTTGAATTGTTTCATGTATTCTAAATTTTTTTATATTCTTCATCAAAGGTTTCCCTCCTTTTTCTATGTACCTCTTTTCTTCCATCTGTATCTTCTTTAGAGGTGCTTAACAATTCTTTGTGTTTCTTATATCTTATTTTTAAATTTTTTTTAATTTTTATTTATTTAATTAATTAATTTTATTTTTATTTTTTATTTTTTATCAATACCAGCAATCAAACTCATGACCATACACTTGCAAGGAAGGAGCTTACGCCACTGAGCTAATACCCCAGCCCCTCTTATATCTTATTTTACCTGTAATAGTATTTCTGTTCTAAGTTCTTTTATAGCTTCATGAAATTGTTTCTTTATTTCAGTTGCTGTTACTTCAGAAACTGTAGGTGTGCGATTCCCAGTCTCTTCTGTGTTTACATCTCCTGGACCAGTACTGCTTGGGTTGGAGGCCAGAGACTGCCTTTTGCTTCCTTCTCTTGTCATGTTCCTGGTTTCTTCCAGACAAGTAGCTAGTGGGGTCCTTGATACTTCCTGCATTGGTTATAATTACTCTGAAGCAGGTTGGCTAGGGATTTCTGCTGTTTATTGCCTTTCCCAGTCTGCTGGTGCCTTCTGGAGTGTAAGTAGAGGTGGGGCAGGCTGGCTCCTCCCTTCTGAGCTGGTTAACCACAGGGAGTCTTTACCACCTTAGTGTGCGCTGGGTGAGTGGGGTTGGTTAGGGATAGCTTTAGGGAAACTTCAGTGGTGGCCATTGGACTATGGACCACACAGAGGGATGGGACTCAATCCAAGCAATTTCCACGAGTCTGCTCTATGCTAGGAGTGACTGAATGAACCCAGCTGCAGTTCTGGTCCTGCTCCTGCAGAGGACTGAGTCCACCACACTCACTGCCAGCCAGTGCAGTTCTTTGGCCTGCTGCTCCCCTCCACCACCATGTCTCTCTGCTGAGGCCTTTGGGCTTGCCAGCTACCAGTTTCTCTGTGAGCGTGCATCTCCAGATTCCTACAGCAGTTGTTGCGTATTGGGACCGGCTCTGGTGAAAGCACTGCTGGCTATCACCTCCTCTTTAAGTTTTTCTTTCTTTCTTTCTTTTTTTATTCTCTCTGTGGGCTTCAGTTCTCACTTTAGTTTGTTCCTGGGTCAACGGGACCCACTTTCCTTCTTGTCTTCTCCAGAATGCTATATTCCAGCATCTGGGCTGTTTCTCTCAGAGTGGCTGTTTACTCTGCTGCTTACTGTTCCACCATCTTTCCAGACTCTAACTTTATACATCTTTAAGACCTTCTGAAGAATTTATGTTTTTACTCCACAGGAGACAGGAAGCCACTGGCAGGTGTTCAGCAGAGATATGGTAAGATTATAAAATGAATAAAGAAACAGACAAGGTTTTCAGAATTTACAAAGAAATTACAAATAATGTCAACATGGTGGCAGTAACAGATGGTTCCTTTTCCAGTACTCACTGTAGGGGGAATATTTTATATACAAGCTTGATTTCTATCTGCTTCCTGTCTAGCTGAACATTCGCATAGGTCCTAAGCATGAATCTTTTCCGTAGGCTTCTCTAAACAATTTTACTTTGAGAGTTTTTCAGATTAAAAGACAACATCAACTTTTAAGCTTTTACTTGGATAAAATAAATATTAGATATTTATTTTAGAATTAAATATTTCTCATGCTGAAAGGATTATAGAAGTACTATGAAATGTGATTTTTGAATTTACCTGACCTCTTCTTGTAAATCAGCAGTATTCTGAAATTATATTTTCATATGTCTGATTTAGCCTATTTGATTGTAAGCAATAGGAACTTATTTAAGTGACAGCCTGTAGAAAAGCAATGGTTATAGAAGGGGCTTTCAACGAGAGGGGAACCAGAAAATTTCATTAAAATAAGGTAATAGGAAGAGACTTAAAGATACCTTCATTATTGGGCTGACTCAGCTCCTGCCACTCTTTCCCCCCCTGTTCTTGCATAACTGCACTGAAAATTCAAAACCTGGTATAGGGCCTCTGGCCTCACTGGGCCACACTCAGTGAACTAGAGCAAGAAGTCATGAATAACAGTCCTTTAGAATGTGCAAAGAATGAATGAGAGGTAATCCCTTCAAAAGAAATATGAGTACAATTACCAGAGAAATAAAATAAAGTTGAACAGGCCCAAGTAATAAATATCTAGTAGTCTATGTATGCAGTCAATACAGTCTACATATGTACTATCTAATACTGGATATATGTGACCACTAAAACTAGACGATATTAAAGAAAATGGAAAATTGAGATCATCAATTACACTAGTCTGATTTTACTTACTCAGTAGTTACATATTGTTAATGACATTATTGGACACTACATATATAGAGATAGAGATAGAGAGAGAGAGAGAACATTTCCATTGCTATAGGGAGTTCTTTTGAATTGCACAGGTATATGTAGTAACAGCAACAAATATGTACATATCTTTTTAGTACTGTACACTTAGTAATATATCTGTTATTTAAAAATACAACTTCACTTTCATTATGTTAAGTCACATTTTGTGCCATATATTATCAGAGCATATATTATCATTTCTACTTTATAAGTAAAGCAAATAGGTGGTGAAATTGACACCAAAGATCACCCAACCATTCCAAGATTACAGACGGAATTAAGACTGTGACCACTTCTCTACAAGTTTAGAAACCCAGGTAATGTGCAATTTGATATAAAAGCTATTCTGTTGTCACACTTTGAGTCCTTACAAATTTTGCCATTGAATGGCCTACATCTGGAAGGAATGTGCATGAGTATTTTGGGGCCAGGGGTGAAATTTAATGGCTTGTTATCTAGATGTCCTCCCAAAACCTCCTGTGGTCTGGGGTAGGGCTATTGGAAGTGGCTGGATTTTGGAATTGTGATGCTGAGGTTAGGGATATGATGTTGGCATTAGGATGCGATGCTGGGATTTAAGGTGCCACACCCTGGCTGTGGATCCCTTCAATTAATAGGTGTACAGCCTAGGTTGAATATAAAGAAACAAAAAGAAGGATGCTTCTGCTGTTTACTGCTGATTTGCTATAGTTCCTGTAGGGGTTACTTAGTCCTGGTGGATCAGGGAGATAAGCACTAGAGAGGAACCTGTGATTCTCAGTGGTGGCTGGACCACTGAGACCATCCTTGTGTGGGATGGGGACTGACTCAGTCAGATGTCTCAAAGAACAAGAGGTGGCAGATTTCCTTTCTCCACCCCTCAGTGTTGTGATTAAGGACTTTCAGATAGTTCTAAGCAACTTTCAAACAATATACCTCCTGCCCAATTGAGAAAGAAAACAGCATATTTGGGAATAGTCCTGTTCAGATACTGGCTGCAGGGCAATTTGGAGCAGCTGCTCTGTTTAGTCTTCTCAGTTCATATATATGCAAGCTGTTTAGAGTTTACTCCCCCAGACATGCACTCCTCAGCCTTCAGCCCCACTTCCTCTATCCTGAAGACCTGGTTCAGCTTTTTTCCGCATCCCTCCCCTGTAAACTCATTTTGCTCAATAAATTATCAAATAATCAAAAAATATTCTTATAAGACTGATAGCACAAAGCAAAACAAACCTAAGCAAATAACAATGACCTGATAAATTGGAGTTTGTTTAATGTGGAATCCTTAAAAGTAGAGGCCCTCTGGGGAGCTTTGCTAGGTTTTTCAAATCCATGGCTGAATTACTCATAAACTGTTTTTATTACATTGTAATAATACTACAGAGAATTTTATTCTATGTATGGCTTATGGTTTTATGTTCAGTTATATTTAAAGTTAGCTTTTAAATACACAGCTTGAGTTTTTTGAAATGGGGTCCCATATTCACCTGAGGGAGCTCATTTCTACCTTATGATAAGTTACATTCTGGACAGATGTCACTGTACCTGTGCCTGCTACCTCTGAGTAGTTTCAACAACCCATAGGCAAAGTAATGAAAAGGAGAGGAATAGTACATCTGAAAGGAGAAGCTTGTAGTCCACCCACAGTCTGAGCAACCATCAGTGTGATGAGGTCAACTTCATCTACCTCGCCCTAGGCAATATTCACTTCTGTTTCAGGATAATTTAGAGTCCCGCAATTCAGGTAGATCCTAGAGGCCATACTATCTTCTGACACATTTTTTTGATGAAGGAAATGAAATCTGAAGGTCACCCAGCTTGTTAGTGGTGGTTTTAACTCAATATCAGGCTGTCTGACTGAGGACTCAATTATCTTATGATGCTATAACAGAGAACCTCAGAGTGGTTGGTTAAAACAACAGATACACACTTCTCATGGTTATGGAGGTTGAAAGTACAAGTTCAGCGTGCTGGAATGGTTGGTTTCTGATGAGAGTTGTAGTGATTAGTCTTGACTATCAATTTGACTGAGGTAAGTTACTCCTAGAGAGGCAAGTGAATTGTGAGGGCTCTAACCTCATTAATGACTTTAACCATGGATAAGGTAGTAGCTTAATTGGCTGTTAGGAGGTGGGACCTAGCTGTCAAAAGTGTAACATAACAGTCATAACCTTGGGGACTATGTTTTGTCCATAGCTCCTTCCTTTCTGGATCTTTCTGACATATTGAGCTTTTCAGCTATCAAGCGTTTTCATCTTTCCTCCCACATACCCTTCCACTATGACAGCTAACTATGGGCTGAAACCTCTGTAATCACAAGCAAAGATAAATCTCTCATTCTTTGTAGGTGTTAGTTATTTTTGTGCTATCAATGAAAAGCTGACCAGTACAGAGATCTTCTCTTGGGTTGCATTCAGCTACCTTCTCATTGTGTGCTCACATGGTGAAGCTCACATTGTATGCTCATTTTCTGTTCTTATAAAAGCCCTAATTTCATGATGGGAACTCAATCTTCATGACCTCAACTAATCCTAATAACCTCACAAAGGCCCATCTCCAAATACTCTCACATTAGGGCTCAGGGTTTGGATGTATGAATTTGGAGGAGGGAGGACACAAACTGTGGGGAACAACTCAGACTGCTTCAAAGCTCAGGGTCTTCTAAGGACACCTGAGATATGGCTCACTTATCTAGTGCAGGCACACAGTGGGATACAGTTATGTAACCATGACTTAGCACAGGTAAAAATGCACATGCTGGTTACAGCACTATGTAAGAATGTAAATGTGAGATGCCAACCTGTGTACAAATTATACAATAAAAACACAGGTGGCTCTGACTCTTCTGTTCTGCTCTGCTCAAAGCTGTCTGCTGTTGCTGATGTCTTGCACATGTGTGTTCTTTAACCTTGGGACCTCACCCATGAAAATCTCCCTTGGGTCCCCCGAATGGGCTGACACAAGCGTTCAGTTCATTACAGCAAAATCATTCTAGTTTTTTATTAATCTGAACAGATTTTATCCAGTATCCTTTGCATATAACATCTAATCACATGCTCTATAATTTAAAAACTGGATAGCATATTTTGAATCATAATTGAAATAATGGACAGTAGGAAAATAAAGATAAATTTACCATAATTCCAATTGATTAACAATTGTTAAGAAGAGATTAACAATTTGTTTCCTTTTTCCTAAATACATGTGTGCATAAATATATACTCAGTTTGAAAACAAATTTTAGCTAACACTACAGGGCTTTTTAAAAATCTTAATTTTTACCTTCTTATATGATGAACCTTCTCCTTTGTCTTAAAAATAATTTTTTAAATTTTCTTAATTTTTTAATGTTTTGGATATAAGAATAATGAGTTATATCTGCTTTTACATCTTGTGTTATTTAGAAGATATATCTGCTTTTAATCTTCCGCATTTTGATATAGGAGAATGAAACACTCAACCTATTATGTCCATGAGTTCATGTTCTCTAAAATCCAAGGATGAATTTTAGGAACAATGGAGATGAAGAGTAGAATTGATTTATTGTGAGAAAGGAAGCTTCTGTCTGAAGAGAGACAGAAGGGGTCCTGAGCGGGTTGCCAAGGACTCTCTTTTCCAGGGACTTTAGAGTAAAACCATGGGTTCAAGATGGGGGAAGACTGTGAACTAACAAACAAGATGGGCATAAGGTGGGGCATAACTATAGTTATCCAATAAGATCAGTAGATCAGATAAAATTGATTATATTAGGGACAAATAAAAAGCAGGCATTCCTAAGGAAGAGTGACTCCTCCCTGGGGGATGGGAACTATTTAAGATACCAATCCCAGGATATGGGTACATTTGTATGGTGTTTTGTCTTGAGGCCTGGCACACAGCAGGAGGTATCAGCTTCCCCAGCAGCTGCCAGGTGTTCACACTGGCTCCATTGAGGACCAAGCCCTATCTCACTGCCTGTAATATTTCTAACTAGCTCAGCTGTCTGCAACAATTTTTAACTGTTACATTTTCCAGATGCACTTTATAAACAGTATTTTTTCTTATTATTAAGTCAAAAAGGAAATACTATCTTTTCACTTCTATGTATGTTATATGAAGAATTTTGGTGTACCATTTCTCTCACTATCCTTTCCTCTTTGGGTTTGAAAGGGCTTTAGTTTATGTGATTATTTTTTAAATTTTTAAAATTATTTTTATAGGAATCTAGATGTGGTGGATTAACTAACAGTCAATTTGTAACATCCAGCTGAACTGAAACAGTGTGGTCCTGAGTGTGGAAAACCCATGCAAGGATTGTTGCCAGCAGTATAAAAGAGGAACTGAAGGGGACAGTGGTGTGCTGTTGGTTCTACAAGAGAAGCTTGTCATGCTAGTTGTTATGAATTCAGCTGTTATCACTGGAGTGTGATAGCTCAGACCCCGGCATAAAACCCAAGGAAGCAAGAAATTAAAATTTGGGGAGCAAAGGCTTTATCTTAGGCCAGGCCTGGGGACGCAATCCCTGGGAGCCATTTTGGAGACTGCGCACCTGACAGCTAAAAGTCAGGGCTTTTATCTTGTAAAACTGGAAACAGCTGCTGGTCTCACAATGCAGGGAGCGGGGCTGGGGCGCACTACAGAACAGGACTGGGCAATTACATTGGGAAGGGCAAAGTTCAGATAAGGGTTGGCTAACAAGCAAGTCTCCCTGCATACAAACAAGTTTAGATTGGGCAAACATCTTTTTTCCCTCAACAGAGAATAAAGAAGTCTAACAGTAATTAACAACCCCTGTTAGCTTATTTTAGCACCACATCTGTTATTTGTAGAGAGCAACAATGGTTAACATATCAATTAGGTAAGATTTTACAATTTTTACAGAGGAGAGCATTTCTTAAAGAACAGCACATTTTATTACAGATAGCCGGATGAGGGATAGGGGAGGGGGTTGCAGGAAACTGAAACCTAAGGCTTTTACAGCTTTCTCAGGAAACAGAAACTTAACCTAGAAAGATAGGAAGGGAGGGAGGGGGCCAAGCAGCGCATACAGAACACGAATGAGGCGCAGTGGTTAGAACTGGGCTATAACATGGAGAATCTTGATTTCTTACTGAAAGGGTTTTGGCCCAGACAGGACACTGTAGCTGGTGAAGCCTTAAAGGCGGAACCAAAGAGCTCCTATCTCCCCCACCCCTAGGAATTTACCTGTGACGCCATCTTCCCCGCCCCTGGGAACTTACCTATGGCGCCAAACCTAGGACCAATGGGCTACCCGTGCATCCCTGATGCCCCCTTAGGTTCCACCCCAAACCAAGGCTACTTACATACCCCCAAGGCCACGTGTCCGCCAGAGAGAAAGCCGGACTCCAGTGGTCGGGGATGTCAGTTCTCTCTCTCTCAGAATAAAGGCCTCTTTCGTTTTATACTTCTCATCTTCTGGATATAATCGTATCACTTACCATCACTGAGGATGGCTGCAGTTTTCTTCAGGGGAGCTCTGGTCCTTAACTTGACCGTTGCTTCCTGACTCCAGTACAGATTCCTCAGCCTGCTGGCACAGGTCCTTTACCCCACTGGCACAGGCTTTCTAGCTTCCATCACTGGACTCTAGACCTTCCTAGGGCAGATCCTTGATATAGATTTGCAGGAGAGATTGTCTTGGGCTCTAGCCCTCTAGT